>NW_026526843.1:62389455-63000892 GCF_024362965.1 Panthera pardus
CTGCTTTAAATGTCTGATAGAATTCCCCAGGAGAGCCTTCTGGTCCTGAACTCTTCTTTGTTGGGAGATTTTTGATAACTGATTCAATTTCTTCTCTGGTTATGGGTCTGTTTGAGTTTTCTATTTCTTCCTGTTTGAGTTTTGGAAGTGTGTGGGTGCTTAGGAATTTGTCCATTTCTTCCAGGTTGTCCAGTTTGTTAGCATTAATTCTTCATTGTATTCCCTGATAATTCCTTGTATTTCTGAGAGATTGGTTGTAGTAATTCTATTTTCATTCATGATTTTATCTATTTGGGTAATCTCCCTTTTCTTTTTGAAAAGCCTGGCTAGAGGTTTATCAATTTTGTTTATTTTTTCAAAATGCCAACTCTTCATTTCATTGATCTGCTCTACAGTTTTGTTTTTGTTTTTGTTTTCAATATATGAAATTGATTGTGAAATTGGTTTCCACACAACACCCAGTGCTCATCCCAACAGCTGCCCTCCTCAATACCCATCACCCACCCTCCCCTCCCTTCCACCCTCCATCAACTCTCAGTTTGTTCTCAGTTTTTAAGAGTCCCTTAAGATTTAGCTCTCTCCCACTCTAACCTCTTTTTTTTCCCTACACGTCCCCCATGGGTTTCTGTTAAGTTTCTCAGGATCCACATAAGAGTGAAAACATATGGTATCTGTCTTTCTCTGTATGGCTTATTTCACTTAGCATAACACTCTCCAGTTCCATCCATGTTGGTACAAAGGGCCATATTTCATTCTTTCTCATTGCCACGCAGTATTCCATTGTGTATATAAACCACAATTTCTTTATCCATTCATCAGTTGATAGACATTTAGGCTCTTTCCATAATTTGGCTATTGTTGAGAGTGCTGCTATAAATATTGGGGTACAAGTTCCCCTAGGCACCTGTACTCCTGTATCCCTTGGGTAAATACCTAGCAGTGCTACTACTGTGTCATAGGGTAGGTCTACTTTTAATTTTTGAGGAACCTCCACATTGTTTTCCAGAGCGGCTGCACCAATTTGCATTCCCACCAACAGTGCAAGAGGGTTCCCGTTTCTCCACATCCTCGCCAGCATCTATAGTCTCCTGATTTGTTCATTTTGGCCACTCTGACTGGCATGAGGTGATCTCTGAGTGTGGTTTTGATTTGTATTTCCCTGATGAGGAACGACGTTGAGCATCTTTTCATGTACCTGTTGGCCATCCGGATGTCTTCTTTAGAGAAGTGTCTATTCATGTTTTCTGCCCATTTCTTCACTGGGTTATTTGTTTTTCAGGTGTGGAGTTTGGTGAGCTCTTTATAGATTTTGGATACTAGCCCTTTGTCTGATATGTCATTTGCAAATATCTTTTCCCATTCTGTTGGTTGCCTTTTAGTTTGTTGGTTGTTTCCTTTGCTGTGCAGAAGCTTTTTATCTTCATAAGGACCCATTAGTTCATTTTTGTTTTAATTTCCTTGCTTTTGGGGATGTGTCAAGCAAGAAATTGCTAAGACTGAGGTCAGAGTGGTCTTTTCCTGCTTTATCCTCTAGGGTTTTGATGGTTTCCTGTCTCACATTCAGGTCCTTTATCTATTTTGAGATTATTTTTGTGAATGGTGTGAGAAAGTGGTCTAGTTTCAACCTTCTGCATGTTGCTGTCCAGTTCTCCCAGCACCATTTGTTAAAGAGACTGTCTTTTTTCCAGTGGATTCTCTTTCCTGCTTTGTCAAAGTTTAGCTGGCCATACGTTTGTGAGTCTAGTTCTGGGATTTCTATTCTATCCCCTTGGTCTATGTGTCTGTTTGTGTGCCAATACCATGCTGTCTTGATGATGACAGCTTTGTAGTAGAGGCTAACGTCTGGGATTGTGATGCCTCCTGCTTTGGTCTTCTTCTTCAAAATTACTTTGGCTATTCGGGGCCTTTTGTGGTTCCATATGAATTTTAGGATGGCTTGTTCTAGTTTCGAGAAGAATGCTGGTGCAATTTTGATTGGGATTGCAGTGAATGTGTAGATAGCTTTGGGTAGTATTGACATTTTGACAATATTTATTCTTCCAATCCATGTTTTTCCAATTCTTTATATCTTCTTCAATTTCCTTCATAAGCTTTCTATAGTTTTCAGCATACAGATCTTTTACATCTTTAGTTAGATTTATTCCTAGGTATTTTATGCTTCTTGGTGCAGTTGTGAATGAGATCAGTTTCTTTATTTGTCTTTCTGTTGCTTCATTATTAGTGTATAAGAATGCAGCTGATTTGTGTACATTGATTTTGTATCCTGCAACTTTGCTAAATTCATGTATCAGTTCTAGCAGACTTTTGGTGGAGTCTATTGGATTTTCCATGTATAATATCATGTCATCTGCAAAAAGTGAAAGCTTAACTTCATCTTTGCCAATTTTGATGTCTTTGATTTCCTTTTGTTGTCTGATTGCTGATGTTAGAACTTCCAACAATATGTTAGACAAGAGCGGTGAGAGTGGGCATCCCTGTCGTGTTCCTGATCTCAGGGAAAAAGCTCTCAGTTTTTCCCCATTGAGGATGATTTTAGCTGTGCTTTTCATAAATGGCTTTTATGATGTTTAAGTATGTTCCTTCTATCCCGACTTTCTCGAGGGTTTTTATTAAAAAACTTTGCTGAATTTTTCAAATGCCTTTTCTGAATCGATTGACAGGATCATATGGTTCTAATCTTTTGTTTTACTAATGTGATGTATCACATTGATTGATTTGTGAATGTTGAACCAGCCTTGCAGTCCAGGAATGAATCCCACTTGATCATAGTGAATAATTCTTTTTTAAGCTGTTGAATTCGATTTGCTAGTATCTTATTGAGAATTTTTGCATGAATATTCATCAGGGATATTGGCCTCTAGTTCTCTTTTTTTACTGGGTCTCTGTCTGGTTTAGGAATCAAAGGAATACTGGCTTCATAGAATGAGTCTGGAAGTTTTCCTTCCCGTTCTATTTTTTGGAACAGTTTGAGAAGGATAGGTATTATCTCTGCTTTAAATGTCTGGTAGAACTCCCCTGGGAAGCCATCTGGTCCTGGACTCTTATTTGTTGGGAGATTTTTGATAACTGATTCAATTTCTTGGCTGGTTATGGGTCTGTACAAGCTTTCTATTTCCTCCTGATTGAGTTTGGAAGTGTGTAGGTGCTTAGGAATTTGTCCATTTCTTCCAGGTTGTCCAGTTTTTTGGCATATAATTTTTCATAGTATTCCCTGGTAACTGCTTGTATTTCTGGTGGATTGGTTGTAATAATTCCATTTTCATTCATGATTTTATCTATTTGGGTCATCTCCCTTTTCATTTTGAGAAGCCTGGCTAGAGGTTTATCAATTTTGTTTATTTTTTCAAAAAACCAACTCTTGGTTTCGTTGATCTGCTCTAGAGGTTGTTTAGATTCTATATTGTTTATTTCTGCTCTGATGTTTATTATTTCTCTTCTTCTGCTGGGTTTAGGCTGTCTTTGCTGTTCTGCTTCTGTTTCCTTTAGGTGTGCTGTTAGATTTTGTATTTGGGATTTTTCTTGTTTCTTGAGATAGGCCTGGATTGCAATGTGTTTTCCTCTCAGGACTGCCTTCGCTGCATCCCAAAGCGTTTGGATTGTTGTATTTTTATTTTCATTTGTTTCCATATATTTCTTAATTTCTTCTCTAATTGTCTGGTTGACCCATTCATTCTTTAGTGGGGGTATTCTTTAACCTCCATGCTTTTGGAGGTTTTCCAGACTTTTTCTCGTGATTGATTTCAATTTTCATAGCATTGTGGTCTGCAAGTGTGCATGGTATGATCTCAATTCTTTTATACTTCTTAATGGCTGTTTTGTGACCCAGTATATGATCTATCTTGGAGATTGTTCCATGTGCACTCGAGAAGAAAGTATATTCTGTTCCTTTGGGATGCAGAGTTCTAAATATATCTGTCAAGTCCATCTGATCCAATGTACCTTTCAAGGCCCTTGTTTCTTTATTGACCGTGTGTCTAGATAATCTATCCATTGTTGTAAGTGGAGTATTAAAGTCCCCTGCAATTACAGCATTCTTATCAATAAGTTGCTTCTGTTTGTGAGTAATTGTTTTATATATTTGGGGGCTCCCGTATTCGGCACATAGACATTTATAATTGTTAGCTCTTCCTGATGGATAGACCCTCTAATTATTATATAATGCCCTTCATCTCTTGTTACAGCCTTTAATTTAAAGTCTAGTTTGTCTGATATAAATATGGGTACTCCAGCTTTATTTTGACTTCCAGTAGCATGATAAATAGTTCTCCATCCCGTCACTTTCAATCTGAAGTTGTCCTCAGGTTTAAAATGAGTCTCTTATAGACAGCAAATAGATGCGTCTTGTTTTTTGTTTTTTGGGTTTTTTTTTTTTTTGGTTTTTGTTTTTATCCATTCTGATACCTTATGTCTTTTGGTGGGAGCAATTAGTCCATATACATTCAGTGTTATTATTGTATGATATGGGTTTAGAATCATTGTGATGTCTGTAGGTTTCATGCTTGTAGTGATGTCTCTGGTACTTTTTGGCCCTTGCAACATTTCACTCACAGAATCCCCCTTAGGATCTCTTGTAGTGCTGATTTAGTGGTGATGAATTCCTTCAGTTTTTGTTTGGGAAAACCTTTATCTCTCCTTCTAATCTGAATGACAGACATGCCAGATAAAGGATTCTCGGCTGCATATTTTCTGTTCATCACATTGAAGATTTCCTGCCATTTTTTTCTGGCCTGCCAAGTTTTAGTACATAGGTCTGCCCCTAGACTTACTGGTCTCCCTTTGTAGGTTAGAGACTATTTATCCCTAGCTGCTTTCAGAATTTTCTCTTTATCCTTGTATTTTGCCAGTTTCACTATAATATGTCTTGCAAAAGATCGATTCAAGTCACGTCTGAAGAGAGTTTTCTGTGCCTCTTGGATTTCAATGCCTTTTTCCTTTCCCAGGTCAGGGAAGTTCTCAGCTATGATTTGTTCAAGTACACCTTCAGCCCCTTTCTCTCTTCCTCTTTTGGAATTCCTATGATATGGATATTTTTTCATTTGATTGCATCACTTAGTTCCCTAATTTTCCCCTCATACTCCTGGATTTTTTTATCTCTCTTTTTCTCAGCTTCCTCTTTTTCCATAATTTTATCTTCTAATCCACCTATTCTCTCTTCTGCCCCTTCAATCCGTGCTGTGGACACTTCTATTGTATTTTGCACGTCATTTATAGCACTTTTTACCTCCTCATGACTCTTTCTTAGTCCCTTGATCTCTGTAGCAATAGATTCTCTGCTGTCCTCTATGCTTTTTTCAAGCCCAGCGATTAATTTTATAACTATTATTATAAATTCTTATTCCATTATATTCTGAAATAATTTTTGATCAATTCGTTAGCTGTCGCTACTTCCTGGAGTTACTTTTAAGGAGAATTCTTCCGTTTCGTCTTTTTGGATAGTCCCTGGGGTGGCTCCAAACTGCAAGGCACTTCCCCCGTATTGTCCAGAATAACTTGTGTTGGTGGGTGGGGTCACAGTCAGACCAGATATCTGCCCCCAGCCCACCGCTGGGGCCACATTCAGACTGGTCTGTACCTTATCTTCCCTTCTCCCAGGGCAGGACTCACTGGGGAGTGGTGTGGCCCCTTTCTGGGCTGCTTGCCCACTGCCAGGCTTGTAGTACTGCTTCATTGGAATCTGTCGTTTTAGCTGGGGTGGATCCGCAAGTTCCACAGTGGTGGGAGGGGCAGGCTTAGCTAGCTTTGTCCTTGGTGGTCCCCTGCGAGAGGGGCCCTGCATCACAGGGATGGAGGCAGACCTGTCGGAGGGATGGATCCACAGAAACACAGAGGTGGATGTTTGTGCCATACAAGTAAGTTTGGTGAGCAGAACTGGTTCCCTTGGGAATTTTGGCTCGGGGGATGGGAGAGAGAAATGGCACTTGCCAGTGCCTTTGTTCCCCTGCCGAGCTGAGCTCTCTCGACCCAGGGCTCAGCCTCTCTCCCTCCATGTGTCCTTTTGCCCTCCCAGCTCTTCGAGAGCAGAGCTGTTGACTTTTAACTTTCCAGATTTTTTTTAATATGAAATTTGTTGTCAAATTGGTTTCCATACAATACCCAGTGCTCATCCCAACAGGTGCCCTCCTCAATATGCTGCACCCACCCTCCCCTCCCTGCCACCCCCTCCATCAACCCTCAGATTGTTCTCAGTTTTTAAGAGTCTTTTATGGTTTGGCTCCTGAAAGAGCAGACCTAGGCCGGCTGACTAGTGACTATGTCCCCAACATGGCCGCAGAAAGAAGTTCCTGCTCAAACCTCAGAACACGCCTCCTCCCCTTAAGTAACTTATGTTTTGTAAGAAAGCAGGCTACCGATTGATGCATTCTTCCGAAGTCTGAGGTGGGAGGAAGGGGAGTGTGAGAGGCATGGAAAGTGTGAGTGGAAGAGGGAGGGTTTATCTCAGGTAGGGGCCAGAGGCAGGAGCCCTCAACCCTGTCCAGGCTTAGAATGACCTGGGAGCATTTTACCCCTCCCCAAACCAATTAATCAGAGTCTCTGGGGGTGGTGTTTGGTGCTAGGTATTTATATAACACAGCAAGGCTGATAGCCAATGGTTAATAGGTGACCAGTGAGAAACGTTCTGTATACACTGAGGCCAAACATGTTAGAGATCCTCAGACACAGTGGTTCTTAAACTTCAGGTGCATCAGAATCTCTTGGAAGACTTGTTCAAACACAGATTGCTGAGCCCCACCCCCAGAGTTTCTGATTCAGTAGGTCTGTGACCACCAGGCCCAACATTTGCATTTTTAACAAGTTCCAGGTGACGCTGATAATTGCTGATCTGGGACCACATTTTGGCAGCCAAACGGCTGAGTCCACAACCCTTCCCCAGCCAATCGGCTAAGGCCATGATCCCTATAAAACCTTTGTGCTTTTGAAATTTGCTCTCTCTCTCTGGTATCTCACTGCTGCTTCGGTGCAGGTAGGAGATTGAGCTCGAGCTATCTCGAATAAAGGCTCTTTGCTTTTGCATCAGACTTGGCTCCCTGGTAGTCTTTGGGGATCACGAATTCTGGGCATAACAGCTCCCTCCCTCTCTTATTTTTTTTTCCTTCCTCTCCCCCATGGTCTTGTGTTAAGTTTCTCAGGATCCACATAAGAGTGAAAACATATGGTATCTGTCTTTCTCTGCCTGACTTATTTCACTTAGCATAACATGCTCCAGTTCTATCCATGTTGCTACAAAAGGCCATATTTCATTCAGGAGACTATAGATGCTGGAGAGGATGTGGAGAAACAGGAACCCTCTTGCACTATTGGCGGGAATGCAGACTGGTGCATCCACTCTGGAAAACAGTGTGGAGGTTCCTCAAAAAATTAAAAACAGACCTACCCTATGACCCAACAGTAGCACTGCTAGGAATTTACCCAAGGGATACAGGAGTGCTGATGCATAGGGGCACTTTTACCCCAATGTTTATGGCAGCACTTTCAACAATAGCCAAACTATGGAAAGAGCCTAAATGTCCACCAACTGATGAATGGATAAAGAAATTGTGGTTTATATACACAATGGAATACTACGTGGCAATGAGAAAGAATATAACATTCCAGATGTTAAGTCCCACTGGCTGTCAGAACTCAGGCAGTCTGGCCCCTCTGCTTTTGCAAGCCAGACTCGGGGGTTCTACCTTGCCAGGTAGGCTGCCCCTCCATTGCCCTGGCTCCCTCCCACTAGTCCATGTAGCACACACTGCCTCTCCACCCTTCCTACCCTTTTCCGTCAGTCTCTTATCTACGCTTGGCTCTGGAGAGGCAGAGTCCATTCTGCTAGCCTTCTGGTGGTTTTCTGGGTTATTTAGGCAGATGTGGGTGGAATCTAAAGGATCAGCAGGATGCCGTCCAATGTGAATATTTAGTATATTCACAATATTTGGCAACTATCCCCACTATCTAAATCCAAAACAATTACATCAGCCCAAAAGAAACCTGGCACCAATTAGCAGACACCCCCCATTACCTAATTTGCACTTACTGGCAATCACTAATCTACTCTCTACAGAGTTACGTATTCTGAATACTTCATATAAATGGAATAGTATAACAGGTAGTTTTTCATGTCTAGCTTCTTTCACTTAGCATAATATTTTTATAGTTCACCCACACTGTAGCATGAATCAATATTCCATTCTTTTTATTTTATTTATTTTTATATTATTATTTTTATCTTCATTTTTTATATTCCATTGTATGGATAGACCACATTTTCCTTACCCATTCATCAGTTGGTATACATTTGGATTGTTTCTGCTTTTGGGATATTATGAATAATACTAATATAAATATTCACTAACAGCTCTTTTAGTGAAAACATGTTTCCAATTATCTTGAGAGTATATCTAGGAGTGGAATTGCTGGACCACATGGTAACTTTGTATTTACCATTTTGAAAAACCTTTTAACTTAATATCAAAGTGACCACACCATTTTGCATTACAACCAACAACGTATAAGAGTTCCAATATCTCTACATCTTCATCAGCATTTGTAATTGGCTATCTTTTCAATTGTATTCATCCCAGTAGGTATAAAGTGTTTTTTTTATTTCTTTATTTAAACAGTTTTGCTGAAGTAAAATTGATATACAATTGCACACAATTAATCTATACAATTTATACCTGTGAAACCATCAATGCAATCAAGATTTTATATAGAGATATAAAGATAGAGATAAATAGAGGCAGAGAGAGATAGAGATAGGTATAAATATAGGTAGATGTCCATTACATCCAAAAGTTTCCTTGTGCCTCTTTGTTTTTTTGGGGGGAGGGTATTGTGCATAGGAGGTATAAATATTTCACATGAGACCTACACTTTTAACATACTTTTTAAATTAAAGTATAATAAACATAAAGTATTTATTAGTTTGAAGTAAACAACATAGTAATTCAAATGTTACGTATATTAAGAAAAGGTCATCACAGTAAATCTAGTCACCGTCTGTCACCATACAAAGTTGTTAGAATATTATTGACTATATTCCTTATGCTGTAAATTACATCAGAGTGTCTTATTTATTTTATCACCTAAAGGCTTTACTTCTTAATCCTATTCACTTATTTTGCCCATTTGCCCACCTCATGCCGCACTATCAACCATCAGTTTGTTATCTGTATGTGTCAGTTTCTGCTGTGTTTTGTTTGTTAATATTTTTTTAGATTCCACATATGAGAAATCATATGGTATTTGTCTTTCTATGATTGACTTCTTTCACTTAGCATAATACCCTCTAGTTCCATCTATGTTCATTGAAATGACAAGAACTCGTTGTTTTGTGGCTAATATTCCATTGTATGTATGTGTATATGTATATATACATGTGTATGTGTGTGTGTGTGTGTGTGTGTGTGTTTCACAGTTCTTTTCATTTATTTTATTTTATCCTAAATTTTTTAATTTTGATTCCAGTATAGTTCACATACAGTGGTGTATTAGTTTCAGCTGTACAATAGTGTGATGCAACAATTATTTTCATCATTAATCAGTGTTCATAATGATAAGTGTACTCTTAATCCCTTCACTTATTTCACCCATCCTCCCACCCACCTCCCCTCTGATGAGCTTTATTTTAAATGAGTACCCTCAGTTAAGGGTTTTTTTTGTTTTTTTCAACAAGAACATGTTTTGCTTGAAGCATATTTCAGAATGCATGGTTCCAAAAGAGGTATATAAAATATTTCATCAAAAAAAATAGAATTCACATTTTCTTTTTTTAATGTTTATTTATTTTTGAGAGAGAGAGAGCACAGGCAGGGAAAGGGAAGAGAGAGAGAGGGAGACAGAGAATCCAAAGCAGATTCCAGGCCCTGAGCTGTCAGCACGGAGCCCGACATGGGGCTTGAACTCACGAGCCACGAGATCATGACCTGAACTGAAGTCAGATGCTTAACCAATTAAGCCACCCAAGTGCCCCATAGAATGCACATTTTCAAGTACAACCAGAAGTATCCCCTGGTTAAATCATATAAAAAGAGACATAGCAAATATTAACAATTTAAGAAGACTGAAATCATATCAATTATATTTTCCAACCACAATGGTACAAAACTAAAGATCAAAAATAAAGCTGAAAAATCTACAAATTAAATATTAAATATTTAATATGTAAATATTAAACAACACACTCTTTCACAAGAAAATCAAATGAAAATATGTTCCAAAACAAAAGAAAAACACAATATTCCAAAATCTATGGGATGAAACAAAAGCAAATGTTAGAATGAAATTTATGCTGTAAGTGCTTGTATTAAGAAAAAAACATTCAAATAAACATTAAACAAATGCTTGTATTAAGAAAAGACATTCAAATAAACATTACACCACAAGGAACTAGAAAAAGAAGAAAGTTATCTGAAATTTAGTACAAGAAGGAAATAACAAAGAAAAAACAGAGATAACTAAAATACAGACCAGAATAAACAAAAACATAACATTGAACGTAATGACCAATTAAAAAAATTGGTAATGTTTTAATGACATTAAAAAAGAAAATAAAAACTGAAACAAAAGAGAGAGACAGAAAAGATTCAAAAATCAAAATAAGAAATGGAAGAAAAAATACAGCAGATAACCACAGAAATACATAGTGTGATCAGATTACAATAAAAATTATATACTAACAAATCAGATAACTTAGAAAAAAAACCAAGATAATTCCTAAAAATGCACAAGCTACCATTATTGAATCATGAATCTTGAATCTAAGAAATAGTAAATCTTTTTATACCAATAACAAGAATGCAAGTTGAATTAGGAATCAAAAATTTCCCAGCATGGAAAAGCCCAAGACCACGGGGTTTCATTGGTGAATTCTACAAATATTAAAAGAAATAATTGATAACAATCTTTATCAAAATCTTACAAATAAGGGAATAGAGGGAACACATTCAAAATCATTCCATGACATCAGTATTATTCTGATACCAAATCAGGATAAAAACAAAACAAGAACAAAAAAGACTAGTTTGTACGATATAAGTATTGCTACTCTGACTTTCTTTTGACATCCATTTGCATGATGTTTCTCCACCCACTTACATTCAATCTGCAGATGTCTTCAGGTTTAAATGAGTCTCTTATAGGCAACATATAACTGGGTCTAGTTTTTGTTTGTTTGTTTGTTTGTTTGTTTGTTTTACCCATTCTGTCACCCTATGTCTTTTGATTGGAGCATTTAGCCCATTTACATTCAAATAATTATTAATAGATTGTATTTATTGCCATTTTTTTTACTTGTTTTGTCATTGTTTTTGAAGATTTTCTCTGATCCTTTCTTGTCCTTGTCAATTTTGATTTCTCAAAGAGTCTCCCTTAATATTTCTTGTGGGGCTGGTTTAGTGGTCATGAGCTCTTTTAGTTTTGGGTTGTCTGGGAAACTCTATCTCTTCTATTCTGAATGATAGGCTTGCTGGATAAGATTCTTACCCGTTAAATTTTTCGCATTCAGCATGCTGAATTTATTATGCTACTACCTTCTGGCTTGCTACATTTCTGTTGACAAATCTCTAGCCTTATGGGCTTTCCTTTGTAAGTAATAGACTTCTTTTATCTTGCAGCTTTTAAGATTTTTTTTCTTCATCACTACATTTTGCAAACTTAATTACAGTATGTGTTGGTGTTGAGCTGCTTTTGTTGATTTTCATGGGAGTTCCCTGTGCCTCTTACATCTGGATATCTGTTTCTTTTCCCCGATTAGAGAAAGTTTCTGCTATTATTTCTTCAGATAATTTTTCTGCTCTCCATTCTTTCTGTTCTTCTTCTCAGACTCCTATAATATGAATATTATTATATTTGACGGAGTCACTGAGTTCCCAAAGTCTGTTCTTGTGTTTCATAATTCTTCTTTCTCACTTTTGTTCAGCCTTATTATTTTCCATTATTTTGTTTTCTAGGTCACTAATTTGTTCTTCTGCTTCTTCCAGCCTGCTGTTCATTGCATCAAGCCTGTTTCCAATTTCATTTATTGTATTCTTCATCTCTGACTGATCCTTTTTTTAACCCTTTTATCTCTGTGGTAAGGGTCTCCCTGATGTCTTCTATTCTTATCTCAAGCCTAGCAAGTATCCTTATGATTGCTGCTTTAAATTTTCTATCAGGTATGTTACTTATATCTGTTTTCATTAGGCTGTGGCCTTATCTTGTTCTTTCATTTGGGAAAAAATGTCTCCATCTTCTCATTTTGTTTAAGTATCTCCCTTTTTCTGTTTATTAGAAAAGCCATTTATGTCTCCTGCTCCTGAAAGTAGTGTCCTTATGAATGAGAGGTAATGTAGTGCCCAGGGACTGGCACTACAAGAAGAGCCTCCAATGTGTGTTGCATGTGTTCTGGTGTTATGTCCTGGCTGCTCTATCCTTTATGCCAGTTGTCTGTGGAGGTTCTCCTTGCCTGCTGTGAGCACCGTTTGGCCTCTAGCTTCAATGTGGTGAGCTTTAACTAGGTGTGCTCTGGTCTGCTTGTTAAATGAGATCTAATACCAACTCCACCAGAACTAAAGCCCTGAAGAACTCTGGCCAGAAGACATGGTGGGGGCAGAGGTTTGTGTGCTGCTTTTCTTGGGGAGGTGCCCACCATGCTGGGACTGAGGAAAGCTTGACTGAGAAGGGCAGTCCTGCCAGAGCATGGGGGAGTTGGGCTTGCTGTAAACAAGTTAGGCAGCCAGTGTCAGTGCTGAGCTGCTTCTCTCAGGTGGTTCTGTGTCTATACTGAGGTGCAAGGGTGGGAAATGGCAAAAACCAGCTCCCCTGTTCCCAGAGAGTTGTGTCCATGAATGTTGCCTCCCAGGGACACTCTCCGAGTCAAGCAAATAATCCTCACTGTGTGCCCCAGGCGTCCTTCAGATCTCTGTTTACATGTTGCCTGCTCCTGGGTTGTTTGTCTTTTCAGAAGCAGGGCAATGCCCTCTGGAGTCTATCCCAGCCAAGCCCACTGACTTTTAAAACCCCAGGTGTTTAGCCCCACTGGTTGCAAGAACTCAAAGTTCAGCTCCTTTCATTTTCCAAGACAATGGCTTTGGGGAAACATTCTCTTTGTGCATTCCCCTGTGTGCTCCTCTCTGTTTCTCTTGCTCTTATCCATGACCATGACGCCCTCCTCTCTATAGCACCCACACTCTGTTTCTCCCCTAAACCATGTCTCTGCATTCCCTACCTTCAATATGGCCTCTTTTCTCCCTTTAGTTGTAGAATTTGTTCTGTCAGTCTTTAGGCCAATTTATGGGATATTTAGGATTATTTAATTGTTATCTAGCTGTGTTCATGGGATAAGATATGCCTAGGGTCTTCCTACTCCACCACCATCATCTACAACCTACCTCACATCTTTTTTATCCATTCATCTATTGATGGACATTTACTTGTTTCCATATCTTAGCTATTGTAATTAATTCTAATATGAAAATAGGATGTACATGTTTTCTCAAATTATATTTTCTTTTTCTTCATATAAATACCTATAAGTGAAATTGCAGGATCATATGGTGTTTCTATTTTTAGTTTATTGAGGAACCTCCATGTTTCCATAGTGGCTTCACCAATTTACATTCCCACCAATAGTACGTGAGTGTTCACTTTTCTGCATCCTTGCCATTTCTTGTCTTTTTGATAATATCCATTCTAATAACTGTGAGGTGATGTCTCATTGTGGTTTTGATTTGCATTTCCCTATTGGTTAGTGATGTTGAGCATCTTTTTATATGCCTGTTGGCCATCTCTGTGTCTTCTTTGGAAAAATGTCCTCTGCCCATTTTGAATCAAATTGTTTATTTTTTTAAATTTATTTTAGAGTTCTTATTTTAATTCCAGCTATTTAACATACAGTGTAATATTAGTTTCAGGTGTACAATACAGATTGTTCATTTTTTTAATTTTAAGTTGTATGAGTTATTTATATATTTTGGGTGTTAAACCCTTATGAGATATGTAAATTGTGAATGTCTTTTTCCATTCACTAGGCTGCCTTTTCATTTTGTTGGTGGTTTCCTGTGGAAAAGACTTTCAGCTTTATATCATCCCACCTATTTTTGTTTTTATTGTCCTTGCCTGAGAAGACAGATCCAAAAACAATATCATCAAAAGATTACTACCTATGTTCTTCTATAAATTTTATGGTTTTAGGTCTTATGTTTTGGTATTTGATACATTTTGAGTTTATTTTTGTATATGATATATGAAAGTGGTCCAGTCTCACACTTTTGCATGTATCTGTCCAGTTTTCACAATACTATTTATTGAAAAGAGTGTAATTTCCCCCATTGTGTATTTCTGCCTTCCTTGTCATATATTAATTGACCATATAAACATGGGTTTATTTCTTTTTTAAATTTTGTAATGTTTATTTATGTTTTGAGAGAGAGAGAGAGAGAGAGACAGTGTGTGAGCGAACAAGGGGTAGAGAGAGAGAGACACACACAGAATCCGAAGCAGGCTCCAGGCTCCGAGCTCTCAGCACAGAGCTGGATGCAGGGCTCAAACTCACAAACTACTAGATCATGACCTGAGCCAAAATCAGATGCTTAACCAACTGAGCCACCCAGACGCCCTAGCATGAGTTTATTTCTGAAGACACTATTCTGCTGCTTAATCTATGTGTCTGTTTTTGTTTGGTTTTGATTACTATATTTTTGTAGTGTATTTGAAATCCAGGATATGAAACCTCTACCTTTGTTCTTCTTTCTCAAGATTGTTAGAAAGTGGTGGGAGGGGCAGTAAAGTATCCCCCCAAACTGAGAAGTCACTTGGAGTCTGGAAAATGAAGCAGGTGACTCCATATGGTTTATACAGCTTTATTCAGGGTAACTTACTGATGGCATGGCATGAGGAGGGGAGATCAAGCAAAAGACAATCCATAACAGCTACACAGTTTTTATCCACAAAGTCCACAGATTTTTATACAGAAAGTTACACTCAGTGGGTATTGTAGTAAGATCAAAGGGTTTGCATGCACATCAAATGTTTTACATGCACCTAATTGACTGCTAAACTTTAATTAGATCTTGTGGCATCACCTGTGTCAGGAAAAGACTACGTTATCTCTAACATACTTATGGGATACCAAAACAATCCTCTCTCTCCCCATTCCAGCTTTGGAGGGCATTTCTAACGTATTTATATTAATCTCCAAGGGGCTTGGAATATGTAACCCCAAAAGAGGTCATTGAACAAACATGAACAAGATGGAGGTCCAAAGATGGAATCAACATTGTTAGCACTCTTACTATTGCTTTGGCTCTTTGAGGTCTTTTGTGGTTCCATACAAATTTTAGTTTCTTTTTTTCTAGTTCTGTGGAAATGGCATTTTCATAGGGATTGCACCAAACTGTATATTACTTTGGGCAGCATGAACGTTTTAACAATATTAATTTTTCAAATCCATGAGCACAGTATATTATTCCACTAATTTGTATCATCTTCGATTTTTTGATCAATGTTTTATAGTTCTCATAGTAGTTTTTTCATCTCCTTGGTTAGATTTATTCTTTGGTGTTTAATTTCTTTAATTCAAGTAATATCACTTTTTTATTTATTTATTTATTTTTTACATTTTTATGTTTATTTATTTATTTTGACAGAGACAGAGATAGTGCAAGTTGGGGAGGGGCAGAGAGAGGGAGACAGAGAAGCCCAAGCAGGTTCTGCACTGTCAGCCTGGAGCCCGAAGTGGGACTCAAACTCACGAAACTGTGAGATCATGACCTGAGCCGAAACCAAGAGTTGGACACTTAACCGACTGAGTAACCCAGGCACCCCAAGTAATATTGCTTTCTTAATTTCTCTTTCTGGTAGTTCATTATTAGTGTATAGAAATGCAACATATTTCTATATTGATTTTTTATCCCGTAAATTTACTGAATTGATTTATTAGTTCTAGTAGTTTTTTTTTTTTTAATGGAGGCTTTAGGGTTTTCTATATATTCCATGAGATCTGCAAATAATGACAGTTTTACTTCTTTTTTTTACAACTTGGATGACCTTTATTTCTTTTTCTTGCCTAATTGCTGTGACTAGAACTTCCAATAATATGTTGAATAAAAGTGGCAAGAATGAGCATCCTTGCCTTGTTTCTGAACTTAGAGAAAAATCTCTCAGTTTTTCACCATTGATTATGTGGGTTTGTCATATATGAACTTTATTATGTTGAGGTACATTCCCCTTATACCAACTCTGTTAAGAGATTTTATGGAGCCATCTGGTCCTGAACTTTACTTTTATGGGAGGATTTTTTTTTGATAACTGATTAAATATCATTACCAGTAATTGGTCTATTCAGATTTTCTATTCCTGATTCAGTCTTTGAAGATTGTATGTTTCTAGGAATTTATCATTTCTTCTAGGCTGTCCAATTTGTTTGCATATAATTGTTTGTAGTAGTCTCTTATGGTCATTTGTGGTTCTGTGGTATCCATTGTAATTTCTCCTCTTTCATTTCTGATTTTATTTATTTGTGCCCTCTTTGTTTTCCTTGGTGGGTCTGGATAAAAGTTTATGAATTTTATTTATCTTGTCAATGAACTAACTCTTAGTTTCATTGATCTTTTTTATTGATATTTCATCTGTATTTCATTTATTTCTTCTATTATTTGTTATTTCTTTCCCTCCACTACCTTTAGGCTTTTTGTTTGTTTGTTCTTCTTTTTCTAGTTCCTTTGGGTGTAAGTTTGGATTATTTATTTGGTATTTTTATCCTTTCTTTGAGCGGGCTTGTATCACTATAAACTTCCTTCTTAGAACTGCTTTTGATGCATTCCATAAATTTTGAACTGCTATGTTTCCATTTTCATTCGTCTCAAGGTAACTTATTACCTCTCTGATTTCTTGGTTGACTCATTGGTTGTTCAGTACCATGTTGTTTAGCCTCTCTGTTTGTGCTTTGTCCAGTTTTCTCCTTGTAATTGATTTCTAGATGTATACCATTGTGGTCAGAAAGATGCTTGAAATAATTTCAATTTTCTTAAATTTATTGAGATTTGCTTTGTAGCCTATATGTGCTCTATCATGGAAAGAGCTCCATTTATACTTGAGAAGAATGTGTTTGGATGGAATGTTCTGTATATATCTATTAAGTCCATCTGGCTTAATGTGTTATTTAAGGCCAATGTTTCCTTTTTGATTTTCTGTTTGGATAACTTATCTATTGATGTAAATGGGGTGTTCAGGTTTCCTACTCTTATTTTATTACTATCAATTTCTCCCTGTGTCTGTTAATATTTACTTTATATAATTACTTCTTATGTTGGATGCATAAATATTTACAATTATTATATCTTCCCATTGGATTAATCCCTTTACATTACATAGTGACATTCTTTGCCTTTTGTTAGTCTTTGTTTAAAGTCTATTTTGTATTGCTACCCAACTTTTTCCTCATTTCTCCATTTCCATGTAATCTTTTTTCCATCCCTTCACTTTCATTCTGTGAGTATGTTTGGCTTTGAAGTGAGTCTATTTTAAGCAGTATGTAGGTGGGTCTTATTTTTTGTCCATTCAACCATCCCATGTCTTTACATTGGAGCATTTAGTGTATTTGCATTTAAATTAATTACTGATAGGTATGATTTTATTGCCATGCTGTTAATTGTCTTCTGGTTGTTTTTGTAGTTGTTCTCTGTTCCTTTCTTCTTTTGCTCTCTTCCTTTGTGGGTTAGTGACTTCCTTCAGTTTTATTTGTAGATTTTTCTCTCTTTATATTTTTGTGACCTTATTATAGGTTTGGTTTGTGGTTATCATAGGTTAATATATTTTAAAAACCTATGTATATAGTTATCTATTTTTAATTGATGTTTGCTTACATTTGAACACATTCTAAAAGCACTAAAGTTTTACTTCCACCCACAAATGTTTTTGACACTATATTTTACATCTTTTTATTTTGTGTATCCCTTAACTAATTATTGTGGATATAGTTGATTGAATACTCTTGCCTTTTAATATTAATACTAGCTTTATAACTGATTGATTCACTATCTTTACTGTATGGTTGCCTTTACCATATAGTATTTCCTATCTCTTAATTGAAGTTCTCACTGTGTCCATGCATTCATCTCCCATGTTTAGTAAGCATCTTTATGACCATTACTTTGAAGACTTTTTTTGGTTAGATTGCTTATCTTTGTTTTATTAAGTTCTTTTTCTAAGTTTTGTCTTATACTTTCATCTAGAACATACTTCTTTGTCTCCTTATTTTGCCTAACTCTGTTGTTTTTATGTATTGGGTAGTTAAGGTATGTCTCCTTGTCTTGAAGTAGTGGTCTTATTTTAGAGATGTCCTGTGGGGCACAGAAATGTAATCCCCCTGCTACCAGAGGCAGGTGCTCTTGAGATGTCCACTCTATGGGTTACATTTGCTTTCCTGTTGTGACAGGGCCATGACAATTGCACTGGTGGGCAGAGCTGGGCCCTGCCTCACTGGCTGCAATCCCTGCCAGGGGTGCTATTAGTGAATGGGGCTAGTCCCGAACTCAGCTGGTTGATAGGCCTACCTCCTACCAAATATTAAAGTACACAATACAGTATTGTTTAACTATACACACTCTGTTGCATAGTAAATTTCTACAACTTATTCGTTTTGCATAACTGAAAGCTTATGTCCACTAAACAATAGCTCCCCATTGTTCCTTCTTTCCAGCCACTGGATATTGTGAGGTAGATTTTAGAAGATGGTGGCCGAGTAGGAAGACGCTAGGCATGTCTCATCCCATGAACACAACTAGATAACAATTAAATGATCTTAAATACCCCAGAAATTGGCCTAAAGACTGACAAAACAAATTCCACAACTACAGGGAGAAAAGAGGTCATATTGAAGGTAGGAAGTACAGAGACATGGTTTAGAAGAAAAACAGATTGTGGGTGCTATAGAGGGGAGAGAGTCATGGTCATGGATAAGAGCAAGAAAACCAGAGAGGAGCACACAGGGGAATGCACAAAGAGTATGTTTCTGTCTTCTATTGTCTGATTCTATGAATTTGATTAAGTTACATGCTTCATATAAGTAGAATCATGCAGTACTTTTCCTTGCATGACTGGTTTATTTCATTTGACATAATATTAAAAAACAAAATTCAAGTAAGTGTGAATGTCTAATAGGCTTTATTAAGCAATTCATCAATCAGGCAGCATCCCATCTAGCAAGTAGAGAAAAGCTCTGAAGAGCCGTATAAAATGGAAGAATTGTATAGGCAGAAATAAGGCGGGAAGAGATTATTAGCAAGAAAAGGTTTTTATCAGGAAGATTATCTTCCCTTAGGGGAAAACAGGGAGTCTCAACATGCAGACTAACTCACTAGTGTAGTGAACTCACTAGAAATTCTTGATCGACTTGTTTAAAATTCTACTCCTGGCAGAAGCTAAAACTGCAATTAAGTTAGGTATTAAATCTTGTGGGGCTTAACATAAGTGACTCCATTTGGAGACTGTTTATTTATTTTTTATTTTTTATTAATTTTTTCAGTTTATTTATTTTGATGAGAGAGAGAGAGAGAGTGAGCAGCGGAGGGGAGGGGCAGAGAGAGACAGAGAGAGAGAATCCCAAGCAGGCTCTGCCCTGTCAGCACAGAGCCAACCTTAGCTGAAATCAAAAGTCAGATGCTTAACCAACTGAGCCCCCCAGGCACCCCTGGAGCCTGTTTATTATTAACAATAATATCCTCCAGGTTCATCCACATTGTCACAAATGGCATAGTGATTTTGACTTGCATTTTTTCTTTATTAATGACATTGAGCATCTAATTACATCTTTACAGGCCATTTGAATATCTTCAACACATATTCAAATGTTTTGCCTATTTTTAAAATGAATTTTTGTTTTTTTTAATTGTTGAGATGTAAGTGTTCTTTATCAGATATATTATTTACAATTATTTTCTCCTGTTTGTCAGGATGTCTTTTCACTTTCCTGACAGTGTCCCTTTGAATCACAGAAGGTTTTTTTTTTTATTTTAATTAAGTCCAAGTTATCTATTTTGTCTGTTGTTTCTACTTTTGATGTCATAAAAAATAATGCATAGCTAAATACAAAGTCAAAAAGATGTACCCCCAGGTTATCCTTCTAAAGGTTTTATAAATATAGCTCTTATATGTAAGTCTTTGATGCATTGGAGTTAAATTTTGTATACATGTGAAGTAAGAGTCTTTGCATTTGGATAACCATTTGTCCCTTGTAACATTTATTGAAAAAACTAGTCTTTACCTCATTGAATTATCATGGCTTGCTTGTTGAAAATTAACTTCACCATAAATGTATGAATTTATTTCTGTACTCTCAAATGTTTTTCATTAATCTATATGTCTACATTTATGCCAGTACCACAGAGTCTTGATTATAGGAGTTTTGCAATAAGTTTTGATATAGGAAAGTGTGAATCTTTTAACTTTGTTCTCCTTTTTAAGGAATATTTTTATTATTCTTTGTCCTGAAAGATGAAATTTTTATATAAATTTAAGTACCATCTTGTGAATTTTTGCAAAGATGCCAGCTAGGAATTTGATAGGGATTGCAGTGAATATGAAAGTCAATTTGGGGAGTATTATCATCTGAATAATATTAAGACTTCTAAAAAAATTTTTAACGTTTATTTATTATTGAGAGACAGAGAGAGACAGAGCCTCAGCATGGGAGGGGCAGAGAAAGGGGGAGACACAGAATCCGAAGCAAGCTCCAGGCTCTGGGCTGTCAGCACAGAGGCTGAAGCAGGGCTTGAACTCACAAACCACAAAATCATGACCTGAGCTGAAGTTGGACACTTAACAGACTGAGCCAACCAGGCGCCCCATTAAGTCTTGTAAATACATGAACACTAGATGACTTTGGATTTATCCATGTTTTCTTTAATTTATTTCAATTATTTTGTAGTTTTCATTGTACATATTACACTTACTTCATTAAATTTATTCCTATCTATGTTAGTCTTATCAATACTATCATAAATGGAATTGTTTCCTTAGTTTCATTTTTGGAATGTTTGTTGCTCTAGAAATAAAATTGATTTTGGTATATTGTTCTTGTACTCTGCAGTCTTGATCAACTCATTTATTGCTCTAATAGCTTTTTGTTCAATTCCTTAGAATTTTCTATATGCAACGTCATGTCATATGCAAATAGAGGAAGTTTTATTTTTTCTTTCCATTCTGGATGACATTTTTTTTCTTGCTTGATTGCCTTGGCCAGAATTACCAGAAGTGGTGAGAGAAGACATCCTTTTCTTATTCCTGATCTCAAAGAGAAAGCATTTGGTCCTTCACCATTAAATACAATGCTAGCTGTGGGATTTTCATAGATGTTCTTTATCATGTTGAAGAAGTTACATTTTCTTCTTAAGTTCTTAAACACTTTCATCATGAGAGGGTGTTGGGTTTTGTTGAATGATTTTTTTTGGCATCTATTGAAATAATATATTTTTCCTTTATTCTATGAATATGGTGTATTACATAAATTGATATTCAGAAACTGAACAAAGCTTGCATTCCTGGAATAAATTCCACTTGGTCATGGTGTGCAATCTTTTTATATGTTGCTAAATTCAGTTGGCTAGTATTGAACTTAGGATTTTTTTACTCCTATATTCACAAGTGATATTGGTCTGTCACTTTCTTGTGATGTCATTGTAAGGTTTGGATAACAGGATAACACTGGCTTCATTGGCTGAATTTGGAAGTTCTCCCTCTTCTATTTTTTGGAATGGTTTATGAAAGATTGCTGTTAATTTTTATGTTATTTAAAATTCGGAAGAATTCACCATGCAGCCAATTGTCCCTAGGCTTTTCCTTGTAGGAAGTTTTGTCAGTACTTTTTTAATGTTTTTTTTAATTTATTTTTGAGAGAGAGAGAGAGAGAGAGAATGTGAGTGGGGGAGGGGAAAAGAGAGAAGGAGAGAGAGAATCCCAAGCAGACTCTGCGCTGTCAGCATGGAGCCCAACACAGAGCTTGATCCCACAAACAGTGAGATCATAACCTGAGCTGAAATCCACTCCTGTGCTCCAACTTTGTGTAATTTAAATATTTTTAAAAATATATTGAGACTTGTTTCATGGCCAAACATATAGTCTGTTCTGGGGATTATTCCATGTGCATTTGAGGAGAATTTATATTCTGCTGTTGTTATACTGAGTGTTCCATATATATCTCTTGGGACTAGTTGACTTATAATGTTTTCAGGTCATTTATTTCCTTGTGGATTTTATGCCTGCTGATTCCATCCATTATTGAAAGTAAGACATTGGAGTCCCCAACTATTATTGCTTGCCTATTTCTTCCTTCAATTTTCTCAGTTTTAGCTTCATGAGTTTGAGGGTTTGTTGTTAGGTACATATTATTTATAATTGTTATATGTTGTTGATAGATTGATCCTTTTATCATTATACAATGTACCTCCTTTTTCTCTAGTAATAAGTTTTGTCATAAAGTCTATTTTGTTTGGTATACATATAGCCACCCAGTTCACATTTGATTACTCTTTTAATGGTATTTTTCCATCCTTTTACTTTCAATATACTTTTCTTTTTTTCTTCTTTTCTTTTTTATTTTCTATCAGAAACTACAACACTTATTCAACAACTTCTTTTCAGTCAGGACAGAAATATAGTGAATTAAGGATTCTTTCACTGAGCAAGTGTGATAGACTAAGCGTGTTTTGGATTTTAGGAATTCTGACAGGTGTGAGCTGATATTTTTGCAGTTTTGATTTTCATTTCCCTGATTATAAGTTATGTTGAACATCTTTTTATGTGTATCTTTGCCATGTGTTTGTCTTCTTTGGGAAAATATCTGTTCATGTTTGTTGCCCATTTTTTAGTTGGATTGTTTCTTGAGTGTTGAGTTTCATAAGTTTTTTATGTATTTTGGATACTAACCCTTTATCAAATGTATCATTTCCAAATATCTTCTCCCATTCCATAGGTTGCCTTTTAGTTTTGTTGACTTTTCCTTTGCTGTACAGAAGCTTTTATTTTGATGTAGTCCCAATAGTTTACTTTTTCTTTTATTTTCCTTGCCTCAGGAGACATACCTTGAAAAATGTTGCTAAGACCAATGTCAGAGACATTACTGCCTGTGCTTTCTTCTGGGATTTTGATCGTTTCTGGTCTCAGATTTGTGGGGAATACATTTAAGAATTCTCTGAGTTTGCACCAATGGGTTAATAAGGCCTAGGGTAGAAAGCCATCACAGAGTGAAAATACCCAGAGTAGAACAAAGCATAGAGCAGAAAGCCACTTCCACAGGCTGAAAGCCTCCAAGAACAGTTAGAGGTACAAAGCCGCCACTTCAGGGTGAAAGCACCCAGGATTAATCATTAAGTAAAACAACACATAGAGCAGAAAGCCGCTACAGGGTGAAAGCGCCAAGGGCTAATTAGCAAGAAAATTGCCTTAACACTGAGGTAGCATGCTCTATCTGTCTTAGCCCCTAGAAAAGTTAAGATAAACAGACAAGGTACCTGGTGCCTGAAGTAAATGGCTGTCTTCTTGGCGCCAGGATTTTTATTTGTCTTCACCCCAACCCCTAACACCACATACCTTTAAAATCCCCTATCTCACACACATGAGTTAATGATCATTGTTTTATTGTATCTTTCTGCACATCCATCATGTATGTAAGCCTCCTGATCCTAATAAATATGTAGAAAGAACCATTAGTCAGGGCTCTTGTCTCCTCCCAGACATTAGCCCATCTCATACTCAATTCTGCATCTGCTCTCTTGCTGGACAAGAGACAACTCCAGACTCAAATTCTGCAACAAGGTTTAGGTGTTTAATCCATTTTGAGCTTATTATTTTTTTTTGTATGGTGGAAAATAGCAGTCCGCTTCCATTCTTTTGCATGTAGCTGTCTAGTTTTCCAAACACCATTTGTAATAGGGATTGTTTTCTTTTCCAAATTGGGTATTCATTACTCCCTTGTCAGAGATTAATTGTTTATATAGTTGTGGGTTCATTTTTGGATTTTCTATTCCCTCTATTGGTATATATGTCTATTGTTATGCCAGTACCATACTAGTTTAATTACTATAGCTTTGTAATATAACTTGAAGTCTGGAATTCTGATGCTTTCAGTTTTGTTTTTCTTTTTCAAGATTGATTTGGCTATTCAGGGTCTTCTGTGGTCCCATACAAAGTTTAGGATTGTTTGTCCAAGTTCTGTGAAAATGCTTTTGGTAGTTGATAGGATTAGCATCGATTCTGTAGATTGCTTTTGCAATGTAGACATTTTAACAATATTTGTTCTTCCAATTCCTGAGCATGGAATGTCTTTCCATTTCTTTGTGTCATCTTCAATTCCTTTCATCAGTGCTTTACAGTTTTCATGGTACAGGTCTTCCCTTCTTTGATTAAATTTATTCCAGATATTTTATAATTTTTGATGCAATTGTAAATGGGATTATTTTCTTAATTTCTCATTCTGCTGCTTCATTGTTATTGTATTGAAGTGCAATGGATTGCTGTACATTGATTTTGTATCCTGTGAATTCACTGAATTTATCAGTTCTAATAGGGTTTTTTTAGAGAAATATTTGGAATTTTCTACATAGAATATCATGTCATCTGGAAACAGTGAAAGTTTTAATTCTTCCTTGCCAATTTGGATGTTATTTATTTATTTATTTATTCTCTAATTGCTGTAGCTAAGACTTCCAGTCCCTTTATGAATAAAATTTGTGAGAGTGAACATCCTTGCCTTGTTCCTGAGCTTAAAGGGAAAGTTCTCAGCTCTTCCCCATTTAGTAGGATGTTTGTTCTGTGTTTTTCCTATAAGACCTTTATTATATTGAGGTATCTGACCTCTGGATGTTTTTTGTTCAAGGTTGTTATTATCATAAATGGATTTTGTACTTTACAGATGCTATTTTTCCATCTATTCGAATGATGTTTTTTACCCATTATTTTATTTACATGATGTATCACATTGATTGATTTGAAAATATTGTACTACTTTTGCATCCCAAGAATATCTCACTTGATCTTGGTGAATACCTTTTTTCATGTATTGTCAGATTTTGTTTACTATTATTTTTTTGAAAATTTTTGCATCTCTGTTCAGCAGGGATATTGCCCTGTAGTTCCCTTTTTTGGTAGTGTCTTTTTTTTTTTTTTTTGGTTTTGGTTTTGGTATCAGGGTAAAGGTGGTAACATAGAATGGATTTGGAGGTTTTTTCTTCCTCCTCTATATTTTGGAATAGTGTGACAAAAATAGGTATTAACTATTCTTTAAATGTTTGGTAGAATTCACCTGAAAAGCCATCTGGTATCCCAGACATTTCTGGGGGGAGATTTTTTAAATTACTAAATCAATTTAATTACTGGTTATTGGTCTCCTCAAATTTTCTATTTATTCTTGCTTCAGTTTTAGTATGTTATATGTTTCTAGGAATTTATCCATTTCTTCCAGATAGTCCAATTTGTTGGCATATAATTTTTTCATAATATTCTCTCACAATTGTTTGTATTTCTGTAGTATTGGTTGTTATTTCTCCTCTATCATTTACAATTTTTGCTCAAGACCTCACTCTCTTTTCCTCTCTCTCTTTTTCATGAGTCTGGCTAGAGGTTTATTAATTTCGTTGACCTTTTTACATGACCAGCTCCTGCATTCAATTTTTTGTTCTGTTGTGTGTTTTTAGTTTCTGTATCATTTATTTCTGCTCTAATGATCATTTTCTATTTTGAGATTTTTCATGCTTTTGATGTAGGCCTATATTGTTATAATCTTACCTCTTTGAAATGTGGTTGCTGCCTCCCAAAGATTTTTGACTTTTGTGTTTTCATTTCCGTTTATTTCCATGCACTTTTTGTTTTCTTCTTTGATTTTGTGGTTAAAACATTCATTGTCCAGTAGCATGTTATTTAATATCCATGTATCTGTGTCCCTTCCAGCTTTTTTCTTGTTGATTTCTAGTTTCATAGCTTTATAGTTAAGAGATTCATGGTATGACTTTGATCTTCTTGAATTTTTGAGACTTGTTTGGTGGCCTAATATGTGATTTATTCTGGAGAATGTTCTGCATGTACTTGAAAAGAATGTGTATTGTACTGTTTTAGGATAGAGTGATCTGAATATATCTGTTAACTCCATGTGGTCCACTGACATTTAAAGCCATTGTTTCCTTCTTGTTTTTCTGTTTGGATGATCTGTCCACTGATGTAAGTGTAGTGTTAAAGTCCTCTACAATTATTGTATCACTATAAATTACTTCTTTTATTGTTGTTAATAACAGTTTTATGTGTTTGGATTCTTCTATGTTAGGGGCATAAATATTTACAATTATAAATCTTCTTGCTGAACTGTCCTTTTTATTATTATATACTGTTCTTCTTTGTTCCTTGCTATAGTGTTTGCTTTAAAGTCTATTTTGTCATATATATTTATTGCCACTCTGCTTTATTTTGAGATATATTTGTGTGATAAATGGTTCTTCATTCCCTCATTTTCAATCCACTGATGTTGTTCAGTATGAAATATGTCTCCTCTAAACAACATATAGATAGATTTGTTGTTTTGTTTTGTTTTTTATCCACTCTGTGTGTGTGTGTGTGTGTATATATATATATATATATATATATATATATATATATATATCTTGATTGGAGTGTTTAGTTTATTTACATTAAAAGAAATTATTGATAACTGAGTATTTATTAAAATTTTGTTACTTATTTTGTTACTTGTTTTTGTAGTTTTTTTCTCCAATCTTTTCTTGCAGTATTTCATACTTGTTGGCTTTCATTAGTGACATACTTGGATTCTTTTATCTTTATTCTTTGCATAAATATTACTGGATTTTGATTTGTGGTTACAATTAGGTTTGTATATAAGCTCTTCTGCATATAGTATACTATATGAAGTTTATGGTAGCTTAAGACTGAACCCATTCATTAGTCATTCCTTCCCCCCACTTTTAGGTGTATGGTGTCATATTTATATCTTTTTATTTTGTAAATACACTAACTGATTTTTTAAGTTTATTTATTTATTCTTAGAGAGGGAGTGCACAGGGAAGGGGCGGGGAGGGGGAGAGAGAATCCCAAGCAGGCTCCATGCTGTCAATGCAGAATCCAACACAGGGCTTGAAACTCACAAACTGTGAGATCATGACATGAGCCAAAACCAAGAAATGGATGCTTAACCAACTGAGCCACCCAGACACCCTGCCCATTGACTGATTTTTACAGATGCAGTTCTTATGACTGATTTTGCCTTTCCATGCTCTCTCTCATGGTTTTACCTTTACACTCAGAGTCCCCTTTAACATTACCTGTACCATTGGTTTAGCAGTCATGAAATCCTGTAGTTTTTTGTATGTCTGGGAAACTATCTCTCCTTCTATTCTGAATGATACCTATGTTGGATTGAATATTCTTGGCTACAAATTTTTCCCTTTCAACATGTTGGATATATAATGCCACACCCTTTTGGCTTGCAAAGGTTCTACTGAAAAATCCTCTGAGAGACTTATGGGGTTTCCTTTATATGTAACTTTCTTTTTTCTTCCTAATTTTTTTTTCCGTTCAAATTTTTATTTAAATTCTAGTTAGTTAAGGGGCATCTGGGTAGCTTAGTCAGTTAAGTGTCTGACTTTTGATATCAGCTCAGGTAAGGGTCTCAAGGTTTGTGATTTTGAACCCAGTGTCAGGCTCTGTGCTGACTGTGGGCCCTGCTTGGGATTCTGTCTCTCCTTCTCTCTCTGCCTGCCCCACTCTCTCTCTGTCTCAAAATAAATAAACTTTTAAAAAATCTAGTTAGTTAACATACAGTGCAGTGTTGGTTTAAGGAATACAATTCAGTGATTCATCACTTACATAGAGCACACAGTACTCATCATAACAAGTTTCTTGCTTAATACCCATCTCCCATCTACTCCATCCCCCACCAGCTTCCCTTCATAAACCGTCAATTTGTCTTCTGTCATTGAGAGGTCCTTATGGTTTCTCTCTCTCATTTACCCACTCCCATAAGTGCATCTCTTTTGCTTCTTAAATTCCACATATGAGTGAAATCATATGGTAATTGTCTTTCTCTGACTTATTTTGCTTAGCATAATGCACACTATCTCCATTCACATCATAACAAATGTCAAGAATCATTCTTTTTGATGGGTAAGTAATACACACACACATATACACAAGATATTCTTTATCCATTCATCAATGGACATTTGGGATCTTTCAATAATTTGGCTATTGTTGATAATACTGATATAAACACTGGGGTTTATGTACCTGATTTGAATGTGTATTTTCATTGTCTTTTTATATCTTTGGGTAAATATCTAGTACTGCAATTGCTGGATTATAGAGTGGTTCCATTTTTGCCTTTCTGATGAAACTCCATACTATTTTTCTAGAGTGGCTTCACTAATTTGAATTCCCACCAATAGTGCAAGAGTGTTCCCCATTATCTTCACCCTTGCCCAAACCTGTTGTTTCTTGTATTGTTAATTTTAGCCATTCTGACAGGTATGAGGTGGTATCTCATCATGGTTTTGATTTGTATTTCCATTATGATGAATGGTGTTGAGCATCTTTTCATGTGTCTTTTAGCCATCTGGATGTCTTCTTAGGAAAAATGTCTATTCGTGTCTTCTGACCATTTCTTAGCTGGATTATTTGCGTTTTGGGTGTTGAGTTTGATAAATTCTTTATAGATCTTGAATACTAACCCTTTATCAGATATGTTATTTGAAAATATATTTTCCCATTCCATAGGCTGGCTTTTAGAGTTGTTCATTGTTTCCTTCACTGTGCTAGAAGAGTTGTATCTTGATGAAATCCCAATAGTTCATGATTGCTTTTATTTCCTTTGCCTCCAGAGATGTGTTTAGTAAGAGATAGCCAAGCTATGACTGAAGTCAAAGAGGTTGCTGCTTGTTTTCTCTTCTTAGGATGTTGATGGTTTTCTGTCTCTCTTTTAGGTTTTTCATCCATTTTCAATTTATTTTTCCATATGGTGGAAGAAAGTGGTCCAGTTTCATTCTTTTGCATGTTGTTGCCCAGTTTTCACAACACTATTTATTGAAGATACCATCCTTTTTCCATTGGATATTCTTTCCTGCTTTGTTGAAGTTTAGTTGGCCATACAGGTGTGTGTCCATTTCTGGGTTTTCTATTCTGTTCCATTGATCTATGCATCTGTTTTTGTGCCAGTACCATACTGTATTGATGACTGCAGCTTTTTAATATAGCCTTGAAGTCCAGAATCCTGATGCCTCCAGTTTTGCTTTTCTTTTTCAGGATTGCTTTGGCTATTTAGGGTCTTTTATAGTTCCAGAAAAATTTTAGGATTGTTTATTCTGTGAAAAATGCTGGTGGTATTTTAATAGGAATTGCATTAAATGTGTAGATTGCTTTGTGTAGCATAGACACTTTAACAATATTTGTTTTTCCAATCCATGAGCATGGAATGTTTTTCAACTTCTTTGTGTCCTCTTCAATTTCTTCCATAAATGTTCTAGAGTTTTCAGAGTACAGTTTATTTCCCTCTTTGGTTAGGTTTATTCCCAGGAACCTATGGTTTTTGGTGTAATTGTAAATGGGATCAATTCCTGGATTCCGCTTTCTGCTACTTCATTATTGTTGTATAGAAATGCAACAGATTTCTGTACATTTATTTTATATCTTTCAACTTTCCTGAATTCATGTATTAGTTGTAGCAATTTTTTGATGAAGTCTTTCAGGCTTTCTACACAGAATATCATGTTATCTGCAAATAGTGAAAATTTCACTTCTTCCTTGCCGATTTGGATGCCTTTTATTTCTTTTTGTTGTCTGATTTCAGAGGCTAAGAATTCCACTACTATGTTAAGTAGTAATCCTGATAGGGGAGATCTCTGTATTCTTCCTGACTGTAGAGGAAAAGCTCATAATTTTTTCCCCATTGAGGATAATAATACCTGTGGTTCTTGCATATATGGCCTTTATGACGTTGAGTTATGTTCCACCTCTACATACTTTATTGAAAGTTTTTTTTTTCTAAAGAATGGATGCTGTTTTGTCAAATGTTTTGTCTGTATCTATTGTGAAGACCATCTGATACTTATCTTTTATTTTATTACTGTGGTGTATCATGTTGATTAATTTACAGATTTTTTACCACCCCTGTAGCCTGGGATTAATCCCACTTAATACTGTTGAATTGAATGTGCTAGTATCTTGTTGAGAGCTTTTTCATCAATGTTCATCAAGGATATTGGTCTGTAATTCTCCTTTTTAGTGGGGTCATTGTCTGATTTTGGAATCAAGGTAATGCAGGCCTCATAGAATTTTTGAAGTTCTATTTCCATTTCTATTTTTTGGAACAATTTGAAAATAGGTACTAACTCTTCTTTAAATGCCTGGTATAATTCTCCTGGGAAGCCATGTGTCCCTGGAGTTTTGTTTTTTGGGAGAGTTTTGATTACTGTCTCAATTTCTTTGCTGGTTATGGGAGTGTTCAAGTTTTCCATTTCTTCCTATTTCAATTTTGTCAGTTTTTATATTTCTAAAAATTTGTCCATTTCTTCCATATTACTCAGTTTTCATGATGTTTTATTATGATAATTTATATTTCTGTGATGTTGGTTGTGATCTCTCCTCTTTCCTTCATGATTTTTTGTGTCTTTTCTATTTTCTTTTTGATAAGTCTGGCTAAGGGTTTATTAATATTATTAATTCTTTCAAACTCAATTTCTTTCAGCTCTTAATTTCATCGAACTCTTCTACTGGTTTCCTTTGTTTGATTGTTTCTATGTCATTTATCTCTGCTCTAATATTTATAATTTCCCTTCTTCTTCTTCTTGCTTTAGGCTTTATTTGCTGTTCTTTTTCTAGCTCTATTAGGTGTAAGGCTAAGTTCTGAGTTTCAAAACTTTCATGCTATTTATTTATTTATTTATTTATTATTTAATTGTTTTTAATTTACATCCAAGTTAGTTAGCTTATGGTTCAATAATGATTTCAGTAGTAGATTCTAGTGATTCATCCTCTATGTATAACACCCAGTGCTCTTCCCTACAAGTGTCTTCCTTAATTCCCCTTACATATTTAGCCCATCCTCCCACCCACATCCATTTCAGCAACCCTCAATTTGTTCTCTGTATTTAAGAGTCTCTTATGTTTTGTCCGCTCCTTATTTTCATATTATTTTTGCTTCCCTTCCCTTATGTTCATGTTTTCTAATTAAATTCCACATATGAGTGAAGTCATATGATATTTGTCTTTCTCTGACTTATTCTGCTTACCATAATACCCTCTAGTTCTATACATGTTGTTATAAATGGCAAGATTTCATTCTTTTTGATCACTGAAGAATACTCTTTTATATATATATATATATATATATATATATATATATATACATATATATAACTTATACATATATAAAGTATAAAACTTATATATGTATATATGTATACATTACAGAGTGGCTGCACCAGTTTGCATTCCCAACAGCAGTGCAAAAGAAATCCTCTTTCTCCACATTCTCATTGTGGTTTTAATTTGTATTTCCCTGATGACCAATGATGTTGAGCATTTTTCATGTGTCTGTTAACCATCTGGATGTGTTCTTTGGAAAAGTGTCTATTCATGTTTTTTGCCCATTTCTTCACTGGATTATTTGTTTCTTTTGGGGGCTGGTATTGAGTTTGATAAGTTGTTTATAGATTTTGGATAATAACCCTTTATCTGATATGTCATTTGCAAATATCTTCTCCAATTCCGTTGGATGCCTTTTAGTTTTGCTGATGGTTTCCTTTGCTGTGAAGAAGTTTTTTATCTTGATGAGGTCCCAATAGGTCATTTTTGCTTTTGTTTCCCTTGCCTCTGGAGACGTGTTGAGTAAGAAGTTGCTGCAGCAGAGGTCAAAGGGGATTCTGCCTGCTTTCTCCTCTATGATTATGATGGCTTCCTGTCTTAACTTTAGGTATTTCATTCATTTGAGTTTATTTTTGTGTATGGTGTAAAAAGTGGTCTAGGTTCATTCTTCTGCATATCGCTTTCCAGTTTTCCCAACACCATTTGCTAAGAATGTCTTTCTTCCATTGGATATTATTTCCCGCTTTGTCAAAGATTAGTTGGCCATACTTTTGTGGGTCCATTTCTTAGTGCTCCATTCTGTTCCATTGATCTATATGTCTGTTTGTGTGCCAGTACCACACTGCCTTGATGACTATAGCTTTGTAATACATCTTGAAGTCCGGGATTGTGATGCCTCCAGCTTAGGTGTTCTTTTTCCAGATTGCTCTGGCTATTCAGGGCCTTTCTGGTTCCATACAAATTTTAGGATAGTTTGTTCTAGCTCTGTGAATAATGCTGGTGTTATTTTGATAGGTATTGCATTGAATATGTAGATTGATTTCAGTAGTATTGACATTTTAACAATATTTGTTCTTCCAATCCAGGAGCATGGAATATTTTTTCCATTTTTTGTGTCTTCTTCAATATCTTTCATAAGATTTTTATAGTTTTCACTGTACATATTTTTCACCTCTTCTGTTAGGTTTATTCTTAGTTATTTTATGGTTTTTGGTGCAATTGTAAATGTGATTGATTCCTTGATTTCTCTTTCTGTTGCTTCATTATTGGTGTACAGAAATGCAACCTATTTCTGTTCATTGATTTCATATCCTGTGACTTTGCTGAATTCATGGATCAGTCCTAGCAGTTTTTTTCAGTGGAATCTATTGGGTTTTTCATATACAGTATCATGTCATATGTGAAGAGTGAAAGTTTGACTTCCCCTTGCCAATTTGAGTGCTTTTATACTTCTGTGTTGTCTGATTGCTGAGGCTAGAATTTCCAATACGATGTTGAATAACAGTGGTGACAGTGGACATGCCTGTCGTGTTCCTGACCTTAAGAGAAAAGCTCCCAGTTTTTCCCCATCGAGGATGATATTAGTGGTGGATCATTCATGTATGGCTTTTATGATCTTGAGGTAGTATCCTTCTATCCCTACTATCTTGAGGGTTTTTATCAAGAAATGATGCTCAGTTTTGTCAAATGTGTTCTCTGCCTCTATTGAGAGGATCATATGGCTCTTGTCCTTTCTTTTGTGAAGTATGATCCTTCTATCCCTACTGTCTTGAGAGTTTTTATCAAAAAACGATGCTCAATTTTGTCAAATGCTTTCTCTGCCTCTATTGAGAGGATCATGTGGCTCTTGTCCTTTCTTTTATTGGTGTGATGTATCACATTGCTTGTTTTCTGGATATTGAGCCAGCCCTGAATCCCAGGTATAAATCCCACTTGGTAATGGTGAATAATTCTTTTAATGTGTTGTTGAATGCAGCTGGCTAGTATCTTGTTGAGAATTTTTGCATCCATATTCATCAGGGAAATTGGTCTGTAGTTCTCCTTTTTAGTAGGGTCTGTGGTTTTGGAATCAAGGTAGTGCTGGCTTCATAGAATGAGTTTGGAAGTTTTCCTTCCATTTCTATTTTTTTGAACAGCTTCAAAAGAATAGGTGTTAACTCTTTAAATGTTTGGTAGAATTTACCTGGAAGGTCATCTGTCCCTGTACTTTGGTTTTTTCATTTTTTTTTTTAATTACTAATTCAATTTCTTTACTGGTTATGGGTCTGTTAAAAATTTCTATTTCTTCTTATTTCAGCTTTGGTAATTTATATGTTTCTAGGAATTTTTCCATTTCTTCCAGATTGCCCAGTTTATTGACATATTTTCTCATAATATTCTCTTATCATTGTTTGCATTTCTACTGTGTTTGTTGTGATCTCTCCTCTTTCATTCTTGATTTTATTTATTTGGGTCCTTTCCTTTTTTCTTTTTGATCAAACTGGCTAGGAGTTTATCAATTTTGAAAATTCTTTCAAGGAACCCCCTCATAGTTTCATTGATCTGTTTTACTGCCTTTTTAAAATTTCAATAGCATTGATTTCTGCTCTAATCTTGATTATTTCCTGTCTTCTTCTGGTTTGGAGTTTTATTTGCTGTTCTTTTTCCAGCCCTTTGAGTTGTACGATTAGGTTGTGTATCTCAGACCTTTTTTCCTTCTTTAGGAAAACCTGGATTGCAATATACTTTTTTCTTATGACTGCTTTTGCTGGGTCCCAGAGGTTTTGGGCTGTGGTGTTAACATTTTCATTGGCTTCCATATACTTTTTACTTTCCTCTTTAACTTCTTGGTTAGCCCATTCATTCTTTAGTAGTATGTTCTTTAGTCTCCAAGTATTTGTTGTATTTCCATTTATTTTGTGGTTGATTTCGAGTTTTGTAGCATTGTGGTCTGAAAATATGTACATTATGATCTCGATCTTTTTGCACTCATTGAGGACTGATTTGTGTCTCAGTATGTGATCTGTTCTGGAGAAAGTCCCATCTGCATTCAAGAAGAATGTTTACTCTGCTGATTTAAGATGAAATATTTTGAATATATCTGTTAATTCCATCTGGTCCAGTGTGTCATTCAAAGCCATTGTTTCCTTGTTTATGTTCTGTTTAGATCATCTGTCCATGGCTGTAAGTGAGGTGTTGAAGTCCCCTACTGTTATGGTATAATTATCAATGAGTTTCTGTATGTTTGTGATTAATTGATTTATATATTTGGGTTCATTCCACATTTGGAGCATAAATGTTTACAATTATTAGATCTTCTTGGTGAATATACCCCTTAATTATTATATAATACCCTTTTTCATCACCTGTTACATTCTTTATTTTAACATCTAGATTGTCTGGGACGCCTGGGTGGCTCAGTTGGTTAGACATATGATTTTGACTCAGGTCATCATCTCATGGTTTGTGGATCTGAGCCCCACATCAGGCTCTGGGCTGAGAGCTTGTAACCTGGAGCCTGCTTTGGATTCTATGTCTCCCTCTTTCTTTGTACCTCCTCCACTTGCTCTCTCTCTCTCTCGCTCTCTCTCTCAAAAATAAATAAACAGTAAAATTTAAAAAAATTAAATCTAGATTGTCTGATGTAAGTATAGCTTCTCTGGCTTTCTTTTGTAAACCATTAGCATTATGGATGGTTCTCCATCCCCTTACTTTCAATCTGAAAGTGCCTTTAGGTCTCAAATGGGTCTCTTGGAAATAGCATACAGATGGATCTTGTTTTCTTATCCATTCTGTTACACTATGTATTTTGACTGGAGTGTTTAGTCCATTTTCATTTAGAGTGAGTATTGAAAAATATGAATTTATTGCCGTTATTGCCTGTAGAGTTAGAGTTTCTGGTCCTTTCTAGTCTTTGTTGATTTTGGTCTTTTTTGTTTTGTTTCATCTTTTCTCCCCTCAGAAAGTTCTCCTTAAAATTTCTTGCAGGGCTCGTTTAGTGGTCACAAACTCCATCAGGTGTTGTTTGTCTGGGAAACTTTTTATCTCTCATTCTATTCTGAATGACAGCCTTGCTGGATATAGAATTCTTAGCTGCATATTTTTTCCAATTCAGCACATTGAACATATCCTGCCACTCCTTTCTGGCCTGCCAAATTTTTGTGGATGGGTCTGCTGAAAACCTGATCTGTCTTCCCTTGTAGGTTAAGGACTTTTTTTCTGTTGCTGTTTTCATGATCCTTTCTTTGTATGTGTATTCTGTGAATTTGACTATGACATGCCTTGTTGATGGTTGGGTTTTGTTGAATCTAATTGGAGTTCTCTGTGCCTCCTAGATTTTGATGATTGTGTCTTTCCTCAGGTTAGAAAAGTTTTCTGTTATGATTTGCTCAGACAAATCTACCCCTTTTCCTCTCTCGTTATCCTCTGAGACCCCTATGATTTGGATGTTTTTCCTTATTTAATGCATTATTGAGTTCTCAAATTCTTATATCATCCTGTTTTGCCTTAGTGTCCCTATTTTTTTCTGCTTCATTATTTTCCATAAGTTTGTCCTCTATATCACTGATTCACTGCTCTCCTTCATCTATCCTTGCCGCTGTGGCATCTATTCGAGATTTCATCTCAGTTATAACGTTTTTAATTTCATCCTGACTAGATTTTACCTCTTTTTTTCTTTTTACTTTTGTTTCTTTTTTTTAGTTTTGAGAGAAAGAGAGAGACAAAGTGTGAGTAGGGGAGGGGCATAGAGAGAGGGAGAGATGGAATCCAAGGCAGCTCCAGGATCTGAGCTGTCAGCAGAGAGCCCAATGCAGAGCTCATACCCACAAGCTGCAAGATAATGACCTGAGCCAAAGTTGGACGCTTAACCAACTGAGTCACCCAGGTGCCCCTCGATTTTGTGTCTTTTATCTCCGCAGAAAGACATTCTGGTTTTTTTTTTCAACCCCAGCTAGTATTCTTATTATTGTGATTCTAAATTCTGTTTCAGATATCTTGCTTGTATCTGTGTTAAGTCCCTTGCTGTCGTTTCTTCCTGTTCTTTCTTTTGGGGTGAATTCCTTCATTTCATCATTTTTGCAGAAGAAAAAGAATTAATAAAATTAAAAATTAAAATTAAAAAATTACAAACAACACAAACAAACAAATAAAGGATGCTAGATCCTAGGTGTGTTTTGGACTGATTGTTGAAAGAAGCTTAGTAGAATTTTAAAAAAGGGGGGGAGAAAATAGTGGAAAGAAAAAAAAAAGGAAACTTTTTGAAAATTAAAAAAGTAAATACAGTAAAATAGAATAAAATGAAATGATCTAAGTAAAATAGAATAAAAAATTTTACAAAAAGTAAAAAATCTATAGTGTAAAAAAGTTAAAGAAAAATCTTTTTACAAAAACGTGAAATAAGAATAAATATTTTCTCTTTCTGAATTCACAAATAAGAAAAGAAAAATGAAAAAAATTAATGGATGGACCAGTGAACAGAATGGAATACAATTGAAATTACATCCAGTTTCTCCTAGAAGTCAAACTATGAAGCACTTGATAATCATAAACTAAGCAGGCAGAGAAACTTGTGGTGTGCCCCTAGAGCGCAGTTGGCACAATTGGACTGGGTAACAATTCCATCTCCACTAGATGGCGCTGCTTATCTTACTGGAGTGGATAAATTGTGGCACTTGTACTCGTGTATGTGCATGTGCAGGAGAGTTGAAAATGGTGTCACCCAGTTACCCAGTCTCTGGTATCAGAACTCTGCTCTCCCTGACTGGCAGTCAAGCACCCCTCCTTTGTCCTCAGCCTCCATCCACTCCCACTTTTACTCAGTATGCAACCAAATTGTCAGTCTGCCAGGTGGCACTTCCCTCCCAAGTGTTATCTCAGATGGGCCTGTGTTTCCAAACCCTTCACTTCTGAGGGCCTGAAGCTTTGACCCACTCTGACCTACTGGGGGAGGGTCTTGCCAAGCAGTGGCCAGGTGCCGGCCTGCTCCCAGGAACATTTGTGTGACTGCATTGCTGCAGGTGCTCAGAGACTGCAGCCAGGTGCCAACCTTATTCAGAAAATCTTGCCCGATTGTGTAGCATCAGCATTTCAGGGATTTTGGTAAATCACAATACACATCTGGTCCCAGGCTTCACTGCCTCTTAGCATCCTTATTCCAACACCAGCAAATGTGGACTTTCTCTGGGGTCTGAGACCTTTGCCTGTGGGGAGGCCACACAGCCTCTACCAAATGACCTCTCAACAGGGGAACCACCTCTCAGTGTGGGGCCTGAGGAGCCCTCAGACCCCACTGTCTGTTCCTGGGGATTGACTCTTCCCACCAGAGCTTCACCAGGTTTGGAGCTAAGTTTCAGACTCTGGGCTCCTCTGTTCATAGAGTCTTAAGGGTATCCAAACCCTCTCCTTTCTCCCTTCTTCTTTCTCCCTTTCTTGTTAAGTCCTTTATGGGTGTTTCCACTCTTTCTCTTTCTCTCCAGCTGCTTTTGGAGGGAGTGCTTTTCCTGTACTCTCCCCCATCTCTGTTCTCTCGCCACAAGCAGGAACACCTCACTACTCTTTGGCAGCTTCTCTTTCCCCCAGTTCACCTCTCCATGCTACATACCTGCTGAGTTCTGTAGTTCAAGTTATGCATGTTGTTGTGTTAATCCTCAGATAAATTTTGTAGGTGTACAAGATTGTTTGGTGTTGATCTAGCTGCATTTCAGGGATGAGAGATGCAAAAATTTCCATGCTGCTCCTCCATCTTGGCCCCCTGTCCCTTCTTGCTTCTTTATGTATTTACTTACCTCTTAGTACTACCTTTGCTGCATCCCAAAGGTTTTGAACTGTCGTGTTTTCACTTTTATCAGATTCCATGTATTTATTTCTTCCTGTTCTTTCTTTTGGGGTAAATTACTCTTTTTTCACTTTGTCTATATGCTTGTGCTTATGGCATATATAGCATATGCTTATGCTTATGCTTTACTGCGTGTGTGTGTGTGTGTGTGTGTGATTGTTAGGAAAGCCTTTTATATTCCTGCTTCTGAGAGTAATGGTTATATTCAGAATTGGTACTATAACGACCTGGTCTTAGTGCTTCAGGAGGTGTTTCAGAGTATGCACTCTACTGTTGTGGTTTGGCTGCCCCTTCCCTCAGGCCAGCACTCAGCTGAGTTTCTCTTTGCTTGCAGTGTGGGGTGTTTTAACCTTGCCCACTGTGTGGTAAATTTCAATGAAGTGTGTTTTGGTCTGCTTGTTAAAAAAAAAATTAGATCCAAAAAGAAAAGAAAAGAAAAGAAAAGAAAAGAAAAGAAAAGAAAAGAAAAATCCTGTTTTCCATAGAGCTGAAATTTTGTAGCATCCACAATCAGTGGTGCATGTGCATGGGGTGTGTGAGGGGTTTGTGCTGGTCTTCTGGGAGATGGACTTCCTCTGCTGACTAGCAGGTGGACTTGCCCTAGTGGTGATGCACCTGCAGGATGAAGGCAGGAGGGGCTTGGTGTAAGTGGCTCCAGCCCCGCCCCCCACCACCCTGGGTCACACTGTGTTGCTCACAAAATTTGGTCAGTGCTGATGGGTGAAGGGGGCAGTGGAGTGGGAAATGGTGTCACCTGCTCTTTTGTTCTTGAAGCAGGGAGTTCACAGTAGACACTCTTCAAGAAGCCCTCACAGAAGAGCAAACAATCACCCTTCTGTGTCCCCAGCTTCTGTCAGTTCACTGCCTTCACTCTGTCTGTGTCCAAGCTGTCTTACTACTATGCAGCACAGTTCTCTTGTGTTTCATCCAAGGCATATGGCTGGGTTTGAAAACCCCAAACTTTAGCAACCCATGCAGCATGGACTTGCATTGATTCTCTGGGGAAGGGTCTGGTTGCACTGTGGCCAGTACAGAAAAGCAGTTGCATGAATGCCCAGTGGTTCAAAGCTTATGGTAAAGTGCAGCAAAAAGCCATCACCCAGGTTTCCTGCCTTCACCCGGTGTCTTTGTTCTTATGCTAGTGCATGGGACAATAAACTGGAGTCACCAGTTCTTTTGTCTTTGGAGAAGCCATGCCACAACTCCCACATACACTCCAAGAAAGTGAACTGTTTCTCCTTTTGCTATCCAGGGAACCCTCAGACCACACTGCCCACTCCCAGGTCTCCACCCTCCTTTCCCACAGGAGTACCACTAAACCTGCCAAGAAGGACTCCATCAATGGTGCAGACTTCTAAACTTCAGACTTTGAGCTCGGCACTTTTTAAAAAACAATTTTGATGTTTATTCCTTTTTGAGAGACACAGTGTGAGTGGGGAAGGGATAGAGAGAGAGGGAGACACAGAATCTAAAGCATGCTCCAGCCTCTGAGCTGTCAGCACAGAGCCCGATGTGGGGCTCAAACTCATGAACCGTGAAATCATGACCTGAACTGAAGTCGGATCCTTAACTTACTGAACCACCCTGACTCCCTGAGCTCTGCTCTTTATAAAAACTTGCAGTAGTCAGCCTCTCTCCTTTACCTTGCCAATGGTTTTGAGGAAGAGTTTTTCAGGTTGAATCCCTGGCATGCTGCTTCACTCTCTCTTTTTGTTCTCTCTTTCTCTCTGTCTCTTTCTCTCACTCTTCTTGATCATGGCTTCCTCCCTCCACAATACCCACAACTGTTTTATCCCCCAAGTCAACTCTCTGCAGCTCCAACATTCCACAAGGTAGCCATTTTCTATGTGTAGATATGCAGTTTGTTCTCTAAGTCATGAGGTCGATTTCTTTGGTATTGAGAATGACTTGATATTTATCCAGCTATGTTAGAGGAATGGGGGAAGCTTAGGGTCCCCCTACTCCAATGACATCTTAACAAGGAACAGCTGGGTTTGGAGAAAGCAGATTGTTAATGTATTAAATTTGTTTCAAAATATTTACTGAATCAAAATGTTCACAGCAACATATTAAGGATTGTAGATATTACAATTATAAATGATGTGGAGTTCATACTCTCTGGGAATTTGCTTCTAAGAAAGGAATTTCCAAGACTAAAACAGCAATCACATACCAGAGACTATTGTTGTATGTACTTACGAAGGGTACAAGCAGAGTATTCCAACGAAGTACTAGAGAGTGGAGAAACAGAGGTTTATTTGACATGGACCATGAAGAGTGTGTAAGATTGTACACTCAGGTAAGTACAGGAGTTTTGTGTTGGAGTAAAACAAATACAGTGTGACTTGTACATTGAAGATATTTAGGGGAGAAGTAAAAATTGGAAACTAGTTGATGACAGATCAAGAAGGAACTTGAATGCAAAACTTAGAACTTCTATTTTATTCTGTGGGCAATGGGGTACTGACATGAATGAGACTGCACTTTAGGAAATTCAATCTTCAAGAAATTTACAGAAGAAATTACAGAGCTGGGTGGTGTTGGGCAAGGAAGAAAATAATAAGACATCTGCTGAGATATTGTAGGAGTCTGAACAATAATAATTGTAGGGCAGAACAACACTGGAAAACAAAAAAAGGGTTATTTTTGTTCTAGGGGGATCTGGTCCATAATCATTCCAATAACTGTACTATTCCACATCTATTAACATCTCACTACATGGCATCTAGTTGTATTTGTCAAACCTTTCTTTCCCTTTCCTTGGAACTGACCTAGGATTTTCTTCAGTCCTAGTACCCTTGTGCTATGTTATTTATTTATTTATTTATTTATTTATTTATTTATTGCAAAAACCTAATCAGAATGTTAGAGCTCAAGATCACATACTTTGTGGAACAGTCAATTTGATGCTAGGCTAATTCAATGTCTTTTTAAAAGATTCTGTACACTATGATGAGGAAACTGAGGAAAGTAACTTTCCTAGTTACATGTGGAATCAGTGATTGAGGCTGGGAGGAAAAATGACCTAAGAAATTAAGATCTTTCTAATATTCCTTTCTCCACATTACATTGCCAGGCTCTAAGGCTGTTACTTACCTCTGAGTACACTTTAGACAACAGGGTGTTGAATTGGTGGTATCTGGTTATATACAGCCCTGTTTTCCAAGCTTTAGCCAGAATTGTGCATACCTTCAACTCCTTCCAGCGAGACCACAGTCTCCTTAGTTAAAATTAGTTTGCAGCTCTCATAACAGGTGGTACATGGAAATAACCTGAGAGATCAACCCTGTTGAGAGAAGAAAGCAAAAAAAGGCTAGTGTCTGGAAGAAATAGTTACTGAGACCAATGAGTGAAGAAGTGGGTCATGGAGCTCTCACACAGGATATAAGGGGATAAATGGGTGAGTAGCAAAATGTATATTTGAGAGAAGAAGAAGGGATCCGATGAGAGGGATAAAGAAAAAGCAGTTTTGATGAAGAATATGTGGGGAAAAATTAGGTAACAGAAATATGTGGGAATAGTGTAAATAATAGCTTGTGGCAATGATTCTTAGAAGGATCCTATTACCAAATAAAATTGTATGCTGATGCTTTCCAATAAATAATTCAAAGGGACAGTGATTAGATTATTAATCTAATCTTAAAATGTCAATTTGTAATTAATTCATATTACAAAGTTAGTAAAAATGATAACAAGTTAAAGTGCTCTTATACTGCAATGTGTTAATTTTGATATGTAACACCTATATTTGAGTTTTTAATCACTAAAATTCATGCATTTTAAAAACTGTATATAAAACATTTTCAAGCCATCTAAATTATTTTCATAAGACAAAATAACCCACCAAGCATGCCTTTTGAAAAATATTTTTTAATGTTTATTTTATTTGAGAGAGAGAGAGAGAGAGAGAGAGAGAGAGAGTGGGGGAGGGGCAGAGAGACAGGGAGACAGGGAATCTGAAGCAGACTCTAGGCTCTGAGCTGTCAGCACAGAGCCCGATCTGGGGCTGGAACCCATGAACTGTGAGATCATGACCTGAGCCGAAGCCAGACACTTAACCTGCTGAGCCATCCAACCACCCCCACCACAAGTACTTTAAGCCATTCACTTGACAAGTACCTTTCCCTAGTGTAATTTACCATTTTATAGAGGAATCCAAAGGAAAGTCTTCAAGAATTGAGTGAATGTTTTTTCACTCAAAAATACATTTATTTCATTTATAGATTGAACAAGACTGTAATAAGTAACTTGAAAATTCTATGATGTATAGCTATTTTTAAAAAAAATTACTGAGATAATTTTGAATAATAGAGCTGATGCATGCATCATGAGTCACTTAATGCAAGAGTGAGCTTGGACCAAATTCAAGTGCCTCTTACTTCAAGAGGCAGCCAATATATATTTGCTGATGAATGAACCAAAAATACCTTCATTATTTTAAATTATTTATTTTTTTATTTATTATTTTTATTTTTTATATGAAATTTATTGTCAAATTGGTTTCCATACAACACCCAGTGCTCATCCAAACAGGTGCTCTCCTCAATGCTCATCACCCACTTTCTCCTCCCTCACATCCCCCATTAACAGTTTATTCCCAGTTTTTAAGAGTCTCTTATGGTTGCCTTCCTCCCTCTGTAACTTTTTTTTCCTTCCTCTATCCCATGGTCTTCTGTTAAGTTTCTCAGGATACACATAAGTGTGAAAACATATGGTATCTGTCTCTCTCTCTGTATGACTTATTTCACTTAGCATAACACTCTCCAGTACCATCCACGTTGCTAAAAATGGTCACATTTCATTCTTTCTCATTACCAAGTAGTATTAATTGTGTATATAAACCACAATTTCTTTATCCATTCATAAGTTGATGGACATTTAGGCTCTTTCCATAATTTGGCTATTGTTGAAGGTGCTGCTATACACATTGGGGTACAAGTGTCCCTATTCATCAACACTCCTTTATCCCTTTACTAAATTCCTACAAGTGCTATTGCTGGGTCATAGGGTAGATCTACTTTTAGTTTTTTTGAGGAACCTCCATACTGTTTTCCAGAGTGGCTGCACCAGCTTGAATTCCCTCCAGAAATGCAAAAGAGATCCTCTTTCTCCACATCCTCGCGAACATCTGTTGTTGCCTGAGTTGTTAATGTTAGCCATTCTGACAGGTCTGAGGTGGTATCTCAGTGTGGTTATGATTTGTATTTTCCAGATGAGGAGTGACATTAAGCATCTTTTCATGTGCCTGTTGGCCATCTGGATGTCTTCTTTAGAGAAGTGTCTATTCACAACTTCTGCCCATTATTCACTGGATTATTTGTTTTTCGGGTATGGAGTTTGGTGAGTTCTTTATAGAGTTTGGATACTAGCCCTTTGTCCGATATGTTATTTTCAAATACCTTTTCCCATTCTGTTGGTTGCCTTTTACTTTTGTTGATTGTTTCCTCTGCAGTGCAGCTCTTTATCTTCATGAGGTTCCAATACTTCATTTTTTCTTTTAATTCCCTTGCCTTTGGAGATGTGTCAAGTAAGAAATTGCTGTGGCTGAGGTCAGAGAGGATTTTTCCTGCTGTCTCCTCTAGGGTTTTGATGGTTTCCTAACTCACATTCAGGTCCTTTATCCATTTTGAGTTTATTTTTGTGAATGGTGTCAGAAAGTGGTCTAGATTCATTCTTCTGTCTGTTATTGTCCGGTTCTCCCAGCACCATTTGTTAAAGAGACTGTCTTTTTCCATTGGATATTCTTCCTTGCTTTGTCAAAGATTAGTTGGCCATACATTTGTGGGTCGAATTCTGGAGTCTCTATTCTATTCCATTGGTCTGTGTGTCTGTTTTTGTGCCAATACCATGCTGTCTTGATGATTACAGCTTTGTAGTAAAAGCTAAAGTCTGGGATTGTGATGCCTCCAGCTTTGGTCTTGTTCAATGTTACTTTGGCTATTTGGGGTATTTTTTGGTTCCATACAAATTTTAGGATTGCTTGTTCTAGCTTCGAAAAGAATTCTGGTGCAATTTCGATTGGGATTGCACTGAATGTGTAGATTGCTTTGGGTAGTATTGACATCTTAACAATATTTATTCTTCCAATCCAAGAGCACGGAATGTTTTTCTGTTTTTTGGTATCTTCTTCAATTTCCTTCATAAGCTTTTTTTTTTAAACATTTATTTATTTTTGAGACAGAGAGAGACAGAACATGAACGGGGGAGGGTCAGAGAGAGGGAGACACAGAATCTGAAACAGGCGCCAGGCTCTGAGCTGTCAGTACAGAGCCTGACGTGGGACTCGAATTCACGGACCACGAAATCATGACCTGAGCCGAAGTCGGCAGCTTAACCGACTGAGCCACCCAGGTGCCCCTCAATTTCCTTCATAAGCTTTCTATAGTTTTCAGCGTATAGCTATTTTATGCTTCTTGATGCAGTTGTGAATGGGATCAGTTTCTTTATTTGTCTTTCTTCGCTTTATTGTTAGTGTATAAGAATGCAACTGATTTCTGTACATTGATTTTGTATCCTGCGGCTTTGCTGAATTCATGTATCAGTTCTAGCAGACTTTTGGTGGAGTCTATTGGATTTTCCATGTATAATATCATGTGATCTGCAAAAAGTAAAAGCTTGACTTCATCTCTGCCAATTTTGATGCCTTTGATTTCCTTTTGTTGTCTGATTGCTGATGCTAGAACTTCCAACACTATGTTAAACAACAGCAATGAGAGTGGACATCCCTGTCGTGTTCCTCATCTCAGGGAGAAAGCTCTCAGTTTTTCCCCATTGAGGATTATATTAGCTGTGGGCTTTTCATAAATGGCTTTGATGATGTTTAAGTATGTTACTTCTATCCCGACTTTCACGAGGGTTTCTATTAAGAAAGGATGCTGAATTTTGTCAAATGCTTTTTCTGCATCAATTGACAGGATGATATGGTTTTTTTCTTTGATCAAGGTGATGTATCACATTGATTGATTTTTGAATGTTGAACCAGCCCTGCAGCCCAGGAATGAATCTTATTTGATCATGGTGAATAATTCTTTTTATAAGCTGTTGAATTTGATTTGCTAGTATCTTGTTGAGAATTTTTGCATCCATATTCTTCAGGGATATTGGCTTGTAGTTCTCTTTTTTTGCTTGGTCTGTATCTGGTTTGGGAATCAAAATAATGCTGGCTTCATAGAATGAGTCTGGAAGTTTTCCTTCCCTTTCTATTTTTTGGAATAACTTGAGGATAGGTATTATCTCTGCTTTAAATGTCTGGTAGAATTCCTCGGGGAAGCCATCTGGTCCTGGGCTCATTTGTTGGGAGATTTTTGATAACTGATTCAATTTCATCTCTGGTTATGGGTCTGTTCAAGTTTTCTATTTCTTCCTGTTTGAGTTTTGGAAGTGGGTGGGTGCTTAGGAATTTGTCCATTTCTTCCAGGTTGTCCAGTTTGTTGGCATATAATTTTTCATAGTATTCCCTGATAATTGCTTTTATTTCTGATGGATTGGTTGTCATAATTCCATTGTCATTCATGATTTTTTTGATGTGCGTCCTCTCCCTTTCCTTTTTGAGAAGCCTGGTTAGAGGTTTATGAATTTAGTTTATTTTTTCAAAAAACCAACTCTTGGTTTTATTGATCTGCTCTACTTTTTTTTAATTCTATATTGTTTATTTCTGCTCTAATCTTTATTATTTCACTTCTTCTGCTGGGTTTGGGTTGTCTGCTGTTCTGCTTCTATTTCCTTTAGGTGTGCTGTTAGATTTTGTATTTGGGATTTTTCTTGTTTCTTGAGATAGGCTTGGATTGCAATGTATTTTCCTCTCAGGACTGCCTTTGCTGCATCCCAAAGCATTTGGATTGTTGTATTTTCATTTTCATTTGTTTCCATATATTTTTTTTAAATTTCTTCTCTAATTGCCTGGTTGACCCATTCATTCTTTAGTAGGGTGTTCTTTAACCTTCATCATTTTGGACGTCTTCCAGACTTTTTCTTATGATGGATTTCAAGCTTCATGGCATTGTGGTCTGAAAGTGTGCATGGTATGATCTCAATTATTTTATATTTATTGAGGGCTGTTTTGTGACCCAGTATGTGATCTATTTTGGAGAATGTTCCATGCGCACTCAAGAAGAAAGTATATTCTGTTGCTTTGAGATGCAGAGTTCTAAATATATCTGTCAAGTCCATCTGATCCAATGTATCATTCAGGTTCCTTGTTTCCTTATTTATTCTGTGTCTAGAAGATCTATTCATTGATGTGAGTGGGCTATTAAAGTCCCCTGAAATTACCACATTCTTATCAATAAGGTTGCTTGTGTTTGTGATTAATTATTTTATATATTTGGGGACTCCTGTATTTGGCAAATAGACATTTCTAATTGTTAGCTATTCCTGATGGATAGACCCTGTAATTATTAGATAATTCCCTTCTTCATCTCTTGTTACTGCCTTTAATTTAAACTCTAGTTTGTCTGACATAAGTATGGCTACTCCAGCTTTCGAGTTCCAGTAGCATGATAGATAGTTCTCCATCCCCTAACTTTCAATCTGAAGGTGTCCTCAGGTCTAAAATGTGACTCCTGTAGACAACAAATAGATGCGTCTTGTTTTTTTTTTTTTTTTTTTTTTTATCCATTCTGATACCCTATGTATTTTGGTGGGAGTATTTAGTCCATTTACATTCAGTGTTATTATTGAAAGATATGGGTTTAGAGTCATTGTGATGCCCATAAATTTCATGCTTGTAGTGATGTCTCTGGTACTTTGTGGTCCTTGCAACATTTCACTCACAGAATCCCCCTTAGGATCTCTTGTAGTTCTGGTTTAGTGGTGATGAATTCCTTAAATTTTTGATTGGGAAGACCTTTATCTCTCCTTCTATTCTGAATGACAGACTTGGTGGATAAAGGATTCTCGGTTGCATATTTTTTTCTGTTCATCACATTGAAGATTTCCTGCTTTTCCTTTTTGGCCTGCCAAGTTTCAGTAGATAGGTCTGCTACTACCCTTATGTGTCTACCTTTGTAAGCTAGAGCCTGTTTATATCTAGCTGCTTTCAGAATTTTCTCTTTATCCTTGTATTTTGCCAGTTTCACTATGATATGTCTTGCAGAAAATCGATTCAAGTTGTGTCTGAAGGGATTTCTCTGTGTGTCTTGGATTTCAATGTCTGTTTCCTTCCCCAGATCAGGGAAGTTCTTAGCTATGATTTGTTCAAGTACACCTTCAGTCCCTTCTCTCTCTTCTTCTTCTTCTGGAATTCCTATGATACGGATATTGTTCTGTTTGATTGCATCACTTAGCTCTCTAATTCTCTCCTCCTACTCCTGGATTTTTTTATCTCTCTTTTTCTCAGCTTTCTCTTTTATCATAATTTTATCTTCTAATTCACCTATTCTCTCCTCTACCTCTAAATCCATGCTATGGCTGCCTCCATTTTATTTTGCACCTCATTTATGGCATTTTTAGCTCCTCATGACTCTTTCTTAGTCCCTTGATCTCTGTAGCAATAGATTCTCAATGCTGTCCTCTATGAGTTTTTCAAACCCATCAATTAATTTTGACTTTTATTTTAAACTCTTGTTCTGTTATATTGTTTAAATCATTTTTTGATCAATTTGTTAGCTGTTGCTACTTCCTGGAGTTTCTTTTGAGGAGAATTCTTCCGTTTCTTCACTTTGGGTAGTCCCAGCAGTAACTCACAACTGCAGGGCACTTCCCCTGTGCTGTCTGGAGTAACTTTTTTTGTTGGGTGGGGCCACAGTCAGATCTGATGTCTGTCCCCAGCCCACCTCTGGGGCCACATTCAGACTGGTGTGTACCTTATCTTCCCCTCTCCCAGGGTGGGACTCACTGTGGAGTGGTGTGGCCCCTGTCTGGGCTACTTGCCCACTGCCAGGCTTGTGGTCCTGCTTCAATGGGATCTAGCCAAGGGCGTATTAGCTGGGGTGGATCTGCAAGGTGCACATAGGTGGGAGGGGCAGGCTTAGCTAACTTTTTCTTTGGTGGTCCTCTGTGGGAGGGGCCCTGCAGCACAGGGAGAGAGGCAGACCTGTCAGAGGGTTGGATCCACACAAGCCCAGTGGTGGGCATTTGCGAGGTAGAAGCAAGTCCAGTGAGGGAAACTGGTTCCCTTTGGAATTTTGGCTGGGGAATGGGAGAGGGAAATGGCACTTGCCAGTGCCTTTGCTCCCCTGTTGAGCTGAGCTCTGTCTTCCTATGCTCAACAACCCTCCCTCCTGGCATCCTCTCACCCTCCCTGGTCTCTGAGAGCAGAGCTGTTGACTTTTAATATTCCAGATGTTAAGTCCCACTGGCTGTCAGAACTCATGGTGTCCTGCCCCTCCGCTTTTGCAAACCAGACTTCGGGGACTTTGCCTTGCTGGACAGGCTGCCCCTCCACCCCCCCAACTTCCTCCCACCTGTCCGTGTAGCATGCACTGCCTCTCTGCCCTTCCTATCCTTTTCCCTGGGCCTCTTGTCTATGCTTGGCTCCAGAGAGTCCATTCTACTACTCTTCTGGTGGTTTTCTGGGTTATTTAGGCAGATGTGGGTGGAATCTAAGCTACCAGCAGGACGATGTGAGCCCAGCATCCTCCTAAGCCACCATCTTCCCCTCTGAGTTTTTGAGTTTTTTATTTTAGCCATTCTGACAGATGTGAGGTAATATCTCATTGTAGTTTTGATTTGTATTTCTCTAATGCGTAATGTTGAGCATCTTTATATATTCTGTTGTCCATCTTAATGTCTTCTTTGGAGAAATATCTAATCATGTCTTCTGCCCATTTATTAATTGGATTACTCGTTTTCTGGGTGTTGAGTTTTAGGAGTTCTTTATATATTTTGGATACGAGCCCTTTATCAGATATGTCACTTGCAAATATCTTCTCCCATTCCATAGGGTTGCCTTTTAGTTTGGTTGATTGTTTCCTTTGCAGTGCAGAAGCTTTTTATTTTGATGAAATTCCAATAGTTTACTTGTGCTTTTATTTTCATTTCCTCAGGAGACCTATCTGGAAAAAAAAACTTGCTATGAAGTCTTTATGTCATCTTATTGCTTGACTATTATTATGAACTTTGTCAAAAAATAAGAACTTTGTATTATGTAAATAGTATTTTAATCCTTTCAAAATCTCAGGTGTCTTATTGATGAATATGAAATTTGATGTCCTCACTAGAATTTTGATACAGTTTTTGCAAAGGGGGCCATTACTCTTTGCTTTAAGAATATGTCTTATCTTCTTTACATTCCCTGCTAGCGAAGAAAATTTTCCAGGATTTAATTTTTTTTATATTACAAAGCAATCAGAACTTTTCATTTTTTATTCATAAAATAATAATATTTAATATTTTCTCCCTTTACTCATCTGTCACTTATACTATCCTCATACCTTTGACACTTTCTGGAAGTTTCTCCTATATAATTTTTTTAATTCAACATTTATCAATTCAAACAATCCAACAAGAAGATGTAACAATTGTAAATATAAATGCACCAAACACTAGAGCAACATACATTTAAAAAATCTATTAACAGACATTAAGGGGTAAATTTACCATAATACAATAATAACTGAGGAATTTAACACCCCACCTACATCAAAGGGTAGATCATTCAAACAGAAAATCAATAAGAAAACAATGCCTTAGAATGAAACATTCTAGACCAGATGGACCTAACAAATAATTCTATCCAAATACAGCACATTGACATTCTTTTCACATTCACATGGAATATTCTCCAGAATGGATCACATGTTAGGCCAGAAAACAAATGTTAACACATTCAAAAAGATAAGAATTATATTATGCATCTTTTCCAACCACAGCAGTATGAAACTAGAAATCAATCACAAGAAAAAATCTGGAAAGACCACAAATACATAGAGATTAAATAACATGCTACCAAAAAAATGTATGAGCCAACAATGAAACCAAAGATATAATTTTTAAAAACACATAGAGACAAATGAAAATGTAAATACAATGGGGGCGTCTGGATGGCTCAGTCGGCTGAGCATCCGACTTCACCTCAGGTCATGATCTCGCAGTCTGTGAGTTTGAGCCCCGCGTCAGGCTTTGTGCTGACAGCTCAGAGCCTGGAGCCTTTTTCAGGTTCTGTGTTTCCACACTCTGCCTTTTCCCCATTCATGCTCTGTCTCTCTCTGTCTCTCAAAAATGAATAAACGTTGAAATTAAAAAAAAAAAAAACAATGGTCCACAATATTTGGGATTGATCAAAAGACATTATTAGCAATACAGTCCTAAAACAAGAAGAAAGAAAAATCTCAAGTAAAGCATCTAATCTTTTACCTAAATAAGCTAGAAAAAAGAAAGGAACAAAGCCCAAGGCCAGTAGAAGATGTAAATAATATAGATGAGAGCAGAAGTAAAAAAAATAGAGGATAAAAAAGCAATTGAACAGATTAATGAAACTAGGAGTTAGTCCTTTCAAAAGATTAACAAAATTGATACACCTTTAGCCAGAGTCACAAAGAAAAAAAGAGAGAGGACTCAATTGAATAAAATTAGAACTAAAGGAGGAGAAATCACAACCAATACCAAAGAAATATTAGGATAAAAAGAGAATTTGAAAAATTATTATATGCTAACAAATTGAAAAATCTAAAAGAAATAAATTCCTAGAAACATGTAACCTTCCAAAACTGAAAGAAGAAGAAATATAAAATTTGAACAAAGCAATTACAAGCAATGAAACTGAATCATAAATCAAAAGCTCCCAGCTAAGAAAAGTCCAGGACACAATGGCTTTACAGGTGAATTTTACCAAATATTTAAAGAGTTAAAACCTATTTTTCTCAAAGTATGCCAAAAAATGGAAGAAGAAAGAGAGTTTCCAAGTTCATTCTACAAAGCCACCATTATGGTGATTTCAAAATCAGATAAAGAGTACAAAAAATAAATTTACAGGCCAATGTCTGAGAAATATAGATGTAAAATTCCTCAAAAAATACTTGCAAACTGAATCCAACAATACATTAAAGAAATCACCATGACCAAATGTGATTTATTCCAGTGATGTAAGGAATATTCATGTTCAGTATTCACAAATCAATCATTATCATGCATCCCATTAAGAAAAGAAAGGATGAAAACCATATCATCATTTCAATAAATGTAGAAAAAGCATTTGGCAAAGTACAACATCCATTCAAGATAGAAGACTCTCAACAAAGTAAATTTAGATGAAACACACCTCAACATAATAAAGGCCATAACAAAAAATGCACAGCTAACATCCTCTGTAATGTGGAAAAACAGAGAACTTTTCCACTATGATTAGAAATAAGACAAATATGTCCACTTTCACTTTTATTCAACATTGTATTAGAAGTCTTGGCCACAGCAGTCATACAAGAAAATAAATAAAAGGCATAAATTAGTAAGAAAGATATATAACTGTCAGTATTTGCAAATGACATGTATAGAAATTCCAAAGACTCCACCAAAAAACCACTAGGACTGATAAATAAATTCATTAAAGTCATAGATCGCACAATTAATATACAGAAATTGATTGCATTTCTATACATTAATGAAACAGAAGAAAGAAAATTAAGAAAGAAATCTCATTTACAATTGCACCAAAAAGAATAGCTGCCAAGGAATAAGCTTAACCAAGGAGGTTAAAGACCTCAATTCTGAAAATTATGTAACATTGATGAAAGAAAATGAACATAAGGCAAACAAATGGAAATGTATTCTGTGTTCATGGATTGGGAGAACAAATATTATTAAAATGTATTTACTACACAAAGCAATCTATATATCTAATGCATTCCATAAAAAAATTAAAAAAATAATTAAAAAACAAAATTTTGAAAATAAAGGTATGGATTGTGTTTTTAAGGGAAGTTAACACCACACCAGACTTGGAGAAAAATCAAGAACAATGACTTAGGGCAAGGGGAACCACAGATAAAAAGAGAACCAAACATAAGTTCTGACCTGTAGCCTAAAGCCCAATTAGTTACATTACTTATTATGCTATAACCAGATTGTACTGTTTTTTGAATGACATCAAAATTTGCTAATATTGTTTCTAGTTTCCTTTTGAGTTTGAACATAATGTAGTCTAGGTCAGACTGAAGGTGAATGAACCCCTCCAATATCTCTGTAAACAACCACTCTTTGACATGCTAATGAGGTAAATGTAAGTGAAAACACCAGATTGTCATTAGAGCATTTTTCAAAATTATTTCTTAAATTTTCTTAAATTTTTAAAAGCTTTGATTTTAATTTCAGTAGAGGTAATATATAGTTTTATATTAGTTTCATATGTACAATATAATGATTCAACAATTCTATGCATTACTCACTGCTCATCAAGTTAAATATACTCTTTAAACACCATCACCTATTTCAACCATTCCCTCCAAATGAGTCTCCTCTGCTAATCAGTTTTTTCTCTATACTTAAGAGTCTGTTCCTTGGTTTGTCTTTCTCTTTTTTTTTTCATTTGTGTTGTTTCCTTAATTGCACATATGAGTGAAATTATATGGTATTTATTATTTTCTGTGACTGACTTATTGCACTTAGCATTATACTCTCTAGCTCTATCCATATCATTGAACAAGATTTTGTTCTTTTTTATGGCTGAATATTATTCTATTGTACATATACCACCTCTTCTATACCCATTCATCTATTGATAGACACTTGGACTGCTTACATAATTTGGCTATTGTAGATACGACTGAAACAAAATAAGGGTGCATATATCCTTTAAAATTCATGGTTTTGTATTCTTTATTTTTTTTTTATTTTGAGAGAGGGAGGTGGTGAGGGACAGAGAGATGGAGAGAGAATCCCAAGCAGGCTCTGAGCTGTCAACACAGCCTGATGCAAGGCTTGAACTCATAAACTGTGAGATCATGACCTGAGCCAAAATCAAGAGTCAATTTTTCCCATTGAGGATGATATTAGCTGTGGGCTTTTCATAAATGGCTTTTATGAGGTTTAAGTATGTTCCTTCTACCCCAAATTTCTTGAGGGTTTTCATCAAGAAAGGAAGCTGTATTTTGTCAAATACTTTTTCTGCATCTATTGACAGGATCATATGGTTCTTACCTTTTCTTTTATTAATGTGATGTATCACATTGATTGATTTGTGAATATTCAACCAGCCCTGCAGCCCAGGAATGAATCCCACTTGATCATGGTGAATAATACTTTTGATATGCTGTTGAATTCGATTTTCTAGTATCTTGTTGAGAATACTTGCATTCATATTCATCAGGGATATTGGCCTGTAGTTCTCTTTTTTTTTGCTGGGTCTGTGTCTGGTTTGGGAATCAAAGTAATCCTGGCTTCATAGAATGAGTGTGGAAGTTTTCCTTCCATTTTTATTTTTTACAACAGCTTGAGAAGGATAGGTATTATCTCTGTTTTAAATGTCTGGTAGAATTCTCCAGGAAGCTATCTGGTCCAGGACACTTGTTCGTTGGGAGATTTTTGATAACTGATTCAATTTCTTCGCTGGTTATGGGTCTGTTCAAATTTTCTATTTTTTCCCATTTGAGTTTTGGTAGTGTGTGGGTGTTTAGGAATTTTTCCTTTCTTCCAGGGTGTCCAGTTGGTTGGCATACACTTTTTCAAAGGATTCCCTGATAATGGCTTCTATTTCTGAAGGATTGTTTGTAACAATTCCATTTTCATTTGTGATTTTATCTATTTGGGTCCTCTCTCTTTTCTTTCTGAGAAGCCTGGCTACAGGTTTATCAATTTTGTTTATTGTTTTTTTCAAAATCCAACTCTTGTTTCCAGTGATCTGTTCTACTGTTTTTTTGATTCTATATTGTTTATTTCTGCTCTGGTTTTTATTATTTATCGTCTTCTGCTGGGTTTGGGGTGTCTTTGCTGTTCTTCTTCTATTTCCTTTAGGTGTGCTATTAGATTTTGTATTTGGGATTTTTCTTGTTTCTTGAGATAGGCCTGGATTACGATGCATTTTCCTCTTAGAACTGCCTTTCATGCAATCCAAAGGGTTTGGATTGTTGCTTTTTCATTTTCATTCGGTTCCATATATCTTTTAACTTCTTTTCTAATTGCCTGGTTGACCCATTCCTTCTTTAGTAGGATGTTCTTTAACCTCCATGCTTTTGGAGGTTTTCCAGACATTTTCCTGTGGTTGATTTCAAGTTTCATTGCATTGTGATCTGAAAGTGTCCATGGTACTATTTCAATTATTTTACATTTATTGAGGGCTGTTTTGTGACCCAGCATGTGATGTATCTTGGAGAAGGTTCCATGTGCACTCAAGAAGAAAGTATATTCTGTTGCTTTGGGATGCAGAGTTCTAAATATATCTGTCAAGTCCATCTGATCCAATGTATCATTCAGGGCCATTGTTTTCTTACTGATTCTGTGTATAGATCATCTGTCCATTTTTGTCAGGGGGTATTAAAGTCTCCTGCAATTACCACATTCTTATCAATAAGGTTGCTTATGTTTGTAATTGTTTTATATATTTGGGGGCTCCTGTATTTGGCACATAGACATTTACAATTGTTAGCTCTTCCTGATGGATAAACCCTGTAATTATTATACAATGCCCTTCTTCATCTCTTGTTACAGCCTTTAATTTAAAGTCTAGTTTGTCTGATATAAGTATGGCTACTCCAGCTTTCTTTTGACTTCCAGTAGCATGATAGGTAGTTCCCCATCCCCTCACTTTCAATCTGAAGATGTCCTATGGTCTAAAACGAGTCTCGTGTAGACAGCAAATAGATGGGTCTTGTTTGCTTTATCCATTTTGATACCCTATGTCTTTTGATTGGAGCATTTAGTCCATCTACATTCAGTGTTATTATTGAAAGATATGGGTTTATAGTCATTGTGATGCTCATAGGTTTCATGCTTGTAGTTATGTCTCTGGTACCTTGTGGTCCTTGCAACATTTCACTCACAGAGTCCCCCTTACGGTCTCTTGTAGGGCTGGTTCAGTGCTGAAGAATTCCTTCGGTTTTTGTTTGGGAAACTTTTATCTCTCCTTCCATTCTGAATGACAGTCTTGCTGGATAAAGGATTCTTGGCTGCATATTTTTCCTGTTCATCACATTGAAGATTTCCTGCCATTCCTTTCTGTCCTGCCAAGTTTCAGTAGATAGGTCTGCTACAATCCTTATGTGTCTACCTTTTTATGTTAAGGCCCGTTTCTCCCTACCTGCTTTCAGAATTCTCTCTTTCTCTTTGTATTTTGCCAGTTTCACTATGGTATGTCATGCAGAAGATCAATTCAAGTTACGTCTGAAGGGAGTTCTCTGTGCTTCTTGGATTTCAATGCCTGTTTCCTTTCCAGATCGGGGAAGTTCTCAGCTATGATTTGTTCAAGTAAACCTTTAGCCCCTTTCTCTCTCTTCTTCTTCTTCTGGAATTCCTATGATACGGATATTGTTCCCTTTGGTTGCATCACTTCTCTAATTCTCCCCACTTCATCCTAGATTTCTTATCTCTCTTTCTCTAAGCTTCCTCTTTTTCCATAATTTCATCTTTAATTCACCTACTCTCCCCTCTGCCTCTTCAATCCGTGCTGTGGCCACCTCCATTTAATTTTGCACCTCATTTATAGCATTTTTAATTCATGGTGACTATTTTTAGTTCCTTTATCTCTGTAACAATATATTCTCTGCTCTCTTCTATGTTTTTTTTCAAGCCCAGCAATTAATTTTACGACTATTATTCTAAATTTTTATTCATTTATATTGCTTAAATCTGTTTTGATCATTTCTTTAGCTGTCTCCACTTCCTGGAATTTCTTTTGAGGAGAATTCTTCCTTTTAATCATTTTGGCTAGTTTTCTGTCCCGTATGATTTTAAAAAGCTTGTTATGTACTCTGCACCTGTGAGCACTGCTATATTAAAGGGGGGGGGGGTCATACACTGTCCAGGGCCTAGCCCTTCAGGAGGTATTTTTGGGGGAGTGTTACTTGCTCTCTTTTGTTGTGACTCTGGTTTCTTAATCTCCCTACTCATAGTGATTGGACCCTCCATGAGGTGTGCTTTGATTTGTTCCTTGAAGTAGCCCTGTAAAAGAAAACAAACTGACAGACAAACTGGAGAGAAAAACATGGAAACACACAGACAAATAAAATAAACAAACATCGAGTAAAAACTAAAAACTAAAAACAATCCAAAAGAAAAAACCAGAAACACCAGCTACAAGTAAAAAACAGGGTGGAGGCGGTGCTGATAGAAGAGCACATACAAAGAGAGAAATGACAGGAGCAGGGGAAAGAAAAAATAAACATTTACCAGGCAGAGTGACTCAAAAGCTTAATCTAGAGAGAGAAAAGAAATTAAGGAAGGAGCAGGGGGAAAAGAAATGAAGATAAAGTTACCCAGACAGAGAAACTATACGGCTTGAATATTCCTGAGAGAGAGAGAAAGGAATGTAAAGAAAGAGGTGTAGAACATGTATGAAAATAATGGAAAAATATGTCTGTTTAAACAAACCAATAACCAGTGTAACCAGCCTAGAGAAGGGAAAAGATAAGAGAGTGAAATGCGGGGGGAGAATATATCTATATATCAAGAATTGTCCTAGAATTAATCCCAGGCAATGCTGCAGCATTGGTCCGGAGGAGCTATCTAGTTCCACAGCATCTATCCTGCTCCATTAGATACCCAGCTGCCCGGTGTGGAGGGGCATGGTTTGGCATAGGTTGGCCCCATCTGTACTGTGGGCCCTGTGGACCAATCCCTGAGGCCCCACCTTGGTGGTGCCGGGGAGAAAAATAGCAACCCCCCAGTCACTTCTCCATGACCCGGTGTCCCAAATCACTCCTTTGGATCCATCCTCACTGTGCTGTGGGTGCAGATGAGGCTGTCTGTCTCACTCAGCCATCTTCTATGCACCAGGGGCTTGGCTGGGAATTAAACTGTTCCATCCACCCTGGTACTGGGATACTGGGGAAGAGTCTCCCGATATGAGGTCCTGGCTGGTTTTTTTCTGTGCTGCAGCCCTTCAGGGGAGGGACCAGTTTCTCCTGCTGCAGACTACACTCCTGATCTACCACTGAACCCTAAGGTGGCTCTTCTCCTCCCCAGGTGTGTGAACAGGGCAGTGGGCCCCAGTCTGAAGATGGCATTTGCAGTTAGAGATCCATTAACCTGCAGTTAGAGATGGGATCCCTTTCTGTGAGCCCTATGTTTTTTCTCTTGTCCAGATACAGTCCGACACTTCCCAGGATGTTCTTTCTCTTCCCTTTGTCTCTCAGCAGAAGGAGATCCCTCCCCTCCATGCCTATGCAGCCCATTTGATCTCCCCCAGTTTGCACTCACCCACTTATGGTCTCTCAAGTTGTCCTGTTTTCTTCCTGGTAGATTCAGTCTCTTTTCCTCCCAGACTCGTGGAGTTCAAAGTCCTTTGGCTTCAGCCCTACTTTGTTTGGGAGATGTGGGAAGTATGGATCCTCCTACTTCTCCATCATGTTGGCCCATTCCTATTTTAGTCAATTCTTGATTGTTTTATCATTGTTTCATGGGAGACCAAGGCATGGAGCTTCCCAGTGTGCCAGTTAGCTCATATCACCATCATCTATTTCCCTCCCCCTTAATGTTTATTTTGATTTAATTGACATATAATATTGTGTAAATTTAATTTGAAATGTGGTGATTTGATACATGTATATATTGTGAAATGTTTACTGCAGTTAATGGACACATCCATCACCTCATATAATTACCATCATTTGTTATTATGCTGAATATGTTCAAGACTTACTCTCAAAGCAAATTACAAGTTCACAATTCAGTATTCTTAACTATAATCAATATGCTATACATTAGTACCTTGGTATTTATTCATTTTATCATTGAAAGCTTGTACCCTTTGAACAACATCTCACCATTCCCACTTCTCATCTCCTTGTACCCATCAGGAAGAGTTCAGTGATTTTAGATTCCACATGTAAGTGAAAACATAAAGTATTTGTGTTTTTCTTTGATTTATTTCAGTTAGCATAATGCCCTCAAGGCCAATCTATGTAGTCACACATGACAAGATATATTTATTTTTTTAAAAGTTGAAAAAGATTCTTATGTATATGTACATATGTGCACACACACACACACACACACACACAATGTTTTCTTTACCTAGTCATCCATTGGTGGACACAGGTTGTCTCCATATCTTGGCTATTGTGAATAACACTGCAATGAACATGGGAGTGCAAATATCTCTTAGAAACAGTGACTCCATTTCCTTTGTATATACACCCAGAAGTGACATTGCTGAAGCATATTGTAGTTCTATTTTAAGATTTTGAGGGAAACTTTATACTGTGTTTTAAAGTGGCTGTGCCAATTTACATACCCAAGAAAAGTCCACAAGTGTTCCCTTTTCTCCACATCTTTTTCATAATCTTTTTATTTCTTTCTTTTTTATGATAATAGCCATTCCAACAAGTGTCAGATGATATCTTAGTATAATTTTTTAACATGTATTTATTTTTAATAGACTGAGACAGAGCATGAGCAGGGGAGGGGCAGAGACAGAGGGAGACACAGAATCTGAAGCAGGCTCCAGATTATGAACTGTCAGCACAGAGCCTGACATGGGGCTTGAACCCATGAACTACGAGATCAAGACCTGACCCAAAGTCAGATGCTTAACTGACTCAGCCATCCAGGTGCCCCCATTTGTATACCTTCTGAAGAAAAATGTTTTATCAAATCTTCTTCCCATTTTTAAATTATTATTTGTTTTTTGATATTGAGTTGTATGAGCTCCATATATACTTTGGATATTAACCTCTTATCAAATAGGAAGTTTATAAGCATTTCTCTTATTCTGTAAGTTGGCTATTCATTTTATTTTTTTTTCTTTTGCTGTGCAGAAATATCTTAATTTGATGTGCTTACTCGTTGATTTTTGCTTTGGTTGCTTGTGCACTTGATGTGTCAGGGGACTTGTAGTTTATGTATTAATTTAATAATGTGCAAACTATGGCCTGCTGAATGAGTAAAACACTGGAGTCATTTTGACTGAAAACACTGTTTACACTCACACAAAGGAAGTAAATTTATATGATTTATTACTGACAAATCCCAGAAACAAGGAGTGAAATGATCTGGGGGAAGGACAGTTTTCCATCTTAGGTCACAAATTAGCAGGAGAGAGCAGGACATCAATACAGTATTACTTATAACATGGTTGGGGGAGTGGTCACTATCCATAGACACAGCTCCAAGTGGTTATTCTAAAATGCAACACAGCAAAAGCAAAGTGGGAACTTGTGGCAGGAATCTTGAGATCAGCTCCTTATCTTAGTGTCTAGATTCAGGGCCAACAGTGTTGCTATACTATAAAATGCTTTGGCTGGAAATCAAAATGGCTTTGTCTCTTCACACATGTTTTAAAAAATCTTGCAAAAATCACGGAGACTTTCTGATTTTTTATTCTAGGAGTTTTACAGTTTTTTTGCCTTAGTTCTAAGCCATTAATCCATTCTTAGTTAATATTTCTGAATTTTACATAAGGGTTCAACAAACGCTACCTACAGCAAGCAAAGAGAGCTTCTACAGATGACTGACCTGAAGGATAGAGCAGCTAAAACATAACAGCAGAACTCACAAAATGAAACCAGAGACACTCCCTAAAGTGCCACACCCTGGGTACTACATGACCTCGTCTTCATAAAGACATTATTTTCAAGAGCAGGACACATAACTGGCTTTTCTAACACACAAAATAAGGCAAAACTTAGACCAGGCCAAGAGAGAGGAATTTATCCCAAATGAAAGAACAAGATAAGGCTACAGAGATCTATATGAAATAGGTATAAGTAACATGCCTGAAGGAGAATTTAAAGCAACAATTATAAGGATACTCACTGGGCATGAGAAAAGAATAGAAAACTTCAGGGGGACCCTTACCACAGAGATAAAAATGTTAAGAATTAATCAGAAATAAAGAAAGTAATAAATGAGATTGGAATATAGCTTGATGCAGTGAACAGCAAGATGGAAGAAGAGAAATGGATTAGTGATATAGAAGAAAAAATAATGGAAAACAATGAAGCTGAACAAAAGACAGGAAAAAGTATTATGGAACATGAGAATAGAATTAGGGAACTCAGTGACTTCACCAAAAGTAATAACATTCTTTTTATATGAGTCCCAAAAGAAGAAGAAGAGAGAAAATGGGGCAGAAAATTTATTTCAGAAAATAATAGCTGAAAATTTCCTTAATCTGGGGAGGGAAACAGACATCCAAATCCAGAAAGCACAGAGAACTCCCATCACAATCAACAAAAGAAGGCCAACACTAAGTTATGCTGTAATTAAAATTTCAAAATATAGTGATAAAGATAAAATCTTAAAGAAGCAAGGCAAAAGAAGTCCTTAATTTACAAGAGAAGACTTGTAAGACTAGCTGGAGAATTCTCAAGAAACACGTGGCAAGCCAGTGGCATGATATATTCAAAGAACTGAATGGGAAAAATTTGCAGCCAAGAATATTCAGCAATGCTATCATTCAGAGTAGAAGGAGAGATAAAAAATTTCCCAGACAACCAAAAACCAAAGGAGTTCCTGACAACTAAACCTGTGATAAATATTAAAAGGGACTCTTTGGGTGCAAAGGAGAGACCAAAAGTTACAAAAACAAGAAAGAATGAGAGAAATCTCCAGAAACAATAACAAAGCATGTAACAAAATGGCAATAAATACATATCTATCAGTAATTACTTTTAATTTAAAAGGCTTAAATGCTCCAATCAAAAGGTAGGGTGTCAGAATGGATTAAAAAAAATCAAGGGCCATCTATATGCTACCTACAAAAGACTCATTTTAGACCTAAAGACACCTGCAGATTGAAAGTGGGGGGATGGGAAAATATTGACCATGCAAATGGATGTCATATTAAAGCTGGAGTAGCAACACATATAGATGACAAAATAGACTTTAAAACAAAAAATTTAACAAAAGAGAAAGTAGGGCACTGTATAGTAATAAAGGGCAAAAATCCAACAAGAAGATCTAACAATTGTAAATATTTAGGGACAGAAGATGGAAGCAACCAAATATATAAAACAACAACAAACATCAAGGAACTAATTGATAATAATAAAGTAAAAGTAGGGGATTTTAAAACCCCATTTACATCGGGGCACCCGGGTGGCTCAGTCAGCTAAGCGTCCAAATTGGGCTCAGGTCATGATCTCACAGTCTGTGAGTTCAAACCCTGCCTCAGGCTCTGTGCTGACAGCTCAGAGCCTGGAGCCTGCTTCATATTCTGTGTTTCCCTCGCTCTCTCTGCCACTCCCCCACTCGTGCTCGCTCTCTCTCTCTCTCTCTCTTCAAAAATAAATAGACATTTAAAAAAATTTTAAGTAAAAAAAAAAAAGAAAAAAAAACATTTACATCAAGGACAGATCACCTAAACAGAAAATAAACAAGGAAAATATGACTTTGAATGACACATTGGAACAACTGGACTTACATATATTTAGAACATTCCATCATAAACCAACGGAATACACATTCTTTTCTTTTCAAGTGCACGTGGGATATTATCCAGAGTAGATCACATATTAGGTCACATCAGGCCTCAACAAACACAAAAAGACTGAAATCATACCACGTATGTTTTCTGACCACAACAACATGAAACTAGAAGTCAATCACAAGAAAAAATTTGGAAAGAACACAAATACATGGAGGCTAAACTACAAAGTGATGAATGTGAACCATGAAATCAAAGAAGAAATTTGAAAAATACGTGGAAACAAATAGAAATGAAAACACAATGGTCCAAAACTTTGGGATGTGGCAAAAGCAGTTCTAAGAGGGAAGTATATAACAATACAAGCCTACCTTAGAAAGCAGGAAAAATATCAAACAATCAACCCCACCTTACACCTAAAGGAGATATAAAAATAACAATAAACGAAGCCTAAAGCCAGCAAAAGGAAATGAATAATACACATTAGAGCAGAAATAAATGACAATTTTTTTTAAAAGTAGAATAAATCAATGAAACCAACATCTGGCTCTTTGAAAATATTATTAAAATTGACAAACCTTTAACCAGACTTATTAAAAAGAAAATCAAAAGGAGCCAAGCAAACAAAATAAAGAAAGAGGGAAAATAACGAATACTACAGAAATACAAACAATTATAAGAGAATATTCTGGAAAAACTATATGCCACCAGATTGGACAACCTGGATGAAATGGATAAATTCCTAGAAGCATATAAACTACTAAAACTGAAACAGGAAGAAATATAAACTTTAACAGGCTGATAATCAGCAAAGACATTGAATCAGTAATCAAAAAACTCCCAACAAACCAAAGTACAAGGCCAGATGGCTCCATAGGCGAATTCTACCAAACATTTAAAGAAGAGTTAATACCTATTCTTCTCAAACTATTCCAAAAAACAGAAAAGGGAGGAAAACTTCCAAATTCATTCTATGAAGCCAGCATTATCCTAATACCAAATCCAGGGAGACTCCACTAAAAACGAAAAATACAGGTCAAAATCCTTGAGGAACATGGATGCAAAAATTCCCGATAAAATACTGACAAATAGAATCCAACAGTACATTAAAAGTGTTATTCACCACGATCATGTGGGATTTATTCCTGGGCTGGAGGGGTGGTTCAACATTTGCAAATCAGTCAACATGTTACACCACATTAATAAAAGAAAGAATAAGAACCACATGATCCTCAGAATGGATGCAGGCATATCATTTGACAAAAATATAACAAGCATTCATGATAAAACCCCACAAGTAGATTTAGAGGGAATATACCTCAACAAAATAAAGGCCATATATGAAAAACCCACAGCTAATATCATTCTCAATGGGGGAAAAACTGAGAACTTTTCTTCTACAGGCAGGAACAAGACAGGGATGTCCACTCTCAACACTGTTATTTAACACAGTACTGCAAATCCTACCCACAGCAACCAGACAACATAAAGAAATAAAGGCATCCAAATCATCAAGGAAGTAGAAACACTTTCACTATTTGCAGACGACATGATACTCTATATAGAAAACCTGAAAGACTCCACCCAAAAGTTGCTAGAACTGATACATGAGCACAACAAAGTTGCAATATACAAAATCAATGTACAGAAATCTTTTGAATTTCTATACACAAATAATGAAACAGCAGAAAAAATAAATTATGAAATTAATCCTATTTACAATTTCACCTAAATAGTGGCTCCTGGGTGGCTTAGTCGTTTGAGTGTCCGACTTCAGCCTAGGTCGTGATCTCATGGTTCATGAATTCAAGCCCTATGTCAGACTCTGTGCTGACAGCTCAGAGTCTGGAGCCTGCTTTGGATTCTGTGCCTCCCTATATCTCTGCTCCTCCCCCACTCACACTCTGTCTCTCTCTCAAAAATAAGTAATAAAATAAAAACATAAAAAAATTACAATTGCACCTAAGCCAGTAAGATACCTAGGAATAAACCTAACCAAAGAGGTTAAAAACTTGTACTCTGAAAACTATAAAACACTGATGAAAGAAATTGAAGGTGACAGAAAGAAATGGAAAGACATTTTGTGTTCAAGGATCAGAAGAATAAATATTGTTAAAATGTGTACACTATCCAAAAAAATCTACACATTTAATGCAATCCCTATCAAAATAAAACCAGCATGTTTTACAGAGCTGGAACAAACAATACTAAAATTTATATGGAACCACAAAAGCCCCGAATAGAAAAGCAAGCTTGAAAAAGTAAAGCAAGCTGGAAACACCAGAATTCCAGATTTTAAGTTATATTACAAAGGTGTAGTGATCACACTGTATGGTACTGGCACAAAAATAGACACATATAGATCAGTAGAACAGAACATATTACCCCCAAAATGAACCCCAACTACACGGTCAATTAAGTTTCAACAAAGCAGGAAATAGTATCCAATGGGAAAAAGACAGTCTTTTCAACAAGTGGTGTTGAGAAAACTGAACGGCAACATGGAAGAGAATGAAACTGGACGACTTTCTTACACCATACACAAAAATAAATTCAAAATGGATGAAAGACCGAAATGTGAGACCTGAAAATCCTAGAGAACAAACCAAGAAACAGACTCAACTACAGTGAAAAATTGATGGTTATCAGAGGGCAGGTGTGTTGGGGGATGAGTTAAATAAGTGATGGGGATTAGAGCATTCAATTGTGGTGAGCAGAGGGTTTTTTATGGGGTTGAATCACTATATTTTACACCTGAAACTAATATTAGGTTGTATGTTAACTGGAATTTACATAAAAACTTTAAAAAAATTTCTTGGGGTTTCTGTGAAAGTTAGATGCTTTGATTAACTCTTGACACTGGGACAAAGCAAGGGCAGTTAGAACAGCCAGCAATTACCAAGCCATTATACACAGCTTTTAATCTTCAGAGCTTTTCAATGTAGCAACTCCTAGTAATATCTCCCTTTTAGATAAATTGAGCAAACTGAACCTTAAAGCTGATGAGTGCAGGAGTGAGGACTAAAACACAAGTTTCTTCTTTGTGATGCTCACAAATCTCTGCTACTCTTAGAAATTCCTTTTTCTTGGAGGGATTTCTTGCAAGCAAAACTGACAATAAAGTGAATTCCTGTGCCATGAGTTCCTATGGCTTTGTCTTCCAAATTATTTTATTTTTGTTACTTCATAAGAATACTCTTAAATAAAACTAAGTTCAAAACTAATTTTGAACCATTTCATATTATCTTGTTCTTTCATTTTTGGATAAATTCCTCTGTCTTTTCATTTTGTTTAAGTCTCTGCCTTCTTCTCTATTTAGAGAAGCCAATTATGTCTCCTACCCTGAAATTAATGTCCTTATGAAAAGTTATACAGTCCCCAAGGCCTGGTGCTTCAGGAAGTGCCTCCAGTGTGTGTTGCATGTGCTCTAATGTTGTGTTCTGGCTGCTCCGTCCTTCAGGCCAGTTGTCTGCAGAGGAACTCTTTGCCTGCAGTGAGCACTCTGGTCTCTGGGCTCTGTATGGTGAATTTTAACTAGCTGTCCTTTTCTCCTTGTGAAATGAGACCTGTAACCACCTTCACTGAAATGGAGGCCTTGCAAAACTCTGTTTGGGAGACTTGGTATGGGCAGGGGTTTGTGCTGGTTTTCTGGGGGAAGGGCCCACCACAATGGGACTGAGGTAAGTGTGACTTGAAAGGTCACTTCCATCTGAGTACAGAATTGTGGGGTTTAGTGTAGCAAGTTCGGCAGCCACTGTCCCACTGAGCTGCTTTCCACAGGCATCTCTATTTATGCTGAGGGGCACAAGAGGGAAATGGCCAGATCCAGATCTGGTGTTGGCCAGATCCTTTGTTCCTGGAGAGGCATCTCCATCAATGCTCCCATTCTGGGCATGCTCCAAGAAGAGCAAATAATCATCCCCACTGTCTTCCCCAGCTACTCTTCAGATCACTGTTTCCACATTGTATGCCCATGAGTTGTTTGCCTGCCTTCTCTCCAAGAGCAGCACAATGCCCTCCAGGCTTTATCCCAGCCAAGTATGCTTCCCTTTAAAACTCCAGGAATTAAATACTCGGGTTTCTCTTTAGATTGTATAAATCTGTTGTCTTTTAAAACTCCAGGCATTAAGCCCTGCCTGTTGCAAGAACTCACGAAATTCAGCTACTCTCATTTTCTAAACCAGTAGCTCTGAGGAAGAGCTCTCCTTGTGCATTTCCCTGTGTGCTCCTCTCTCTTTCCCCCCTTTCCCAGCGACCACCACTCCCTCCCCTCCACAGCAGTCAGGATCTGCTTCTACCAGAAACAATGATTCCACACCTACTACATTCTTGGATGTGGCATCTTCTCTCCCTTTAGCTGTGGAGTTTGTTCTTTTAGTCCTCAGGTTGATCAGTGGGGGTATTTGGGATTATTGAATAGCTATCTAGTTTTATTCTTGGGACTAGGTGGGCCTAGGGTCCTCCTACTCTGCCACAATCTTCCTGTCTCCTCCATTTTTAATTTTTTTAAGTTTATTTATTTATTTTGAGAGAGAACCCACACGCAAACGTGTGCAGGAGTGGCAGAGAGAGAGGGAGAGAGAGAGAAGGCCTCTGCATTTTCCATGTGAAGCACGAGGATGTGGGGCTCATCCTCACAAACCATGAGATCATGACTTGAGGCAAAATCAAGAGTCAGACACTTAACCAACTGAGCCACATAAGTGCCTCTAATTTTAATTTTCTGAGCAAGGTTCATACTTTTTTCCACAGTGGATACACCAGTTTGCATTCCCCCCAACAGTGCACAGGTGTTCCTTTTCATCCACATTATCATCAACACTTCTTATTTCTTACATTTTTTTTTAATTTAACCGTTCTTTAGGTGTAAAGTGATACACATTGTGATTTTGAATTGCATTTCCCTGGTGATTAGTTATGTTAAGCATCTTTTTCTGTGTCTGTAGGCTATTTGTATGTCTTTTTTGGAAAAATGTCTATTCAGTTTCTCTGCCCATCCTTTAACAGGATTATGAGTTGTTCTGGTGTTGAGTTGTATATGTTCTTTCTACATTTTGCATATTAACCTTTTATTGATTAAATAAGTTTCAAACATCTTCTCCCATTCATTAGATTGACTTTTTGTTTTGTTGATGGTTTTCTTCACTGTGCAAAACTTTATTTTGATGTAGTCCAATAGTTTATTTTTGTTTTTGTTTCCCTTTCCTCAGGAAACATATCTAGGAAAATATTTGTACAGCCAATGTCAAAGAAATTACTGCCTGTGTTTTCTTTTGGGAGTTTTATGGTTTCAGGTCTCATATTTAGGTCTTTAATCCATTTTGAGTTTATTTTTGTGTACGGTGTAAAAATGTTTCCCAATTTCATTCTTTTGCAGGTAGCTGTCCAGTTTTCCCAACAGTATTTGTTGAAAGAACTGTCTTTTTCCTAATGTATTTGCTTGCCTATTTCGCCATTGATTAATTGAACATATAACTGTGGGTTTGTTTCTGGACTCTGATTTCTGTTCCATTGATCTACGTGTCTATTTTTCTACTAGTACCATTCTGTTTTGAATACTACAGTCTTCTAGTATATCTTGAAGCCTGGGACTGTGATGCGCCAGTTTTGCTCTTTTTGCAAGATTGCCTTGGTAATTCAGGGTCTTTTGTGGTACAAATCTTACAATCATTTTTTCTAGTTCTGTGAAAAATGTTGTTGGTATTTTGATAGAAGTTATATTAAATCTATAGATTGCTTTGTGTAGTATAGACATTTTGAGAATATTTGTCCTCCCAACCCATGAGCATGGAATACCTTTCCATTTCTTTATGTCCTCTTAAATTTCTTTCGTCAATACTTTATAGTTTTCAGAATACAGGTCTTTTCACCTTCTTGGTTAACTTTATTTCTAGGTATTTTATTCTTTTTGGTGCAATTATACATGGGATAGTTTTCTTAATGTCTTTCTCTGTCACTTTATTATTAATGTATAGAAATGCAACAGATTTCTGTATATTAGCTTTGTATCCTGCGACTTTACTGAATTAATTTATCACTTCTATTATTTTTTGTTGCTGTTGGAATATTTTGGGAATTTTATATAAAGCATTATGTCATCTGCAAATAGTGAATATTTTACTTCTTCCTTACCAATTTGGATGCTTTTTATTTCTTTTTGTTGTTTGGTTGCTGTGGCTAGGACTTCTACTATGTTGAATACAAGTGTTAAGAGTGGACACCCTTGGGGCACCTGGGTGGCTCTGTTGGTTAAGTGTCTGACTTCAGCTCAAGTCATGATCTCATAGTCTGTGGGCATGAGCCCCACGTCAGGCTCTGTGCTGACAACTCAGAGCCTGGAGCCTGCTTCGGATTTTGTGTCTCCCTTTCTCTCTACCTCTCCCCAGCTGGTCTCTCTCTCTCTCTCTCTCTCTCTCTCTCTCTCTCTCTCTCTGTGTGTGTGTGTCTCTCTCACTAATAAATAAATGAACTTAATTTTAAAAATTATTTTAAAAAAAGAGCACACACCCTTGTCTTTTCCTAAACTTAGAGTAAGGCTCTCAGTTTTTCACTGCTGAGGATGACATTAGCTGTGCATTTTCCATATACGACCTTTATTGTGTTGAGGTATGTTTACCCTAAACTTACTTTTTTCAGTTTTTTTTTTTTTTATCATGAATGGATGTTGTAGTTGTCAAATGCATTTTCTGTGTCTATTTAGATAATCATATGTTTTTAATCTTTTCTCTTGTTAATGTGATGCATCACATTGATTGATTTGTAAATATCGAGCCACACTTGCATCCCTGGAATAAATCCCACTTAATTGTGAGGAATGATTTTTGTGTGTACTGTTGGGTTCAGTTTGCAAGGATTTTTGAGGATTTCTGCATTTGTTTTCATCAGTGATATTGGCCTATAGTTTTCTTTTTGGAGTGTATTTGTCTGATTTTTATATCAGGGTAATGTTGGGCTCATAGAGTAAATTCAGAAGCTCTCCTCCTTCTATTTTTGGAATAGTTTGAGAAGAATAGGTATTAACTCTTCTTTAACTGTTTGGTAGAGTTCACCTGTGAAGACATCTGGTCCTGGCCTTTTGTTCATTGGGTGTTTTTGTAGTTGTTGTTGTTGTTGTTGTTTTCTGAATCGATTTCGTTGCTATTAATCCATTTGTTCAGATTTTCTATTTATTCCTAATTTGGTTTTGGAAAGTTATATATTTCTAGGAATTTATTCAATTCTTTTAGGTTGTCCAATTTGTAAGCATACAATTTTTCATAGTGTTCTTTTATAATTAATTATTATTTTGTTTAATTTCTGAGTTGTTGGTTGCTATTTCTCATCCTTCATTTATTATTTTATTTATTTGAGTCCTTTCTTTTTTTTGTTTTTGATGAATCTGGCTAAAAGTTTATTAATTTTGTTGATCTTTTCAGAGAAACCGCTCCTGGTTTCATTTATCAATTCTTTTTTTTTTTTTTTTTTAATGGTCTGCAGTTCATTTATTTCTACTCTAATTTTTACTATTCCTTACCTCCTCTACTATTGGGCTTTGTTTTGTTCTTTTTCTAGCATATTTGGGTGTACAATTAGTGTGCTTTTGTTTTTCTTTTTGCTTGATTCTTGAGTTAGGCCTGTATTGTTATAGTCTTCCCTCTTATAACAGCTTTTCCTGCATCCCAAACATTTTGGACCATTGTGTTTTTATGGTTTTTTGTCTCCATGTATTTTTTAAATTTCTTCTCTGATTTCCTTGTTGATCAAGTCAATGCTTACTATCACGTTATTTAGCCTCTGTATCTGTGTTCTTTCCAGTTTTTTTTTCTTGTGATTGGATTCTAGTTTCATACTCTCATGGTCAGAAAAGATACATGATATGATTTCAATCTTTTCAATTTATTGTGGCTTGTTTTGTGGCCTACCATGTGATCATATTCTGGAGAAGTACTATGTACACTTGAAAAGAATGTGTATTTTGATCTTTTTGGGTTTTTTTTTACCAATTTATTTTTTTATTTTCTTTTCAATATATGAAGTTTATTGTCAAATTGGTTTCCATACAACACCCAGTGCTCATCCCAAAAGGTGCCCTCCTCAATACCCATCACCCACCCTCCCCTCCCTCCCACCCCCCATCAACCCTCAGTTTGTTCTCAGTTTTTAAGAGTCTTTTATGCTTTGGCTCTCTTCCACTCTAACCTCTTTTTTTTTTCCTTCCCCCCCCCCCATGGGTTTCTGTTAAGTTTCTCAGGATCCACATAAGAGTGAAACCATATGGTGTCTGTCTTTCTCTGTATGGCTTATTTCACTTAGCAGAACACTCTCCAGTTCCATCTATGTTGCTACACTTGTACCCCAATGTTTATATTTTGATCTTTTTGAATAGAATGTTCTGAATGTATCTATTAGTTCCATCTGGTCCAATGTGTCATCAAAGCCACCATTTCTTTGTTGATTTTCTGCCTGGATGATCCAACCATTGATGTAAGTGGGTCGTTAAAGTCCTCTGCTATTATTGTATTACTATCACTTCTTTTATGTCTGTCAATAGTTGCTTTATGTGTTTAGGGGTTTCCACGTTGGGTGCATAAATATTTACTAATGTCATATCTCCTTGTTGGACTATTTTCTTTATTATTATGTAGTGTTCTCTTTGTCTTTTGTTAAGTCTTTGTTTCATAGTCTACTTTCTCTGATATAGTTATTGCTACCTTATCTTTCTTTTCACTTCTATTTGTATGGTAAAAGCTTTTCCATCCCTTCACTTTCAATCTGCATGTGTCTTTAAGGTGGAAGTGTGTCTTTTCTAGGCAGCATATAGATAGATCTTGTTTTTAATCCATTCAGTCACTCTATGTCTTTTGATTGGTGCATTTAGTCCATTTACATTCAAAGTAATTATTGGTAGGTATGTACTTATTTCCATTTTGTTGCTTGTTTTACACTTTGTTTTGTTTTGGTTTTTTCTTTTTTTGTAGTTATTTTCTGTTCCTTTTTTCCTCTCTTTCTCTTTTCCCTTGTGGTTTGTTGGCTTTCTTGATGATATTCTTGGATTACCTTCTCTTTATTTTTTTGTATATCTATTAAAGATTTTTTATTTGTACTTAATATTAATTTCAGATATAACATCTTATGCATAAAGCAGCATGTATTAAGTTAATGCTGATGGTCACTTAAGTTTGAATGCATTCTAAAAGCACTAAATTTTTCTCAGCCCATGTTGTACATATATGATGTCATTACCTGGTGGTCTTTCAAAAACTCAAATTATTAACACAGGAAACAACAGATTTTGGTGAAGATTCATAGAAAGGGAAATGCTTTTGCACTGTTAGTGGGAAGGCAAACTGGTGCAGCCAATATGGAAAACAGTATGGAGGTTCCTCAAAAAATTAAAAATAGAACTACCCCATGACCCAGCAATTGCACTACTAGGTATTTATCCAAAAGATACAAAAATGCTGATTTGAAGGGGCACATGTACTCCAATGTTTATAACAGCACTATCAACCATAGCCAAATTATGGAAAGAACCCAAATGTCCATTGACTGATGAACAAATAAAGAAAATGTGGTATATATACATAATGGAATACAAGTCGGCAATCAAAACGAATAAAATCTTGCATTTGCAACAACATGAATGGAACTAGAGTATATGTTGCTAAGAGGAATAACACAAAGACAAATATCATATGATTTCACTCATGTGGAATTTAAGAAAAAAAACAGATGTAACTAGGGGAATAAAAGGAAAAATAAGATAAAAACAGAGAGGGAGGCAAACCATAAGAGACTCTTAAATACAGAGAACAAACTGAAGGTTGCTGGAGGGGAAGTGGGTGCAAGGATCAGTTAAATGGGTGACAGGCATTAAGGAGAGCACTTGTGGGGATGAGCACCGGGTGTTCTATGGAAGTGATGAATCACTGGATTCTATTCCTGAAACCAATACTAGAATGTATGTTAACTAACTTGAATTTAAATATATAAATTTAAAAAATTCAAATTATGATTCAGTAGATATAATGTAGAGACTTACATTTTGCATTTCCAAGAAATTCCCAAGTGATGCTGATATTGCTTCTTCTCAGACCACAGCTTTGATTCCCAAAACAATATTCTCCATTGTCTACTACTCTATTTTTACTTAGAGGCAAATTATCCTTGGTTAAACTTTCATAGGCTGAGTAACACAAAAGAGTGGAGGTTATCTAGATAGTTCAGGCCTAAATATACTTCTGTGTGAGTTAAACCTACCTTCTCTCTCTCTCTCTCTCTCTCTCTCTCTCTCTCCCTCTCTCTCCCTCTCCCTCTCCCTCTCCCTCTCCCTCTCCCTCTCCCTCTCCCTCTCCCTCTCCCTCTCTCTCAAAAAACAACAAAACAACCTGATACCAATAGAAGAAAACCTCACCTTTGGACTTTTAGATTTGCTAGTAAACACTGAGCTAAAAATAATCTGAGTGAAAAATCAGGTAGTGAAGCTTTACATTACACCTCTTAAAATTTTATTCAGAAAAGAAGTTGGGTTCTTTAGAAGTCCAGATAGATTAATCTACCTAAAATCATCTCCGATCATGATACTCTCTGACTCAAAAATTCTCAGTGCCTACATTTCCAGTTACTTACTGAATGGAATCTAGATTCCTTAGCCTGGCTTTCAAGGCCCTCCATGATTTTGCTCTTGCTCCAGTGTACCTGCCACCCTTACCTTCGTCTACTCTTCTTTCTTTTTTATTGTATGCAAATTGAGGTACTTGCTGTTCTTTGGAACCCACACAGGCCTTTCATCTCTTTTGCCTTTTCTCACACTATTTTAATTTTTATGTCTACAGGGTGAAGCCTTATCTATGAATTACAACCCTGATCTAATTCTCCTTCTCCTATTAAGCCTTCTTTAAGCTAGCATATTCTCTGCTATCCAGCCAAAACCAATATGCAACCTCTTTCTTCTATGTATTTCCATATAACTTTATTTGTATTTCTCTCCTATGTGCTAAGATTTAAAAAATTTTTAAAGACTCCACCCTAAGCTTGAATTTTTACCATTACCAACTCAAGCATTAGATAACATGTTGCCTTCCATACAATTTTTAAAATATAATTTCTTAAGAAAAAAATACCTTTTGGTCTCTAGTCTCAGAATGAATGGATTTTCCAGGTAACTTCGCCTTCTTAGAGAGAGATATGGGTCATTACGAATACATAGCTCGGTTTATATTGAACCTTAGGTTAGGATGTAGAAGGTACTAAATGGGTAGGCAAGACCAACCAAGACAAGTAACCAAGATATTTATTTATCACATATTTATGGAGTATCTGCTGTATCAGGCCCTTATGGTTTCAATTTCAGTGCTGATGAGAGAGAGTTCTAAAAAAAGAAAGTAAACCAATAGTCTCTTGTATTCAACTTAGATGCTAGAATCTTCTTCCTCCATATTTCTTTTAAAAAAAGACATCAAACGTTGTATATTCCACTTGCATAAGATTTAGAAGATAATGAATTCTCTCTTAAAACACACACACGTGTGCATGCATACGCACACACACACACACACACACACACCCCAAAAATTCTGGTGGGCAAATAAAATGTAAGAGTATATCAATTGAGCAGTTGGACATATTTGAAAGATGTTTCCCCTTTCTTTCTCCAAATGATTATGTGCATACCAGACCTTTTCACGAGCTCCTGCTTTGGTTCACTGTTCTGGGGGGAGTGAAATGTTTTGAAGCAGTAATAAATACGAGCTGAGAAGAAAATCTTTCTGATAGAAGCTAAAACAAAGAAGAAGGACTTACTAGTATGGAAAAAAGGTGAACATAGCTAAGTTCAATAGTTTACAAATTTTATAGAAGAATGGGGCTACGGTGAAACATATTATTTTGATATTAAGATGTTTCTATTTGTACAAAGTTGGTGGAGGAAATGTTCTGGTAAAAATATAACTACTCCTCAATGTTCCCACTCTTTGTTTTTTGTCATGAGCCTGTAAACATGACACCAATATTTGAGACATAATCTATGAAAGTTTTCCATAAATTTCAATACACCCACTTATTGATGGTGTTATCTATTACCTTGGTTGTGGTAATGGTATCATGGCTACATGGATATGTCCAAGCTCATCAAGATGTATAGATTAAGGTCCATGAAATACAGCCAGACCAACACTAAACCATCCTACACACATAGAAAACTGAGGATTAACACAACAATCTGCACAACCTGAACCACAGAATTCAGCAGGTACGTGGCACGAAGTGAACTTGGGGAGTGAGAAGGCACAGGAAGGGAGGTGCTTTTGCTAGTGGAGAGAGGAAGGAGACTGAGGGTGGATGAGAATATGGGAAAAGCACCCCTCCCCAAAACCAGCTGGGGAGAAAGTGGAAAATTGGAAACAGCTGCAAGGACTAAACTAAAAAGGGAGAAAGGAGAAAGGAGAGGGTTTAAATTCCGTTAAGACTGTAAACAAGGGGAATGCAGTCTGCAACTCCGCAGCTCAATACCTGGAGGTGCTCTGGTGGGAAGGGCAAATCCCCAGAAACAGAGCGGGGTCTGTGAGGTTCTCGGGCCACATGGGGAAAAGCGGTTCCACTGCTGGAAGTACATTTGGTAGAGACTGTTGAAGTCACCTGCTCCCAGCAGACCCCAGAAAACGGCCACATTCACTGGTGCTTGAACAAGGTTAAGGGTGAAACCTGATGCCAGATGTGTGTTGTGATCTTCCATAATCCCTGAAACACTGCTGCTACACTATCTTGTGAACTTTTTCTGGGGCGGGCTGGCACATGCCCATAGTCTCAGGGCACCAGCAGCAACAGGGTCCAGCAAGCATTCCTGGGTAAAGCCAGCATTTGGCTATTGCTCATTCGGCCATTGCTCAGTGGGACATTCCCGCAGACGGGCAGAACGGGTCAAAGCCGCAGTCCTTCAGAAGGGGCCAGGAAAAACAGCCACATCTGAGACAAAACTCAGGAGGAAGGTGCTGCCTGGGACCTGGTCAAAGAGAGTGAAAAAGCAGGGAGTGGATGAAAGCTGAAGACAGGGTATAGGTGCATGATTGCCGATCTAAGAGAACAGACTGGATAGCTGGGTGGTGCCATTTTCACTGCTCCTGCGCATTGCACAGACACACCTATGAGCACCACAACACTCCACCTCAGTGGGCTAGCAGCACCATCTAGTGGCGAGTGGAGCCGTTGCACTGATCCCACCCAACTGGGCCAACTTTGCTCTTCAAGAATACAAGTCTCACAGCCAGCTTGGTTTATGAACTATAAAGCACCACAAAGACTAACTTCTAGGGGAAAATGAAATAATTTCAGTTCTACTTCAATCTGTTAGCAGGTTCATCCATTCAATTTTCTTTCGTTTTTTTTTTCTCTTTTACACTTTTTTTCTTGAATGAAGAAAGAGAAAAATTTCATTCTTATTTTCAATTTTTATTAAAAATATTTTTCTTTCATTTTATGACTATATTTTTTACTTTTGTGTAAATTTTTTCAAATTCTATTTTACTTCCATCATTTTATTTTAGTCTACTTCAGTGTATTCACCTTTTCAAATTTTCAAACAATGTCCTTTTTTTTCTTTTTTTCTTTGTTTTCTCTTTTTTGTTTCTTTTCTTTTTCTTGAATGCAGAAAGAGAAAAACTTCATTTTTACCTTCAATTTCTATTAAAATATTTTTTTAATTTTTTTTACTAAACTTTTTGCTTTTATGTAAAGTTTTTCAATTCTACTTTACTTACATCATTTGATTTTAGTCTACGACAGTGTATTCACTTTTTAAAATGTTCAAAGGATTTACTTTTTTCTTTTTTCTTTTTTCTCTTTTTTCTCTTCGTTTCTTTTCTTTTTCTTGAATATAGAAAAATAAAAATTCATTTTAATTTTTAATAAAAATATTTTTCTTTAATATTTTCTACTATATTCTTTACTTCTGTGTATATTTTTTCAAATCCTATTTTACCTCCATCATCTCATTTTAGTCTACTTCAGTACATTCATTTTTTCAAATTCTCAAACGATTTCCTTTTTTTTTCTTTTCACCCCCTTGTTCTTTCTCTAATGTGTCAAACCACTTTCAACACCCAGAAAAAAACACACTTAAGATCTAGCATGATTTATTTAATTTGTGTGTGTGTTTTTAATTTTTTAAATTTTTTTTATTTTAATTTTTCTACCTCATTAATTCCTTTTCTCCCTTCAAAATGACAAAATGAAAGAATTCACCCCAAAAAAAAGAGCACAAAGAAACGACAGCCAGGGATTTAACCAACATAGATACAACCAGGATGTCTGAACCAGAATTTAAAATCACTATAATAAGAATACTAGCTGGAGTTGAATATAGATTAGAATGTCTTTGTTCAGAGATAAAAGAAGTAAAAAATAGCCAGAATGAAATTAAAAATGCTATAACTGAGCTGCAATCATTGATGGATGCAGTGGCGGCAAGGATGGATGAGGCAGAACAGAGAATCAGTGATATAGAGGACAAACTTATAGAGAATAGTGAAGAAGAAAAAAGAGGGAGATTAAGGCAAAAGAGCACGATTTAAGAATTAGAGAAATCAGTGACTCATTAAAAAGGAACATCAGAATCATAGGGGTCCCAGAAGAGGAAGAGAGAGAAACAGGGGTAGAAGGATTATGTGAGCAAATCATAGCAGAAATCTATTCTAACCTGGGGAAAGACACAGACATCAAAATCCAGGAAGCACAGAGGACCCCCATTACATTCAACAAAAACAGACCATCAACAAGACATAGCATAGTCAAATTCACAAAATACTCAGGCAAGGAGAGAATCATGAAACCAGCAAGGGGAAAAAAGTCCTTAACCCACAAGGGAAGACAGATCAGGTTTGCAGCAGACATATCCACAGAAACTTGGCAGGCCAGAAAGGAATGGTAGGATATATTCAGTGTACTGAATCAGAAAAATATGCAGCCAAAAATTCTTTACCCAGCAATGCTGTCATTCAAAATAGAAAGAGAGATAAAAAGTTTTCCAGACTAGGGCACCTGGGTGGCTCAGTTGGTTGAGCGTCCGACTTCCACTCGGGTCATGATCTTACCATTTGTGGGTTCAAGCCCCACATCAGCATCTGTGCTGACCACTTGCTCAGAGCCTGAAGACTGCTTCAGATTCTGTCTCCTTCTCTCTCTGCCCTTCCACTGCTCATGCTTATCTCACTCTGTTTCTCAAAAATAAATAAATTTAAAAAAATGATTTAAAAAAAAGTTTCCCAGACGAACAAAAATTAAAGGAGTTTCTAACCACTAAACCAGCCCTGCAAGAAATTTTAAGGGGGAAACTCTCTGAGGGGAGAAAAGATGGAAAAAAATACACACACACTCACACACACACACACACATATAAGTACATTATATATTATATATAAATGTATATAAATATATAAATCTATATAAATACATAAATATGAAAAACAACAAAGATTAGAAAGGACAAGAGAACACCACCAGAAACTCCAACACTACAAGCATCATAATGGCAATAAATTCATATCTTTCAGTACTCATTCTCAACGTCAATGGACTCAATGTTCCGATCAAAAGACATAGGGTAACAGAATGGATAAGAAAACAAGATCCATCTATATGCCGTTTACAAGAGACCCACTTTAGACCTAAAGACACCTTCAGATTGAAAATCAGGTGATAGAGAACCATCTATCATGCTAATGGTCAACTGAAGAAAGCTGGAGTAGCCATACTTATATCAGACAATCTAGACTTCAAAATAAAGACTGTATCAAGAGATGCAGAAGGGCATTATATCATAATCAAGGGGTCTATCCACCAAGAAGACCTAACAATTGTAAACACTTATGCACCAAATGTGATAGCACCCAAATATATAAATCAATTAATCACAAGCATAAAGAAACTCATCGATAGTAATACCATAATAGTAGGAGACTTCAATACCCCACTCACAGCAATGGACAGATCATCTAATAAAAAAATGAACAAGGAAACAATGGCTTTGAATGACACACTGGACCAGATGGACTTAACAGATATATTCAGAACATTTCATCCTAAAGCAGCAGAATATACATTCTTCTCCAGTGCACATAGAACATTCTCCAGAATTGACCATATACTAAGACACAAATCAGCCCTAAGTAAGGACAAAAAGATCAAGATCATGCCATGTGTATTTTCAGACCACAATGCTATGAAACTCGAAATCAACCACAAGAAAAAATTTGGAAAGGTAACAAATACTTGAAGACTGAAGAACGTCCTACTGAAGAATGAATGGGCTAACCAAGCAGTTAAAGAGGAAATTAAAAAGTATATGGAAGTCAATGAAAATGATAACACCACAACCCAAGACCTCTGGGATGCAGCAAAAGCGGTCATAAGAGGAAAGTTATAGCAATCCAGGCCTTCCTAAACAAGGAAGAAAGATCTCGGCTATACAACCTAACCTTAAACCTTAATGAGTTGGAAAAAGAAGATCAAATAAAACGCAAAACAAGCAGAAGACATGAAATAATAAAGATTAGAGCAGAAATTAATGCTATCGAAACCAAAACAAACAAACAAACAAAAAAAAAAAAAACAGTAGAACAGATCAATGAAGCCAGAAGCTGGTTCTTTGAAAGAATTAACAAAATTGATAAACCATTAGCCAGTCCGATCAAAAAGAAAAAAGAAAGGATGCAAATAAATAAAATCAAGAATGACAGAGGAAAGATCACAACCAACACAGCAGAAATAAAAACTATAATAAGAGAATATTATGAGTAATTATATGCCAATAAAATGGGTAATCTGGAAGAAATGGACAAATTCCTAGAAACATGTGCACTACCAAAACTGAAACATGAAGGAATAGAAAATTTGAACAGACCCATAACCAGTAAGGAAATCGAATTAGTAATCAAAAATCTGCCAAAAAGAGACTCCAGGGCCAGATGGCTTTCCAGGGGAATTCTACCAAACATTTAAGAAAGAGTTAAGACCTAGTGTCTGGAAGGTATTATTCAAAAAAATAGAAATGGAAGGACAACTTCCAAACTCTTTCTATGAAGTCAGCATTACCTTGATTCGAAAACCAGACAGAGATGCCACTAAAAACGAGAACTATAGACCAATTTCCCTGATGAAGATGGATGCAAAAATTGTCGACAAGATATTAGCCAACTGGTTCCAACAATACATGAAAAAAATTATTCACCATGACCGAGCTGGATTTATAACTAGGATGCAGAACTGGTCCAAATTCCGCAAACCAATCAATGTGATTCATCACATCAATTAAAAAAAGGACAAGAACCATATGATCCTCCCAATAGATGCAGAGAAAGTATTTGACAAAATGCAGCATCCTTTCTTGATAAAAACCCTCAAGAAAGTAGGGATAGAAGGAGCATACCTCGAGATCATAAAGGCCATATATGAACAATGCAACGCTAATATCATCCTCAATGGGGAAAAACTGAGAGCTTTATCCGTAAGGTCAGGAACAAGACAGAGATGTCCACTCTCACCACTGTTATTCAACATAGTATTGGAAGTCTTAGCCTCTGCAATCAGACAACACAAAGAAATAAAAGGCATCCAAATTGGCCAGGAGGAGGTCAAACTTTCATTCTTTGCAGATGACATGATACTCTATATGGAAAACCCAAAAGATTCCACCAAAAAACTGCTAGAATTGATTCATGAATTCAGCAAAGTTGCAGGATATAAAATCAATGCACAGAAATCGGTTGAATTCCTATACACAAACAAAGAAGTGACAGAAACAGAAATCAAGGAATAGATCCCATTTAAAGTTGCACAAAAAAACCGTGAAATACCTAGGAATAAATCTAACCAAAGTGGTGAAAAATCTATACACTGACAACTATAGAAAGCTTATGAAAGAAATTGAAGAAGACACAAAAAATAGAAAAATATTCTCTGCTCCTGGATAGGAAGAAGAAATATTGTTAAAATGTCGATACTACGCAAAGAAATCTATGTATTCAATGCAATCTCTATCAAAGTAAAACCAACATTCTTCACAGAGCTAGAACAAATCATCCAAAAATTTGTATGGAACCAGAAAAAACACCGAATAGCTAAAATGATCTTGAAAAGAAAATCAAAGCAGGGGACATCACAATCCTGGACATCAAGCTATACTACAAAGCTGTAATCCTCAAGACAGTATGGTACTGGCGGAAGAACAGACACTCAGATCAATGGAACAGAATAGAGAACCCAGAAATGGACCCACAAACGTATGGGCAACTAATCTTTGACAAAACAGGAAAGAATAGCCAATGAAATAAAGACAGTCTCTTCAGCAACTTGTGCTGGGAAAACTGGACAGCGACATGTAGAAGAATGAACCTGGGCCACTTTCTTACACCATACACAAAAATAAACTCAAAATGGATGAAAGACCTCAATGTAAGAAAGGAAGCCATCAAAATCCTCAAGGAGAAAGTAGGCAAAAACCTCTTTGACCTTGGTTGCAGCAACTTCTTACTCAACACATCTCCAGAGGGGAGGGAAACAAAAGCAGAAATGAACTACTGGGACCTCATCAAAATAAAAAGTTTCTGCACAGTGAAGGAGACAATCAGCAAAACTAAAAGGCAACTGACAGAATGGGAGAAGATATTTGCAAATGACATATCAGTTAAAGGGTTAGTATCCAAAATCTATAAAGAACTTATCAAACTCCACACCCAAAAAACATGTAATCCAGTGAAGACATGGGCAAAAGACATGAATAGACACTTCTCCAAGGAAGACATCCAGATGGCCAACCAACACATGGAAAAATGCTCCACATCCCTCATCATCAGGGAAATACAAATCAAAACCACAATGAGATACCACTTAATACCTGTCAGAATGGCTAACATTAACAACTCAGGCAACAACAGATGTTGGCGAGGATGCAGAGAGAGAGGATCTCTTTTGCATTGTTGGTGGAATGCAAGCTGGTGCAGCCACTCTGGAAAACAGTATGGAGGTTCCTCAAAAAACTAAAAATGGAATATCCCTACAACCCAGCAACTGCACTTCTAGGCATTTATCCACGGGATACAGATGTGCTGTTTCGAAGGGACACATGCACCCCCATGTTTATAGCAGCACTATCAACAATACCCAAAGTATGGGAAGAGCCCAAATATCCATCGAGGGATGAATGGATAAAGCATATGTGATATATATATATATATATATATATATATATATATATATATAATGGAGTATTACTTGGCGATCAAAAAGAATTAAATCTTGCCATTTGTAAATATGTGGATAGAACTGGAGGGTATTATGCTAAGTGAAATTAGTCCATCAGAGAAAGACAAAAATCATATGACTTCAGTCATATGAGGACTTTAAAAGAAAAAACAGATGAACATAAGGGAAGGGAAGCAAAACTAATATAAAAAGAGGGAGGGAGACAAAAAATAAGAGACTTATAAATATGGAGAACAAACTGAGGGTTACTGGAGGGGTTGTGGGAGGGGGGATGGGCTAAATGGGTAAGGGGCACTAAGGAATCTACTCCTGAAATCATTGTTGCACTATATGCTAACTAATTTGTATGTAAATTTTTAAAAAATAAAAAATAAAATATAAAAGAAATATAAGAAAAAATGATCAAAAATGTATAGATTAAATGTGCAATATTTTTATACCACGTGTACCTCATTATCAATTATATATTTAATGCTAAAAAGTAAAATATGCATAATTAAAAATAGCCATATGAAAAGATGCTCAACATCATATGTCATTAAGGAATTGTAATTTAAATCAATAATAAGGCACTACTACACTGTTATTAAAATGGTTAAAATTCAAAACACCGGCAACGCCAAATTCTGGCAAAGATCTGGATCAAAGGGAACTTTCATTATTTGCTGGTAGGAATGCAAAATAATGCAACCACGTTAAAATACAATGGCAGTATCTTACACAAGGCAACATGCTCATACCATATAACCCAGCAATCATGTTCCTTGGAATTTACTCAAATAAGTTGAAAACTTATGTCCACCCAAAAACCTGTAGGTGAATATTTATAGCAGCTTTATTCATAATTTTTAAAACTTAAAAACAACCAAAATGTCTTCCCATAAATGAATGGATAAATACAATTTTGGTACATCCAGAAAATGGAGTATCATTCTGCACTAAAAATGAATAAGCTCTCAAACCATGAAAAGACATGGATGTAATTAAATGCATATTACTCCGTGAAAGAGCCAATCTGAAAAGACTACATATTATATGATTCTGCCTATGTAATATTGGCAAAAGGCAATTGAAATCAAGGAAGGAAAAATTATGTAGACAGTTAAAAGATCTGAGGTTGCCAGCAGTTATGAAGGAAGGAGGGATAATTAGGTCAAGCACAATGGATTTTTAGAACAGTTAAACTATTTTACATGCTATAAGTGGTGGGAAACTGTCATTGTGTATTTGTTAAAACCTATAGATTGCATGCCAAGAATGAACCCTAATGTAAACGATGAACTTTGAGTGATAATGATGTGTAAATTCAGGCTTCCCATTCAACAGCCCTGATTACAGTCACACTTGATCAGAGAGCATGCCCTGTGGCTTTCCCAATCTGTGGAGCGAAACCAGTGCCTTTCATGACTAGTATATACAGTGCACACTGATGCCAGATTTGTGTCCTCAAGCAACAAGCCATACATGCCTTGAGTACCATCTTGCTGCCTTGGCAGGCCAAGGAAGCTAATAACCTCCTGCTACTACTTAATATAGTACCCAGTCTTGAACAACTAATAAGCCTGACCAGAGAGTCAAAGCAACTACAGAGTTAATCCTACAACCTCACCTAGGTACAAAACTAAACCAGCAGTCCTGTCCAAGGGTTCTCAGCTAATAGCACACTCCCACATCCTCAACCTTAGAGGTCAACAGTTTCTTCACCCAGTAATAAACCATAATAGCAGGCACCATCTGCCCATGGGCTTTGCAAACATACATAGCCAGCCAAACTGAGCTGACTGGTGAATATCTGTTTTGGTGAAAGCAAACCTGTAATGTCTGGAAATGGAACCTGATTAATCAGATACACAGGTTTACCAATGTAAAGAATCAAGGACTATAAAAAAAATAATTATGACACCACAAAAATGAAATCAATAAAGCTTAAAAAACTGATAATAAAGAAATGGAGATCTATAAACTGTCTGGCAAAGAATTCAGAACAAGCCTCTTTTAAAGAACATTGGTGAAAGTGCTGCTATAATCATTGGGGTACAAGTGTCCCTATGCATCAGCACTCCTATATCCCTTGGGTAAATTCTTAGCAGTGTTATTGCTGGGTCATAGGGTAAATCTGTTTTTACTTTTTTGAGGAACCTTCACACAGTTTTCCAGAGTGGCTACACCAGTTTGCATTCCCACCAACAGTGCAAGAGGGTTCCCGTTTCTCCACATCTGCTCCAGCATCTATAGTCTCCTGATTTGTTCATTTTGGCCACTCTGACTGGCGTGAGGCCATCAACTGATGAATGGATAAACAAATTGTGGTTTATATACACAATGGAATTCTACGTGGCAATGAGAAAGAATGAAATATGGCCTTTTGTAGCAATGTGGATGGAACTGGAGAGTGTTATGCTAAGTGAAATAAATCATACTGAGAAAGACAGATACCATACGTTTTCACTCTTATGTGGATCCTGAGAAACTTGACAGAAGACCATGGGGGAGGGGAAGGGAAAAAAAAAGTTAGAGAGGGAGGGGGCCAAACCATAAGAGACTCTTAAAAACTGAGAACAAACTGAGGGTTGATGGGGGGTGGGAAGGAGAGGAGGGTGAGCAATGGGTATTAAGGAGGGCACCTATTGGGATGAGCACTGGGTGTTTTATGGAAACCAATTTGACAATAAATTTCATATTAAAAAAAAAGAACATTGGTGAACTATCAAAACACACACATAGGCAACTAAATGAAATTAGTAAAACAATAAATTAACAAAATGAGAAGGAATAGAAAACATTAAAAAAAACCAAAACTAACAGAAATCCTAGAATTGAAAAATATGATAAAGTAATTGAATAATTCAATAGGGAGTTTCAAAAACAAACTTGACAATGCAGAAGAAAAAAAACCAGTGAACTGGAGGGATAGGACATTAGAAATTAACAAGTTCAGAGGAGTAAAAAGAAAAAAATATGAAAAAGAATGAAGAAGTCCTATGAGAATTATAGAACACAATAAAAAATAAGTTAATAGTCAGATTATGGGAATTCCAAATGGAAAAGAGAAAGATAAAGGGAAAAAAGTAAATTTAAAGCAATAATGGCTGGAGGCGCCTGGGTGGCTCAGTTGATTAAGCATCTGACTCCTGATACCAGCTCAGGTTATGTTCTCATGGTTTGTGAGTTCAAGTCCCACATTGGGTTTTGCATTGACAGCATGGAGCCTGCTTGGAATTCTCTCTGCCTCTCTCTCTACACCTTCCGAGCTCGTTCTCTCTCTCTCTCTCTCTCTCTCTCTCTCTCTTTCTCTTTCTCTCCCTGTCTCTCTCTCTCTCACACACACACATACAATCAATCAATCAATCAATAAACAAACTTAAAAAAAATAAAGCAATAGTGGCTGAAAACTTCTCAAGCATGGGGACAGGAATGGACATATTGATCCATTAAGCCCAAAATATACCAAGTAAGTTGAAACCAAACAGGATTACACTAAAACATGTTATAATTAAATTTAAAAGTACATATCAAACTCAACACCCAAAAACACACAATCCAGGTAAAAAATGGGCAGAAGACATGAACAGACATTTTCCTAAAGAAGACATACAGATTGCTAACAGACACATGGAAACATATTTAAAATCACTCATAATCAGGGAAACACAAATCAAAACCCAATGAGGTATCACTTCACACCTGGCAGAATGGCTAAAATTAACAACTCAGGAAATGAGTATACAGAGAAAGGGAAACCCTTTGGTATAAATGCAAACTGGTGCAGCCACTCTGGAAAACAGTATGGAGGTTCCTCACAATGTTAAAAATAGAACTATCCTATGACCCAGCAATTGCATTACTAGGTTTTTACCCAAAGGATACAAAAAAAAAGTAATTCAAAGGGAAACATGCACCCCGATGTTTATAGCAGCATTATCAACAATAGCTAAACTATGGAAAGAGCCCAAATGTCCATTGACTGATTAATGGATAAAGAAGAGGTTAAAGAATGGATACACATAAACACACACACACACACACACACACACACACACACACACAATGGAATACTACTCAGCCATCAAAAAGAATGAAATCTTGTCCTTTGCAATGACATGGATGGATGTAGTTTGTATTATGCTGAGGGAAATAAATCAGTCAGAGTAATACAAATACTGTATGGTTTAACTCATATGTATAATTTAAGACACAAAAAAGATGAACATAGACTATGTAGGAAAAAGAAAAAGGGAAGTAAACCATAAGAGACTCTTAACTATAGAGAACAAAATGAAGGTTGCTAGAGGGGAAGTAGGCAGGGGGACAGGTTAAATGGGTGATGGGTATTAGGGAGAGCACTTGTTGTGGTAAGCACTGGGTGTTATATGTAAGTGATAAATCTCTACATTCTACTCCTGAAGCTAATATTACACTGTATGTTAACTAACTGGAAGTTAAATAAAAACTTGAAGAAAAAATCTCCAACTAGACTTATGGGTTTTCCCTGGTAAGTTAATGACTTCTTTTGGCCTGTTGCTTTTAAAATATTTTTGCTATCACTATATTTTAAACATTTAATAACAGTATGTCTTGGTGTGGGTCTAATTTGCTGATTTTGTTGGGGCTTCTCTGCCTTCTGGATATAGATATCTGTTTCCTTCCCCAAATTATGGAGACTTTCAGCGATTATTTTTTCAAATAAATTTTCTACCTGGGTGGCTCAGTTAGTTAACTGTCCGACTCAGCTCAGGTCATGATCTCAAAGTTTGTGGGTTTAAGCCCCATGTCGGGCTCTGTGTTGACAGCTCAGAGCCTGGAGTCTGCTTCAGATTCTGCTTCTCCCTCCTTCTCTGCCCCTCCCCTGCTCATGCTCTGTCTCTCTCTGTCTCTCATCAATAAATAAATGTTAAAAAAATTTAAATAAGTAAAAAAATTTTCTACCCCCTTCCCTCTCTCTTCTTCTAGGACTCCTATAACACAAAAGTTATTACATTTGATGCAATCACTGAGTTCCCAAAGTCCATTTTCATTCTGAGTAATTATTTTGTCTCTTTTGTTCCACTTGGTTACTTTCCATTACTCTATCTTATAGGTCACTAATTCATTCCTCTGTGTCATCCATCCTGCTCTTCATTCCACTCCATCAAGTGTGTGTCTTCATTTCTTTTATTATGCCCTTTATTTCTGCTATGTTATTACTTATCTCTGTGTTAAAGGTCTCACTCATATCTTTCACATTTTCCTCAAGTTCAGGGAGTATCTTTATGATTATTCCTGTAGATTCTCCAACAGGTATGTTACTTATATCTGTTTCGCCTAGATCTCTGGCTGTGGCCATCTCCTTTTCTTTCATTTAGGATACATTTCTCTGTATCCTCATTTGCCTACGTCCTTGTGTCTGTTTCTACATGTTAAGAAAGTCAACTGTATCTTCTGCTCCTGAAAGTAGTGATTTTATGAAAAAGAGTTCCTGGATTACTCTACAGGGCAATATCTCCTGTTCACCAGAACTTGGCACTGCAGGAGAGTGTCCTATGTGTGTTGCTTATGCCCTGCTTTTGTGTCTGAGTCAGTTCCATTCTCTTTAGTCATCCGCACTGTCTCTCTGCCTTTTTTAGGCTGTGCCTGCTCTCTGAGGTGTTAGTGAGCCTCAGGCAGGCCAGCTCTGAGGGAGTGTGCCCACCAGGTAACATGGAAGCTTGGCAGCAGTGTGAGCAAAATTTGCACTGGGCTACTAGTCTTATGCCAGATCCCCTGAAGCACTGCAGTGGGTGGTGGCTGTGTGCCAGGGCAGCTGGTGGCACATGGCTTGGCATGGTGCATGAAGGTGGCTGGGAGCATGTTGCCGGGGCAGTGTGCAATGGTGGCTGGGGGCACATGGCTGGGCATGGCCCGAGGGATATGCATGGCACTCAGTGGCAGCTATGCAAAACAGTGGCTGAGTGGTGCACATGCACAGCTTTAACAAAATTTGTCCTAAGCCCTGGACTAAGGCTGTATGGCTTAGAGTGGGTGAGTCCTCAGGATAAATCTTGGGCGTGGTGCACTGCTAACAGGTTATGTACCAAGTGTCTGTGCAGTGCTGCCTCCTGTAGGTGGTTCTGTGTTTATGCTGGGGGGCGGGGGAAGAAAATGGCACTTGTTAACTTCCTCATTCCTAGAGAAGAGACAAGCCACCAACATGCTCCAAAATCAGTATGAACAGATCTGTCTCCCCTTTTCCCACCAGCACTGTGTAAACTGCCATTTCTATGTTGCCTCTCTTCACAGACTGCTGTCTTTTTAAGAGTGATAACCCAGCTATCACTCACCATCCCAGCTCACCCAGTGCTGAGTAAGTTGGCTTTTAAAGCTCAAGGTTCTAGGTCCCACTGGTTTTACAAACTCATGTAATTCAGCCTCTCTGGTTTTTAAAGCCATACATTATGGATATCTTCCCCATGTGAACTCCCTGCTATATGGGCCCATTGTTCTGCCTTCTCCATATGCACAGCTTCCTGCCTCTGGTGGGCCACCTTCCTCCACCTTTCTGACTTTCTTAACCTTTCAGGTGCAGCTTCTACTCTATTTAGTTTTGGAATTTGTTCTGCCAGGCTTTGGATCACTATACACTTTATTGACTTGGATATGGATGATATCTACTTGAAAATGTGGGACAGGGTGAGTTCATGGTTCTCCTTCTCCACTGTCTTCCCAAGCTCCCAGGGGTTCATCTTCCTTGGTGGCTTTTATTTTCTTCTTTATACCTTTATGCCATCTGTATTTCCCAATTCTTTTATAATAAGAATATGTGGGGGATTACTATCTGAGGAGAGCTCTAGATATATGGGACACAACTGGACAGCACTTATTAATCTAACTGAAAGCTGAATCATGGCTTACCACTTTGGTATTCTTTACCTTCAAGACTGAGGAAGAGTCCCAGTCTGGGGGGGGGGGTCCCACAGACCGATGTATCCCTTATTGTTTTACATCACAAATAGAGCAACAGATTAAGCGGTGGTCATACAACTAGCAGCTAAAATAAAGAGTGCCTAGTTAAATTTGAATTTCGGATAAACAAATAATTTTACCATAAAAATACACTAGAATTGAAGAGAGGCTGGGATGATGGTGGAGTAGAAGGACCCTAAGCTTGCCTCGTCCCATGGATACAGCTAGATAGCACTCACATCAGCATAAATAACCCAGAAAATGACCCAGAAAACACGGACAAACTCCGTAACTAAAAGTAGAGAAGAGGCCACAACAAAGAAAGAAAGAATAGGGATGCAATTCTGGAGTGAAACAAATCATGGCCATCCATGGTGGGGAGGGGGCCAGTGGCACAGACAAAGGCGAAAAAACAGACTATCAGAGTGGGGAGAGCCATCATGGGGAAAATGAATCCCCATAATATTTGGCATTGAAAGTGAGAAGGGTCAAATTTCATGAATCCTTACAACCAGCAGGACTTAAAGCCTGTTGTTTTAAAAATCAGCAGTCTTGGCTCTGGGAGAGCCCAGAGGTATTAGGAAATGGAGTCCTTCCCCTTAAAGAGACAGCACAACAAACAGCCAGCAGAGATATAGTATGGAAGCAGCAGTCTGAAAAACTCCAGGGGCAGATGTGAGGGAGATTTATTTACTCATCTCAGAGCATGGCTCAGTGAATCAGGAATCATAAGGAGACCCCTTCAGGAATAAAGGAGCTGACGGACTCCACTTCCCTCCCTTGCCCCCAGCATAACCACGCAGCCACCTCAGGGAACCAGCATGATCCTGACAGTTACTACCTAACTTGCTTACACCATGATCTGCCTTCCCAACCTTGGTCTGATTCACCCTTCCTAGTCACCCTTGTCTCAATCCCCATGCTCTAAGTCTCCTTAAGAAGACCAGTGCAAAACTCACCAACATCTCATCTCTGGACCTGCACAGTTTGCTGGACCTCAGTTCCAGAGGGGACAGTGGCAAGGTCTCTTTTCACAAACAGATCAGTGCACACCTTGTTAAAACACATTCAACCCAGCGGGGGGGGGGGGTGTGGAAATGCCCATAACAGGCAAAAAGAACCTCTGCTGATGACTGGACTGAAGGAAAAAGTGGCCAGTATTCAACAGCAGTGCTCATAGAAGACACTCCTTGAAGCACCAGGTCCTGGTAAACAGGGGACACTGCAATGCCATGAACTATAGGACTTCTTCCTCATAAAGCCATTGCCTTCAAGAACAGGAGACATAGCTGACTTTCCTAATACACAGAAACAGACACAGAGAGCTAGATAAAATGAGGGGACAGAGATTGCCTCTTCTTTTTTCTTATTTCTCTGCTGTGGCTAGGACTTCCAGTTCTATGTTGAATAAAAGTGGTGACAGTGGACATACTTGTCTTGTTCTTAATCTTAGAAAAATGTCTCCATTTTTCACTATTGAATATGATGTTGTCTGTGGGTTTTTTGCATATGGTCTTTATATCTTGAGATATGTTACCTCTAAACCCACTTTGTTAAGTGTTATTGTCATGAATCATTGTTGAATTTTGTCAAATGTTTTTCTGCACCTATAGAGGTGATTGTCTGATTTTTGTTCTTGTTTTTGTTGATATGGTATATCAGGATATTGACTTACAAATATTGATTCATTGTTGTATTTCTGGAATATATTTCCCTTGATTGTGGTGAATGATTCTTTTAATGTAATTTTCGATGTGGTTTGCTAATCAATTGTTGATAATATTGCATCTATGTTCATTAGAGATATTGATCTGTTGTTTTCTTTTTTTCTGTCTGGTTTGTGTACCGGATAATGCTGATTATAGAATATGTTTGGAAGCTTTACTTCCTCTTTTTCTTTTTGGAATAGTTTTGTGAGGAATATGTATTAACTCTTCTTCAAAGGTTTGGTAGAATTTACTTGTGAAGTTCTCTTGTCCTGGACTTTTGCTTGTTCAGGGTTTTTTGATTAGTGATTCTATGTCCTTGCTAGTAATCATTTTGTGCAAATTTTCTATTTATTTCTTATTCAGTTTTGGAATATTATATATTTCTAGGAATTTATACATTTCCTCTAAGTTTTCCAATTTGTTGGCATATAATTTTTCATAGTATTTTTTATAATTTTTTGTATTTCTGTGGTGTCAGTTGTTTTATCTCCTCCTTCATTTCTGATTTTATCTGAGTCTTCTCTTTCTTTTCTTGAAGAGTCTGGATAATATTTAACAATTTTATTACCTTTTAAAATAACCAACTCTGGGTTTTATTGATTTTTTTTTATTTTTTAAAGTTTGTATGCATTTATTTCTGCTCTGATTGACATTATTTTCCCTGTTCTGTTCACCTTGGGTTTGGGTTTTTTTTTTTCTTTTTCTAGTTCTATTATATGTACAATTAAATTTTTATTTAGCTTTTTTTTTTCTTTTTTGAAGTAGGTCTGCATCACTATTATTTCCCTCTTAGTACTGCTTTTGCTGTTTCCCAAACATTTTGGACCTTTGTGTTTTCATTTTCATTTTCCTTCATATATTTTTTTGACTCCTTATCTGATTGCTTCATTGACCCATTTGTTTCTTAGTAGCATGTTTAGCCTGCACTTGCATTTTTTGCTTGTGAATGATTTTTAGTTTTATACCATCGTGGTTGTAAGAGATGCATGGCATGACTTCAATCTTCTTAAATATATTGATGCTTGTTTTGTGGCCTATCTGTCGTCTATTATTGAATGTTCCACATGCATTTGAAAAGAATATGTAGCCTGTTGTTTTTGGATAGAATGTTCTGTACAAATCTGTTATGTTCATCTGTCTAATGTGTCATTCAAGAACACTGTTTCCTTATTGATTTTCTGCATGGATGATATATCCATTGATATAAATGGAGTGTTACAGTTCCTTACTATTATTGTATTACCATCAATTTCTCTGTTAATATCTGTTAATATTTGCTTTATGTATTCAGGTGCTCCAGTGTTGGGTGAATAGATATTTACAATTGTTGAATATTCTTGTTAGGCTGAGTCCTTTATCACTATGTAATGCTCTTCTTTGTCTCTTGTGAAACGCTTTGTTTGAAAGTCTATTTCATCTGATATAATTATTGGTACTGGGACTTTTTGTTTTTGTGTTCTATTTGCATGGTAAATGCTTTTCCATCCTCTTACTTTCAGTCTGTATGTCTTTAGTTCTAAAGTGAGTCTCTTCTAAGCAGCATATAGATTGTTCTCATTTTTTCCCTTAATTTATTCCCCCACTTTTTGCCTTTTGATTGGAGCTTTTAGGCCACTTACATTTAAGGTAATTATTGATAGATATGTATTTACTGTCATTTTGTTATTTGTTTTCTGGTTGTTTTTGTATTTCTCTGTTCGGTTATTTTCTTTTGCTTTCTTCCTCCGTGATTGATGAGTTTTTGTAGTGTTATGCTTGGAATTTTTCTCTTTAGTTTTTGTGTATCTATCATAATGGTTTTGAGTTTGTGATTGTCATCAGGTTCATATATAACATCTTAAGTATATAGTAGTTTATATTAAGTTGATGGTCACTTAAATCCAAACACATTCTAAGAACAACTACTTTGGTTTTTTTTTCCTTTACTCAGTTTTCCATGATTTATGTGTGCACTGTTATATTTTACATCTTGTTATTCATAATTTTCTTATGTCTACTTATGGCCATTTATTTCACTTAAAAAGTCCTTTTAGCATTTCTTGCAAGGATATTTTAATGTTGATAAACTCTTATTCTTTTGTTTGTCTGGAAAACTGTTTATCTCTCCCCCAAATCCGAGCAATAATTTTGCTGGGTAGGGTATTCTTGGTCATAGTTTGTTTTTGTTTTTGTTTTTGTTTTTTCCTTCAGTACTTTGAATATATCATGCCACTTCTTTATTTCTTGCAAAGTTTCTGCTGAAAAATTAGCTGATAGTCTTATATATTTTCCCTTGTGTATAACTTTTGCTTCCCTCTTGCTGATTTAAAATTTTCCTCTTTATATTTAATCTTTAACATTTTAATTATTATGTGTTGTGGTTTGGACCTCCTTGGGTTCATCTTATTTGGAACTCTGTGCTTCTTGAATTTGATTGCCTGTTTCCTTCTATGGGTTAGGGAAGGATTTAGACATTTTTTCTCCATAAAAGTTTTCTTCTCATTTCCCAGTCTCTTCTGGGACACATATAATGAGAATGCTTGTTTATTTGATGTTATCTAAGAGATTTATTGACCTATATTGTTTAATATATAAATTATTTCCCTTTTTTCTGTTCAATTTGGGTGTTTTCCATTACACTGTCATCCAGATTACGGATACATTCTCCTGCATTCACTAATCTACTGTTGATTTCCTCTAGTATGTCTTTGTTTAAGTTATTGTATTCAACTCTGATTTGTTTTTAAAAATATTTTCTATCTCTTTACTGAAAGTGCTATTGAGTTCTTCCAGTCTTCTCTTCAGCCCAATGAGGATCTTTATTATCATTAATTTAAATTCTTTATCAGGCATATTTCTTACCTCCATTTCACTTAGTTCTCTTTTTCCAGTATTTTGTCTTGTTCATTTTTTGGAAGATATTCCTGTGTCTCCCCATTTTGCTTTAATCTGTGTTTGTTTCCATGGATTAGAGAGAACAGCTACTTCTCCTAAACGTGAAGGAATGGTCTTGTGTATGGTTGTTCTTATGTAGACTGTGTGGTCAGTAACTTTTGCTGGCTGGCCAAAACTTCTGCTGATGTGTGTTGTGGGTCCTAGGGCTCTCTGTGCAGCATGCAGCCTGGCAGAGTAGCTAAGGCTAAAGTGAATGCAAGCCAGGTATCCTGAGGGTCTACACACAGAGGACACTTTGGCAGCATACCTGAAGCTGAAGTGGGTATTATCTGACATGTCCAAGGCTCTCCATACATAGGGTGCCCTGGCAGAGTGGGTGTCTCTCCCATATGGTATGGGGTGGGAGATCCTAGGGCTTTTCACACAGTGAGAACCATGGCAGGGCAGTTAAAGTTGAAATGAGTGTTTGTTGAGCAATCCCAGGGGGCTCCTCACCAGGGGTGCCCTGACAGCCGAGCTGCAGCTGAGGTGGTATGCAGGCTGGAGGGGTCCTGAGGCTCTCTGTGCTTCAGACACCTTAGCAAGACAGCTGAAGCTAAAGCAAACAAAACTTGAAGATACATAGACTCTATACACACAGGGCACTTTGGCAGGATAACTGAAGCTGAATTGGAATAATCTGTGGTGTTCCAGGACTATCTGCACAGCGGGTTCCCTGAAGTGGTGGTTGAAGCTAAAACAGGGTGTGGGCCAGGAGGTCCTAGGACACTCCACACAGGGGTTGCCTTGGCAGGACAGTTAAAGCTAAAGTGGGCTTTGCGTGTGTTGTCCCTGCATTCTCCATGCAAAATACGCCCTTGACGGATAGTTGAAGCTCAAGTGGTTGCAAGCTTTTGTTGTTTAGAAGCTCTTCAGTAGGCCCTCGGTTCTTCTTCAGAAGCAATTATTCTATGAACAGGTGTAATTTGTGTGTTCCATAGAGGGGGTTGAGTTTAGGGTCTTCCTACATCACCATCTTCGACTGGAGCCCAATTTAAAAGGTTTTTTAGGGTAAAATCCAATATTTGAGTTTAATTAGGGACAGTTTTTATTGCCTTTTTATTTTTACTGTGTATGGTCATACTTTCTTGCTGTTTATTTAATAATTTTGTTGTTGAAAATTGGCCATTTTCATAATATAATGTGACAAAAATTTCAATCAGATTCTTTCTTCTTCCCAGGTACTATTGTTGTTACTGTATTTCTGTTTTGCAGATTTTCTGTTTAGTGACTATTGAACTAATTCTATAATGTCTGTAATCTTTGTTATATGTGGCTTCTAAAATTATTGTTCAGTTAGTTTGATAGGCAGTAATTTGACAGAGATTTTATTCTATATATTTTATCAAGAAATCTCTGAGTCTTTGCTAAGGGGCTTTGTATGTATGTTGGGGCATACCATATATAATTTCAAACTGTTTGATCACCACTTAAGGGTTTAGCATAGTTATGTTTTATTTCAATAGAGGATTTATTACCTTAACATTTTAATGGTTCTATAGTTTTCCATTGTTTGAACTTACCATGATTATTAAGGATTTTTATATTTGTACCAACATTTTGGTTTTAAGCGAGTTACATTTTCACATTCCCATTATATATTTTGGAAGGTGTTTTGAATAGTTAATCATTTATGCTGAAAAATGACATATAGTGTGGAATCATTCCTTCCTTACTTACAATCTTATATCTCACCTCATGTTATTCATGTTGTCTCTGCAAAATAGAAATGTTTATTGTCATCCAGACTTTGTATTTGACAGCATGTTTGACAGTGCTCTTTCTAAAATAAACTATTGGCCTTTGTGCTATATGGGACAAATGCTAAACAAAGCATCTCACTGAACCCAACTACTTGCTCTTCTCCAGTTCTTAAACAGAAAAGTGGATAAGAGACTGAGAAAGCACAACTTGACAAATTTGGACATAATTCAGAAAATCTGGTCAAAGAGCAATGTATAACTTAATTTTTAGTGCCCAAGGCAAGACAGAGTGTGTTGTGTCCATGGAGGTTGTGAAACATGGCAAAAAGAGCACTGTCTGAAGCCATTAAGGGAACTTCTAGTTCCAACTCAGATGCTAACTTGCTACAGGACCTGCAACAAATCACCTCCCTTTTCTGAAACTTGGCTTCACCTCTGATAAATGAAAAAGATAGTAAAGATAGATGTTTTTATGAGCTCTCTGGTTTGAAAAGCTCAGAACTTCTGAAGGGCACAACATGAGTGTGCTTTATAAGGAAAACATTAGGCAATATGTGTGAACCTGTGAAAAATGTAGTTCTAGAAAGTCAGAATCAAATTTAAGAAGACAATTATTTTTATTTAAATTCATGTTAGTTAACAGATGGTGTAGTACTGGTTCCGTGAGTAGAATTTAATGATTTATCACTTACATACAACACCCAGTGCTCATCCCAACAAGTGTCATCTTTAATGCCCATCACCCATCTAGCCCATTCCTCTACCTAACTCCCCTCCAGCAACCCTCACTTTGTTCTCTATAGTTAAGAGTCTCTTATGGTTTTTCTCCCTCTCTGTTTTTATCTTATTATATTTTTTCTTCCCTTCCCCTGTGTTCATCTGTTTTGTTTCTTAAATTCCACATATGAGTGAACTCATGATATTTGTCTTTCTCTGACTGACTCATTTCACTTAGCATCATAAGCTCTAGTTCCAACCACATTGTTGCAAATGGCAAGACTTCATTATTCTGATGGCTGAATAATATTCCATTGTGTGTGTGTATATCTATATATCTATATCTATATCTATATCTATATCTATATCTATATCTATATCTAATCTTCTTTATACATTCATCAGTCAATGGGCATCTGGGCTCTTTCCATAATTTGGCTATTGTTGAAGTACTGCTATAAACATTAGAGTGCACGTATCCCTTCAAATCAGCAATTTTGTATCCTTTGGATACATACCTAGTAGTAAAATTGCCAGGTTTTAGGTTAGTTCTATTTTTAACATCTTGAGGAACCTCCATACTGTTTTCCACAATAGCTCCACCAGTTTGCATTCTCACCAATAGTACAAAAAGGGTTCCCCTTTCTCTGCATGCTCACCAAAATCTTTTGTTTTCTAAGTTGGTAATTTTAGCCATTCTAGCAGGTGTGAGATGACATCCCATTGTGGGTTTGATTTGTATTTCCTTGATGATGAGTGATGACAAGCATCTTTTAATGTGTTTGTTAGCCATCTGGAGATCTTCTTTGGAAAAGTGTCTATTCATGTCCTCTGTCCTCTGCCCATTTCTTAACTGGATTATTTGTTTTGGGGGGTGTTGAGTTTGATAATTTATTTATAGATTTTGGATACTAACCCTTTATCGGATATGTCATTTGTAAATATCTTCTTCCATTCCATCGGTTGTCTTTTAGTTTTGTCAATTATTTCCGTTGCTGTGTGGAAGTCATTATCTTGATTAAGTCCCAGTAGTTCATTTTTGCTTTTGTTTCACTTGCCTCCATAGACATATTTAGTTAGAAGTTGCTGTGGCTGAGGTCAAAGAGGTTGTTGCCTGTTTTCCCCTCTAGGATTTTGATGGTTTCCTTTATCACATTTAGGTCTTTCATCCCTTTTGAATTTATTTTTGTGTATGGTGTAAAAAAGTGGTCCAATTTTATTTTTCTGCATGTCACCATTGAGTTTTCCCAACACCAGTTTCTGAAGAAGCTGTCTTTCTTTCCATTGGATACCCTTTTCTGCTTTGTCAAAGATTAATTGGCCATGCATTTGTGGGTCCATTTTTGGGTTCTTTATTCTCTTATTGTGCCAGTATCATATCTTGATAATTAGAGCTTTGTAACTCAGCTTGAAGTATGGAATTGTGATGCCTTCAGCTTTGGTTCTCTTTTTCAACATTACCTTGACTCTTTGGGGCCTTTTCTGACTCCAAAGTTTAGGGTTGTTTGTTGTAGCTCTGTGAAAAAATGCTGGTGTTATTTTCATAGGGATTACATTGAATGTGTAGAATGCTTTGGGTAGTATTGACATTTTAATAATATTTGTTCTTCCAGTCCATGAGCATGGAATGTTTTTCCATTTCTTTGTGTCTTCTTCATTTTCTTTCATAATATTTCTATAATTTTCAGGGCACAGATATTTTACCCCTTTGGTTGGGTTTATTCCTATGTATCTTATCGTTTTTGGTGCAATTGTAAATGGCATCAATTACTTGATTTCTCTTTCAACTGCTTAATTACTGGTGTATAGAAATTCAATTGATTTCGATGGGGTTCTTGAACAAATGTTTAAGAAAGAATTCTAGTGATGTCTTTGATGCAAAAAGGTGATTTTATTAAAGCACAGGGACAGGACCCGTGGGCAGAAACAGCTGCACTGAGGTTGTGATGAGTGACTGACTATATATATTTTCAGATTTGTGGAGGAAGGACGATAGCATAAGTTTCTAATGAATTTGAAAGCAAGGCTTTCAGGACCTTGAGGTGCTAGCTACTGCTGAAATAAAGTTACCTTTAGTATTTAACAAAACAAAAACATTAAGGAAGTAAGGCAACCATGAGCTTCTTGAGCAAGGTCACACTCTGCATGTTTCAGGTGTCTATCAGTGGGCTGAAAACTGTAAGGCTTAATTTAAGCCAGATTTCCCATGCCTTTTTTCCCCTCATTTTTCCCCCTAAACAACTTTGACCCTTAAATCTTTAAGTTTGTTGAAGGCAGAAGATCTCATATTCTGTAGCTTCTTCATGCTGAATAGAGGCATAAGATGCCCCTACCTGTGGGTCAATGTTGAGAATTTAAAAGGAGTTATGAAAGGCAGAGGCAGCACAATCTAAGGTAGATAATATATATGAATCTCCTTAAATACAAAGGATTATCTTTATCATCGCTTGAAGAGGAGTTTGAGATCTTCTATAGGCTTACAGGAGTAAGGAAGCTCATTAGTTTGTTCACTGGTTTCCTGTGAAGGTTTTATTCTATATATGTGAGTCCAGGAAGAGTGTCCCTCTATTTTTACTACAGTGGGGATGCATAATGTGACCTGATATGGACCCTTCCAGTTTGGATTTAAGTCCCCTGCTATATTTGACACATATATTTCCAGTTCTTTTTTTTTTTAATTTTTTTAACGTTTATTTATTTTTGAGACAGAGAGAGACAGAGCATGAACGGGGGAGGGTCTGAGAGAGGGGGAGACACAGAATCTGAAACAGGCTCCAGGCTCTGAGCAGTCAGCACAGAGCCCGACGCGGGGCTAAAACCCACAAGCTGTGAGATCATGACCTGAGCCGAAGTCAGACGCTTAACCGACTGAGCCACCCAGGCATCCCCCAGTTCTTTTAAATAAACTATGTCTCCAGGGCTTACCTGGTGTGGGCTTTTATAGTTGAGTGAGATTTTGGAAGTATGTGGTCAGTATATTCATTAAGTAACTTATGAATTAGACCAGTCTCAAGTGAATAGTTTAATAGAGCATTGTAATCTTCATCATATAACAGGTCCACTGTGAGAAATGGCTTTCCATATAATAACTCAAAAGGGCTTAGTTATTACTAAAGGCTGTTTTGGAGCAGTTCTCACTCTGAGAAGTCTTATTGGCAAGAGGGTAACCCAATTTTCCTGAGTCTCTAAACTGAGTTTAATAAGGTGTCATTTTAAAGTATGATTAGCTTTTTCCACCTTTCCAAAGGGTTGTTGATGCCAGGCTGAATGTAGAAAATATTTAATTTTTAAGGCCTATGCTCTTTTTTTGAGTTATATGTGCAGTAAAAGAAGGGCCACTGTCACTTTGAAGGGATTTTATTCCAAATCTAGGAATAACTTTCGCAACAAAACATTGGTTACTTCTGTGGGCTTTTCTGTTCTACAAAGAAAGGCCTTGATCTCTCCAGTTGAAAGTATCAACAAACACTAGTAAGAATTTATAGCCCATGCAAGGAAGCATTTATGTGTGTGAAATCAAGCTGCCAGTCCTCTCCTGGATATGTTCCCTGCCTCTGGACTGGTTTTAAAAGTGGAGGAGGGCAAACTGCGCCTTCTGGATTTACTTGTGCACAAACAATACAGGATCAGCAGACTTGTTTTATTGTAGCTGTTAAATTTACCCCATCAAATACATTTTTTATTAAATGTTTTAAATCATTTTTGCCCAAATGAGTAGCCTGGTGTAAACTGCATATTACCTTCCATTTGTTATTTTTAGGTATAAAGGTTTTCCCCTCATTATTAACAAGCCAGTCCTGTGCATTTTTTGAATATCCTCATTCCTGTGCAATGTGAATTTCTTTGTCTGAGTAGACTGGAGTTATGGACGTTTTTGGGGTTAAGACTGGTATAAGACAATGTTTGCATATTTTGTGCTGCTTGATTTGCTGCGTAGTCTGCCAAATTATTTCCTTTAGATTCTAAAGTCATGTCCTTTTGATGTCCCCTGAGGTGAATTACAGCTAACTCCTTAGGTAGGTGTACAGCTTCAAGGAGAGTAATTATTTCAGACCCATATTTGATTCAGGAGTTATGACTTAATAAAAATCCCCTTTCTTTTCAGATTGCCCTGTGAGCATGTAATATCAGGAAAGCATATTTAGAATCAATATAAATATTAATTTTTAAGCCTTTGGCCAATTGAAGTACTCGGGTAAGGGTTATTAATTCAGTCTTTTGAACAGAAGTATTTGTTGGAAGGGCTTTTGCCTCAATGGTTCTGATTACACTAACTATAGCATGTCCAGGTTTTTTTTTCTCTCTTGTCCAGGAAACTACTGCCATCAGTAAACCAAATGTCATCCACGTTTTCAATAGGGGGATCTTTTAATCTGGTCTGATAGAATAAACAAAGTCAATAATTTCTGAGCAGTTATGTTCTAACATAGAAATATGATGGTCAAGTCCAGGCACAAGGGTAGCTGGGTTTAAAGCTTGACAGTTTTCAAGTATTACTTCAGGTGTGTCTAGCCTGGTATTTAGTAAGTCCCCCTCTTGTCATCCATTGATGGCCCTTGGTCTCTAGGACACTCTGGACCAGATGTGGAGTCATCACTGTCAGGGTCTGCCTCATAGTAAGTTGTGAAGCTTCTTCTACCAGGAGAGCTGTGGCAGCCACTGCTTGAAGACAAACTGAACATCCCTGAGCTACATTATCAAGTGGTTTTGAAAAATAGCCCACTGGTCTTGTTTTATTTCCCAAATTTTGGGGTGAAAATTCCCAAAGCTTGCCCCTGCTACATATAAAGTGAAAGGTTTTTCTAAATTTGGTAAGGCCAAAGCTGGGGCTGACAAAAGTTTGGTTTTTACTGTTTGAAAGGCTGTCTCCTGCACTTTAGTCCACAGTGAAGTTTCTTTATTCAAGGCCTTTAATTGAATCATATAATGGTTTGGCTAAGAGCCCAAATCCAGGAATCCATCGGCAACAAATCCATAGGCAACAAAAGCCTGCCATACTAGGAAAGTACGAAGGTTTTGTTTTTTGTTTTTTGTTTTTTGGGGTTTTTTTGGTTGTTTTTGTTTTGTTTTGTTTTGTTTTGTTTTGTTTTGTTTTTGTAGCTGGCGATCCAAGATCCAATATAGCCTTTTTTTAAACTGTCAGTAAACAGGATATGGTGTCCTGGTATTAGTTCATATCCCAAATACTGTACTTTTTTTTTTAGATAATTGTGCCTTTTTAGGGGAGACATGATACCCTCTATCTGCCAAGAAGTTAAGTAAGATTATGGAATTACTATGAGATATTTCTTTTGTGGGACTACAGATTAAAATTGCATCTACATACTGAATTATAGTCCCTTGAGGCAAGGAGATATCACAGAGGTCTTTGCTAAGTGCAGCCCCGAACAAGTGAGAACTATCTCTAAATCCCTGTGGTAAGAATGTCTAAGTTAATTGATCATTCTGTGGGCTTGAAGATGAGGCCCATACAAAAGCAAATAGTGGCTGTGTTTCCTAACTTAGAGGGATGTAGATGAAGACATCCTTTAAATCAAGTACTGTAAACCATTTGGCATCACCAGGGACCTGGGAGAGAATGGTATATGAATTTGGCACTATGGGATGAACAGGCATCACTGCCTCATTTATAGCTTTTAAATCTTGTACCACTCGATATTCTCCATTTGGCTTTTTTATTGGTAAAAATGGAATGTTATAAGAAGACTGAGAATGTTTTAAAATGCCATAATGGCATATAATGGCAATAAATGGTTGTAACCCAGATTTTGCCTCAGGTTTTAAGGGGTATTGTTTTTTATGAGGTATAGTGGCAGGGTCCTTTAATGTCACTTTAACTGGCTGGGCTTTAAGAGCCCACCCTGGGACATCACAATCCCAGATCTGTGGATTTACTTCCTTCCAGATGTTAGAAGGAATACCAGGGTAAAGTTTTAATTCCCCAGATGTTGACGAGAACAAGCTGTCTTCTTCTTTAATGAGAGCAAACCTTCTTCCTAGTTTACACAGTAAGTCTGGTCCAAGTAATGGCGTGGGACAAGATGGAAGGGCTAGAAAAATATGAGTAACTAATTGACCTTTATATATCCAAGTTAGAAGCATTTTCTGGCGGCAAGTTTTAGTTTCCCCCTCTATGCCAACAATTTTATGACCAGAAAGAAGAGTAGGGCCAGAGTGCCAAATAGGAACAGAGTAAGTGGCTCCAGTATTAATAGGAAAATTGATAAACTTATCCTCCACGTCCAAGGTAACCTTGGGCTCAGTCATCTTGATGTAAAAGTGAGCCAGGCAAGCCTCAGGACCATCATGCCAGATCCTCTGGTTTCTGCTCTCGGGTGGAGAGATGAGTTCCTGCCCTCCTCTCTCTCTGCAGATGAGGACAGTCTATCTTCAAGAGTCCCCCCCACCTTTCCACAGATGGGACATGGCCTTGGAGGAGAGCCTTTATTTGGACATCCTTTACTCCAATGTCTAGTCTGGCCACACTTGTAGCATCGGGACTTACCTGATTCTTTGTCTCATTCTGGCTTTGTCTTCTGCCCCAGGTTAGTCTAGTGTTGTGGGGAAATCACAAAAGCAGCAGCCAATATTTGAGCCTGTATCTTACCCTGCAATTTAGCTCTCCAGTCTTTTTCTTGTTTTAAAACTACATCTTTATTATTAAAGACTCCAGTGGCCACCTCTAGTAGGCACTGGATGGGGGGTTTGAGGGCCTAGAGCCATTTTACTTTTCAGTGAATGTCAGGTGCCAATTGACTTATAAAATGCATGTTTAGTATAGTTATTCCCTCAGGTGAATTTTGGTCCAGATTTGTATATTTGTGGATGGCTTCTATTAAGCAGCCCTGAAATAAAGCTGGATTTCACCAGCCCCTGGAGTAACTTCCTGAATTTTATCAAAGTTTACAAGTTTAGAGAATCCTATTGTTCATTCCTTCTATTAAACAAGTGATCATATGATCTTATCTCTCCCTTCCCTGTCTACCTTCTTGGTAATTCCAATGTGGCTCAGTAGTTGGGAGAGCAGTACCCACTATCAGATAACATTCCCTATCCCTCACTGCCAGTTCATCAGTGAACTCTTGGGCCCTTGTCCAAATACTTCCCCCCCGCTCAGGGGTGCAACAATGAGTTAATATGATATATATATCTTTCCAGGTCAGATAAAACACAATAGATATTTGTTTAAAGCCCTAAGTAATTTGGAGGAGGGGGGGTTCAGAATATCATCCTAATTGTTGTTGTATTTGAGCCAGGTATGCCATGGAGAATGGGACATGGATCCTAATTGTGCCCATTTCTCCATTAACAACCTCCCTAAGAGGATTCACTCCAAATTTAGGTGGAACTCTTGGGAGATAAGTAGTTCCACTCCTGGTATGTCCAGTTGGACTGGGAGCAGAAGGATATTGGGGCTCATAAGGGGAAGGGATAGTAGCAGAACCAGTGTCCTCTTTGGACTGACTGGTGATTCTTCCCATGGCTCAGGTTTATTAGGAGGAATGGGCTTATTTAGACAGTCATTAGCCAATATATCCAGAGGGAGTTAATTAACCTGGCTGATGGTTAGATGCATTCTGCAAGAGGCCCTCAAAGCTGGATCCTAATTTAGGGTACCTCAGTACATTTCCTTTGTTTCTTGCAGAAGAGGTCCAACTGATAGACTGTATTAAAATCTAATGTCCCATTAATGGGACATTTTTCTTCATCTCATAAGGAGTATTGAGGCCAGGCAGTATTACAAAAGAAGATCAGTTTTTTTTCTTTCCTATATCTTGCAATCTGAATTGATTCCAGTGGGTTAAAAGGAATCCCAAAGGAGAGTCCTTGGAGACTGAAGAAGAAGATCCCATGTTCCTAGAAAATCAGAGAAGATCAATTACCAAAAATGCTCCCCTGACTCCCAGGTGATGTCCCACACAGGATATATCAGAGGTTTCTGCTGTCAAAGCAACTGGAGGTGTCCCTGGAACAAAATCTCTGTGATCACCAGACAGCCACTAAGGGCCTTTGGAGAAGGGCTGCTTGTGTCCCTTTTCTTCCCCATTGCATCCTAGGCAACAAATGGGTGCCTGGCATATGGACAGGAATACCGTGCCATGTTGTGCCTTAAAATCCATACCATAAAAGGCCGTGCTGTAAAAGGCCATGCCTTAGTTTACCTTGTCTTGAGAAGCATGCCATGAAGGCCATGCCTTAGTTTCCTTTAAGGCTGTGATATTTTTAACCAATGGAAAACACTAGAAAATTTTTACAAGTAGTATTTACCCAATTCTGTAATTTAAGTAGTAGGTAGAGGACATTGACAGAAGACAGTAAAGATAGAAATCCATCATGATCTAAGTGACATTCCAACACATATAATCTTTATAGCCAACTTCCCTAGGAAACAGTCCCCAGTTGGGTTTTACTTAAATCGGGCACTAGTTTCAGCTGGCTCCCAGTGGAGATCTCCTGGCCAGAAGCGGCTAGACCAGGAATGTGGAGGGGATCACATTAGACCAATGAGGAGGAAATCTTACATGGGAGTCTTACGATTAGCAGCTGTGCTAGTCAGTTAGGTGGCTGTCCCATGCCCAAGACAGACAACTTTGTATAAGGACAGGAATAAAGAGAGGGCATCAAGTTTCTGAGTTTTATTACTATTCCAGACAGGGTACTAACTTCCAGCCAAAAGGCAGACTTTCTCCTCCCCTAGAGTAGCCACAGGCTAGAGGATTACAGTCTGAGCAATTGACATGAAAGTGTTCCAATAAAACCATGCTACCTGAAAAGCCCCTGAAATTAGAGCAAAGGAAGAAAAGAGGAAATACTCACCAAGTTTGCACCAAGGCTCAGAGTCCAGATGAAAAGACTCAAAGCCCCATGTAATAGTACCAAAAATGATGAGGTTCTTGAGCAAACGGCTAAGAAAGAATTCTTGAGACATCTTTAGTGCAAAAAGGTGATTTTATTAAAGCACAGGGACAGCATCAGTGGGCAGAAACAGCTGTCCTGGGGTTGTGAGGAGTGACTGATTATATATTTTCAGATTTGTGGAGGGAGGGAGATAGCATAAGTCTCTAAGGAATTTGAAAACAAGGCTTTCAGGACCTTGAGGGGCTAGCTACTGTTGAGATAAGGTTACTTTTAGTCATTTCTAATAAAACAAAAACATTAAAGAAGTAAGGCAGCTATGAACTCCTTGAGCAAGGTCACACTCTACATTCTTCTGGTGTTTATCAGTGGACTGCACTGTGGGCTCCTTACAGTGGGCTGTAAGGATAGTTAATTTAAGCTACATTTATCTTGCCTTTGTTTTCCTCATCATATTTTATATCTTTCAACTTTGCTGAATTCATGTATCAGTTCTAGCAATTATTTTTTGTGGAATCTTTTGGGTTTTCCACGTAGAGTATCATGTCATCTGTGAAGAGTGAAAGTTTGTCTTCTTCCTTGATGATTTGATGCCTTTTATTTCTTTTTATTGACTGATTGCTGATACCAAAACTTCCAGTAGTATGTTGAAAAACGGTGGTGAGAGTGGACATCCCTATCGTCTTCTTGACCTTAGGGGAAAAGCTCTCAGTTTTTCCCCATTGAGGATGATAATAGTAGAGGGTCTTTTGTATATGACCTTTATGAAGCTGAGGTATGTTCCTCTTATTGCTAATTTCTTAAGGGTTTTTATCAAGAAAAGATGCTGTATTTTGTCAAATCCTTTTCTGAATCTATTTAAAGGATCATATGATTCTTATCTTTGTATTAATGTGGTGTATCATGTTGATTGATTTGTGTACATTAAACCACTCCTGAAGCTCAGAAATAAATCCCACTTGATTGTGGTGAATAATTCCTTTAACATATTTTTGGATTCTATTTTCTAGTATCTTGTTAATAATTTTTAAATCCATGTTTATCAAGGAAAGTGGTCTGTAATTCTTCTTTATAGTGGGGTCTTTGGTTTTCAAATCAACTTAATGCCAGCCTCATAGTTTGGAAGTTTTCCTTCCATTTCTATCTTTTGGAACAGTTTCAAAAGAATAGGTATTAATTCTTCTTTAAGTGTTTGGGGAATTCCCCTGGGAAGCCATCTGGCCCTGGACTCTTTTTTGTTGGGATATTTTTGATTTCTGATTCAATTTCTTTACTGGCAACGGGGTCTGTTCAAATTTTCTATTTCTTCCTGTTTCAGTTTTGGTAGTTTATATGTTTCTAGGCAATTTTTTAAAAATTGCAAAATATTAGATGGTAATTCAGTCTTCCAATTAAAGTGGCAAAAATTCTGCTACCTGAGTCATGCTAATCTGTACTCCAAAGAATTATGGCAGATCTCTAATCTCTATCTCTCTGTTCCTCAACTCCACAGCCAGTCAGTGCTCACAGCATTTCTGGTATTTTTGCGGGGGTGGGGGGTGTTCAGGGGATTGCCTTTATGTATAACAAGAGCAGAAAAATAACGTAGACCCTATTTGAAGTTCAGAAGGACATCTTATAAAACATCTTATGTTAGTATTGTTGGGAAAACTGATGAATTTTAGACTAAAAGAGAGTGCAGATAGGGTTGGACTTGTTCCTGACTAAGTAATTGGATCTAAGTAGTTGATTTTAATGGATCTATGTCCACTGAGACAGACCTCTAGTGTGGTTTATCAAGAGAATCTGTCTTTGGCTTTGTCTTAGTTTAACATTTTCTTTGCTGACTTAAATGTGGGCATAGACAATATGCTGATCACACATACAGATGAGATCACACATACAGATGATCACACATACAGAGAGAGACAGATGATGCATAGCTAAAAGGAAGAGTTAATATAATTAATACAGAAACAGGATCTAATAAGTCACCTTTGATATGGACGTTTATTGTGTTTGACCATATGCATGGTGGGATAGGGAGGCAACTGAGTCAGAGGTTCTTTATCCATTATCAACATTGTCTGTTTGTATTTTACCTCCTGGATAGTTAAATCATATAGTCTCTTGACAACAAAACCTGTGTGTGTGTGTGTGTGTGTGTGTGTGTGTGTGTGTGTCTTATTTAGTTTTGCTTACTTCACCAGGTAGAAATTGCTAACAAGATAGAGTTATGTAGAGTTAACATAAGTCATTAGACTTTTTCATTGAATTTCTTGGCAGGGAATTGCTCATTGCTGATTACTAATTTGTTAAAAATATTTTTCAGTGTGAGATAGTGGCACTGTCTATCAACAATAAAATTCTGACAATCATTGTTTCTGTTTAATCAGTTCCTTAAGATGAGAGCATATTATGGCTAAAACACTGTGTTGAGAGCTACGGAAAAGAAAAAGTTCTTCTCTCTAGGACTTTTAGGGCATGTGTGTAGGGAAAAATCAAACATTTACAAATATTGCATAAATGCTACCTGGTGATGCATGATAAGGGCCAAATGAGAGGCACTGAAAATATAGAAGAAATTCTGGAAAGGGAGAGCAAAAGCTGGTGATGATATGTAATCTTGGATGGTCAGAGAAGGCCTTATGGAGGAAGTGGGCTCTTGATAACATTTCTGGAAAATTACTAAGGAAATCTGCTATATGTAGCCTTTCACTTTGGGGGAACTTAGAGCTTTGTAGAACCTTTAAATGCTTACACAAGAAGGCATAGGGAGATGGAGATAGGAAAAGTTATAGACTTGAACTATTTGTGGGCTTACCAGGCCTAATGTGAAGGTTAATTTTAGAGCATTTTTTCCAGTTTGTTCCTTTTCTGTAGAAATGGGAACCCTCTATTCTTCTGTATCACCAGCTGTTCTTTTCTACTAATCGTGGAATAAATCTGAGAATACCCTTTATCTCTGGGAGAGGGAAAAAAGAACAGGTGCCAGAGCTTAGGTAATGAAATAGACCAGTGGTCTGTTCACCAGTCAGCCATGCTCCAATGGCAAATCCTCAGATAAACAAGTCAACTGTGAGCCAATAGCTTCCAACAGTATCTTCCCCAGCGTTTTGAAAACAGTCCTAGCTGAGTGTGAGCTTGCTATACTCCAGGTATTATATTCTCAGGACAAGACTTCAATGCCTGCCAAACTTTCACTTCAGTAAAAATTATGTCTTCCAAATATGTTAATGAGCCCTAAAATAAGTAGTTAGTTCAGTTTAAGAAACCAAATACTAAGTATGTTCTAACGAGGGAAGTATTTCTAGAAAATCATGGCAATGTGTTTTCAAACCTGTGATAGCATTCTTTTTAAGAATTTCAGGCTTTTATGCTCTCTTCTGCTCACCACCTCAGACTGGCCTTTATCCCCAACTCCTTTATCCCCAACTCCCCAATTTCATACATAACCCCCTCCTATGCCCTAGTAGAAATAGTCTAGATCCAAGAGTCCATAATTGTGGGTAGTTCTGGCTTTCTCACTGGTTTTCAGTTTTCCCATCTGAAATACAAATGCCTGCCTCACAGTGTGCAGTTGTTTTTTGAGAACACTGCATATGGAAGTTAATGGGATGAACAGATGCAAGGTGGAAATATTACTTTAACTCTATTGTGGAGGGTAAGAACATTTGGAAATCACTTTTATTTGAATGGTCTGTCTGAAAAAACACTTGATTTCAGATTGAAAGTGTTCACCTTAGGGAAAGGCAAACTCTTGTTCAGTGTCTGTTTTTTGCTTTCTCTTCTTCCCTCCTTGTTTCCCTCTCCTTCGTCTCTCTTACACACACAAAGTAAAAGAAAGTACTGAAAAAGAAAAAAAAAGCCACATCTCTTGGCATGGACATTTATATGGACACAAGAAACATTTAAATTTCATTGTTTTATACCCTTGAGACTCCTATTCTACCTTGAACATCAATTTTTAAAAACTTTTTAGTGTTTATTTTTGAGACAGAGAGACAGAGTGAAAGTGGGGAAGGGGCAGGAAGAGAGGGAGACAGAATCCAAAGCAGGCTCCAGGCTCTGAACCATCAGCACAGAGCCCCATGCAGATCTCAAACCCACAGGCCATGAGATCATGACCTGAGCTGAAGTCAGATGCTTAATCAGCTGAGCCACCCAGGCACCCCCCCCCCACCTTGAACATCAATTTTAGTCTATTGTAATTCCATGTATACATTTATTTATATATAAATCACCTCCTTTCACAGAATACTTGAGGCAGGCAAACTGTAACAGGTTCAAAACCTTAGGTGGTGTTCAAACCAATGAAAAATGCATTCCTCAAGTCTTCAAAGGGAAAACAAGAAGTTGATAAATTATGCAGCAAAAATAGAAGTGTCATTTTTTCCAGATTACTCAAAAAGTTATTAATAGCAGTGACTCAGATATTTACTGTGAAATATGCTGTGAGCAAATTCATTACAGACCCATGTAGCTTGAGCAGTTTACCCATGGCTTACAGCTAAATATTTGACAGGAATTGGCATATAAACAGAATTTTTCCCTGGTGCCATTCTTTTACACAGACCACAGTGGGAGAGTCTTCATTTGGAAACTACCATCAGGTAAGTATTACATCTATTTTTTTAATGTCTGAATTAGAAGAATTGAGCATGTCTGTAACTCATACCTATAAGCAAGCATACAGTGCTAGTTGGGAAGAAAAAAAATGTAATCAAATTCCCAACAGATGGGAACATGACTTTTGCCTTAAATTGTACCTCATTGTACTCATTTAGCACTTACCTCTTGTTACTTACCATTGCTTGTTAGCAGATTTTCATGCATGTGCAAGTGCATGTGCGTGTGTTCTGACTGGACTCTAAACTGATTGAAGGTAGGATATCATTTCTCTACCCTGCATACCCCTATTATTTGTACTATGATTAATGCTGACTAAAGACTGTGTTCTCCTATTTGAAAACTAAATTGTATATCCAGTCCTACTATTTCTAGCTATGATTTAAAGTTGATGTGGTACATTTTCTGTTTTGTTTGGATAGTCTAACTTTTTAAAAATATTAACTTGGTCTTACCATGAGAAAAATCATAAGCATTTCTTATTTTTGTATAAGGGCTCCCATGATTCAACTTGACAACTGAAAACAGCATAGATGCACCATCTTTAATTCAGCTGATCAGATTTCAGGTTGCTTTTGATAAAAGTTAAATTTGCATATTTTTGCTTTAGTGTGTTTGAGAGTGACTTTGTTCTCCATCTTTCCAAGGTGATGTGTGACTTGACATTTGCACACATTCCCTCAGGCAAAGGTCTTTGAAATAGTGTTTATGGATCAAATTAGGGGAGACTCCTGTTTACATGACTCTAAACAGCAGTTTTCTTATTCAGTTCCTATTTTAAACCAGTTCACTGTCAGTGTTATTAACAGAGGAATACCCTTTCTGTTTTACAAAGGCATAAAATGTCACGAGTTGAGCAAGATGATCTCTGTTGAATTTTTGGCTAGGGGCAGCGAGAGATCATGGGAACAAGAAATCTGACTTTTCCTCAAAACTAAACAAGAGACTGAAAGAAGAAAAGGAAATAGAACTGTGGTTGTTGGAAAGTATCACAGACATGATCTGCCCAAAGTTGTCTTGTTTGTTTTTTGTTTCTGGGGTTTTTTATGTAATTTTTTCATTGAAGTTAGTTGACCCCAAATGTTACAATAGTTTCTGCTGTACAACATAGTGATTGGACTAGTGTATATGTTATTCTATGCTCACCATAAGTGTAGCTTCATCTGTCACCATAAAATGCTATTACATTACTATTAACTATATTCTTTATACTGTACCTTTTATCCCTGTGACTTATTCATTCCATAACTGGAAGGCTGTACCTCTCATTTTTCCCATACTCCCACACACCCTCCCCCATGAAACCACCAGTTTGTACTTTGCATTTATGGGTCTGTTTCTACTTTTTTTGTTTTGTTTTTTAGACTCTACATATAAGTGAAAACACATGGCATTTGTCTTTCTCTGTCTGTCTTATTTCACTTCGTATAATACCCTCTAGGTCCATCCAAGTTGTTGCAAATCGCAAATGGCAAGATCTCATTCTTTTTCATGGCTAATCCTCCATTATGTATTTATGTATGTATGTATGTATGTATATCTATCTATCTATCTATCTAAACACTGTATCTTCTTTTGTCATTCTTCCTTCATCTCTTGATGGATACTTAGGTTGCTTATATATCTTGAATTGCAAATAATGCTGCAGTAAATATCAGGATGCATATATCTTTTCAAATTAATGTTTTCATTTTCTTTGGGTATATGCCCAATAGTGGAATGACTAGATCATAAAGTATTTCTATCTTTAATTTTTTAAGTAGCCGCCATACTGTTTTCCAAAGTGGTTGCACCAATTTATATTCCAACCAGCATTGCATGAGGGTTCCCCTTCTTCCATATCCTCACCAACACTTGTTATTTCTTTTCTTTTGGGCACTAGAATTCTGACAGGTTTAATGTGATATTTCATTGTGCTTTTAATTTTTGTTTCCTTAATGATTAGTGATCATGAGCATCCATTCATGTGCCTGTAAACCATCTATACTTTTTTAAAAAACTTCTACTCAGGTCCTCTATCCATTTTTAAGTTGGATTACTTGGGATTTGTGTGTGTGTGTGTGTCTGTGTGTGCTGAGTTGTATATGTTTTTTTTTCTGTATTTTGGATATTAACACTTATCATTTCTAAATATCCTCTCCCATTCTGTAGACTCCTTTTGTTTTGTTGATGGTGTCCTTTGTTGTCAAAAGATTTTTATTTTGGTGCAGTCCTAATAGTTTAGTTTTGTTTTTTTCCCCCTTGCCTGAGGAGACATATTGAGAACAACGTAGCTAGAGCCAATGTCAAAGAGATTGTTGCCTATGTTTTCTTTTAGGAGTTTTATGGTTTCAAGTCTCACAATTATGTCTTTAATCCAATTTAAGTTTATGTGTATGGCATAAGAAAGTGGTCCAGTTTCATTCTTTTCTATGTTTCTCCAGTTTTCCCAACACCATCTGTTGAAAAGACTCTTTTTCCCATGGTATTTTCTTGCCTCCTATGTCATAGATTAATTGACCATATAAATATGGATTTGTTTTCTGGATTGTGTATTTGTTCTATTGATCCATGGATCTATTTTTGTGTCAGTACCATACTGTTTTGATTATTATAGCTTTGTAGTATATCTTTAAATCTGGTATCTTGTGATACCTTTAGCTTTTTTCTTCTTTTTCAAGATTGCTTTGGCTATTCCAGGTCTTTTGTGGTTCCATACAAATTTTACTATTATTTGTTCTAGTTCTGTGAAAAATGTGTCATTTTGATAGGGATTGCTTTGAATCTGTAGATTATTTTGGGTAGTATGGTCATGTTAACAATATTAAATCTTCTAATATTTCTTTCCATTTGTTTGTGTTGACTTCAACTTCTTTCAATATAGAGTTATAACTTTCAGAATATGGGTCTTTCACCTCCTTGGTTAGTTTTATTCGTAGGTATTTATACTTTTTGGTGAAATTATAAGTTGCATTGTTTTCTTAATTTCTCTTTCTGCTTCCTCTATATTTGTATATAAATATGTAACCAATTTCTGTGTATTAATTTTGTATTCTGCAACTTACTGAATTTATTTATTAGTTTAAATAGTTTTTTGTTAAAATCTTTAGTTTTTTTCTGTATAGTATTATGTTATATGCAAATAGTGACAATGTTACTTCTTTCTTACTATTTTGAATTCCTCTATTTATTTTTCTTGTCTTATTGTTGTGGGTGGATTTTCTAGTACTATGTTGAATAAAAGTGGTGAGACTATGGGGTGCCCGGGTGGCTCAGTCAGATAGGCATTCGATTCTTGATTTTGGCTCAGGTCATGATCTCATGGTTTGTGAGTTTGAGCCTTGCATCAGGCTCTGCCAATGGTGTAGAGCCTGCATGGGATTCTCTCTGTCCTCTCTGCCCCTACACCGCTTGCCCTCTCTCTATCTCAAAATAAATAAATAAACTTTAAAAAGTGGTGAGAGTAGACATCGTTTACTTATTCCTGATCTTAGAGAAAAGCTCTCAGTTTTTAATTATTAAGTATGATGTTAACTGTAGATTTGTCATATATGGCTTGTATTATGATGACATATGTACCCTCTAAACCCCCTTTGTTGAGAGTTTTATCATAAACGGAAGCTGAATTTTGACAAATCTTTTTTCTGCATTTGTTGAAATGATCACATGATTTTTATCCTTCATTTTATTAATGTGTCATCACATTGATGATTCATGGATATTGAAATATCTTGCATCTTCAGAAAACCCCACTTGATCCTGGCGAACAATTATTTTAATATATTGTTGAATGTGGTTTTCTAATATTTTGTTGAGAATTTTTGCATCTATGTTCATCAGGGATATTAGCTGGTAATTGTGTGTGTGTGTGTGTGTGTGTGTGTGTGTGTGTGTGTGTGGTGTTTGTCTGGTTTTTATATTAAGGTAATGTTGTTCTCATAGAATGTATGGAAACTTTCTTTCCTTTTCTGTTTTTTTGGAATAGTTTGAGTACAATAAGTATTAATCCTTTAAATGTTTTGTAGAATTAATCTGTGACTATATCTGGTTGTGGACTTTTGTTTGTGGGGAATTTTTGATTATTGATTCAATTTCATTATCAGTAACTGGTCTGTTAAAATTTTGTATTTCCTCCTTATTTAGTTTTGGAAGATTATATGTTTCTAGAAATGTATCCATTTATTTGAGGTTGTCCAATTTTTGGCATGTAAGTTCTCATAGTATTCCCTTTTAATCGTTTGTATTTCTGTGGTTTTAGTTGTTATTTCTCTTCCATCATCTTTGATTTTACTTATTTGAGTCTTCTATTATTCTTGATGAGTCTTGCTAAAGGTTTATTAATTTTTTAGTCTTTTAAAAGAATCAGCTCTTAGTTTTGTTGAACATTTCTGTTGTTTTAGTCTCTAATTTATATTTTTCTCTAATCTTTATTAATTCTTTTCTTCTATTAGCTTCTTGACTTGATATTTTCTAGCTCTTGTTTTTGCATCTTAATGAAACATGTTACTTGTAGGACATATTATACACAGTGTATTTTCAATGACTTAAGCATATGGCTATTCCCATATGATTCTACATATACTTTAGAAAAACTTACATCTTAATGAAAGATGTTATTCAAACCATGGTTTATACATGATATAATTCCAATGAGTTTCACATACAGTTATTTCCATGTAATTCTACATATACATTTACAGAGACATATATTTTCTTTAAAGATTTTATTTAAATTCCAGTTAGTTATCATACAGTGTAATATACTTTAATGTGTACAATTTAGTGATTCAGCACTTCCATTAAACACGCAGTGCTCATCATAACAAGTGCACTCCTTAATCTGAATCATGTATTTAACCCACCCCCCCACCTCCTTTCTGGTAGCCATCAGTTTGTTCTCTATAGTTAACAGTCTGTTTCTTGGTTTGCCCTTCTCTCTCATTTTTTTCCCTCTGCTCATCTGTTTTATTTATTAAATTCCACATATAAGCAAAATAATATGTTCTTTTTATTTCTCTGACTGACTTATTTTGCTTCACATTATAGTATCTAGCTCCATTCACATCATTGCAAATGACAATGTTTCATTCTTTTTAAAGACTGAGTAATATTACTATATATATATATATATATATATATATATATATATATGCCACATCTTCTTTGTCCATTCATCATTTGATGGACATTTGGGCTGTTTCCATAATTTGGATATTGTAGATAATGCTGCTATAAACATGAAGGTGCATGTATTCCTTTCCCATAGTATTTTTGTATTGGGGGGGCAAATAGTTACTAGTGCAATTGCTGGATCTTAGGATGTTTCTATTTTTAATTTTAAGAAATACCATACAGTTTTCCACAGTGGCTGCACCAGTTTGCATTCCTACCAACATTGCAAAAGATTTCTCATTTTTCCACATCCTCACCAACATTTGTATCTTCTGTTGTTGATTTTAGCGATTCTGACAGGTGTGACAGGGATGACAACTCTCACCATTGTTATTTAGCATAGTATTAGAAATCCTAGCTATAACAATTAGGCAACAAAAAGAAATAAAAGGCATCCAAATTGGCAAGGAAGAATTCACTTTGACTATTTGCAGATGACACGATATTGTATATAGAAAACCCAAACATATACTTTGAAAACTATAGAACATTGATGAAATTGAAGAAATTGAAGAGGAAACAAAGGAATGGATAAGTATTCCATGCCCATGGATTAGAAGAACAACCATTGTTAAAATGTCTATACTAGCTAAAGCAATCTACACATTTAATGCAATCCCTATCAAAATAACAACAGAATTTTTCACAGAGCTTGAACAATCCTAACATTTGTATGGAATCACTAAAGATCCTGAATAGCCAAAGAAATCCTGAAAAAGAAAAGCAAAACTGAAGACATAACGATTCCAGATGTCAAGCTATACTAAAAAGGTGTAGTCATCAAGACAGCATGGTACTGGCACAAAAACAGACACATAGATCAATGGAACAGAACAGAAAACCCAGAAATGGACCCCCAATTCTATGGTCAACTAATCTTCACCAAAACATGAAAGAATATCTGATGGGAAAAAAGACAATCTCTTCACCAAATGGTGTTCAGAAAACTGGACTATTATATGAAGAAGAACGAAACTGGACCACTTTCTTCAACCATACACAAAAATAAATTATTCAAAATGAAAAAAAAAGACCTAAAAGTGAGACAGGAAACTATCAAAATCCTAGAGGAGAAAACAGTCAACAAACACTTTGACCTCAGCCAGGTTAACTTCTTGCTGGACATGTTGCCGAGGACAAGGGAGACAAAAACAAATATGATCCGTTGGAACTTCATCAAGATAAAAAACTTCTGCACAGCAAAGCAAACACTCACAAAAGTAAAATACAGCCTATGTAATGGGGAAAAGTATTTGCAAACAACATATCTGATGAAGGGTTAGTATCCAAAATCTATAAAGAACTTACCAAACTCAACATCTAAAAAACAAGTAACCCAGGGGCACCTGGGTGGGTCAGTCGGTTAAGCATCAGACTCTTGATTTTGGCTCAGGTCGTGGTCTCACAGTTCATGCACTTAAGCCCCACATCAGGCTCTGCACTGACAGTGCTGAGTCTGCCTGGGATTCTCTCTCTCCCTCTCACTTTGCTCTTCCCCCACTTTCTCTCTCTCTCTCTCTCTCTCTCTCTCTCTCTCTCTCTCTCTCTCTCTCAAATATATATAAATGAATAAACTTAAATGAATGAATGAATGAATTAATAACAAGTAACCCAGTGAAGAAATGGAGAGAATACATGAGTAGACACTTTTCCAAAGAAGACATCCAGATGCCAAATAGGCCCTTGAAAAGATGCTCAACTTCATTCATCATCAGGAAAATACAAATCAAAACCACGAGAAGATACTACCTCACACCCGTCAGATTGGCTAAAATTAACAACTCAGGAAAAACAGATTTTGGCAAGGATGCAAACAAAAGGGAACCTTTTTTGCACTGCTGGTGGGAATTCAGACTGGTGCAGCCACTCTGGAAAACAGTATGGAGATTCTTAAAAATTTAAAAACAAAACTACCCTATAACCCAGTATTGCACAACTAGGTATTTGCACAAAGGATACCAAAATATAGATTTGAAGGGATAGATGCACCCCAATGTTTATAGCAACATTATCAACAACTATGAAAAGAGCCGCAATGTCCATCTACTGATGAATGGATAAGGAAGATATATATATATATATATATATATATATATATATATATATATATGATGGAATATTACTCAGCCATCAAAAAGAATGAAGTCTTGCCGTTTGCAACATCATGGATGGAGCTAGAGTGTATTATGCTAAGCTAAATCAATCAGTCAGAGAAAGACAAATAGAATGTAATTTCACTTATATGCAGAATTTAAGAAACAAAAGAGATGAACATATGGGAAGGAAAGAGAGTGGGAAGCAAAGCATAAAAGACTTTTAACTATAGATAAAAAAAGATAACAAACAGGATTGATAGGAAGTGGGCAGGGGAATGGGGTAAATGGGTGTTGTGTATTAAGGAAGGCACTTGTTGTGATGAGCACTGGGTGTTATATAAGTGATAAATCACTAAATTCTATGCTTGAGACCAATATTGCACTATATGCTAACTAACCAGAATTTTTTTTTATTTTTTTATTTTTTTTTTAATATATGAAATTTACTGTCAAATTGGTTCCATACAACACCCAGTGCTCATCCCAAAAGGTGCCCTCCTCAATACCCATCACCCACCCTGCCCTCCCTCCCACCCTCCATCAACCCTCAGTTTGTTCTCAGTTTTTAACAGTCTCTTATGCTTTGGCTCTCTCCCACTCTAACCTCTTTTTTTTTTTTTCCTTCCCCTCCCCCATGGGTTTCTGTTACGTTTCTCAGGATCCACATAAGAGTGAAACCATATGGTATCTGTCTTTCTCTGTATGGCTTATTTCACTTAGCATCACACTCTCCAGTTCCATCCACGTTGCTATAAAAGGCCATATTTCATTCTTTCTCATTGCCACATAGTATTCCATTGTGTATATAAACCACAATTTCTTTATCCATTCATCAGTTGATGGACATTTAGGCTCTTTCCATAATTTGGCTATTGTTGAGAGTGCTGCTATAAACATTGGGGTACAAGTGCCCCTAAGCATCAGTACTCCTGTATCCCTTGGATAAATTCTTAGCAGTGCTATTGCTGGGTCATAGGGTAGGTCTATTTTTGATTTTCTGAGGAACCTCCACACTGCTCTCCAGAGCAGCTGCACCAATTTGCATTCCCACCAACAGTGCAAGAGGGTTCCCGTTTCTCCACATCCTCTCCAGCATCTGTAGTCTCCTGATTTCTTCATTTTGGACACTCTGACTGGCGTGAGGTGATATCTGAGTGTGGTTTTGATTTGTATTTCCCTGATAAGGAGCGACGTTGAACATCTTTTCATGTGCCTGTTGGCCATCCGGATGTCTTCTTTAGAGAAGTGTCTATTCATGTTTTCTGCCCATTTCTTCACTGGGTTATTTGTTTTTCGGGTGTGAAGTTTGATGAGCTCTTTATAGATTTTGGATACTAGCCCTTTGTCCGATATGTCATTTGCAAATATCTTTTCCCATTCCATTGGTTGCCTTTTAGTTTTGTTGGTTGTTTCCTTTGCTGTGCAGAAGCTTTTTATCTTCATAAGGTCCCAGTAATTCACTTTTGCTTTTAATTCCCTTGCCTTTGGGGATGTGCCGAGTAAGAGATTGCTACGGCTGAGGTCAGAGAGGTCTTTTCCTGCTTTCTCCTCTAAGGTTTTGATGGTTTCCTGTCTCACATTCAGGTCCTTTATCCATTTTGAGTTTATTTTTGTGAATGGTGTGAGAAAGTGGTCTAGTTTCAACCTTCTGCATGTTGCTGTCCAGTTCTCCCAGCACCATTTGTTAAAGAGACTGTCTTTTTTCCATTGGATGTTCTTTCCTGCTTTGTCAAAGATGAGTTGGCCATACGTTTGTGGGTCTAGTTCTGGGGTTTCTATTCTATTCCATTGGTCTATGTGTCTGTTTTTATGCCAATACCATGCTGTCTTGATGATGACAGCTTTGTAGTAGAGGCTAAAGTCTGGGATTGTGATGCCTCCTGCTTTGGTCTTCTTCTTCAAAATTACTTTGCCTATTCGGGGCCCTTTGTGGTTCCATATGAATTTTAGGATGGCTTGTTCTAGTTTCGAGAAGAATGCTGGTGCAATTTTGATTGGGATTGCATTGAATGTGTAGATAGCTTTGGGTAGTATTGACATTTTGACAATATTTATTCTTCCAATCCATGAGCAGGGAATGTCTTTCCATTTCTTTATATCTTCTTCAATTACCTGCATAAGCTTTCTATAGTTTTCAGCATACAGATCTTTTACATCTTTGGTTAGATTTATTCCTAGGTATTTTATGCTTCTTGGTGCAATTGTGAATAGGATCAGTTTCTTTATTTGTCTTTCTGTTGCTTCATTGTTAGTGTATAAGAATGCAACTGATTTCTGTACATTGATTTTGTATCCTGCAACTTTGCTGAATTCATGTATCAGTTCTAGCAGACTTTTGGTAGAGTCTATCGGATTTTCCATGTATAATATCATGTCATCTACAAAAAGTGCAAGCTTGACTTCATCTTTCCAATTTTGATGCCTTTGATTTCCTTTTGTTGTCTGATTGCTGATGCTAGAACTTCCAGCACTATGTTAAACAACAGCGGTGAGAGTGGGCATCCCTGTCGTGTTCCTGATCTCAGGGAAAAAACTCTCAGTTTTTCCCCGTTGAGGATGATGTTAGCTGTGGGCTTTTCATAAATAGCTTTTATGATCTTTAAGTATGTTCCTTCTATCCCGACTTTCTCAAGGGTTTTTATTAAGAAAGGGTGCTGGATTTTGTCAAAGGCCTTTTCTGCATCGATTGACAGGATCATATGGTTCTTCTCTTTTTTTTTGTTAATGTGATGTATCACGTTGATCGATTTGCGAATGTTGAACCAGCCCTGCATCCCAGGAATGAATCCCACTTGATCATGGTGAATAATTCTTTTTATATACTGTTGAATTCGATTTGCTAGTATCTTATTCAGAATTATTGCATCCATATTCATCAGGGATATTGGCCTGTAGTTCTCTTTTTTTACTGGGTCTCTGTCTGGTTTAGGAATCAAAGTAATACTGGCTTCCTAGAATGAGTCTGGAAGTTTTCCTTCCCTTTCTATTTCTTGGAATAGCTTGAGAAGGATAGGTATTATCTCTGCTTTAAACGTCTGGTAGAACTCCCCTGGGAAGCCATCTGGTCCTGGACTCTTAGTTATTGGGAGATTTTTGATAACTGATTCAATTTCTTCGCTGGTTATGGGTCTGTTCAAGCTTTCTATTTCCTCCTGATTGAGTTTTGGAAGAGTGTGGGTGTTTAGAAATTTGTCCATTTCTTCCAGGTTGTCCAGTTTGTTGGCATATAATTTTTCATAGTATTCCCTGATAATTGTTTGTATCTCTGAGGGATTGGTTGTAATCATTCCATTTTCATTCATGATTTTATCTATTTGGGTCATCTCCCTTTTCTTTTTGAGAAGCCTGGCTAGAGGTTTGTCAATTTTGTTTATTTTTTCAAAAAACCAACTCTTGGTTTCGTTGATCTGCTCTACAGTTTTTTTAGATTCTATATTGTTTATTTCTGCTCTGATCTTTATTATTTCTCTTCTTCTGCTGGGTTTAGGCTGCCTTTGCTGTTCTGCTTCTATTTCCTTTAGGTGTGCTGTTAGATTTTGTATTTGGGATTTTTCTTGTTTCTTGAGATAGGCCTGGATTGCAATGTATTTTCCTCTCAGGACTGCCTTCGCTGCATCCCAAAGCGTTTGGATTGTTGTATTTTCATTTTCGTTTGTTTCCATATAGTTTTTAATTTCTTCTCTAATTGCCTGGTTGACCAACTCATTCTTTAGTAGGGTGTTCTTTAACCTCCATGCTTTTGGAGGTTTTCCAGACTTTTTCCTGTGGTTGATTTCAAGCTTCATAGCATTGTGGTCTGAAAGTATGCATGGTATAATTTCAATTCTTGTAAACTTATGAAGGGCTGTTTTGTGACCCAGTATATGATCTATCTTGGAGAATGTTCCATGTGCACTCGAGAAGAAAGTATATTCTGTTGCTTTGGGATGCAGAGTTCTAAATATATCTGTCAAGTCCATCTGATCCAATGTATCATTCAGGGCCCTTGTTTCTTTATTGACTGTGTGTCTAGATGATCTATCCATTTCTGTAAGTGGGGTGTTAAAGTCCCCTGCAATGACCACATTCTTATCAATAAGGTTGCTTATGTTTATGAGTAATTGTTTTATATATCTGGGGGCTCCGGTATTCGGCGCATAGACATTTATAATTGTTAGCTCTTCCTGATGGATAGACCCTCTAATTATTATATAATGCCCTTCATCTCTTGTTACAGCCTTTAATTTAAAGTCTAGTTTGTCTGATATAAGTATGGCTACTCCAGCTTTCTTTTGGCTTCCAGTAGCATAATAAATAGTTCTCCATCCCCTCACTCTCAATCTAAAGGTGTCCTCAGATCTAAAATGAGTCTCTTGTAGACAGCAAATAGATGGGTCTTGTTTTTTTATCCATTCTGATACCCTATGTCTTTTGGTTGGCGCATTCAGTCCATTTACATTCAGTGTTGTTATAGAATGATACGGGTTTAGAGTCATTGTGATGTCTGTATGTTTTATGCTTGTAGTGATGTCTCTGGTACTTTGTCTCACAGGATCCCCCTTAGGATCTCTTGTAGGGCTGGCTTAGTGGTGATGAATTCCTTCAGTTTTTGTTTGGGAAGACCTTTATCTCTCCTTCTATTCTAAATGACAGACTTGCTGGATAAAGGATTCTCGGCTGCATATTTTTTCTGTTTAGCACACTGTAGATATCGTGCCAAGCCTTTCTGGCCTGCCAAGTTTCAAAGGAGAGATCAGTCACGAGTCTTATAGGTCTCCCTTTATATGTGAGGGCACGTTTATCCCTTGCTGCTTTCAGAATTTTCTCTTTATCCTTGTATTTTGCCAGTTTCACTATGATATGTCGTGCAGAAGATCGATTCAAGTTACGTCTGAAGGGAGTTCTCTGTGCCTCTTGGATTTCAATGCCTTTTTCCTTCCCCAGTTCAGGGAAGTTCTCAGCTATAATTTCTTCAAGTACCCCTTCAGCACCTTTCCCTCTCTCTTCCTCCTCTGGGATACCAATTATGTGTATATTATTTCTTTTTAGTGTATCACTTAGTTCTCTAAATTTTCCCCTCATACTCCTGGATTTTTTTATCTCTCTTTCTTTCAGCTTCCTCTTTCTCCATAACTTTATCTTCTAGTTCACCTATTCTCTCCTCTGCCTCTTCAAGCCGAGCCGTCGTGGTTTCCATTTTGTTTTGCATTTCGTTTAAAGCGTTTTTCAGCTCCTCATGACTGTTCCTTAGTCCCTTGATCTCTGTGGCAAGAGATTCTCTGCTGTCCTGTATACTGTTTTCAAGCCCAGCGATTAATTTTATGACTATTATTCTAAATTCACTTTCTGTTATATTATTTAAATCCTTTTTGATCAGTTCATTAGCTGTTGTTATTTCCTGGAGATTCTTCTGAGGGGAATTCTTCCGCTTTGTCATTTTGGATAGTCCCTGGAGTGGTGAGGACATGCAGGGCACTTCCCCTGTGCTGTGGTGTATAACTGGAGTTGGTGGGCGGGGCCGCAGTCCGACCTGATGTCTGCCCCCAGCCCACCGCTGGGGCCACAGTCAGACTGGTGTGTGCCTTCTCTTCCCCTCTCCTAGGGGCGGGATTCACTGTGGGGCGGCATGGCCCGTCTGGGCTACTTGCACACTGCCAGGCTTGTGGTGCTGGGGATCTGGCGTATTAGCTGGGGTGGGTAGGCAAGGTGCACGGGGGCAGGAGGGGCAGGTTTCGCTGGCTTCTCCTTAGGTGATCCACTTCAGGAGGGGCTCTGTGGCAGCAGGAGGGAGTCAGATCCGCTGCCAGAGGTTTGGCTCCGCAGAAGCACAGCGTTGGGTGTTTGCGCGGAGCGAGCAAGTTCCCTGGCAGGAACTGGTTCTCTTTGGGATTTTGGCTGGGGGATGGGCGGGGGAGATGGCGCTGGCGAGCGCCTTTGTTCCCTGCCAAGCTGAGCTCTGCCCTCTGGGGGCTCAGCAGCTCTCCCTCCCTTTGTCCTCCAGCCTTCCCGCTTTCTGAGCAGAGCTGTTAACTTATGACCTCCCAGACGCTAAGTCGCGCTTGCTGTCGGAACACAGTCCGTCCGGCCCCTCCGCTTTTGCCAGCCAGACTCGGGGTCTCTGCTTGGCCGGCGAGCCACCCCTCAGCCCCGGCTCCCTCCCGCCAGTCCGTGGAGCGCGCACCGCCTCGCAGCCCTTCCTACCCTCTTCTGTGGGCCTCTTGTCTGCGCTTGGCTCTGGAGACTCCGTTCTGCTAATCCTCTGGTGGTTTTCTGGGTTATTTAGGCAGGTGTAGGTGGAATCTAAGTGATGAGCAGGCCGCGCGGTGAGCCCAGCGTCCTCCTACGCCGCCATCTTCCCTCCAACCTGTCAACCAGAATTTAAATAACAATTTAAAAGAAAATTTAGGATTGCCTCTTCTATCTCTGTAGAAAATGCTATTGGTATGTTGATAGGGATTGCATTAAATGTGTCGATTGCTTTGGTAGGATAGACATTTTGACACTATTTTTTCTTTCTTAGTTTCTTAATGTTTATTTTTTGAGACAGAGAGAGAGAGAGAATGTGAGCAGGGGAGGCAGAGAAAGAGGTAGATACAGAATCCAAAGCAGGTTCCAGGCTCCGAGCTGTGGGCACAGAGCACGACGCAGGGCTCAAACCCATGAACTGTGAGATCATGACCTGAGCCAAAGTCAGACACTTAGCCTGAGCCACTCAGGCACCCTGACAGTATTTCTTCTTCTGATCAATGCGCATGGAATGTCTTTCCTTTTTTGTGAGTCATCTTCAATTTCTTTCACCAATGCTGTATAGTTTTCATAGCACAGATCTTTTACCTCTTTGGTTAAGTTTATTCCTAGGTATTTTATGGTTTTTGGTGCAATTGCAAGTGGGATTGATTCCTTGATTTCTCTTTCTGTTGCTTCATTACTAGTGTATAGAAATGCAATAGATTTCTTTATGTTGATTTTGTATCCTGCCAATTTTCTTACATCGTGTATCACTTCTAGCAATTATTTTTGGTTGAGTCTTTTGGGTTTTCTACATACAGAATCATGTCATCTGCAAATAATGAAAGTTTGACTTCTTCCTGGCAATTTGGATGCCTTTTATATCTTTTTCTTCTCTGAGTGCTGAGGCTAAGACTTCCAATACTTTTATGAATAGGAAGAGTGAGGGTGGACATCCTTAGTTTCTTCCTGACTGTAGGGGAAAGGCTCTCAGTTTTTCCCCATTGGGCATGATATTAGCTGCAAGTCTTTCATATGTGGCCTTTATGATGTTGAGCTATGTTCCATTTATCCATATTTCATTCAGGGTTTTTATCAAGAATAGATGCTGTATTTTGTCCCAAATTCTTTATCTGCCTCTATTGAGAGAATCATATCTTTCTTATCCTTTCTTTTATTAATGTGGTGTATCATGTTGATTGATTTCCAAATGTTGACCAGCCCGGCAGCACAGGAATAAATCTCACTTGATTGTGGTGAATAATTCTTTTAAAATACTGTTGAATTTGATTTGCTAGTATCTTATTGAGAATTTTTGCATCCATATTCATCAAGGAAATTGGTCTGTAATTCTTTTTAGTGGGATTTTTACCTGGTTTTGGAATCAGGTAATGCTGGCCTCATAGAATGAGACCAGAAGTTTTCCTTCAATTTCTACTTTTTGGAACAGTTTGAGAAGAATAGGTGATAACTTTTCTTTAAATGTCTAGTAGAATTCCCCAAAGGAAGTCATCTTGCCTGGGACTCTTGTTTGTTGGAAGTTTTTTGATTACTGATTTAAATTCTTTGCTGGTTATGTGTCTATTCAAATGTTCTAATTCTTCCTGTTTCCCTTTTGGTAGTTTGTGAGATTCTAGGAATTTGTCCCTTTCTTCTAGATTGCCCAGTTTGTTGGCATATAATTTTTCATAGTACTCTTTTATAATTGTTTGTATTTCTGTGGTGTAATTGTGACCTCTCCTCTTTAATTTCTGATTTTATTTATTTGGGTCCTTTCTCTTTTTCATAAGTCTGGCTAGGAATTTATCAATTTTGTTAATTCCTTCAAAGAACCATTTCTTAGTTTCATTGATCTGTTCTACTGTGGGTTTTGTTTGTTTGTTTGTTTCTATATCATTTATTTCTCTTCTAATCTTTATTTCCCTTGCCTGCTGGCTTTAGTCTTTATTTGCTAGTTTGTTTGATATAAGTAATGCTACTAGGCTTTCTTTTGATGTCCATTAGCATGATAGATGGTTCTCCATCCCCTCCCTTTCAATCTGCAGTTATCTTTCAGTCTAAAATGAGTCTCTTGTAGGCAGCTTATAGATGGGAATTTTTTTCCATTCTGATACCCTACATCTTTTGCTTGGAGACTTTAGTCCTTTTAAATTCAGAGTGATTATTGAAAGTTATGAATTTAGTACCACTGTATTATCTGTAGAGTTGGTGTTTCTGGTAATGCTCTCTTGTCTTTTCTGGTCTTTGTTGCTTTTGGTCCTTTTTCTTCCTCCACTCAAAGAGGACCCTTACAATTTGTTGTAGGACTTGCTTATTGGTCACAAACTCCTTTAGTTTTTGTTTGGGAAACTCTATATATCTTCTTCTCTTCTTAATGTCAGCCTTGCTGGATAGAATATCCTTGGCTGTATATTTTTTACCATTCATCATTTTGAATACATCTTGCCACTCCTTTATGGTCTGGCAAGTTTCTGTGGACAGGTATGCTATGAATCTGATCTGTCTTCCCTTGTAGTGTAAAGACTGTTTTTCCCTTGCTGCTTTCATGATTCTTTTCTTGTCTATTTTGTGAATTTGACTGTGATAAGTCTTGATGATCAACAACTTTTGTTGAGTTTAATGAGAGTTCTCTGTGCTTCTTGGATTTTTATGTCTGTGTCCTGGTCCAGATTAGGGAAGTTTTCAGCTAAAATTTGCTCAAATAAACCTTCTTCCCCTTTTTCTCTCTCTTCATCTTCTGGGACTCCTATGATACAAATGTTATTATGTTTTAATAAGTCACTGAGATCCCTAAGTCTTTGAACTCTGCAGAAATGGATTCACTAGTGTCTTCTATGCTTTTTTCAAGCCCAGCTAGTATCCTTAAAATCATTGTTCTAAATTCTAGTTTGACATCTTACTTATATCTCCATTGATCAAATCCCTGGCTGTCATTTCTTTTCATTCTTTTTTTTTTTTTTGAGGTGAATTCCTCTGTCTCTTTATTTTGGAGGAAGAATAAATAATAATATTAATAATAGAATAGAATACAAATTAAAAATACAAAATAAAGGAAGCTAGATCCTAAATGTGTTTTGGTCTGCTTGTTAAGAGAAGCTTGATGGAAAAGAGGAAAGAAGAGAAAATATATATGATAAAATTAAACTTAAAAGTTAGCAATTTTCCTCTTTCTGTATCCAAGAAACAAAAGAAAAGAAAAATATCCACTACCATAAAAAACAAAAACAGAAGCAACCACAACAACTAAAGAGAATAAACAAAGAAAAAAAAAATGAAACTAGGTCCATTTTCCCCCAGAGCTGAAATCTGGCAGCAGTCTGTGGTTAGTAGACTAAGCTCATAGAATGAATTTGTGTTGGTCTTTTGAGACTGATTCTCAAGCCAACTTTCCCTAGTAGAGATATGCCTGAAGGATGGAGGTTTGGAGGGGGGCTTGGTGTAACAATTTTTGTTCTCCACTTGGTGGTGCTGTTTAGCTCATTGGGGTTGATCCATGTTAGGCTACTGTTCGAAATGGCTTTGCCCAGCTCACTACTCTCCAGAGCAGGAAGTTTGTGCCCTCACCGATGTGTGATCAATAACCCTTCCTGTGTCTCCAGATTCTGTCATCTTCCCACCTTCCCCCTGTGTCCAAGCTGTCCACTTACCAGGCAGTGCTTCCCTCCAGAGTTTTATCTCAGGCATGGCTGTGTTTCAAAACATCACACTTAAGAGACCCCTGTGGTTCAGACTGGCAGTGATCCTCTGGGGGAAGGTCTTTCTGCAGTGTGGCTGATGAAAACCTCTCCCAGGAAATAGTCACATGACCACAAAGTGGCAGCAACTCAGAGTTTATGGTAAATTGCAACACACAGCCAGCGCCAGGGTTTGCTGTCTTCATCATGCATCTTTGTTCCTATATGGGTGAATATGGCAGCTTAATGGTGCTTGCCTGGTCTTTGGTCTGCAGACAGGCTTTATCACTTCTACCAAATGCACTCCAAGGGGAGGAAGTGCTTCTCCCCTTGTGACCCAGGGAATCCTCAGACTGCACTGCCCACTCCTGGCCCTACCCTCCAGCTTCTTTGCCAAAACACCACCTGGTACTGACCTCTAAAACTTCAGACTCTGTGCTCAGATGTTTATAAAAACCTGGCAGTATTGAAACCCTCTCCTTTTCCCCCCACCGATGGTTTTGGGGAACAGTTTTCTTGTGCAGTTCCCTCTGCTCCTATGCCTGTTTTCACTCTATCTCTAGCTGCTTTCAGGGGGAGTGCTTTCTTGTGCAAACCTGATGCACTGCTCTCTCTTTCTCCTCTCCATGAAAAGGGCTCCTTCCCCTTTGCAGCACCCGGCTCTTCTCTCCCCCAATTCACCTCTCTGCACCATGTAACTGCTGTGTTCTCTCCCTCAAATTATGCAAATTGTTCTGTTAATCCTCAGACTGATTTCCTAGTTGTTCAAAATGGTTTGATATTTATCTTGCTATGTTCGAACAACAAGGCAATCCCAGGATCTCCACACTACTCCGCCATTTTCAATGGTTGCATTTCTGACCAAACAATTGGTATTGGATAAAGGTTATATTTTATTATCAATATGTTGGAAAAATTGATACTAGAAACATTCCTGACTTTCAAAATACAAATAGTATGTATAAATGAGTATAAGTATAGTGCACACATTGACTATAAAATGTCATAATGTTCAAAGACATATATACCTAGTTCCAAAAATGTAATCATTTCCAGAAATGTTACTTAAGAGAAGGTTGTATAATTTTTGAAGTTCACTGGTATTTGAAATAGAACAAAACTTATTTATTCTTCCACTCAACAAATATTTATTACCTACAATGTAAGAGAGTTTTCTAGGTTCATCTCATGAAACAAAATGTACAAAACTGCTTTCCTTAGTAAAGCTTATATTCTAGTGGATGAAATGGAAAGTAATGACACAAGTAAGATATATAATATGTAAGGTAGTGATAAGTCTTACAGTAAAACAAATAGAGTAGAAAGAGGAAATATATAATATTGAGGGAGGAGTGAATTTAAGTTTCAGACAGGATAACTTAATTCAGAAAGTGAACTTTGATTTGAGTGAAAATCTTAAAAATAGAAGGAAGCAAGGCATGGTGAAAAAGATATTAGGTCTTATTTCATAGATGAAAAAATATGAGACCCAAGTGACTCATACAGTCTGGATTCCTAATTTTTAATTATCTGGTAGTTTTTGTCTCTTATGAAAAGGGTCTTTGGGCATAAAGCAGAAGCACTAGGAGTTAGATATTTTTTAATATTGTTTTGAGATGTAATTGACATATTAGTTTTAGGTGTACAACATAATAATTCCACATATGTATATATTGTGAAATAATCATCAGAATAAGTCTAGTTAACATCCATTACCACACATAGTTACAAAATTTTTCTTTTCATGAGAACTTTTGAGATTTACTCTCAGCAACTTTGAAATATACAATACAGCATTATTAAGTGTAGTTACCATGCTTTTGCATCCCCTTCAGCTATTTTGCCCACCTTCCAACCTCTGCCTTTGTCAACCACCAATCTCTTCTCTTTTGTTGTTGCTTTGTTTGAGATTCCAGGGGCGCCTGGGTGGCGCAGTCGGTTAAGCGTCCGACTTCAGCCAGGTCACGATCTCGCGGTCCGTGAGTTCGAGCCCCGCGTCAGGCTCTGGGCTGATGGCTCGGAGCCTGGAGCCTGTTTCCGATTCTGTGTCTCCCTCTCTCTCTGCCCCTCCCCCATTCATGCTCTGTCTCTCTCTGTCCCAAAAATAAAAAAATAAAAAAATAAAAAAAATAAAAAAACGTTGAGATTCCACACATAAGTGAGATCATATGGTATTTTTCTTTCTCTGCCTGACTTATTTCACTTAATATAATGCCCTCAAGGTCTGTCCATATTGTCACAAATGGCAGGATTTTCTTTTTTTTTTCTCACTATTAAAAATATCTTTTGGACACTTAAACTATGTGTATAAAAGAGCTGCAACATCATACAAAAAAGAAGTAGCCATTAGGTTGGATAACCTGTTATGTATTTTCAATGAGATAATAAGCCTTCTTTTTATGGCTAAAAAATATTCTTATATGTATATATGAATTTGGATGTGATGCACCTATAACCCCATAAAAAAGACTCAGTTGCTGCAGAGAAGTGTCGCAGGTCCTCATTTATAGTAGGCCACAAAAACTTAAAATTTTGAATGAGTTGTCTAATGTTATAATAGGTAAGATAACAAATGACACCAAGAAAAGTCACCACATTCTTTGTCAAATATTTCTGCAATAAAGTATGCTGTTAGATATAAATCTCAGTTGACCAAGTTGCCTGAGATGTTTTTCAAGATTCAAACATGAGCCACAGGCTCTCCATTGATCCTTAAACATTTAAAATGCTGTCTAATTTAGACACAAAACTAAGATGACTACGTGTATTTTTCATTTTTGATGCACTACAATGTTTGGCATTTTGTACATCTGGGTTTGGCCATACAGAGCCATTCTTGGGTTATTTTCATGATGATCACCTGTTACCTTACCTTTGACAATTCAAAAGCCACTAACTAGCCATGTGACTCGGATAACTCCCTTTCCCCATTTAGATCTCAGGTTTATCCCATGAATGTGGTTGGGCTATAATTTCTAAGAGGACTTGCAACCTATAAATTACAGGATTCAGGTTTTTAAAATCCAGATAAATTATTTTTAGAAGATAGAATTCATAATTTGTTGTTCCTGGACATTAAAAAAATGATACTGTATACAGGTCCATCCACTCTTCTACCACTACCACTGTCCTAATTTAAACCTATATGTTTTCCTTTTTCTTCTGAATAACTATGACAGATTCCCATCCCAGATCATTTTTTCTCAAGAAAAGCTTCCCTTCCATTATTCTCTTGCTCAAAAACTTTTAATGGCTCTCAATTGCCTGTAAAACAAAATTAAATCTCATCTTGGAAATCAAGGCCATCTTCAATTACCTTTCCTGTCTTATCTGACCATGTCTCTGTTTTATCCTAGCTACACCAGAATGTTTGCCTTTGTTTAAATTTACCATGTAATTCTATTAAATTGCTATACATTGCATCTGCTCAGTCTTTTAGACCTTGCTCAAATCTTAGCTAGTCCAGGAGGCCTTCCCATATCTTCTCTAGAGAGAATGCAAAACTTATCTCTTCATCTCCCTACTGCCCAGCACATTAAATTTCTGTCAACATTTCTCACCATCTTTGTTGAACTAGTTACATGTTTCCATGTCTGTATCCCCTACTAGAGACCAGAGTCTGACTTTTTCATCTGGAATACCTCCCTCCTCAGCCTCTAGCTCATTTTTTTTTTGTATATGATGTGTATAACTATACTGTGTTATACTATATATACTATATATACTATATAATGTGTGTGGTAACACATTGTTGAATTAAATTATTCCCTAAATAAGCCTCGCAAATAGAGGACTTCCAATGAAGAGGAAAGCTTTATTGATCTAGTGGTGTCATGAATGATTACATTTTTCCCTTTAAGTATCAAAATATTAGAACATTTGACCAGTTTAGGTAGGATGTTAAGATGTATCACATTTACCTTACAGCTTTAATAAACAGGTAAATGAATTATAGTAAAATTAATCTAACCCCTTTTTTCTTCTGTTTGATGCAGAGTCCTTAATCGCTATGTAAGTTGTGCCATGCCATCATGTTGTGATCCCCTAGATAGCTTTGTGGTTTGCCTAACTGGGTCTCGAGGTTAAATGACTCCCTGATTACAGTTCTCAACTTGATGATATCTCTTTTTCCTTATTGCCAGATGTCTTTTTTCATTGGGTTTATCCACAATCAAATAAGGGCCAAGATCAGAGTTGCTAGGAAAAACCAGATAATGAGGAAACTTATTTAGCTAGAAACAATGTTTTTCACCTAACCCTAAGTCAGTTTTTGAGCAAATTTTGCAGAATTGGCAATATCTCTATCTCTGGATATTTCAAAGTTTTCCCTCTTAACTCCAGTTTTGTGGCTGCTTTCTTAGTGGGTGAGGTTGTTAAAAGCCTGACCTTCATTCCCAGATAAGCACAATTCTGCATAAATAATGTATAATTCCTCACTATCCAGATATTTCCTTTGAATGAAGAATATTGTAGAGGTCTAGATTTTAGTTTTGAAATTTAACAAATAAAATCTTTGTCAACCACCCCAAGCAAGTCTGATAAAATATACAATGGAATAATATTCAGCCATAAGAAAAAGAATGAAATCTTGCCGTTTCCAATGATGCTGATGGACCTAGAGAGTACAATGTGAAGTGAAATAAATCAAAGACACATAACATATGATTTCACTCATCTGTGGAATTTAAGAAACAAAACAAATGAGCAAGGGAAAAAAAGAGAGAGAGAGACAAACCAAGAAACAGACTCTTAACTATTGAGAACGAACGGATGGTTACCAGAGGTAAGGTGGGTGCAGGGGATGCGTGAAATAGGTGATGGGCATTAAGGAGTGCACTTGTGATGAGAACTGGGTGATGTATGGAATTGTTCAATCACTATATTGTACACCTTAAATGAAAATGAATGTATATGTACATAATATGTGTATATGTATATATGCACACATACATATACACACAATATACAGAAATTAAAATAAAATAATAATTTAAAAATATGATGGTGTTTCTTACATTTTTCAAAATAGCTTCATATTTTTATAAATTGTATTTCTTCTGCTTTGGTATTCCTAACCGTCTATCAGGTTACTGTTGGCTAGATAATTGTGTCTCCCGCCCTAATCCAATATGCACTAAATGTTATTGTCTGCAATGATAGCACAGATCATTCTGTTGCCCTGAGATCCCATTGTCAATAACAATAGGATAAAGATAAAATTGATCTTCCCTTGGTTTTCAAAACTTCAAACACCATTCATCAAGAGTTTTTTTCAAAGAAAACAATTTTTTTTTCTGTAAATCTTCTTTGGCAAAATTAACCTCTATCTGTAGTTCCTAAAGAGAAGTTTTGAAACATGTTTTTTTTTTCTGTAAGTCTTTTATCATGTTCATTGGTTTTTATTTTTCCTATATAATCATTTCAGTATTTGATACTCAGAAGACAATTTTCTCTCCACAAAGCAAAGGATTTAAGAAACTTGAAGCAAGAAGGTAATCTTGAGATTATCTAATCTAGCCTCCTATTCTTAGCAGGTAAGGTTTTATCCTAATTTTATAAATGAAGGTAGTAAGGCCTACATGGTCATGATCAATGCAAATAGTTTAATTTACTTAGAGGTCACTGTGCTTTTTTGAGCTGTGTATTTTCACGATCTTTCTCTCATATTTGCTTTTATGTCAGCACAGTTAAATTCTAGTCATGTCCTGGGCTACTCTCAAACTGTTCAATGATCAATTCTTTAGAAACTCCTAGGCAACATCTCTTACTATTTGATATTGAGCAAACATAGCTCCTTAGTGGCCTAAATTCATGGTTTCTGTTGTTTGGCCTGAGAAATGTGATGGATTAGGATAGTTGATATTTTCCATAGGCTTCCCAGAGTGCATTTTTCCCTGGAGATACTTTAATCCACCATTTTATCTTCTCACCTCCATTAATTTATCTGTCACATTTTCAATATATTCAGACTTGCTTTTTTGCTCAGGGAAAATGGATTAATCAAATTAATTTGAAATATGCCAACTGGCAACAAAGGTTTTTCTTCTGAGGTTATCTAATTTTTCTAAAGAATAAGATTCTAGAAACTCCAGGGTATATTTAGCAAAAAAACACTCTATGTGGTATGGATAAATGCATAATTACTCCCTAAATTCTTGTGTGCTACTCCTTTGAAGTCAAAACTACTTCTTATGCCAGTCCCTGACAACTCCTTTTTTCTGCTCTATAAGTGTTCCTTTTCTAGAATGTCAAAAATGAAATAATATGATATGTAACCTTTGAATTTAGCTTCTTTCATTAAGGAGTATACATTTACAGTTTATCCAGATTGCATAAATAGTTTGTTCCTTTTGTTGCTGAATAGTACTCTATTGTCTGAACTATCATTTGTTCATTCATTCACTGGTTTTTCAAACTGGATTGTTTCCACTTTCTAGCTACTTTGAATGAGGCTGCTATTGAAAGAGCAGACCTAGGGCCAACTCCATTTTGTTCTGTGTCCTCCATATTGTTCTGTGTCCTCCATCTTGTTCTGTATCCTCCATCCTGAGTGACTATGTCCCCCACATGGCCACAGAAAGAAGTTCCCACTCAAACCTCAGACCACGCCTCCTCCCCTTGAGTAACTTCCCACTCACCCGTTCAAACTTCCCAATCAAACCACGCCTGGCAACCTGCGTGACGGGACTCTGACCCTTCCCCAGCCAATCGGCTGAGGCCACGACCCTTCCTCAGCCAATCAGCTAAGGCCATGACCATTACACCACCAACTGCCCCTAGATCCCTATAAAGCCTATGTGCTTATGAAACTCTCTCTGTCTCTCTGGTATCTCACTGCTGCGTCAGTGCAGGTAGGGGATTGAGCTTGAACTAGCTCAAATAAAGGCTCTTTGCTTTTGCATCGGACTCAGCTCCTTGGTGGTCTTTGGGGACCATGAATTCTGGGCATAACACTATGAACATCTATGTACAACTCTTTGTGTGAGCATATGCTTACATTTCTGTTGGGTACACCTAGGAATGGAATTGCTGGGTCATGACAATAGTGTATGTTTAACTTTATAAAAAACTGCTTGCCAAAATGGCTTCACTGTTTTTCATTTCCTCAGTCCTAATCTATTGCATTTCCAATTTGTGCTCTCTTTTTTCTTAGGCTTCTTTCCCTCTTTGTTTATCTTTTTTTATCTTTTGCTCATTTACCAAAATTTCTCTCTCTAGTATCACTAATGTTGAACTTTTAATCCATTTAAACTTTTAATTCTTTTTAATCCATTTATCAGTCTGAATGCATTCCTTTCTTTTTTCTGTGATAGTCCTGTATTGTTCATTATCCTTGAATCATCTTAAATGTCATCTCTTCACGTCCTCACCACCCAATCTAAAACAGACATTAAGTTTTTATCCAATTGTCCAATTTCCTTTTCTTTTCTTTTCTTTTTTCTTCTTTTCTTTTCTTGGATTTAGAAGCAATTTTATTTTATTTCATTATTTCCAGCATAGTTAATTCCCCTACCCACCTCCCTTCTGGTAACCATCTGTTTGTTCTCTATAGTTAAGAGTCTGGTTTTTGGTATATCTTTTTTTTTCTTTGCTGTTTTGTTTCTTAACATCCACATATGAGTGCAATCATATGATATTTCTCTTTCTCTGGCTTATTTTGCTTAGCATTATACTCTCTAGATCAATCGATGCTGTTGCAAATGGTAAGATTTCATTCATATTATGGCTGAATAATATTCCATTGTGTGTGTACATATAAATATTACATTTTATTTATCCATTCATCTATCAATAGGAACTTGGGCTGCTTACATAGTTTTGCATATATATATGCATATATACAGACATAGATAGATAAATAAAGATACATTTTTAATTTTATTTTATCCAAGTTACTTAATATATAGTGTGATAATGGTTTCAGGAGTAGAATTTAGTGATTCATCACTTACATATAACACCCAGTGCTCATCCCCACAAGTGCCCTCCTTAATGCCCATCCCCCATTTAGTCCATCCCCACACCAAACACCACTCCAGCAACCCTCAGTTTGTTCTCTGTATTTAAAAGTCTATTATGATTTGTCTCACTCTCTGTTTTTATCTTATTTTTCCTTCCCTTACCCTTTTGTTTCTTAAATTCCACATGTGAGTGAAATCATACGGTATTTATCTTTCTATGACTGACTTATTTCGCTTAGCATAATACACTCTAGTTCCATCCACATTGTTGCAAATGGCAAGATTTCATTCTTTTTGATCACCGAGTCATATTCCATTATATAATTATACATATAGTATTCCGTTATAGATAATATTCCACTATACACACACACACACACAGACACACACACATACACACACCACTTCTTTATCCATTTGTCAGTAGATGGCTGTTTAGGCTCTTTCCAGAGTTTGGCTATTTTTTTTTTAATGTTCATTTACTTTTGAGAAAAAGACAGAGACAGAGCACAAGTGGGGGAGGGGCAGAGAGGGAGATACAGAATCCAAAGAAGGCTCCAGGCTCTGAGCTGTCAACACAAGAGCTCGATGTGGGGCTTGGACTCACAAACTGTGAGATCATGACCTGAATTGAAGTCAGAGGACGCTTAACCGACTGGCCCACTCAGGTTTCCTGGTTGCCTGTTAGTTTTTTTGATTGCTTCACTGTGAAAGAGCTTTTTATCTTGATGAGATCCCAATAGTTCATTTTGCTTTGCTTTTCCTTGCCTCTGGAGACATGTCTAGTAAGTGTTGCCAGGACCCATGTCAAAGAGGCTGCTGCCTGTTTTCTCCTCTAGGATTTTGATGGTTTCCTGCCCCACATTTAAATCTTTCATCCACTTTGAGTTTATTTTTGTGTATGGTGTAAGAAAATGTTCCAGGTTCATTCTACTGCATGCCACTGTCCATTTTCCACAACTCCATTTGTTGAAGAGACTTTTTTTTTTCTATTGGAGAGTCTTTCCTGCTCTGTCAAAGATTAGATGGCCGTGCATTTGTGGGTCCATTTCTGGGTTCTTGATTCTGTTCCATTGATCTGTGTGTTTGTTTTTGTGCCAGTACCATACTGATTGATCATTACAGCATTGTAATACATCTTGAAGTCCAGAATTGTGATGCCTCCATTTTTGCTTTTCTTTTACAACATTACTTTGGCTATTTGTGGTCTTTTCTGGTTCCATATCAATTTTTGGATTGTTTGTTCTACCTCTGTGAAGAATGCTGCTCTTATTTTGATAGAGATTGCATTGAATGTGTAGATTGCTTTGAGTAGTATCAACATTTTAACAATATTTGTTTTTCTAATCAATGAGCATGGAATGTTTTTCCATTTCTTTGTGACTTCTTCAATTTTTTCATAAACTTTCTGGAGTTTTCATCATACAGATTTTACCTCTTTGGTTAGGTTTATTCCTATGTATTGTATGATTTTGGTTCAATTGTAATCTCTTTCTGCTGCTTCATTATGGAAATGTAATATAGAAATGTAAATAATTTATGTACATTGATTTCATATTCTGCAACTTTGCTGAATTCACGCATCCATTCTAGCAGCTTTTTGGTGGAGTCTTTTGGGTTTTCCACGTAGAGTATAATGTCATCTGTGAAGAGTGAAAGTTTGACTTCTTCGTTGCCAATTTGGATGCCTTTTATTTTTATTTATTTGTTGTTGTTGTTGTCTGATTGTTGAGGCTAGGATTTCCAACACTATATTCAACAGCAGTGGTGAAAGTGGACATCACTGTCATGTTCCTGACCTTAGAGGAAAAGCTCTCAATTTTTCCCCATTGAGGATGTATTAGCTCTGGGTCTTTTGTATATGAGCTTTATGATCTTGATGTATGTTTCTTCTATCCCTGCTTTCTTGAGGGATTTTATCATGAATGGATGTTTTACTTTGTCAAATAGTTTTTCTGAATCAATTGAGAGGACCATATGTTTTTTATCCTTTTTAAAATATGATTCAACATGTTGATTTGCACATATTAAACTACGCTTGCAGCCCATGAATAAATCGCATATGATATCATATCAGTGAATAATTCTTTTAATGTATTGTTGGATTCAGTTTGCAAGTATCTTCTTGAGAATTTTTGCATCCATGTTAATCACGGATATTGGTCAGTAATTCTCCTTTTTAGTGGAGTCTGTCTGACTTTGAAATTAAGGTAGTGCTGGCCTCAGAGAAGGAGTTTGTAATTTACTTTACATTTCTATCTTTTTGGAACAGCTTCAAAAGTGTTAATTCTTCTTTAAATGTTTGGCAGAATTCCCCAGAACCCCATCTGGCCCTGGACTCTTATTTGTTGGGAGATTTTTGATTACTGATTCAATTTCTTTACTGGTTATGGGTCTGTTCAAATTTTCTATTTCTTTCTGTTTCAATTTTGGTAGTTTATATGTCCAGGAATTTGTCCATTTTTTCCAGATTGCCCAATTTGTTGGCATATAATTGCTCATAATATTCTTTTATTATTTTTTGTATTTCTGTGGTGTCAGTTGTGATCTCTCATTTTCATTTGTGATTTTATTTGTTTAGGTCCTTGCTTTTTTCTTTTTGATAAATCTGGCTGGGGGGTATCAATTTTGTTAATTTTAAAAAAAAAACACATCTTTCTTCCGTTGATCTGTTCTATTCTTTTTTATATATATATATCATTGATTTCTACTCTCATCTTTATTATTTCCATACTGCTGGTTTTAGACTGTATTTGCTATTCTTTTCCTAGCCCCATCAGTGGTAAGTTTAGGTTGTGTATTTGAGACATTTCTTCCTTCTTTAGGAAGGTCTTGATTGCTATATACTTCTCTCTTATGACTGCCTTTGCTGCATCCCAGAGGTTTTGGAATGTCGTGTTTTCATTTTCATTGGCTTCCATGTATTTTTTAATTTCCTCTTTAAATTCTTGTTTAACCCATTCATTCTTTAGTAGGTTGTTCTTTAACCTCCAAGTATTCATGACCTTTCCAATTTTCTTTTTCTGTTTGATTTCGAGTTTCATAGTGTGGTGGTCTGAAAATATGCATGGTATGATCTCAATCTTTTTGTACTTGTTGAGGGCTGATTTGTGAGCAGTATGTGATCTATTCTGGAGGATGTTCCATGTGCACTCAAGAAGAATGTATATTCTACTGCTTTAGGATGAAATGTTCTGAATATATCTGTTAAGTCCACCTGGTCCAGTGTGTCATTCAAAACCATTGTTGCTTTGTTGATTTTCTGCTTAAATGATCTGTCCATTGTTGTAAGTGGGGTGTTACAGTCCCCTACTATTATTATCAATCAGTTTCTTTATGTTTGTAATTAATTGATTTATATATTTGGGTTCTTTCAATTTGGGGTCATAAATGTTTACAATTGTTAGAACTTCTTGGTGGATAGACTTAAATTGCGACATAATTCCTTTTTTATCTGTTATAGTCTTGATTTTAAAATCTAGTTTTTTCTAAGTATGGCTTACTCCTGCTTCCTTTTTTTAGTATTACTATTATAAATAAATGAACATAAGGTTGCATACATCATTTCGAATTAGTGGTTTCGTGTTATTTGTATAAAATCCTGGTAGTGAAATTCTTGGATCATAGAATAGTTCTATTATTAACTTTTTGAGGAATCTCCATACTATTTTCCAGAGTGGCTGCATCAGAAGCCACTTCTTTCTAGAAGTAAGAAAAAACCTACAAAAACCATACCAGGTTTCTCCAAACCAGGAGAAATAAGGAAATAATTAAGATTACAACAAACATAAACAATATACAAACAACTATAGAACAGATCCATGAAACCAAGAGCTGGTTCTTTGAAAACATCAACAAGGTTGATAAACATCTATCCAGACATATAAAAAATGACAAAAATAAGAGAAAGTACTCACATAAACAAAATCACAAATGAAAGAGGAGAAATAGAAACCAACATCAAAGAAATACAAAAAAACTGTAAGAATATTATGAAAAATTATATGTCAACAACTTGGACAACCTAGAAAAAATGCATAAGTTCCTAAAAACATATAACATACTAAAACTAAAGCAGAAAGAAATGGAAAACTTGAACAGGCCAATTACCCACAATGAAATTGAATCTTCAATAAAAAAAAAACACCAAACCAAAGTCCAGGACCAGGACCAGGTGGCTTCCCAGGCAATTTCTACCAAACATTTAAAGAAGAGTTAATATCTTCTCAAACTATTCCAAAAAAATATGAGAATGACAATTTCTAAGTTCATTTGATGTGGCCAGCATTATCCTGAAGCCAAAACCAGATAATAGCAATACAAACAAAGAAACCTACAGGCCAATATCTCTGAAGAACATAGATGCAAACATTTTAGACAAAATATTAGCAAACTGAATCTAACAATACTTTAAAAATATCATTCACCATGATCAAGAGAGAACTTTTCCCTGGGTTGCAAGGGTGATTCAGTATTTGTAAATCAATTGATGTGATAAAATACATCAATAAGAGAAAGGATGAAACTGATATGATCATTTCAATGGATGCAGAAAAGAATTTTACGAAGTACAACATCCATTTATAATATAAATCCTCAACTAAGTAGGTATAGAGGGAACATACCACAAGATAAAGGCGTTATATGAAAAACCAGCAGATAACATCATACTCAAAAGGGAAAAACTGAGAGCTATACCCCTGAGGTCAGGAACAAAACACAGCACTCACCACTTATATTCAATGTAGTGCTGAAACTTCTAGCCACAGCAATCAAACAATAACAAAAAATAAAAGGCATCCAAATGTGTAAGGAAGAAGTAAAATTTTCACTATTTAAAGATGACATCTCTCTATATATAGGAAACCCAAATTAATCCACCAAAAACATTGCTAGAACTAATAATTGAAATCAGTAAAGTCTCAAAATAAAAAATTATCATACAAAAATATGTTGCATTTCTGTATGCTAATAATGAAGAAGAAGAAAGAGAAATTATTAAAACAATCCCAGGGTGCCTTGCTGGCTCAGTCAGAAGAACATGGGACTCTTGATCTCAGGGTTGTGAGTTTGAGCCCATTATTGGGTGTAGACATTACTTAAAAGGAAATTAAAAAACGAACGTCAAAAAAAAAATCCCATTTACAATGCACCAAAAATAATAAAATACATAGGAATAAACATAAGCAAAATGTGAGACATCTACCCTGAAAACTATACAACACTGATGAAAGAAATTGAAGATGACACAAAAAATGGAAAAACATTCCATGCTCATGGGTTATAAGAACAAATATTGTTAAAATGTTTACACTAGCCAAAGCAATATACATATTAAATGGAATCCCTATCAAAATACCAACAGCATTTTTCACAAAACTAGATCAATCCTAAAATTTTCATGAAATCACAGAAGACCCCAAAGAACAAAGCAATCCTGAGAAAGAAAAACAAATTTGATATATTACCATACCTGAGGCCAAGTCATACTAAAAAGCCATAGTCATTAAAACAGTATGGTACTAGAGAAAAGCCAAGATGGCAGAACAGCATGGAAGCTTTTTCTATGTCTTGTGTCCATGAAATACAGCCAGACCAGCACTAAACCATCCTACACACCTAGAAAACTGACTGGAGGATTAACACAACAATCTGCACAACCTGAAACACAGAATTGAACAAGTACATGGTGCAGAGAGATGAATTTGGGAAGCAAGAAGCCTGGAAAGGTAGGGAACTGTGTTTGAGGGTGGAGCGAGGATGGAGACTGGGGAGAGGGAGGGAATATGGGAAAGTCATCCCTCCCCAAAAGCAGCTGAGAGAAAGTGGAAAATTTGAAACAGCTGCAGGGACTAAAATAAAAAGGGAGAAAGGAGAAAGGAGAGGGTTTAAATTCCATTAAGACTGTAAACAAGGGGAGCGCAAAGGCTGCAATTCTGCAGCTCCATACCTGGTGGTGATCTGGTGGGAAGGGCAAATCCCCAGGAACAGAGTGGGGTCTGGGAGATTCTCAGGGCACACAGGTAAAAGCAGTTCCACTGCTGGAAGAACATTTGGTAGAGACTGTTGAATCCACCTTGTCCCAGCAGACCCCAGAAAACAGCCACATTCGCTGGTGCTGGAACAAAGTCATTAAGGGTGAAGCCTGGTGCCAGATGTGTGTTGTGATTTTTCATAATCCCCGAAATGCTGCTGCTACACTATCTCATGAACTTTTTCTGGGGCAGGCTGGCACCTGGCTGTAATCTCGGGGAACTGGCAGCAACAGGGTCCAGCAAGTGATCCTGGGTGCACCCGACATTCACCATTGCTCATTTGGTCATTGCTCAGTGAGAACCTCCAGCAGAGGGGCAGAACAGATCAAAGCCACAGTCCTTCAGAAGTAAGGGGGCAGGGAAAACAGCCACATCTGAGACAAAACTCGGGAGACAGGTACTGCCTGGTGCCTGGTCACAAAGAGTAAAACAGCGGGGAGTGGATTAAAGCTGAAGACAGAGAACAGGTGTGTGATTGCTAATCCAGGAGAATAGACTGGGTAACTGGGTGGCGCCCTTTTCACTGCTCCCACGCATGTGCATACGCACCTACAACCACCGCAACAATCCACCCCAGTAGGCTAGCAGTGCTATCTAGCAGAGACAGGAGCGGTTGCACTGAGCCCCACCCAACTGGGCCAACCTCACTCTTCAAGAACACAAGTCTCACCACCAGCTTAGTTTATGGACTACAAAGCACTACATAGACTGACTTCTATGGGAAAACGAAATAATTTCGGTCCTATTTCACTCTGTTAGCAGGTTCAGCACCAGCAAGGATGGATGAGGAAGAACATAAAATCAGCCATATAGAGGACAAACTTATAGAGAATAATGAAACAGAAAAACAGAGGGAGATTAGGGCAAAAGATCATGACTTAAGAATTAGAGAAATCAGTGACTCATTAAAAAGGAACAACATCAGAATCATAGCTGTCCCAGAAGAGGAAGAGATAAAAATAGGGGTAGAAAGGTTATGTGAGCAAATCATAGTTGAAAACTTTCCTAACCTGGGGAAAGACACAGACATCAAAATCCAGGAATCACAGAGGACCCCCATGACATTCAACAAAAACCGACAATCAACAAGGCATATCATAGTCAAATTCACAAAATACTCAGGCAAGGAGAGAACATGAAAGCAGCAAGGGAGAAAAGTCCTTAACATACAAGGGAAGATAGATCAGGTTTACAGCAGACCTATCCACAGAAACTCAGGAGGCCAAAAAGAAGTGGCAAGATATATTCAATGTGCTGAATCAGTAAAACATGCAGCCAAGAATTCTTTACCAAGCAAGGCTGTAATTCAAAATAGAAGGAGACATAAAAAGTTTCCCAGACAAACAAAAATTAAAGGAGTTTGTGACCACTAAACCAGCCCTGCAAGAAATTTTAAGGGGGACTCTGAGGAGAGAAAAGATGGAAAAATATATATGTAAATAAATAAATACCAAAGCAACAAAGATTGGAAAGGACCAGAGAACATCACCAGAAACTCCAACTCTACAAGCATCATAATGGCAATAAATTCATATCTGTCAGTTCTCACTCTAAACGTCAATGGACTAAATGCTCAAATAAAAAAACATAAGGTAACAGAATGGATAAGAAAAAAAGATCCATCTATATGCCATTTACAAGAGACCCACTTTAGACCTAAAGACACCTTCAGATTGAAAATAAGGGGATGGAGAAACATCTATCATGCTAATGGTCAACAAAAGAAAGCCAGACTAGCCATACTTATATCAGACAATCTAGACTTTAAAATAAAGACTGTATCAAGAGATGCAGAAAGGCATTATATAATAATCAAGGGGTCTATCCAACAGGAAGACCTAACAATTGTAAACATTCATGCACCAAATGTGGCAGCACCCAAATATATAAATCAATTAATCACAAACATCAAGAAACTCATCTTTAGTAATAGCATAATAGTAAGAGACTTCATCTCCCCATTCACAGCAATGGACAGATCATCTAATCAAAAAATGAACAAGGAAACAATGGCTTTGAATGACACACTGGACCAGATGGACCTAACAGATATATTCAGAACATTTCATTCTAAAGCAGCAAAATATACATTCTTCGCCGGCGCACATGGGACGTTCTCCAGAATAGACCATATACTGGGACACAAATCAGCCCTAAGTAAGGACAAAAAGATCAAGATCATACCATGCCTATTTTCAGACCACAACGCTATGAAGCTCGAAATCAACCACAAGAAAAAAATTTGTAATGGTAACAAATACTTAGAGACTGAAGAACGTCCTACTAAAGAATGAATGGGCTAACCAAACAGTTAAAGAAGAATTTAAAAAGTATATGGAAGTCAATGAAAATGATAACACCACAACCCAAGACCTCTGGGATGCAGCAAAGGCAGTCATAAGAGGAAAGTATACAGCAATCCAGGCCTTCCTAAAGAAGGAAGAAAGCTCTCAGATACACAACCTAACCTTACTCCTTAAGAAGCTTGAAAAATAAGAGCAAATAAAACCCAAAACCAGCAGAAGACATGAAATAATAAAGATTAGAGCAGAAATTAATGCTATCAAAACAAAAAAAAAAAAACAGTAGAACAGATCAATGAAACCAGAAGCTGGTCCTTTGAAGGAATTAACAAAATTGATAAACCACTAGCCAGTTTGTTCAAAAAGAAAAAGGAAAGGACACAAATAAATAAAATCAAGAATGAAAGAGGAGATATCACAACCAACACAACACAAATAAAAACGATAAGAGAATACTATGAGTAATTACATGTCAATAAAATGGGTAATCTGGAAGAAATGGACAAATTCTTAGAAACATATACACTACCAAAATCAAAACAGGAAGAAATAGAAAATTTGGACATACCCACAACCAGTAAGGAAAGAGTTAACACCTATCCTCTTGAAGCTGTTCCAAAAAATAGAAATGGAAGGAAAACTTACAATCTCTTTCTATGAAGCCAGCATTTCCCTGATTCCAAAACCAGACAGAGGCCCCACTAAAAAGAAGTATAGACCAATTTCCCTGATGAACATGGATGCAAAAATTCTCAACAATATGTTAGCCAACTGGATCCAATAATACATTAAAAAAATTATTCACGACGACCAAGCGGGATTTACACCTGGGATGCAAGGTTGATTCAATATCCGCAAAAACAATTAACATGATTTATCACATCAATAAACGAAAGGACAAGAACCATATGATCCTCTCAATAGATGCAGAGAAAGTATTTGACAAAATGCAGCATCCTTTCTTGATAAAAACCCTCAAGAAAGTAGTGATAGAAGGAGCATACCTCGAGATCATAAAGGCCATATATGAACAATGCAACGCTAATATCATCCTGAATGGGGAAAAACTAAGATCTTTCCCCCTAAGGTCAGGAACAAGACAGGAGTGTCCACTCTTGCCACTGTTATTCAACATACTATTGGAAGTCTTAGCCTCTGCAATCAGACAACACAAAGAAATAAAAGGCATCCAAATCAGCCAAGAGGAGGTCAAACTTTCTCTCTTCGCAGATGACATGATACTCTATGTGGAAAACCCGAAAAATTCCACCTAAAACCTGCTAGAACTGATCCATGAATTCAGCAAAGTTGCAGGATATAAAATCAATGCACAGAAATCAGTTGCAGTCCTACACACCAGCAACGAAGTAACAGAAAGGGAAATCAAGGAATCTATCCCATTTACAGTTGCACAAAAAAACATAAAACACCTAGGAATAAATCTAACCAAAGAGGTGAAAAATCTATACACTGAAAACTATACAAAGCTTATGAAAGAAATTGAAGAAGACACAAAGAAATGGAAAAAGATTCCATGCTTCTGGATAGGAAGAACAAATATTGTTAAAATGTTGATACTACCCAAATCAATATTCATATTGAATGCAATCTCTATCAAAGTAACAGCAACATTCTTCACAGAACTAGAACAAATAATCCTAAAATTTGGATGGAACCAGAAAAGACCCCGAATAGCCAAAGCCATCTTGAAGAAGAAAACCAAAGCAGGAGACATCACAATCCCAGATTCAAGCTTTACTTCAAAGCTGTAATCATCAAGACAGTATGGTACTGGCACAAGAACAGACACTCAGACCAATGGAGCAGAATAGAGAACCCAGAAATGGACCCACAAACGTATGGGCAACTAATCTTTGACAAAGCAGGAAAGAATAGCTAATGTAATAAAGACAGTCTCTTCAGTAAGTGGTGCTGGGAAAACTGGACAGCGACATGCAGAAGAATGAACCTGGACCACTTTCTTACACCATACACAAAAATAAACTCAAAATGGATGAAAGACCTCAATGTAAGACAGGAAGTCATCAAAATCCATGAGAAGAAAGCAGTCAAAAACCTCCTTGACCTTGGTTGCAGCAACTTCTTACTCAACACATCTCCGGAGGGGAGGGAAACAAAAGCAGAAATGAACTACTGGGACCTCATCAAAATAAAAAGCTTCTGCACAGTGAAGGAGACAATCAGCAAAACTAAAAGGCAACCGACAGTTCCGGAAGATGGCGGCGTAGGAGGACGCGGGGCTCACAGCGCGTCCTGCCGATCACTTAGATTCCACCTACACCTGCCTAAAGAACCCAGAAAACCGCCAGAGGATTAGCAGAAGGGAGTCTCCGGAGTCAAGCGCAGACTAGAGGCCCACAGAAGAGGGTAGGAAGGGCGGCGAGGCGGTGCGCACTCCACGGACTGGCGGGAGGGAGCCGGGGCGGAGGGGCGGCTCGCCGGCCAAGCAGAGCCCCCGAGTCTGGCTGGCAAAAGCAGAGGGGCCGGACGGACTGTGTTCCGACAGCAAGCGCGACTTAGCGTCTGGGAGGTCATAAGTTAACAGCTCCGCTCGGAAAGCGGGAAGGCTGGAGGACAAAGGGAGGGAGAGCTGCTGAGCCCCCAGACGGCAGAGCTCAGCTTGGCGGGGAACAAAGGCGCTCACCAGCACCATCTCCCCCGCCCATCCCCCAGCCAAAATCCCAAAGGGAACCAGTTCCTGCCAGGGAACTTGCTCGCTCCGCGCAAACACCCAACTCTGTGCTTCTGCGGAGCCAAACCTCCGGCAGCAGATCTGACTCCCTCCCGCTGCCACAGGGCTCCTCCTGAAGTGGATCACCTAAGGAGAAGCGAGCTAAGCCTGCCCCTCCAGCCCCCGTGCACCTTGCCTACCCACCCCAGCTAATACGCCAGATCCCCAGCAACACAAGCCTGGCAGTGTGCAAGTAGCCCAGACGGGACACGCCACCCCACAGTGAATCCCGCCCCTAGGAGAGGGGAAGAGAAGGCACACACCAGTCTGACTGTGGCCCCAGCAGTGGGCTGGGGGCAGACATCGGGTCGGACTGCGGCCCCGCCCACTAACTCCAGTTATACACCACAGCACAGGGGAAGTGCACTGCAGGTCCTCACCACACCAGGGACTCTCCAAAATGACCAAACGGAAGAATTCCCCTCAGAAGAATCTCCAGGAAACAACAACAGCTAATGAACTGATCAAAAAGGATTTAAATAATATAACAGAAAGTGAATTTAGAATAATAGTCATAAAATTAATCGCTGGGCTTGAAAACAGTATACAGGACAGCAGAGAATCTCTTGCCACAAAGATCGAGGGACTAAGGAACAGTCACGAGGAGTTGAAAAACGCTTTAAACGAATTGCAAAACAAAATGGAATCCACGATGGCTCGGCTTGAAGAGGCAGAGGAGAGAATAGGTGAACTAGAAGATAAAGTTATGGAGAAAGAGGAAGCTGAAAGAAAGAGAGATAAAAAAATCCAGGAGTATGAGGGGAAAATTAGAGAACTAAGTGATACACTAAAAAAAAATAATATACGCATAATTGGTATCCCAGAGGAGGAAGAGAGAGGGAAGGGTGCTGAAGGGGTACTTGAAGAAATTATAGCTGAGAACTTCCCTGAACTGGGGAAGGAAAAAGGCATTGAAATCCAAGAGGCACAGAGAACTCCCTTCAGACGTAACTTGAATCGATCTTCTGCACGACATATCATAGTGAAACTGGCAAAATACAAGGATAAAGAGAAAATTCTGAAAGCAGCAAGGGATAAACGTGCCCTCACATATAAAGGGAGACCTATAAGACTCGTGACTGATCTCTCCTTTGAAACTTGGCAGGCCAGAAAGGCTTGGCACGATATCTACAGTGTGCTAAACAGAAAAAATATGCAGCCGAGAATCCTTTATCCAGCAAGTCTGTCATTTAGAATAGAAGGAGAGATAAAGGTCTTCCCAAACGAACAAAAACTGAAGGAATTTGTCACCACGAAACCAGCCCTACAAGAGATCCTAAGGGGGATCCTGTGAGACAAAGTACCAGAGACATCACTACAAGCATAAAACATACAGACATCACAATGACTCTAAACCCATATCTTTCTATAATAACACTGAATGTAAATGGATTAAATGCGCCAACTAAAAGACATAGGGTATCAGAATGGATAAAAAAACAAGACCCATCTATTTGCTGTCTACAAGAGACTCATTTTAGATCTGAGGACACCTTTAGATTGAGAGTGAGGGGATGGAGAACTATTTATCATGCTCCTGGAAGCCAAAAGAAAGCTGGAGTAGCCATACTTATATCAGACAAACTAGACTTTAAATTAAAGGCTGTAACAAGAGATGAAGAAGGGCATTATATAATAATCACAGGTTCTATCCACCAGGAAGAGCTAACTATTATAAATGTCTATGCGCCAAATACCCGAGCCCCCAGATATATAAAACAATTACTCATAAACATAAGCAACCTTATTGATAAGAATGTGGTCATTGCAGGGGACTTTAACACCCCACTTACAGAAATGGATAGATCATCTAGACACACAGTCAATAAAGAAACAAGGGCCCTGAATGATACATTGGATCAGATGGACTTGACAGATATATTTAGAACTCTGCATCCCAAAGCAACAGAATATACTTTCTTCTCGAGTGCACATGGAACATTCTCCAAGATAGATCATATACTGGGTCACAAAACAGCCCTTCATAAGTTTACAAGAATTGAAATTATACCATGCATACTTTCAGACCACAATGCTATGAAGCTTGAAATCAACCACAGGAAAAAGTCTGGAAAACCTCCAAAAGCATGGAGGTTAAAGAACACCCTACTAACGAATGAGTGGGTCAACCAGGCAATTAGAGAAGAAATTAAAACATATATGGAAACAAACGAAAATGAAAATACAACAATCCAAACGCTTTGGGATGCAGCGAAGGCAGTCCTGAGAGGAAAATACATTGCAATCCAGGCCTATCTCAAGAAACAAGAAAAATCCCAAATACAAAATCTAACAGCACACCTAAAGGAAATAGAAGCAGAACAGCAAAGGCAGCCTAAACCCAGCAGAAGAAGAGAAATAATAAAGATCAGAGCAGAAATAAACAATATAGAATCTAAAAAAACTGTAGAGCAGATCAACGAAACCAAGAGTTGGTTTTTTGAAAAAATAAACAAAATTGACAAACCTCTAGCCAGGCTTCTCAAAAAGAAAAGGGAGATGACCCAAATAGATAAAATCATGAATGAAAATGGAATTATTACAACCAATCCCTCAGAAATAGAAGCAATTATCAGGGAATACTATGAAAAATTATATGCCAGCAAATTGGACAACCTGGAAGAAATGGACAAATTTCTAAACACCCACACTCTTCCAAAACTCAATCAGGAGGAAATAGAAAGCTTGAACAGACCCATAACCAGCGAAGAAATTGAATCGGTTATCAAAAATCTCCCAACAAATAAGAGTCCAGGACCAGATGGCTTCCCAGGGGAGTTCTACCAGACATTTAAAGCAGAGATAATACCTATCCTTCTCAAGCTATTCCAAGAAATAGAAAGGGAAGGAAAACTTCCAGACTCATTCTATGAAGCCAGTATTACTTTGATTCCTAAACCAGACAGAGACCCAGTAAAAAAAGAGAACTACAGGCCAATATCCCTGATGAATATGGATGCAAAAATTCTTAATAAGATACTAGCAAATCGAATTCAACAGCATATAAAAAGAATTATTCACCATGATCAAGTGGGATTCATTCCTGGGATGCAGGGCTGGTTCAACATTCGCAAATCGATCAACGTGATACATCACATTAACAAAAAAAAAGAGAAGAACCATATGATCCTGTCAATCGATGCAGAAAAGGCCTTTGACAAAATCCAGCACCCTTTCTTAATAAAAACCCTTGGGAAAGTCGGGATAGAAGGAACATACTTAAAGATCATAAAGGCCATTTATGAAAAGCCCACAGCTAACATCATCCTCAACGGGGAAAAACTGAGAGCTTTTCCCCTGAGATCAGGAACACGACAGGGATGCCCACTGTCACCGCTGCTGTTTAATATAGTGCTGGAAGTTCTAGCATCAGCAATCAGACAACAAAAGGAAATCAAAGGCATCAAAATTGGCAAAGATGAAGTCAAGCTTTCGCTTTTTGCAGATGACATGATATTATACATGGAAAATCCGATAGACTCCACCAGAAGTCTGCTAGAACTGATACATGAATTCAGCAAAGTTGCAGGATACAAAATCAATGTGCAGAAATCAGTTGCATTCTTATACACTAACAATGAAGCAACAGAAAGACAAATGAAGAAACTGATCCCATTCACAATTGAACCAAGAAGCATAAAATACCTAGGAATAAATCTAACCAAAGATGTAAAAGATCTGTATGCTGAAAACTATAGAAAGCTTATGCAGGTAATTGAAGAAGATATAAAGAAATGGAAAGACATTCCCTGCTCATGGATTGGAAGAATAAATATTGTCAAAATGTCAATACTACCCAAAGCTATCTACACATTCAATGCAATCCCAATCAAAATTGCACCAGCATTCTTCTCGAAACTAGAACAAGCAATCCTAAAATTCATATGGAACCACAAAAGGCCCCGAATAGCCAAAGTAATTTTGAAGAAGAAGACCAAAGCAGGAGGCATCACAATCCCAGACTTTAGCCTCTACTACAAAGCTGTCATCATCAAGACAGCATGGTATTGGCATAAAAACAGACACATAGACCAATGGAATAGAATAGAAACCCCAGAACTAGACCCACAAACGTATGGCCAACTCATCTTTGATAAAGCAGGAAAGAACATCCAATGGAAAAAAGACAGTCTCTTTAACAAATGGTGCTGGGAGAACTGGACAGCAACATGCAGAAGGTTGAAACTAGACCACTTTCTCACACCATTCACAAAAATAAACTCAAAATGGATAAAGGACCTGAATGTGAGACAGGAAACCATCCAAACCCTAGAGGAGAAAGCAGGAAAAGACCTCTCTGACCTCAGCCGTAGCAATCTCTTACTCGGCACATCCCCAAAGGCAAGGGAATTAAAAGCAAAAGTGAATTACTGGGACCTTATGAAGATAAAAAGCTTCTGCACAGCAAAGGAAACAACCAACAAAACTAAAAGGCAACCAACGGAATGGGAAAAGATATTTGCAAATGACACATCGGACAAAGGGCTAGTATCCAAAATCTATAAAGAGCTCATCAAACTCCACACCCGAAAAACAAATAACCCAGTGAAGAAATGGTCAGAAAACATGAATAGACACTTCTCTAAAGAAGACATCCGGATGGCCAACAGGCACATGAAAAGATGTTCAACGTCGCTCCTTATCAGGGAAATACAAATCAAAACCACACTCAGATACCACCTCACGCCAGTCAGAGTGGCCAAAATGAAGAAATCAGGAGACTATAGATGCTGGAGAGGATGTGGAGAAACAGGAACCCTCTTGCACTGTTGGTGGGAATGCAAATTGGTGCAGCCGCTCTGGAAAGCAGTGTGGAGGTTCCTCAGAAAATTAAAAATAGACCTACCCTATGACCCAGCAATAGCACTGCTAGGAATTTATCCAAGGGATACAGGAGTACTGATGCATAGGGGCACTTGTACCCCAATGTTTATAGCAGCACTCTCAACAATAGCCAAATTATGGAAAGAGCCTAAATGTCCATCAACTGATGAATGGATAAAGAAATTGTGGTTTATATACACAATGGAATACTACGTGGCAATGAGAAAAAATGAAATATGGCCTTTTGTAGCAACATGGATGGAACTGGAGAGTGTGATGCTAAGTGAAATAAGCCATACAGAGAAAGACAGATACCATATGGTTTCACTCTTATGTGGATCCTGAGAAACATAACAGAAACCCATGGGGGAGGGGAAGGAAAAAAAAAAAAAAAAAAAAAAAAAAGAGGTTAGAGTGGGAGAGAGCCAAAGCATAGAGACTGTTAAAAACTGAGAACAAACTGAGGGTTGATGGGGGGTGGGAGGGAGGGCAGGGTGGGAGGGAGGGCAGGGTGGGTGATGGGTATTGAGGAGGGCACCTTTTGGGATGAGCACTGGGTGTTGTATGGAAACCAATTTGACAGTAAATTTCATATATTAAAAAATAAAAAAAAATAATAATAAAAAAAAAATAAAATAAAAAATAAAAGGCAACCGACAGAGTGGGAGAAGATATTTTCAAACGACATATGAGATAAAGGGTTAGTATCCAAAATCTATAAAGAACTTATCAAACTCAACACCCAAAAAACAAACAATCCAGTGAAGAAATGGGCAAAAGACATGATAGACACTTCTCCAAAGAAGAAATCCAGATGGCCAATGGACACATGAAAAAATGCTCAACTTCACTCATCATCAGGGAAATACAAATCAAAACCACAATGAGAATACCACCTTACAACTGTCAGAATAGCTAACATTAACAACTCAAGCAAAAACAGATGTTGGTAAAGATGAGGAGAAAGTGGTGGTGGAATGCATTGGTGGTGGAATGCAAGCTGGTGAAGCCACTCTGGAAAACAGTATGGAGGTTCTTCAGAAAACTAAAAATAGAACTACCCTACGACCAAGCAATTGCACTAGGCATTTATCCACAGGATACAGGTGTGCTGTTTCGAAGGGACACATACACCCCCATGTTTATAGCAGCACTATCAACAATAGCCAAAGTATGGTAAGAGCCCAAATGTCCATCTATGGATGAATGGATAAAGAAGATGTGGTATACACACACACACACACACACACACACACACACACACACACACTGGAGTATTACTCGGCAATCAAAAAGAATGAAATCTTGCCATTTGCAACTGCGTGGATGAAACTGGAGGGTATTATGCTAAGTGAAATTAGTCAGAGAAAGATAAAAATCATATGACTTCACTCATATGAGGACTTTAAGAGGCAAAACAGATGAACATAAGGGAAGGGAAACAAACATAATATAAAAACAGGGAGGAGGACAAAACAGAAGAGACTCATAAATTTGGAGAACAAACTGAGGGTTACTGGACACATATTCCTTATATAACAAGAGACTGCAATGCCATTATAATCATAAAAAAATAAAAATAAAAAGGCATAGAATAACTTTATGTTACTTATTGTATCTATTTTATTATTTGGGGAACTTTTTGTTTTGAGCCTTCATGCAAGTTTGCTGAGACTCCTAATTTATCTCTAACCATGCCCAATAAAAATTCTTCTTTGGAAGTTTAAAGTTATTTAGAACTTTGAATTTTACACACTTAACTGATTACATATATTTCATAACAATAAATAGTTATATAATTCTTAACCTTTATGAGTATTTTTTGCAGTTAAATAAATCAGTGTGACTTAGCAAATTTTTGAACAAACTCAGTCTTACAGTATGACCAAGCAAAATTAAATATCTAAGAAAGTTTGTAAAACAGAACTGAGCCATGGTTTATCCTTCTTTTTTTAAAAATGCGTTGTGCTTTTCTAGGCATATTATGTTCATCAAATTACTTTTAATCAAATATAAAATTGTATTGTCTAGATTTTTGTATATTAAGTATGAACGTTGATATTGAACATTTTAGTAGTTTTGTTCATTTAAGTTACACATTAAAAAATTACTCTGTGCCAAACACTGAATGAGACAGTGAGTATATGAAAATGAAGCTACAGTTCTTTCCCTGAAGTTCACAGTTTAATGGGAAAATCAGACAAGAATACCAGCAATTAAAACACAATGTGATAAGTGCTGTAATGGATAATGCAAGGAGTTCTTTGGCAGGTCAACATGTTAAGATCTCCCTCACTGCCTTTTAATATCTTTTGATTAGAAGAGTGCACGATTGGAAATAAAATGTAGACAAATATAGAACAACAAAAGTAGGATAGGATATATAACAAACATAATGAAAAAATTTCTTCTGGGAGTGATGAGTGAATAAATATGAGCCCTGAAAAACCTCCCTCACCACAACAGGTCCACAAAATGAAATAGAGAAGGAACCATTGGACTAATGAGTACTGTTTTTGGATTCAGGGCACACAAGTTTGATTTCACCTGCTGTCCAGCCAAACAGTGATGCAATTATTAAACACAGTGAGTAAACACTAAATATTGAGAAGATTGGCAGAGAAGCCAGAGAAGGAGAGAGATAGGATGAGTGAGCAGCCCAGAGAGATGAATGTAATGGGGCTCCAGTAATAAAATGAATCAATATTGATTTCAAACTCTCAAAAATAATTAAATTCCTCTACATTTATCTCCTCAGTTAACAGCACTTATAAGTGGTGTGCTAAAACTTTCTATCTCCTCATTTTTCCAGGAAAGTAGGAGGGTCGTCTCTGATCATTTCATGCTGTTGTTAGCTTAGAACAAAAAATAATATGTGGAAGGACTCTTGCTCATACTACCCTCGTGAGCCTACATTCATGATTAAAGAAATAAGCATTTCTTTTCTTTTTTTTAAATATATGAAATTTATTGTCAAATTGGTTTCCATACAACACCCAGTTCTCATCCCAAAAGGTGCTCTCTTCAATACCCATCACTTTAACTCCCCTCGCTCCCACCCGCATCAACCCTCACTTTGTTCTCAGTCTTTAAGAGTCTCTTATGCTTTGGCTCTCTCCCACTCTAACCTCTTTTTTTTTCCTTCCCCTCCCCCATGGATTTCTGTTAAGTTTCTCAGGATCCACATAAGAGTGAAAATATATGGAATCTATCTTTCTCTGTATGGCTTATTTCACTTAGCATCACACTCTCCAGTTCCATCCACGTTGCTACAAAGGGCCATATTTCATTCTTTCTCATTGCCACGTAGTACTCTATAGTGTATATAAACTGCAATTTCTATATCCATTCATCAGTTGATGGACATTTAGGCTCTTTCCACAGTTTGGCTATTGTTGAGAGTGCTGCTATAAACATTGGGGTACAAGTGCCCCTATGCATCAGTACTCCTGTACCCCTTGGGTAAATTCCTAGCAGTGCTATTGCTGGGTCATAGGGTAGGTCTATTTCTAATTTTTTGAGGAACATCCACACTGTTTTCCAGAGTACCTGCACCAGTGTGCATTCCCCCCAAGAGTGCAAGAGGGTTCCTGTTTCTCCACATCCTCGCCAGCATCTATAGTCTCCTGATTTGTTCATTTTGGCCACTCTGACTGGCGTGAGGTGATATCTGAGTGTGGTTTTGATTTGTATTTCCCTGATGAGGAGCGATGTTGAGCATCTTTTCATGTGCCTGTTGGCCACCTGGATGTCTTCTATAGACAAGTGTCTACTCATGTTTTCAGCCCATTTCTTCACTGGATTATTTGTTTTACGGATGTGGAGTTTGGTGAGTTCTTTATAGATTTTGGATACTAGCCCTTTGTCCAATATGTCATTTGCAAATATCTTTTCCCATTCCATCAGTTGCCTTTTACTTTTGTTGATTGTTTCCTTTGCTGTGCAGAAGCTTTTTATCTTTATGAGGTCCCAATAGTTCATTTTTGCTTTTAATTCTCTTCCCTTTGGGGATGTGTCAAGTAAGAAATTGCTGCGGCTGAGGTCAGAGAGGACTTTTCCTGCTTTCTCCTCTAGGGTTTTGATGGTTTCCTGTCTCACATTCAGGTCATTTATCCATTTTGAATTTCTTTTTGTGAATGGTGTAAGAAAGTGTTCTAGTTTCAACCTTCTGCATGTTGCTGTCCAGTTCTCCCAGCACCATTTGTTAAAGAGACTGTCTTTTTTCCATTGGATTCTCTTTCCTGCTTTGTCAAACATTAGTTGACATACTTTTGTGGGTCCAATTCTGGGGTTTCTATTCTATTCCATTGGTCTATGTGTCTTTTATGTGCCAGTACCATGCTGTCTTGATGATTACAGTTTGTAGTAGAGGCCAAAGTCTGGAATTGTGATGCCTCCTGCTTTGGTCTTCTTCTTCAAAATTACTTTGCCTATTCGGGGTCTTTTGTGGTTCCATACAAATTTTAGGATTGCTTGTTCTAGCTTTGAGAAGAATGCTGGTGCAATTTTGATTGGGATTGCCTTGAATGTGTAGATAGCTTTGGGTAGTATTCACATTTTAACAATATTTATTCTTCCAATCCATGAGCACGGAATGTTTTTCCATTTCTTTGTGTCTTCTTCAATTTCCTTCATAAGCTTTCTATAGTTTTCAGCATTCAGATCTTTTACATCTTTGGTTAGGTTTATTCCTAGGTATTTTATGGTTCTTGGTGCAATTGTGAATGGGATCAGTGTCTTTATTTGTCTTTCTGTTGCCTCATTATTAGTGTATAAGAATGCAACTGATTTCTGTACATTGATTTTGTATCCTGCAACTTTGCTGAATTCATGTATCAGTTCTAGCAGACTTTTGGTGGCGTCTATCGGGTTTTCCATGTATAATATCATGTCACCTGCAAAAAGCGAAAGCTTGACTTCATCTTTGCCAATTTTGATGCCTTTGATTTCCTTTTGTTCTCTGATTGCTGATGCTAGCACTTCCAGCACTATGTTAAACAACAGCGGTGAGAGTGGACATCTCTGTCATGTTCCTGATCTCAGGGGGAAAGCTGTCAGTTTTTCCCCATTGAGAATAATGTTAGCTGTGGGATTTTCATAAATGGCTTTTTTGATGTTTATGTTCCTTCTATCCCGACTTTCTCGAGGGTTTTTATTAAGAAACGATCCTGAATTTTGTCAAATGCTTTTTCTGCATCGATTGACAGGATCATATGGTTCTTATCTTTTCTTTTATTAATGTGATGTATCACGTTGATTGATTTGCAAATGTTGAACCAGCCCTGCATCCCAGGAATGAATCCCACTTGATCATGGTGAATAAGTCTTTTTATAAGCTGTTGAATTGGATTTGCTAGTATCTTATTGAGAATTTTTGCATCCATATTCATCAGGGATATTGACCTGTAGTTCTCTTTTTTTACTAGGTCTCTTTCTGGTTTAGGAATCAAAGTAATACTGGCTTCATAGAATGAGTCTGGAAGTTTTCCTTCCCTTTCTATTTCTTGGAATAGCTTGAGAAGGATAGGTATTATCTCTGCTTTAAATGTCTGGTAGAGTTCCCCAGGAAAGCCATCTGATCCTGGACTCTTATTTGTTGGGAGATTTTTGATAACCGATTCAATTTCTTCGCTGGTTATGGGTCTGTTCAAGCTTTCTATTTCTTCCTGTATGAGTTTTGGAAGAGTGTGGGTGTTTAGGAATTTGTCCATTTCTTCCAGGTTGTCCAGTTTGTTGGTATATAATTTTATAGTATTCCCTGATAATTGCTTCTATTTCTGAGGGATTGGTTGTAATAATTCCATTTTCATTCATGATTTTATCTATTTGGGTCATCTCCCTTTTCTTTTTGAGAAGCCTGGCTAGAGGTTTGTCAATTTTGTTTATTTTTTTCAAAAAACCAACTCTTGGTTTCATTGATCTGCTCTACAGTTTTTTTAGATTCTATATTTTTTTATTTCTGCCCTGATCTTTATTATTTCTCTTCTTCTGCTGGGTTTTGGGTGGCTTTGCTTCTCTGCTTCTATTTCCTTTAGGTGTGCTGTTAGATTTTGTATTTGGGATTTTTCATGTTTCTTGAGATAGGCCTGGATTACAATGTATTTTCTTTTCAGGACTGCCTTCACTGCATCCCAAAGCATTTGGATTGTTGTCTTTTCATTTTTGTTTGTTTCCATATAGTTTTTAATTTCTTCTCTAATTGCCTGGTTGACCCACTCATTCTTTAGTAGGGTGTTCTTTAACCTCCATGTTTTTGGAGGTTTTCCAGACTTTTTCCTGTGGTTGATTTCAGGCTTCATAGCATTGTGGCCCGAAAGTATGCATCGTATGATCTCAATTCTTGTACACTTATGAAGGGCTGTTTTGTGTCCCAGTATGTGATCTATCTTGGAGAATGTTCCATGTGCACTCGAGAAGAAAGTGTATTCTGTTGCTTTGGGATGCAGACTTCTAAATATATCTATCAAGTCCATCTGATCCAATGTATCATTCAGGGCCCTTGTTTCTTTATTGACCATGTGTCTAGATGATCTATCCATTGTTGTAAGTGGGGTATTAAAGTCCCCTGCAACTACCACATTCTTGTCAATAAGGTTGCTTATGTTTGTGAGTAATTGTTTTATATATTTGGGGGCTCCCGTATTCGGCACATAGACAGTTATAATTGTTAGTTCTTCTTGATGGATAGACCCTGTAATTATTATATAATGCCCTTCTTCATCTCTTGTTACAGCCTTTAAGTTAAAGTCTAGTTTGTCTGATATAAGTATGGCTACTTCAGCTTTCTTTTGACTTCCAGTAGCATGATAGATAGTTCTCCATCCCCTCACTTTCAATCTGAAAGTGTCCTCAGGTCTAAAATGAGTCTCTTGTAGACAGCAAATAGATGGGTCTTCTTTTTTTATCCATTCTGATACCCTATGTCTTTTGGTTGGCGTATTTAGTCCATTTACATTCAGTGTTATCATAGAAAGACATGGGTTTAAAGACATTGTGATGTCTGTAGGTTTCATGCTTGTAGTGATGTCTCTAGTACTTTGTCTCATAGGATCCCCCTTAGGATCTCTTGTAGGGCTGGTTTAGTTGTGATGAATTCCTTCAGTTTTTGTTTGTTTGGGAAGACCTTTATCTCTCCTTCTTTTCTAAATGACAGATTTGCTGGACAGAGGCTTCTTGGCTGCATATTTTTTTCTGTTCATCACATTGAAGATCTCCTGTCATTCCTTTCTGGCCTGCCAAGTTTCAGTAGAGAGATCGGTCACGAGTCTTATAAGTCTCCTTTTATATGTTAGAGCACGTTTATCCCTAGATGCTTTCAGGATTTTCTCTTTATCCTTGTATTTTGCCAGTTTCACTATGATATGTCTTGCAGAAGATCCATTCAAGTTACCTCTGAAGGGAGTTCTCTGTGCCTCTTGGATTTCAATGCCTTTTTCCTTCCCCAGATCCGGTAATTTCTCAGCTATTATTTCTTCAAGTACACTTCCAGCACTTATCCCTCTCTCTTCCTCCTCCGGAATACCAATTATGTGTAGGTTATTTCTCTTTAGTGCATCACTTAGTTCTCTAATTTTCCCCTCAAACTCCTGGATTTTTTTGTCTCCCTTTTTCTCAACTTCTTCTTTTTCCATAATTTTATCTTCTAGTTCACCTATTCTCTCCTCTGCCTCCTCAGTCTGAGCTTTGGTTGTCTCCATTTTATTTTGGAGCTCATTAATAGCCATTAATAGCATTTTTAGCTCCTCCTGGCTGTTCCTTAGTCCCTTGATCTCTGTAGCAAGAGATTCTCTGCTTTCCTGTATACTCTTTTCAAGCCCAGCGATTAATTTTATGACTGTTATTCTAAATTCACTTTCTGTTATATTGTTTAAATCATTTTTGATCAGTTCGTTCGCTGTTGTTATTTCCTGGAGGTTTTTTTGAGGGTAATTCTTCCGTTTAGTCATTTTGTATAGTCCCTGGAGTAGTGCAGAACTGCAGGTCACTTCCCCTGTGATGTCTTGAATAACTTGGGTTGGTGGGCGGGGCCGCAGTCAGACCTGATGTCTGCCCCCAGCCCACCACTGTAGCCATAGTCAGACTGGTGTGTAGCTTCCCTTCCCCTCTCCTAGGGGCGGGATTCACTGTGGGGTTGTGTGGCCCTTCTGGGCTACTTGCATGCTGCCAGGATTGTGGTGCTGGGGATCTGGCATATTAGCTGGGGTGGATCGGCAAGGTGCACAGGGGTGGGAGGGGCAGGCTCAGCTCACTTTTCCTGCAGAGATCTGCTTCGGGAGGGGCCCTGTGGCACCTGGAGGGAGTCCGACCTGCCGGAGGGATGGGTCCACAGAGGCACAGCATTGGGTGTTTGCGCAGTGCAAGCAAGTTCCCTGACAGGAACTGGTTCCCTTTGGGATTTTGGCTGGGGGATGGGTGACGGAGATGGCGCTGGTGAGGGCCTTTGTTCCCTGCCAAGCTGTGCTCTGTTGTCTGGGGCTCAACAACTCTCCCTCCCGTTGTCCTCCAGCCCTCCTGCTCTCTGAGCAGAGCTGTTAACTTATAACCTTCCAGATATTAAGTCCTGCTTGCTGTCAGAACACACTCCATCCAGCCCCTCTGCTTTTGTAAGCCAGACTCGGCGGCTCTGCTTGGCTGCCAGGCTGCCCCTCCGCCCCGGCTCCCTCCCACCAGTCCATGTAGCGGGCACCACCTCTCTGCCCTTCCTACCCTCTTCCGTGGGCCTCTCATCTATGCTTGGCTCTGGAGAATCCATTCTGCTAGTCTTCTGGTGGTTTTCTGGGTTATTTAGGCAGGTGTGGGTGGAATCTAAGTGATCCGCAGGATGCAGTGAGCCCAGCGTCCTCCTACGCCACCATCTTCCTCCAATTTTTTTTCAGCATTTCTTTTCTTGAATGTCCAACTGTTCTAATAGTTTTACTCTATTTATTGTATGCCTAGTATTCACTGGAGTGTCCCTTCTTTCACTTGCAATATTTAACACTAGAATAATATAATATTTGATGGAATTTTAGAAATTACAATGGAAGAATCCTTTCTATTGCATTCCTGACAGATGTGCTCTCAAATTTGTAATGATGAAAAGTTCAATTCAAGAACCCTTGGGGCAACCAACTCCATTGTTGAACATTTACTTGTTAAGAAAGCTTTTCTATTGTGACTTGAAACTAGATCCTATTACTTTTTACTTGTTGGTTCTAAGTCCATTCCAGGTAGCTAAAATAATTGCCTTCACTCTGCAATAGACAACTTTACTTGCATATTTTTCTTTGCTGCCAAAGAATAATTTTAGATGAGGTACTACTATGGACCACACAAAAATCAGTTTGCCAATCAATACAATAAGAATGATCATAATAATGGAGTAAAGATGAATGAGGTAGTAGCTAATAATATCTAAAAGAAATTATTAATCCATTGGAAGAAAGGAGATTTGTCAGAGTAATGCAATATCATATGTGATTAATCAACATTTAGGTTGAATCTTGGCATTGAAGAATATTATTAGCAAAGCAAGTATCCAATAAGGTTACACAAATTTCTTATTCTTTTTCTGGCTATTGATTCTCAACTCATCATTCAAGTGTTAGAACCATATTCTTTTACCCAGAATTTCCCTGATTTTCTCTCTAGAGCATAATTCAATATGCTCATAGTTAGACCCTGTTGTCACTTCAAAGTATATGACTGTAAGATCAAATGAAAGTCAAGGTTCCCCAGAAACTGTTAACTCACTTCTAGGTTATAATATGTATTTTTAACATAGGGAGCATGATTTTTTTAGGTTATAATACATATTTTTAACTTAGGGAGCATGAGTTTTGTAGATAAGCTCATAAATACTACATTTTGAATAAAATTAAAAACTGTATTGTCTAGATTATTGTATATTCAGTATGAGCACACTGATATTGAACATTTTGTAAGTGTTGTTTATTTAAGTTACACATTGAAAAATTATTCTGGGCCAAACACTGAATGAGGCAGTGAAGATATGAAGATGAAACCACACTTCTTTTCCTGAAGTTTGCAGTTTAATGGGAAAAACAGAGGAAAACATACTAACAATTTTATGGAATTGCATGGAAATTGTATCACCTCCAAGTAACAGAAACCCTGACTTAAATTGTCTTTTTTTAGCAGTCATTATCATTTTAATTTTCATGATAGGTGTCTCTTTTTTTAAATATTAAATATTTTATATGTAAATATATTTTTTAAGTTTATTTTGAGAGAGATGGACAGTGTGAGTGGGGGACGGTAGAGAGAGGGAGAGATAGAGAGAATCCCAAGCAGGCTCCACGCTGTCAGCACAGAACCTGACATGGGCTTGAACTCATGAAATAGTAAGATCGTGACCTGAGCCAAAACCAAGAGTAAGACGCTTCACCGACTGAGCCATCCAGGTGTTCCTTAATATGTAAATATTAAACAACACATTCTTGCACAAACAATGGGTCAAATAAGAAATCAAATAGCAAATCAAAATATGTCTCAAAACAAAAGAAAAAGGAAACATAATATTCCAAAGCCTATGGGTGCAGCAAAAGCAGATGTTTGAGTGAAAATTATTGTATAAATGTTTGTATTAGGAAAAGACGTTCAAATAAACAACTTGACATTACACCACAAGGAACTAGAAAAAGAAGAAAGTTAGCTAAAATTTAAGAGAAAGGAAATAACAAAGAAAAAAACAGAAATAAGAGACCAGAATAAAACACACCAGCATAACATTGAAAGTAAAGACCAGTTTTTCCAAAAAAAAAGAAAAAATTGGCAATGCTTTAACTACACTAAGCAAAAAAGAGAGAATACTCAAAAACAAAAATGAGAAATAGAAAGGAAAACAATAACAGACACCACAGACATACATAGTGTGATAACAGATTGCCATAAACTATTGTATACTCACAAATCAGATAACTTGGGGTGGGGGGGCAGATAATTCCTAAAAATACACAAGTTACCAAGATTGAATTACGAATCTCGAATCCAAGAATAGGAAATCTTCTTTCACCAATAATAAGAATGAACGTTGAATTAGGAGTCAAAGATCTCCCAGCACAGAAAAGCCCAAGACTACATGGCTTTATTGAGGAATGCTACCCAACGTTTAAAAAAATAATTAATGACAATCTTTATCAAGATCTCACAAATAATGGAATAGAGGGAACACATTCAAAATCATTCTATGAGGCCAGTAGTACACAGATACCAAAGCAAGATAAAAACGATACAAGAAAAAAATGGTCTAGTTTGTCCAATATAATTATTGCTACTCCAGCTTTCTTTCTTTTGACATCTGTGTGCATTATAAATGTTTCTCCACCCCCTCACTTATAATATGCAAGTGTCTTTAGGTCTAAAATGAGTCTTTTGCAGGTAGTATATAGATGGGCCTTGTTTTTTATCCATTCTGATACCCTATGTCTTTTGATTGGAATATTTAGTCCATTTATTTTCAAAGTAATTATTGATATATATGTATTTATTGTCATTTTATTTCTTGTTTTGTCGTGTTTCTGGAGATGTTCTCTGATTTTTTTTGTCTCTGTCACTTTTGGTCTCTCCTTTGCACTCAAAGAGTCCCCATTAATATTTCTGGCAGTGCTGGTAGTCACAAACTCTTTCAGTTTTTCTTTGTCTGTGAAACTATCTTTCCTTCTATTCTGAAAGACAGACTTGCTGGATAGAGTATTCTCTTTTTTATTATTTGAGAGAGAAAGAGAGAGAGAAAGAGAGAAATCAGAGCATAGGGGAAGAGGGAGAGAGAATAAGAGAATCTTAAACAGGCTTCACACTCAGCACAGATCCTTATGCAGGTTCAATCCCACAGCCCTGGGATCATAACCTAAGCTGATTTCAAGAGTCAGAAACTCAACAGGCTGAGCCACCTAGGCACCCCCTGGATAGAGTATTCTTGGCTACAGACTTTTCCCATTCAGAACATCAAGTATGTCATTCCACTCCCTTCTATATTGTCAAGTTTTTGTAAAGAAATCTGTACCTTAGCATTATGGGTTTTTCCTTGTAAGTTAAGGACTTCTTTCATCTTGCTGTTTTTAAGATATGTTTCTTATCACTATATTCTGAAATTTCTAATTACAATATCTCTTGGTGTTTGCCTGCTTTTGTTGATTTTTACAGGAGTTCCCTGTGCTTCCTGGATCTGGATGTCTGTTTCCTTCCCCAGATTAGGAAAGTTTATTTCTATTCTTTCCTGAAATAAATTTTCTTCCACTTTTTCTCTCTTCTTCTTCTGGTACTCCTATGATAAGAATGTTATTGTACTTGATGGAGTCACTGAGTTACCTAAATCTATTCTCATGTTGCATAATTCTTCTGTCTCTCTTTTGTTCAGCTTCATTATCTTCCATTACTTTTTCTTCTAGGTCATTAATTTGTTCCTCTGTTTCCTCCATCCTGCTGTTTATTGCATTAAACATGATTCTAATCTCGTTTATTGCAATCGTCATCTCTGATTGATTTTTTAACTCTTTTATCTCTGTGGTAAGGATCCCACTGATGTCTTCTATTCTTTTTCAAGTCCAATAAGTATCTTCATGATTGTTGTTTTAAATTATCCATCAGGTATGTTACTTATATCTGTTTTGCTTAGATCTCTGGCCATGGCCTTATCTTGTTCTTTCATTTATGATAAATTCAATTTTCTTCTCATTTTGTCTAAGTCTCTGCCTTCTTATCTGTGTTAGAAAAGCCGGGTATGTTTCCTGTTCCTGAGAGTGATGGCCTTATGAAGAAGAGGTCATGTAGTGCGCAGGGACTGGTGCTTCAGGGAGCATCTCCAGTGTATGCTGCATGTGCTCTGTTCTGCTCTGGCTGTTCTATTCTTTCAGCCAATCATCTGCAGAAGCTTTCCTTGCCTTCTGTGGGCAGTGTTTGGTCCCTGGCCTGAATGTGGTGTGTTTTAACTAGGTCTTCTCATGAAATGAGTCCTGATACTGCTTCCACCAGAACTGAGGTCCAGCAGAACTCTGGTTGGGAGACATAGTGTGGGCAGGGGTTTGTGCTGGCCTTCCAGGGGAGGGGCCTACTGCACTGGAACTGAGGCAAGCTTAACTGAGAAGGGAATTCAAGCCATAGCATAGAGGTGTGGGGCTTGGTGTATGCAAGTTAGGCAGCCAGTGTCCATGCTGAGCTGGTTTCCTCAGGTGGCTCTGTGTTTATGTTGAGGAGCGGGAGAGGGAAATGGCACAGCCAGATCCTTTGTTTCCAGAGAAGTGTCTCTATGAATGCTACCTCTTTGAGATGTACTCTAAGAAGAGTGAATAATCTCCCCCCTCTGTGCCCCATGTACTTCTCAGATCCCTGTTTCCATGCTCTATGCCCACCTTGTTTCCCTGCCTTTTCCCCAGGGACAACACAGGGCCACTCCTGGCTCTATAAAAGCCAAGCCTACTGACCTTTAAAACTTCAGGCTTTAGAGACATTGTTGGCAAGAGTTTGTGCAGCTCTTCTCGGGGAGAGGCCTGACATGCAGAGACTGAGGCAAGTTTGACTGAGAATGGCAGTCATTCCAGAGTGCATGGGGGTGTAAATAAGTTAGGCAGCCAGTTTTGGTGCTGTGCCACTTCCTGCATATGTCTCTGTGTTTATGCTGAGAGGGAAGGGAGGTAAATGGCATCAACCATCTCCTTTGTCCCTGGAGAGGTGTCTCTGTGGATACTACCTCTCAGAGATGTACTCTTAAATAGAAGTATGAATAATCTCCCCACTGTGTCCTCCAGGCATTCTTCAGATCACTGCATCCATGCTGTCTGCCCCTAGGTTCTTTGCCTGCCTTGTCTCCAGGAGCAGGGCAGTGCCCTCTGAATTCTATCCCTGCCAAGCCTGCTGAACATAAAAACTCCAGGCTTTAGGTCCTGCTGGTTGCAATAATTTATTAAATTCAGCCCCTTACATTTTCAAAGACATTTTATTTGGGGGGAAAGTTCTCCTTGAGTATTTCCTTATATACTCCTTTCTCTTGCCCTTTTTTGCAACCATGGCTCCCTCCCATCCACAGCACCTGCAGTTCCTACATTTAATGTGGCCTCTTCTCTCACTTTAGTTCTGGAGACTGTTCTTTCAGTCTTCAGGTTGATTTCTTGGGTATTTAGGATGACTTGCTGGTTACCTATCTGTGTTTGTTGGAGGAGACATGCCTAGGGTCCTCCTACTCTGCCACTATCTTCCTCTCCCTCAAATTGTCTTAAATAATAAGGAAACTATCTTACATTACAAAGAGTTCAAAGGTGAAGAAATGGTTAGGATTTGTTGAACGAGAGGCTCATTAATGTTATTAAGAATTAAGGTTTATTCTAGTGTCAATTCTTCCATCCTCAGGGAGCAGAGTGGCCACAGAAGATCCAGGTGTCATGTCAAGATACGAGTATATTAAGAGAAACAAGGAGGGCTATTTTTTCTTGTAGTTCTCCCTTAAGAACAAGGAAAAATTTACCAAATCCTGGCAAGTTTCACAATACGTCTTATTACCCAGAATATATCATTTACCCATGCCTGAAGAAGTTACTGGCAAGAAAAATGTAATCTGTTTACATCATGACCAATCATGCCATCTTTGGAAGAAAAAAGTAAGGTGAGTTTTCTCCCAACTCCATCACTGGAAGATTTTTTAAAAAGACATTTGATAATAGGCCACCAACAGTGTATTTCAGAAATCTGATTACTTATAGCTATTTGATGACAGGAGTGAAAGGGGGACAGTTGGGAAGATTTATGGGAAATTGTGCACCCTGAATATTTGAAAAATAAGAAACATAAAAATGCAACATATGTATTTCAGTCTAGCAAAGATAGAAATCTAGCTCTGGTTCCCCTGGGCCTGACTAGAACTGGTCCAGGTGACAATTATCTGGCCATTCTTTCTATTCATTTATTCAACAGGTCCTTATTGGATGTTTACTTAATACTCTGCCCTTTGATAGGCACAAGAATTACACAGTGAAGATCAAAGCATGGACCCAGCTTTCATGAAGCCTATAATCTGGTTCAGTAGTGAAAAATTCTATAGTATAAAATATACCATAAGTCAGTAATATAAATAGCACATGTCAACTGAAATGTGATGAGAATTAAGATTTGTCACAGTGGAGGCTGCCAGGTGGCTTGACTTGAGTTGAGTGTTTGACTCTTGATTTCAGCTCAGGTCATGATCTCACAGTTCGTGGGTTTGAGCCCCACATTGGGCTCTGTGCTGACAGTGCAGAGCCTGCTTGGGATTCCCTCTCTACCCCTCTCTCTGCTTCTTCCCCACTCTCTCTGTCTCTCTGTCTCTCACATTTAATAAATAAACTTAAAAAAATATCACTGTGGACTGAAGTAGTCATCAGAGTCCTATTCAATTTTCAAAGAATTTTTTGCACAATAGTTCCAAGTGCTGTCATATAATGCTGCTCTTAAATTTTAGGCTCTTGGAGGTTAATTAGTATTAAATTCTATCATATTCTTTCTTCTTTTAGCTAAATTCAGATTTCATCACTCAAAATGTTAACTTCCAACACAGGTCTAGAGAAAAGACAGTGAACCTACTAAATGGAATCCCAAATCCTCCCAAGTCCTCTTCCATCTGCTAACTAATACTTAAAATTGAGCTCTATCTCCTGATCTCAACTTAAATTATAGGTTTATTTACTGTTTGCTAGGCACTGAGCAAGAAATACAAAGACAAACATTACCTATTCTTGCCTCCAATGCCTCCTTATGGGAATGAACAACAAACCAAAAATTATAGAACAAGATGTTAAGTGACATGACAGATAAAAACAGAGATAAATTTCTTTCATCAACAATTTTTAGAAAGCTAATTATGTACAAAAAGTATTATGATAATGAGATATAATAATTTCGACAGTGAGAAGTAAACAAAATGCATTAGGAAATTCTAAAATGAGTAATTAATTTCAACTCTGGAGGATGGATGGGGGCAGGGGAAAACTACCTGGAAATAGGAAAGGTAAAATTTACATATTTTTGCCCCCTCAAAATTGTGTGTTCCTGTACCAGGAAACTGTAGGGCCATGAATTAAACATAATTTGTATTACTTTCATACTTTTCCCTTTCTGTAGCAGAAAAAATTTATTTGAAGAACTAATGAATAAACTCATGTGACTGCCCTAAACTTATTTTTTTTTTATTTTTAATTTTGTAGATTAAAGTGTGTATTTAAATTCTAGGTAGTTAATATATAGTGTAGTACTGTTTTCAGGTGGAAAATTTAGTGATTCATCAATTACATACATGAAGTAGTGCTCATCACAAGTGCCCTCCTATATACTCATCATCCATTTATCCCATTCCCCCACCCATCTCCCTCAATCAAATCTCAGTATTTTCTCTATGGTTAAAAGTCTCCTATGATCTGTTTAACTGTCTTTTTTCCTCTTCCCCTATTTTTTCATCCATATCGTTTGATAAATTCCACATACGAATGAAATTACATGGTATTTGTTTTTCTTGGCACCGACTTATTTTGCTTAGCATAAACACTCTAGCTCCATCTATGTCGTTGCAGATGGCAAGATTTCATTCTTTTTTATGGCTGAGTAATATTCTGTTGTATATAAATAGCATTTCTTCTTTAACGAGTCATCAGTCAATGGACATTTGGGCTCTTTCCATAGGTGGCTATTGTTGATAGTGCTGCCATAAATATCAGGTACGTGTGCCCCTTTGAATTAGTATTTTTGTATCCATTAGGTAAATACTGAGTACTGATATTACTGGGTCATAGGGTAGTTCTGTTTTTAGTTTTTCAGGAACCTCCATACTATTTTCCAGAGTGGTTATACCAGTTTGCATTCACACCAACAGTGTAAAAGGATTTCCCTTTTTCCATGTTCTTGCCAATATATATTGCTTCTTCTGTTGTTAATTTTAGCCATTTTCACGGGTGTGAGGTGGTATCTCATTGTGATTTTGATTTGCATTTCCCTGATGATGAGTGGTGTTGGAAACTTTGCATGTGTCTCATGGCCATCTGTATGTCTTCTTTGGAAAAATGTCTATTCATGTATTCTGCCAATTTCTTAACTGGATTATTTGTGTTTTGGATGTTGAGTTTGATAAGTTATTTAGAGATTTTGGATACTAACACTTTATCAGAAATATCATTTGCAAATATATTATTCCATTCACTAGGTTGTCTTTAATTTTTGTTGATGTTTCCTTTTCTGTGCAGAAGATTTTTCCTTTGATGAAGTCCCAACAGTTCAGTTTTGCTTTTTTTTCCCTTATCTCCCACGACGTGTATAGTAAGAGGTTGCTCCAGCCGAGATCAAAGAGTTTGCAGCCTGTGTTCTCTTCTAGGATTTTGATTGCTTCCTGCCTCACATTAAGTATTTAATACAGTTTGAATTTATTTTGTGTATGGTGTAAGTGATCCAGTTTAATTCTTTTGTGTGTTACTGTCTAATTTTCCCAACACCCTTTGTTGAAGACACTGTCTTTTTTTTTCCATTGGATATTCTTTCTTGCTTTGTCGAAGAGGAGTTGACCATATAATTGTGGGTTTATTTCTGGGTTTTCTATTCTGTTTCATCGGTATATGTGTCTGTTTTTGTGCTGGCACCATACTGTCATGATCACTACAGCTTTGTAATAAAACATGATGTCTGGAATTTGATGCCTCCAGCTTTGCTTTTCCTTTTCAAGATTGCTTTGGCAATTCGGTGTCTTTTCTGGATCTATAGAAATTTTTGGATTGTTTGTTCTAGTTCTGTGAAGAATGCTGGTGGTATTTTGGTACAGATTGCATCAAATGTGTAGATTTCTTTGGGTAGTATTGACATTTGCACAATATTTGTTCTTCCAATACACGAGCATGGAATGTGTTTTCATTTCTTTGTGTCATCTTCAATTTCTTTCATAATTGTGTTCTATAGATTTCAGGGTACAGATCTTTTACCTCTTTGGTTAGGTTTATCCCTAGGTATCTTATGGTTTTTGATCCCATTGTAAATGGGATCAATTCCTTGATATCTCTCTCTCTGTTACTTCATTATTGGTGTATAAAAATGCAACAGATTTATGTAAATTGATTTTATATCCTGCAACTTTACTGAATTCGTGTATCAGTTTTAGCAATATTTTTAATATATGAAATTTATTGTCAAATTGGTTTCCATACAACACCCAGTGCTCATCCCAAAAGATGCTCTCTTCAATACCCATCACCTCCCATTCCCTCCCTCCCACCACGATCAACCCTGTTTGTTCTCAGTCTTTAAGAGTCTCTTATGCTTTGGCTCTCTCCCACTCTTATTTTTTTTTTCCTTCCCCTCCCCCATGGGTTTCTGTTAAGTTTCTCAGGATCCACATAAGAGTGAAAACATACAGTATCTGTCTTTCTCTATGGCTTATTTCACTTAGCATCACACTCTCCAGTTCCATCCACGTTGCTACAAAGGGCCATATTTCATTCTTTCTCATTGCCACGTAGTACTCCATTGTGTATATAAACCACAATTTCTTTATCCATTCATCAGTTGATGGACATTTAGGCTCTTTCCACAATTTGGCTATTGTTGAGAGTGCTGCTATAAACATTGGGGTACAAGTGCCCCTCTGCATCAGTACTCTTGTATCCCTTGGGTAAATTCCTAACAGTGCTACTGCTGGGTCATAGGGTAGGTCTATTTTTAATTTTTTGATGAACCTCCAAACTGTTTTCCAGAGTGGCTACACCAGTTTTTAGCAATTTTTTGATAGAGTCTTCAATTTTTTGATAGAGTCTTTTGGCTTTTCTACATAAAGTATCATGTCATCAGTAAATAATGAAATTTTGACTTCTTCTTTGCCAATTTGGATGTGTTTTATTTCCTTTTGTTGTCTTATTACTGAGACTAGGACTTCCAGTACTATCTTAAATAACAATGGTGAGAGTAGACATCCCTGACTTGTTCCTGACCATAGAGGAAAAGCTCTCAGTTTTTCCCCATTGAAAGTGATATTAGTTGTGAGTCTTTCATATATGAGCTTTATGATGTTGAGGTATTTTTCCATCTATCCCTACTTTTTTGAAGGTTTTATGAAGAATGGTTGCTGTACTTCATCAAATGCTTTCTTTGCATCTATTGAGAGGATCATATGGTTATTATCCCTTCTATTATTAATGTGGTGTATCACATTGATTAATTTGTGAATATTGAGCCACCCTTGCAGCTGAGGAATAAATCCAAGTTATTAGTGGTGTATAATTATTAAGGTACTGATGGATTCTATTTGCTAGTATCTTGTTGAGAAGTTTTGCATCCATGTTCATCAGGGATATTGACCTGTAATTTCCCTTTTTAAGGGGTCTTTTTCCGGTTTTGGAATCAAGGTAATGTTTGCTTTGTATAATGAGATTGGGAGTTGTCCTACCTTTTCTATTTTTTTGAAGCAGTTTTAGAAGAATATTTTTTAACTCTTCTTTACATGTCTAGTAGAATTCCCCAGGGAAGCCATCTAGCCCTGGACTTTTGTTTGTTGAGAGATTTTTGTTTGCTGATTCAATTTCTTTGCTAGTTATGGGTCTATTTAAACTTTATATTTATTCCTTTTTCAGTTTTGGTAATTTATGTTTCTAGGAATTTATTCATTTCTTTCAGATTGCCCAGTGTTTAGCACATAATTTTTCATAATATTCTCTTACTATTTTTGTATTTCTGTGATGTTGGTTGTGGTATCTCCTCTTTCATTCGTGATTTTATTTATTAGAGTCCTTTCTATTTTCTTTTTTATAAGTCTGCCTATGTGTTTATCAATTATTTGAAAGAACTGTCACATGGATTTTTATCTCTTCTGCTGGGGTTTATTTGTTTCTATTTTTTTCTGCTCTAATCTTTATCATTTCCTTTCTTTGGCTGGCTTTAGGCATTATTTGCTATTCTTTTAATAGCTGCTTTAGGTGTAAGACTAGGTTGTGTATTTGAGATTTTTCTTGCTTCTTGATATAAGCCTGTATTGCTATATACTTTCCTCTTATGGTTTCCTTTACTGAATCTCAAATGTTTTGAGGTCTGCTTCTTCCTTTGCTGAATCTCAAAGTGTTTTCATTTTCATTTGTTTCCATTTAATTTGTTTTTATTTATTCTTTACTTTCCTGGTTAAACCATTCATTCTTTAGTAGGATGTTCTTTAACCTCCAGGTATTTGTGGTCTTTCCAAATTTTTTCTTGTGATTGACTTCATGTTTCATAACATTGTATTCTAAAAATATGCATGGTATGATCTCAATCTTTTTGTACTCATTGAGGTCTGATTTGTGACCAAGTATTTGATCTAATCTGGTGAATATTCCATGTACACTCAAAAAAATGTTTATTCACTGTTTTAGAAAGAAATGTTCTGGATATGTCTGTTAAGTCCATCTACTCCTGTGTATCATTCAAAGACATTGTTTCTCTGTTGATTTTCTGCTTAGATGATTAGTCCATTGCTGTAAAAAGAGTGATAAATTCACCTACTATTATTGTATTATTATCAGTGAGTTTCTTTATGTCTGTTAGCAATCGATTCATATACTTGGGTGCTCCCAAGTATTCATATACTTGGGAGCATTTAGACCATTTATATTCAGAATGATTATTGATGCATATGAATTTACTGTCATTTTATTACTTATAAAGTCTATGTTTTTGGAGATTTTCTCTGTAACTTTGTTGCTTTTGGTTTTTTTGCCCACTCAAAGAGTCGCCTTTAATATGTGTTGCAGGACTAGTTTAGTGGTCTCAAACTCCTGTAGGTTTTGTCTGGGAAACTCTTTATCTTTCCTTCTATTCTAAATGACAGCCATGCTGGATAAAGTATTCTTGGTTACATATTTTTCCCTTTTAGCACGTTGAATCTATCATGCCACTCCCTTCTGCCCTGCCAAGTTTCTATGGAGAGATCTGCTGATAACCTGATTTGTCTTCCCATGTAGGTTAAGGAATTATTTTCCCTTGCTGTTATCTCTGTATTTTACAAATGTTATGATATGTCTTGGTGTTGAGCTGCTTTTGTTGATTTTGATGGGAGTTCTCTGTGCCTCCTGGATTTCTATATCTGTTTCATTCCCTTGATTAGGGAAGTTTACAGCTATAACTTTCTCAGATAAATTTTCTGCCCTTTTTCCCCTTTTCTTCCAGGATTCCTATAATACAAATGTTATTATGGTTTATGGAGTCCCTGAGTTCCTTAAGTCTACATTTATGATGCACTATTTTTCTTTCCCTCTTTTTTTCAACTTCATGATTTTCTATAATTTTATCTTTCATATCACTTATTCATTCCTCTCCTCTTCCATCTTTGTTTTTGATTCATACAGTTGGTTTTGTGTCTTCATTATAGCATTCTTTTTATTTCAGCCTGACTAGTTTTTAGGTCTTCAATATCTACAGTAATGGACTTCCTAGTTTCTTCTATGTTTTTCTCAATCCCAACTAGTATCCTTATGATTGTTACTTTAAAATCTGGTTCAGGCACCTTACTTATATCTGTTTTGATTAGATCCCTGGCCATGACTCAGAGTGGCTCAGTCAGTTAAGTGTCCAACTTCAGCTCAGGTCACGATCTCACGGTCCTTGAGTGCAAGCCCCATGTCAGCTTCTGTGCTGACAGCTCCAAGCCTGAAGCCTGCTTCAGATTCTGTGTCTCCCTCTCTTTGTCCTTTCCCACTCTCTCTCTTTTTCTCTCTATCTCTCTCAAAAATAAATAAACATTGAAAACAATTTTTTGAGAGGAGGTTATATACTTTCCAGGTCCTATGTGCTCTAGGAAGTGTTTTTGGTGTATGCTGTGTGCACTCTGCTATTTATTGTGTTTTGGCTGCTCATTCCCTCAGATAAGTCTGCTGCAGAGTTCTTCCTTGCCTGTAGTGGGGAGTGTTTAGACCTTGTCCAGTGTGTAGTGAGTTTTAACTAAGTGTGATTTGGTCTGCTTGTTAGAAAAAGCTAGATCCTATTTCCCCTATAGCTGAATTTTTGCACTATTCTTTGGGCATTAGACTTAGTGCATGTGGGGTGTTTGTGCTGATCTTCTGGCAGAGGGGTCTGTTGATGCTTTGGTCCTTAGGCACACTTGTCTTTAGAAAAAAAAACCCTGCAGAACTCAGGGGGTGTGGCTACTGTAAGAGTCTCAAGCTTCCACTGTGGGAATTGTGCCTCCCTCTGAAGTTTGTGCTTCCACAATGTGACTTATTTTCTCCCTGTAGTTGTGCAGTTTGTTCTCTCAGCCTTAATATCAACATCTTGGGTACTCAGAATGATTTGATATTTATCTAGCTATGTTTGAGGGATGAGGCAAGCTTTGGGTGTCCCTACTACTCCACCATCTTAATTCCTCTTGCCCTAAACTTCCAATTTCTAACTGTATGAACTTAATCAAGTTACTATATCTATCTCTGTAACTAACTTTTATCATATGTAAACAAAGCTGGAATAAAAATCTGTAAAGTCCTTTATACCTCTAACGTTGCTTTACTGTTAGTTCTTTAAGACTGATACACATGGGGCACCTGGGTGACTCAGTCAGTTAAGCGACCAGCTCTTGGTGTCAGATTGGGTCACGATCTCTCAGTTCGTGAGTTTGAGTCCTGCATCAGGCTTTACACTGACAGTGCAGAGCCTGCTTGGGATTCTTTCTCTACCCCTCCCCTGCTCTCTCTGTCTCTGTCTCTGTCTCTCTCTCAAAAATAAATAAAATTTTTAAAAATTTAAAAAGATTGATAGACATCATTAAGTAAAATGTTTGACAATACTCTGATACCAATTATGAGGAAAGAATTGGACTTCTACATCAGTTTTGTCATTCTCAAATATTGAAAACTTCAGTCTTAAATTTTAGTTTTGAATTTTTAGAAACAGAAAACCATAAACTATCAAGTCAATGTGAACTTTGAAATCATATTATTTATCTTATTGTGTCTTATCTTTTTTTACCTTATCTTGTTGAATAAATCAATATATCACACAGTTGGTTAGAGAAACTTTCTAAATAAATAAGTCTTTTTCTTGCCCCCTCTCCAACCAAAGGTGTATGAATCATAAGCTCTTCCCTATCTAATCTAAAATATAAATACAGCACTGTCCTCAGAATGCCAAGTCATTATCACTTAATGTAGAATTATTAAGCACAATGGAAAATAGCCAAAACTGCTATTTAATCAAAATAAAACAAAAAAGACTAGCCTTAGCTCATTACACGTTTCAAATTTCTTTATATTCATTTTGGTAGCTACTGCCATTAAATGACACAAATAAGACTATACTAGACACTTTTTTATTTCTATAATATATACAATAACATACTCTTTCCTAAATCAGTCCATGAATGTTATGAGTATCTCAACCTGTTAATTATACAGGCTCTGCCTGACCATAAAGAATTTGCATCCTTTCTGCAATGGCTATGGGTCTAATAATCCTAAACACCAGTGTGTTGGTACCACCTATGTACTCCAGTCCTTCTAAAAGAACCTTCAACAAAGGTGAAATATGCTAGTTGGAAAATGACAGAAAGGAATAAAAATCTTGCCCCAAAATAGCTACCCACATTAGATGTCACCATCTCTAAAATTCTATAATTGGAAATTCATTCTTTTGGTGTGCTTTCTTCTGTGAGTCTTTTATAAAATAAAAACTCCAAAGACAACGACCAAACAACAATTACTTCAAAAATATAAGGACTCACAATGATATCCTATTTAATGATGAAATATTGTAGTGATCCCATTAAATCATAGACAATCAAAAAATGCTTATCATCACTACAACTTAACATTTTTCTAGAAGTTTTATCCATTGGAATAAAGTGTTTGCTTCATTATCAAATAAGAATAACTATCCTTAAAAGGATACAAATATAGATCTGATTATAGTTATGATTGCTTATTTATCAACCCACAGAAAATAACTGTAAGCTTATTAGAATTAATTTTTAAATTCAGTAAAATAGCTCATTACCTAATAATATAGAAAAAATAATTTTTTTCCTATATGCCAACAATAACCAATTACCTTTTACAAAACAAGTAAGAAATGACTACCTAGGGAAAAGGAGAGATTTGAAAGATTCATAGGAAAAAAAAAAAAACTCTAAAGCTTTACTAAAAAACATAGAAGAAGTGTTAAATAAATGAAGACACACAGCATATTTATCAAGTTTTATGAACTGCCTACATCGCTCCCGGATCTGTGCAAGGTGCTGGGATGTGATAAAGAAGACAGACATCGATATTTTAAGCCATGTAAGCCTCCTGGGGCTTAGATTCCAATATTGGGAGAGAGATAAGTAGTGAGTAAAGAAATTTAAAAGAATATTTGAGATTGTGATATGTTCTATGAAAGAAATATAGAATAATGACACAGCATAACTAGAAGGGACACTTTGGATGTTATAACGTAGAATCAAACAACGGAAATCAAAAAAGCATGTGCAGAATAAACAGATCAGTAAAGGAAAATATGAAGTTCCAAAAAAGACTCAGAGTAAAATAAAAAAAAAAAAATGGCAGAGTAGCCAGCTCCAAAAGTCAGTATCTCCACAGAAACATAGAAAAAAAAAAAAAAGCAGAAAGTGTCAGAAACAACTTTTTCAGGACTCTGAAAAACATTTAAATGTTTATAGCAGCCAAGTGAATGTTGAATCAAAAAATAAAGACAATTTTTAAAAACTTTGTGACGTTGTTACTTGCCCTTGCCCCACCCTATCCCAGCTGAGCAATAGTCCTGAAGGCAGTAGTTGTGTTCCCAGTGTGGGGACCTTGTCCCTGGTTACAGAAGGAACAGAGGAGACCTCATTCACAGTTAATTATGTTTGTCTCTACTAACCTGTCTGTGAGCAGCTAAAGTAATGATATGAGTCAATCATGTCTGTTTCACCTAATTCTAAATTTACTCATGGCAGAAAGGGATTAGACATTTCTAAAACAAACAAACAGTGTAAGATAAATGAAAAACCAACAAATGCCTGAGCCAAAAATTATAGTTAAGACAGATAAAGCGTAAGAGGAAAAGCTAGGTAGACAATCTCTTTGGGAAATTAGAGCATTCAAAAATGGCCCTTGTATACTAGAGATTTCAGAAAGCCATATACATGGCCAAGATAGGACACATGCACGGAAAAGACCTGAGGAATTAAGATGACTGAGTAGTAGGAGGAATCTATGCTTGCTTCATCCCTCAAACACAGCCAGATAAATACAAAATCATTCTGAACACCCAACAAATCGATCTGGGGACTGAGAGAACAAACTACATACCTAAAGGGACAAAAGCATCCACATCATGGAAGGTAGGAGCTGTGGAGAGTTGATTTGAAGGAGCAAAGAATTTCAAGTGTTGTGGAAGCAAAGGAGCCCTGATTACAGAGAGAGGAGAGAGAGAGAGAGAGAGAGACAGAGACAGAGACAGAAAGAGAAGCACATGGGGGATTTCACAGGAAAAAACACCCAAAACCATTGCCTGGGAAAAAGAGAGGGGCTGATTATCACAAGTTTTCCAAGCAGCAGAGCTCAAAGTCTGAAGTTTTAGAAGTCCACATCATCCCACGTGAATGTTTGGCAGGCTTAGTGGTGATACTGTGGGGAAGGAGGGCAGAGGCTTGGGAGCAGAAAGCATGGTCTAAGGATCCCCTGTGTCACACTAGGAGAGACAACTCTCCTTCCTGGAGTGCATTTAGGAGAGACAGTACTGCTTCTCAGAGGACAAAAGAGAGGGCAGGCAACATTTAGTGGCCTCGTAAATTAGCATAGCAGCAGAAGAACCTGCTGAAGGCAGCTAACCTGGAACCCAGATTTTGGTTACCCTTTACCATAAACTATGAGTCCCTGTGCAGTTGTGTGACTGCTTTTCTGAGACAAAATTGCACCAACCACAACACAGTGAGATCCTACCCCAGAGGATAAGAGCAAGTCCATGCCACACCATATCCATAAAATTTGAAGTTTTGAAATCTAGCCATGCACCTAAGATAAAACAGGAGCACTGTGTGGCCAGGCAGGCAGATGACACAGACACAGACAGAGTGAAGGCAGGGTTTTGAGGGAACCCTGAGACACAAGAAGGGAGATTGGTCACTCTTCTGTGAGGGCTTTCTGGACAGTGGCATGAGAACTCACCTCTCCAGGGACAAGAGATCAGGTGATACCATTTTCCCCCTTACCCGTCAGCACAGACTGAATTCAGCGAGCAATACAGCACCCCCTGTGGATTCCAGAGCCACTTACACAAAACCTTGCCCCACTGCACCCTGCAGGTGTATCTTTACTAGGGTAAGTTTTTTTGAGAACCAGCACAGCATGCTCCTCCCCAAGAAGACCAGTGGTCTTCCCCTGTGGATTCCAGAGCCACTTACACAAAACCTTGCCCCACTGCACCCTGCAGGTGTATCTTTACTAGGGTAAGGTTTTTTGAGAACCAGCACAGCATGCTCCTCCCCAAGAAGACCAGCACCAACACCTCACATGCACCAAGTTTACTGAGATTACTGCAAAGCTTCACCTCTAGGAGAATTAGTATCTAGCTTTTTCTAACAAGCATACCAAAACACACCTAGTTAAAACTCACCACACACTGGACAAGGTCCAAACACTCCCCAATACAGGCAAGGAAGAACTCTGCAGAAGACTGATCTGAGGGAAAGAGCAGCCAAAACACAACTGCAGAGTGTACACAGCACACACCAAAAACACTTCCTGAAGCACTAGGGCCTGGACAGTATATGACCTCTTAATATAGCCATTACTGGGGTGCCTGGGAGGCTCAATCGGTTAAGCATCTAATTCTTGGTTTCAGCTCAGATCATGGTCTCATGCTTTGTTAGTTCCAGTCCCACATTGGGCTCTGCACTGATAGCATGGATCCTCCTTCAGATCCTCTGTCTTCCTCTCTCTCTTCCCCTCCCCATCTCGCTCTCTCGTTTTCTCTCTCAGAAATAAAATAAAATAAAACATTTTAAAAATATAGCCATTACTGTCAGGAGCAGGAAACATAACAAGTTTTCTTAACACTTAGAAGAGAGATATCTGGATGAAATGCCAAGATAGAGAAATTCATCATAAAAGAAAGAACAAGAAGACGTCATGGCCAAGGATCAAATAAAAACAGATATAAGTTATGTGCTTTAATCAGAATTTAAAATATATGTGTACCACTACATTTATTGCAGCATTCTTTATTGCAGCCAAGTTATAGAAATATAGAAGCAACCTAAGTGTCCATAAGTAGATGAATGGATAAAGAAGATGTGATCTCTGTCTCTGTCTCTGTCTCTGTCTGTCTCAGTCTCACATACACACACAATGGAATATTTCTCAACCATAAAAAAAGAATGAGACCTTGCCATTTGTAACAACATGGATGGACCTAGAGGATATTATGCTAAATGAAATAAGTCAGACAGAGAAAGAGAAATACATATAGTATTTCACTTATACATGGAATTTTAAAAACAGAACAAACAAACAGAAACAGAAACAGACCAATAAATAATAGCAACCAGAGTTCAGGGAGGTAGAGGGTGAGCAAAAAGCGGTGTAAGGGAGTGGAGGTACAGGCTTCCAGTTATGGAATGAATAAATCACTAGGGATGAAAGATACATAAGAAATATAGTCAATGGTATTGTAATAGCATTGTATGGTAACAGATGAGAGCTAAACTTGTGGTGAGCATAGCATCATGTATAGTTGTACAATTACTAGGTTGTATACCTGAAACTAATGTAACATTCTGCATATCATCCATACATCAAATAAAAAAGAAAAATAAATAAGTGAGGGTTCCTGGATGTCTCGGTCAGAAGAACATGAGGCTCTTGAGCTAAGGGTCATGAATCCAAACACCATGTTGGGTGTACAGATTACTAAAAAATAAATAATAAACTTTTACAATAAGAAAGAAAAATAAATGAATAAAACTAAAAATATAGACAATATACTTCAAACTAAAAAGTTTTGCATAATGAAGAAAACCATCAACAAAGTAAACAGGCAACCAGATGAATGGGAGAAGATATTTCCAAATCATATATTCAATAAGGGATTAATATCCAAAATACATAAAGAATTTACACAACTTAATAGAAAAAAACCAAACAACCCAATTAAAAAATGGACAGAGGATATGAATAGTTTTTTTTTTAATTTTCTTAATATTTTCTTTATTCTTGATAGTGAGAGAGAGAGTGAGGGAGGGGCAGAGAGAGGGACACAGAATCCAAAGCCAACTCCACGCTCTGAGCTGTCAACACAGAGCCCAACACAGGGCTTGAACTCATGAGCCGTGAGATCATGACCTGAGCAGAAGCCAGACGCCCAACTGACTGAGCCACCCAAGTGCCCCATGAATAGACTCTTTTTTTTTAAAGAGACATACTGATGACTAACAACCACTGAAAAGATCCTCAACATCACTAATCATCAGGGAAACAAAAATCAAAGTTACAATGAAATATCACCTCACACCATTCAGGTGGAATACTATTGAAGACAAAAAGTAATGAGTTGGTGATAATGTAGAGAAAAAGGAATTTTGTACACCATTTCTGGAAATGTAAACTGTGCTGTCACTATGAGAAACAGTATTGATATTCCTCAAAAAAATAAAAATAGAAGTACCAGGATCCTGGAAAGATGGTGGCATAGGAGGACTCTGGGCTCACTGCGCGTCCTGCTGATCACTTGATTCCACCTACACCTGCCTAAATAACTCAGAAAACTGCCAGAAGACTAGCAGAATGGAGTCTCCAGAGCCAAGCGCAGACGAGAGGCCCATGGAAGAGGGTAGAAAGGGCGGCAAGGCCTTGCACGCTCCATGGACTGGTGGGAGGGAGCCGGGCGGAAGGTCGGCCCTAAGGCCAAGCAGAGCCCTGAGTCTGGCATGCAAAAGCAGAGGGGCCTGATGGAGTGTGTTCTGACAGCAAGCAGGACTTGACATCTGGAAGGTTATAAGCTAACAGCTCTGCTTGGAGAACATGAGGGCTGGAGGACAATGGGGGGGGGGGTGGGAGGGGAGAGTTGTTGAGCCCCCGGAGGACAGAGCTCAGCTTGGCGGGGATCAAAGGCGCTTGCCAGCGCCATCTCCCTCGCCCATCCCCCAGCCAAAATCCCAAAAGGAACCAGTTCCTGCCAGGGAACTTGCTTGCACCACGCAAACACCCAACGGTGTGCTTCTGCGGATCCATCCCTCCAGTGGGTCTGACTCCTTCCTGGTGCCACAGGGCCCCTCCCGAAGCGGATCTCCGAAGGAAAACGAGCTGAGCCTGCCCTTCCCGCCCCTGTGCACCTTGCCAATCCACCCCAGCTAATACACCAGATCCGCAGCACCACAAGCCTGGCAGTGTGCAAGTAGCCCAGACGGGCCACACCAACCCACAGTGAATCCCGCCCCTAGGGGAGGGGAAGAGAAGGCACACACCAGTCTGACTGTAGCCCCAGCGGTGGGCTGGGGGCAGACATCAGGTCTGACTGCGGCCCGCCCACCAATGCAAGTTATTCAAGACAGCACAGGGGAAGTGCCCCGCAGTTCCGCACCACTCCAGGGAGTATCCAAAATGACCAAACGGAAGAATTACCCTCAGAAAAACGTTCAGGAAATAACAACAGCTAACGAACTGGTCAAAAATGATTTAAACAATATAACAGAAAGTGAATTTAGAATAAAAGTCATAAAATTAATCGCAGGGATTGAAAACAGTATACAGGACACCAGAGAATCTCTTGCTACAGAGATCAAGGGACTAAGGAACAACCAGGAGGAGCTAAAAAATGATATCAACGAGTTCCAAAATAAAATGGAGACAACTATGGCTCGGATTGAAGAGGCAGAGGAGAGAATAGGTGAAAGAGAAGATAAAATTATAGAAAAAGAAGAAGCTGAGAAAAAGAGAGATAACAAAAATCCAGGAGTATGATAGGAAAACTAGAGAACTAAGTGATGCACTAAAGAGAAATAATCTACGCATAATTGGTATTCCAGAGGAGGAAGAGAGAGGGATAGGTGCTGAAGGTGTACTTGAAGAAATAATAGCTGAGAAATTCCCAGATCTGGGGAAGAAAAAAGGCATTGAAATCCAAGAGGCACAGAGAACTCCCTTCAGACGTAACTTGAATCGATCTTCTGCATGAAATATCATAGTGAAACTGGCAAAATACAAAGATAAAGAGAAAATTCTGAAAGCAGCTAGAGATAAACGTGCTCTAACATATAAAGGGAGACGATAAGACTCGTGACAGATTTTTCTACTGAAACTTGGCAGGCCATAAAGGAATAGCAGGAGATCTTCAATGTGATGACAGAAAAAATATGCAGCCGAGAATCCTTTATCCAGCAAGTCTGTCATTTAGAATAGAAGGAGAGATAAAGGTCTTCCCAAACAAACAAAAACTGAAAGAATTCGTCACCAATAAACCAGCCCTACAAGAGATCCTAAAGGGGATCCTGTGAGACAAAGTACCAGAGACATCGCTACAAGCATGAAACCTACAGACATCACAATGACCCTAAACCCATATCTTTCTATAATAACACTGAATGTAAATGGAATAAATGCGCCAACCAAAAGACATAAGGTATCAGAATGGATAAAAAAACAAGACCCATCTATTTGCTGTCTACAAGAGACTCATTTTAGACCTGAGGACACCTTAAGATTGAGAGTGAGGTGATGGAGAACTATGTATCATGCCATTGGAAGTGAAAAGAAAGCTGCAGTAGCCATACTTATATCAGACAAACTAGACTTTATTTTTTTTTAATTTTTTAACGTTTATTTTTGAGACGAGAGAGAGCATGAATGGGGGAGGGGCAGAGAGAGGGAGACACAGAATCTGAAACAGTCTCCAGGCTCGACAAACTAGATTTTAAATTAAAGGCTGTAACAAGAGATGAAGAAGGGCATTATATAATAATCACAGGATCTATCCATCAGGAAGAGCTAACAATTATAAATGTCTATGCACCGAATACAGGAGCCTCCAAGTATATAAAACAATTACTCATAAACATAAGCAACCTTAATGATAAGAATGTGCTAATTGCAGGGGACTTTAACACTCCACTTACAGAAATGGATAGATCATCTAGACACACGGTCAATAAAGAAACAAGGGCCCTGAATGATACATTGGATCAGATGGACTTGACAGATCTATTTAGAATTCTGCATCCCAAAGCAACAGAATATACTTTCTTCTCGAGGGCACATGGAACATTCTCCAAGATACATCACATACTGGGTCACAAAACAGCCCTTCATAAGTATACAAGAATTGAGATCATACCATGCACACTTTCAGACCACAATGCTATGAAACTTGAAATCAACCACAGGAAAAAGTGTGGAAAACCTCCAAAAGCATGGAGGTTAAAGAAGACCCTACTAACAAATGAATGGGCCAACCAGGCAATTAAGGAAGAAATGAAAAAATATATATATATGGAAACAAATGAAAATGAAAATACAACAATCCAACCCCTTTGGGATGCAAGAAGTCAGACCTGAGAGGAAAATACATTGCAATCCAAGCCTATCTCAAGAAACAAGAAAAATCGCAAATACAAAATCTGACAGCACACCCAAAGCAACTAGAAGCAGAACAGCAAAGACACCCCAAACCCAGCAGAAGAGAAATATTAAAGATCAGAGCAGAAATAAACACTATAAAAACTAAAAAAACTGTAGAGCAGATCAATGAAACCCAGAGGTGTTTTTTTGAAAAAATAAACCAAATTGACAAACCTCTAGCCAGGCTTCTCAAAAAGAAAAGGGAGAGGACCCAAATAGATAAAATCATGAATGAAAATGGAATTATTACAACCAATCCCTCAGAAATACAAGCAATTATCAGGGAATACTATGAAAAATTTTATGCCAACAACCTGGACAACCTGGAAGAAATGGACAAATTCCTAAACACCCACACTCTTCCAAAACTCAATCAGGAGGAAATAGAAAGCTTGAACAGACCCATAACCAGCGAAGAAATTGAATCAGTCATCAAAAATCTCCCAACAAATAAGAGTCCAGGACCAGATGGCTTCCCAGGGGAGTTCTAGAAGACATTTAAAGCAGAGATAATACCTATCCTTCTCAAACCATTCCAAGAAACAGAAAGGGAAGGAAAACTTCCAGACTCATTCTATGAAGCCAGTATTACTTTGATTCCTAAACCAGACAGAGACCCAGTAAAAAAAAAAAAAAAAAAGAGAACTACAGGCCAAAATCCCTGATGAATATGGATGCAAAAATTCTCAATAAGATACTAGCAAATCAAACTCAACAGCATATAAAAAGAATTATTCACCATGATCAAGTGGGATTCATTCCTGGGATGCAGGGCTGGTTCAACATTCACAAATCAATCAATGTGATACATCACATTAATAAAAGAAAAGAGAAGAACCATATGATCCTGTCAATCGATGCAGAAAAGGCCTTTGACAAAATCCAGCACCCTTTCTTAATAAAAACCCTCGAGAAAGTTGGGATAGAAGGAACGTACTTAAACATCATAAAAGCCATTTATGAAAAGCCCACAGCTAACATCATCCTCAATGGGGAAAAACTGAGCGCTTTCCCCTAAGATCAGGAACACGATAGGGATGTCCACTCTCACCGCGGTTGTTTAACATAGTGTTGCAAGTTCTAGCATCAGCAATCAGACAACAAAAGGAAATCAAAGGCATCAAAATTGGCAAAGATGAAGTCAAGCTTTCACTTTTGGCAGATGACATGATATTATACATGGAAAATCTGATAGACTCCACCAGAAGTCTGCTAGAACTGATACATGAATTCAGCAAAGTTGCAGGATACAAAATCAGTGTACAGAAATCTGTTGCATTCTTATACACTAACAATGAAGCAACAGAAAGACAAATGAAGAAACTGATCCCATTACAATTGCACCAAGAACCATAAAATACCTAGGAATAACTCTAACCAAAGATGTAAAAGATCTGTATGCTGAAAACTGTAGAAAGCTTATGAAGGAAATTGAAGAAGATATAAAGAAATGGAAAAACATTCCGTGCTCATGGATTGGAAGAATAAATATTGTAAAAATGTCAATAGTACCCAAAGCTATCTATGCATTCAATGCAATCCCAATCAAAATTGCACCAGCATTCTTCTCGAAACTAGAACAAGCAATCCTAGAATTCATATGGAACCACAAAAGGCCCCGAATAGCCAAAGTAATTTTGAAGAAGACCAAAGCAGGAGGCATCACAATCCCAGACTTTAGCCTCTACTACAAAGCTGTCATCATCAAGACAGCATGGTATTGGCACACAAACAGACACATAGACCAATGGAATAGAATAGAAACCCCAGAACTAGACCCACAAATGTATGGCCAACTCATCTTTGACAAAGCAGGAAAGAACATCCAATGGAAAAAAGACAGTCTCTTTAACAAATGGTGCTGGAAGAACTGGACAACAGCATGCAGAAGGAGGAAACTAGACCACTTTCTCACACCATTCACAAATATAAATTCAAAATGGATAAAGGACCTGAATGTGAGATAAGAAACCATCAAAACCCTAGAGGAGAAAGCAGGAAAAGACCTCTCTGACTTCAGCCGCAGCAATTTCTTACATGACACATCCCCAAAGGCAAGGGAATTAAAAGCAAAAGTGAACTACTGGGACCTTATGAAGATAAAAAGCTTCTGCACAGCAAAGGAAACAACCAACAAAACTAAAAGGCAACCAACGGAATGGGAAAAGATACTTGCAAATGACATATCAGACAAAGGGCTAGTATCCAAAATCTATAAAGAGCTCACCAAACTCCACACCCAAAAAACAAATAACCCAGTGAAGAAATGGTCAGAAAACATGAATAGACACTTCTCTAAAGAAGACATCCAGATGGCCAACAGGCACATGAAAAGATGCTCAACGTCGCTCCTCATCAGGGAAATACAAATCAAAACCACACTCAGATATCACCTCACGCCAGTCAGATTGGCCAAAATGAACAAATCAGGAGACTATAGATGCTGGAGAGGATGTGGAGAAATGGGAACCCTCTTGCACTGTTGGTAGGAATGCAAACTGGTGCAGACACTCTGGAAAACAGTGTGGAGGTTCCTCAAAAAATTAAAAATAGACCTACCTTTTGACCCAGCAATAACACTGCTAGGAATTTACCCAAGGGATACAGGAGTACTGATGCATAGGGGCACTTGTACCCCAATGTTTATAGCAGCACTCTCAACAATAGCCAAATTATGGAAAGAGCCTAAATGTCCATCAACTGATGAATGGATAAAAAAAATTGTGGTTTATATACACAATGGAGTGCTATGTGGCAATGAGAAAGAATGAAATATGGCCTTTTGTAGCAACATGGATGGAACTGGAGAGTGTTATGCTAAGTGAAATAAGCCATACAGAGAGAGACAGATTCCATATGTTTTCACTCTTATGTGGATCCTGAGAAACTTAACAGAAACCCATGGGGGAGGGGAAGGAAAAAAAAAGAGGTTTGAGTGGAAGAGAGCCAAAGCATAAGAGACTCTTAAAAACTGAGAATTGGGGGCGGGAGTGAGGGGAGGGTGAGTCATGGGTATTGAGGAGGGCACCTTTTAGGATGAGCACTAAACTTCATATATTGAAAAAAAATCATATTAAAATGAACAAAAATAAAATAAAATAAAATAAATTTTAAAAAAATAGAAGTACCATATGATTCAGCATTTCCACTTCTGGGCATTTATCTGAAGAAAATGAAGGTATCAATTTGAAAAGATAAATGCACCCTTATGTTCAATGCAGCATTCAGAATGGCCAAGATAAGGAAGCAACCTAAGTGTCCATATGTAGATGAATGGATAAAAAAGATGTTATATATGTAATGGAATATTAATCAGCAATATGAAAGAGTGAAATCTTTCTATTTGGGGTAATATGAATAGACCTATAGTGTATTATGCTAAGTGATAAGTAAGACAAAGAAATACTCTATGGTTTCACTTATCAGCAACATCTAAAAACAAAATAAAATGGAAAGAAACTCATAGACATGGGAAGAAAATTCTTGGTTAACAAAGAAGGAATGGATTAAGGGGATAGTAAAATACGTGAAGAGGATTAACAGGTCCATTTAAATGGACCACAACTCTATGGTCAACTTACTTTTGACAAAGCAGGAAAGAATATCTAATACAGAAAAGACACTGTCTTCAACAAATGGTATTGTGAAAATTGGACATCCATGCAGAAGAATGAAACTGAACCTCTTTTTGACACCATACACAAAATTAAATTCAAAATGTATGAAAGACCTAAATGTGAGACAGGAAAAATAATAATCCTTGAGGATAACACAGGCTGCAACCTCTTTGACATCAGCCACAGCAACTTCTCACTAGACACATCACTGGAGGCAAGGGAAATACAAGCAAAAGTGAAATATTGGAACTTCATCAAGACAAAAAGCTTCTGCACAACAAAGGAAACAATCAACAAAACTAAAAGGCAGCCAACAGAATTGGAGAAGATATTTTCAAATGACATATCTGATAAAGGGTTGATATCCAAAATCTATAAAAAAAAAATTATCAAACTCAAAACCCAAAAAAGAAAAAACCCAGTTAAAAAATGGGCAGAAGACATGAATACACACTTTTTCAAAGAAGACTTCCAGATGGCTAACACATCAGTCATCAGGGAAATGCAAATCAAATCAAAACAATGATGAGATACCACCTCACACCCATCAGAATGGCAAAAATAACAACACAGGAAACAAAAGATTTTGGCAATGATGCAGAGAAAGGGGAACTCTCTTACACTGTTGGTGGGAAAGCAAACTGGTATACCCACTCTGGAAAACAGTATGGAATTTCTCAAAAGGTTAAAAATAAAATTACCATATGACCCAGAAATTTCACTACAAGATATTTATCCAAAGGATACAAAAATACTGAATTTAAGGGGCACATGCACCTGATATTTATAGTAGCATTATCAAAAATAGCCAAATTATGGAAAGAACTCAAATGTCCATCGACTAATGAATGAATAAAGAATAAGTAGTATATACATACAACGGAATATTACTTAGCCATCAAAAAGAGTGAAATCTTGCCTTTTGCAACAACGTGGGTGGGGCTAGAGTGTATTATGCTAAGCGAAATAAGTCAGTCAGAGAAAGACAAATACCATATGATTTCACTCATGTGAAATTTAAGAAATGAAACAGATGAACATAGGGGGAGAAGGAAAATGAGAGAAGCACACCATAAGAGACTCTTAACTGTAGAGAATAAACTGAGGGTTGATAGAATGGGGTGGACAGGGAGATAGGCTAAATGGGTGATGGGTATTAAGGAGGGCACTTGTGATGAGCACCGGGTGTTATATAAGTGATGAATCACTAAATTCGAATCCTAAAACCAATATTGTCCTATATGTTAACTAACTAAAATTTAAATACAAACTTGAAATAAAAAGAAAAAAAGTCCTCATATTAGCAATCAAAATTCCAACAGCAGAAAGTAAAAAAAAAAAAAAAAAAATGAACCTAAAGCAAGGAGAAGGAAGGAAAGAATATAAATAAAAGCAGAAAGCAATGAATATGAAAAAACAACAGAGAACATTAATGAATACAAAGTTTGAACCTTTAGATGAAATGAATAAAATTGATGAAACTCCATCATGAAAACAAATAAAATAGGATATCGCTACAGATTCAGCAGCTATTAAAAAAGGGTGACTATTGTGTGTTTGTGTGCTTTTTATGTTTGTTTGTTTGTTTGTTTGTTTGTTTTATTTGTCTATGTGCTTGCATGTCTTTGGTCCCTGTTTGTATGTTTGTTTTCCTTAACAGGGCTACTTCAAGAAACAAATCAAAGTACACCTCGTGGAGAGTCCAAAACATCACTGTAAGTAGAGAAATAAAATAACCAAAATCACAACAACAGAGAACAAGTAACACTATCCACAAAACACCTCCTGAAGGGCCAGGCCCTGGACAGTGTAAAACCCCTCTTTTAATATAGAAGTGCTTACAGGTGCAGAGCACATAACAAGCTTTTTAAACTCATAAAGGACAGGAAACTAGCTAAATGACGAAATGGAAGAATTCTCAAAAGAAATTCCAGGAAGAATTGACAGCTAAAGAATTGATCAAAACACATATAAGCAATATAACTGAACAAGAATTTAGAATAATAGTCATAAGATTAATCTCTAGGCTTGAAAAAGGCATAGAAGACAGCAGAGTATCTACTGCTGCTGAGATAAAGCAACTAAAAACTAGCCATGATGAATTAAAAAATGATATAAATGAAGTGAAAAATTAAATGGAGGCGGCCACAGCATGGATTGAAGAGGCAGAGGAGAGAATAGGTGAATTAGAAGATAAAATTATGGAAAAAGAGGAAGCTGAGAAAAAGAGAGATAAAAAAAATTCAGAAGTATGAGGGGAGAATTATAAAACTAAGTGATGCAATCAAACGGAAAAATATCCGTATCATAGGAATTCCAGAAGAGAAAGAGAGAAAGGGGATGAAGGTGTACTTGAACAAATCACAGCTGAGAACTTCCCAATCTGGAAAGGAAACGGGCATTGAAATCCCAGAGGCACAGTGAACTCCCTTAAGACATAACATGAATCGATCTTCTGCACAACATATCATAGTAAAACTGGCAAAATACAAAGATAAAGAGAGAATTCTGAAAGCAACTAGGGATAAATGGGCCTTAACATACAAAGGTAGACACATAAGGGTGGTAGCAGACCTATCTACCAAAACTTGGCCGACAGAAAGGAATGGGAGGAAATCTTCAATGTTATCAACAGGAAATATATGCAGCCAAGAATCCTTTATCCAGCAAGTCTGTCATTCAGAATAGGAGATATAAAGGTTTTCCCAGACAAACAGTGAAGGAATTCATCACCACTGAACCACCCTACAAGAGATCCTAAGGGGGACTCTGTGAGTGAAATGATGCAAGGACCACAAAGTACCAGAGACATAACTACAAGCATGAAACCTACAGATAACCCAACGACTCTAAGCCCATATCTTTCAATAATAACACGGAATATAAATGGACTAAATGCTCCAATCAAAAGACATAGGGTATCGAAATGGATAAAGAAAACAAGACCCATCTATTTGCTGTCTACACGAGACTCGTTTTAGACCATGGGACACCTTCAGATTGAAAGTGAGGAGATGGAAAACTATTTATCATGCTACTGGAAATCAAAAGAAAACTGGAGTAGCCATACTTATATCAGACAAACTGGACTTTAAATTAAAGGCTGTAACAAGAGATGAAGAAGGAAGGGCATTGTATAATAATTACAATAATTTATCCATCAGGAAGAGCTAACAATTATAAATGTCTATGCGCCAAATATGGGAGCCCCCAAATATATAAAACAATCAATCACTAACATAAGCAACCTTATTGATAAGAATGTGGTAATTGCAGGGGACTTTAATACCCCCTGACAACAATGGACAGATGATCTATACACAGAATCAGTAAGAAAACAATTGCCCTGAATGATACATTGAACAAGATGGACTTGACAGATATATTTAGAACTCTGAATCCCAAAGCAAAAGAATATACTTTCTTCTCGAGTGCACATGGAAATTCCCCAAGATAGATCACATGCTGTGTCACAAAACAGCCCTCAATAAATGTAAAAGAATTGAAATAGTACCATGGACACTTTCAGATAACAATGCAATGAAACTTGAAATCAACCACAGGAAAACATATGGAAAACCTCCAAAAGCATGGAGGTTAAAGAACATCCTACTAAAGAAGGAATGGGTCAACCAGACAATTAGAAAAGAAGTTAAAAGATATATGGAAGCAAATGAAAATGAAAAGGCAACAATCCAAACCCTTTGGATTGCATGAAAGGCAGTCCTAAGAGGAAAATGCATCGCAATCCAGGCCTATCTCAAGAAATGAGAAAAATCTGAAAATCTAACATTGTACCTAAAGGAACTAGTAGCAGAACAGCAAAGACACCCCAAACCCAGCAGAAGAAGAGAAATAATAAAGATCAGATCAGAAATAAACAATATAGAATCCACAAAAAAAAAAAAAAACAGTAGAACAAATGAATGAAATCCAGAGTTGGTTTTTTGAAAATATACAAAATTGATAAACCTCTAGCCAGGCTTCTCAAAAAGAAAAGAGAGAGGACTCAAATGGATAAAATCATGATTAGAAATGGAATTATTACAATCAATCCCTCAGAAATACAAGCAATTATCAGGGAATTCTATGAAAAACTATATGCCAACAAACTGGAAAACCTGGAAGAAATGGACAAATTCCTAAACACCCACACACTACCAAAACTCAAACAGGAATAAATAGAAAATTTGAACAGACCCATAACTAGTGAAGACATTGAATCAGTTATAAAAAAAATCTCCCAACAAATAAGAATCCTAGACCAGATGGCTTCCCTGGGGAATTCTACCAGACACTTAAAGGAGAGTTAATACCTATCCCTCTCAAGATGTCCCAAAAGATACAAATGGAAGGAAAACTGAACCCATTCTATGAATCCAGCATTACTTTCATTCCCAAACCAGACAGAGACCCAGCAAAAAACAGAACTACAGACCAGTATCCCTGATGAATATGGATGCAAAAATTCTCACCAAGATACTAGCAAATCGAATTCAACACCATATAAAAAGACTTATTCACCATGACCAAGTGGGATTCATTCCTGGGCTGCAGGGCTGGTTGAATATTCTCAAATCAATTGATGTGATACATCACATTAATAAAAGAAAAGAACCATATGATCTTATCAATCGATGCAGAAAAAGCATTTGACAAAATTCAGCATCCTTTCTTAATAAAAACCCTCGAGAAAGTCGGGATAGAAGAAACATGCTTAAACATCATAAAAGCCACTTATGAAAAGCCCACAGCTAATATCATCCTCAACGGGGAAAAACTGAGAGCTTTCCCCCTGAGATCAGGAACACGACAGGGTGTCCACTCTCACCACTGTTGTTTAATATAGTATTGGAATTCTTAGCATCAGCAGACAACAAAATGAAGTCAAAGGCATCAAAATTGGCAAGATGAAGTCAAACTGTCACTTTTTGCAGACGACATGAAACTCTACATGGAAAACCTGACAGACTCCACCAAAAGTCTGTTAGAACTGATACATGAATTTGGCAAAGTCTCAGGGTACAAAATCAATGTACAGAAATCTGTTGCATTTTTATACACTAATAATGAAGCAACAGAAAAGCAAATAAAGAAACTGATCCCATTCACAATTGCACCAAGAACCATAAAATACCTAGGAATAAATCTAACCAAAGATGTAAAAGATCTTTATGCTGAAAACTATAGAGAGTTTATGAAGGAAATTGAAGAAGACACAAACAAATGGAAAAACATTCCATGCTCATGTATTGGAAGAATAAATATTGTTAAAATGTCAACACTACCTAAAGCAATCTACACATTCAATGCAATCCCAATCAAAATTGCATCAGCATTCTTCTCGAAGCTAGAACAAGCAATCCTAAAATTTGTATGGAACCACAAAAGACCCCGAATAGCCAAAGTAATATTGAAGAAGAAAACCAAAGCAGGAGGGATCACAATCCCAGACTTTAGCCTCTACTACAAAGCTGTAATCATCAAGACGGTATGGTATTGGCACATAAGCAGACACATAGACCAATGAAGTAAAATTGACCCACAAACATATGTCCAACTAATCTTTGACAAAGCAGGAAAGAATATCCAATGGAAAAAAGACAGTCTGTTTAACAAATGGTGCCGGGTGAATTGGACAGCAACATGCAGAAGAATGAAACTAGACCACTTTCTTACACCATTCACACAAATAAACTCAAAATGGATAAATGACCTGAATGTGAGACAGGAAACCATCAAAACCCTCAAGGAGACAGCAGGGAAAATCCTCTTTGACTTCAGCTGCAGCAATTTCTCACCAACGCCTGTTATTTCTTGTGTTTCTGATTTTAGCTATTCTGACATGTATGAGGTGATGTATCATTGTAGTTTTGATTTGCATTTTCTTGATGGTAACCGATGATGGATATCTTTTCAAGTGTTTGTTGGCCATACAGATTGTCTTCTTTGGAGTATTATCTGCTCATGACATCTACTCACTTTTAATTGGATTATTTGTGTTTTGGGTGTTGAGTTTGTTAAGGTCTTTATATATGTCAGATACTAACCCTTTATCAGATATGTCACTTGTAAAAATGTTTTCACATTCCATAGGCTGCTTTTTAGTTTTCTTGATTATTTCCTGCACTATGCAGAAGCATTTTTATTTTGATGAGCTCCCAATAGCTTATTTTTGCTTTTGTTTTCATTGTGATGAGCTCCCAATAGCTTATTTTTGCTTTTGTTTTCCTTACCTTGGAGACGCATCTAGGAAACAGTTGCTCCAGCCTATGTCAAATAGACTACTGCCTACATTCTATTCCAGGATTTTTTATGGTTTCACGTTTCACATGTAGGTCTTCAAACATTTTGAATTTCTTTTTGTGTATTGTGTAAGAAAGTGGTCCAATTTCTTTCTTTTGCATGTTGCCATTCAATTTTCACAACACCATTTGTTAAAGAGATTTTTTTCCCACTAGATATTCTTTCCTGATTTGTCAAAGATTAATTGACCATATAGTTGTAGGTTTATTTCTGGTTTGTCTATTCTGTTCCATTGATCTATATGTCTATTAGTGTGCCAGAACCATACTGTTTTGAGGACTACATCTTTGTAATATAACTTAAAGCCCAGAAATGTGATGCTTCAAGCATTATTTTGTTTACTCAGGGTTGTTTTGGCTCTTTGGGGTGTTTTGTGGTTCCATATAAATTTTTACAATTGTTTGTTCTAGTTCAATGAAAAATGCTGTTAATATTTTTATAAGGATCACATTAAATGATACATTGCTTTGGGTAGTGTAGACATTTTGTAAGTTTGTATTCAAATTCCAATTAGCTAACATACAGTGTAATATGAGTTTGAGATGCAAATTACAGTGGTTCACACTTCCACACAAACCTAGTGCTCATAGCAAGTGCACACCTTAATCCTCACCACTTATTTTTTAAACATTTTTTAATGTTTATTTATGTTTGAGAGACAGAGAGTGAGCGGGTGAGAGGCAGAGAGAGAGGGAGACACAGAATCTGAAGCAGGCTCCAGGCTCCAAGCTCTCAGCACAGAGCCCAATGCAGGGCTCAAACTCAGGAACTGTGAGATCGTGACCTAAGCGAAGTCGGACGCTTAACCAACTGAGACACCCAGGTTCTCCCTTCACCACTTATTTAACCAATCTCCCCATTCACCTCCCCTCTGATAACCATCAGTTTGTTCTTTATAGTTAAGAGTCCCTTGCTTGGTTTGCGTCTCTCTTTCCCTTTTTTTCCCTTTTGTTCATTTGTCTTGTTTCTTAAATTCCACATAGGAGTGAAATCATATAACATTTCTCCTCTGGCTGACTTATTTTATTTAGCATAATACACTCTACCTCCATTCACATCAGTGAAAATGGCAAGAATTTTTTTCTTTTTTATGGCTGAGTTATACACCATATCTTCCTTACCCATTCATCAGTTGGTGGACACTTAGCTTGTTTCTATAATTTGGCTATTGTAGATAATGCCACTATAAACATTGTGGAGCATGCTTCCCTTTGAATTAATATTTTTGTATTCTTTCAGTAAATACCTGAAATGCAATTGCTGGATCATAGGGTAGTTCTATTTTTAACATTTTGAAGAACCTTCAAACTGTTTTCCAGAGTGGCTGCACAAGTCTGCATTCCCACCAAGAGTGCAAGGGTATTTCCCTTTCTCCCCATCCTTACCAATATCTATTGTTTCTTGTGTTGTTGATTTTAGCCATTCTGACAGGTGTAAGGTTATATTTCATTGCAGTTTTCATTTGTATTTCCCTGATTATTAGTGATGTTGAATATCTTTCCATGTCTCTGTTTTGCCATGTATATGTCTTCCTTGGAGAAATGTCTGCTTATGTCTTCTGCCCATTTTTAATTGGATTATTCAGTTTTTAGATGTTTGATTTTATATATTCTGGTGTATCTTGTATACTAAGCCTTTATAAGATAGGTCCTTTCCAAATATCTTCCCCCATTCAGTAGGTTACCTTTTACTTTTGTTGATATTGTCCTTCACTGTGCAGAAGGTTTTTAACTTTGATGCGGTCCTAATAGTTTATTTTAGCTTTTCATTTCCTTGCCTCAGGAGACATATCAAGATGTTATGGCTTATGTCAGAGAAATTATTGCCTACACATTCTTCTAGGATTTTTATGGTTTCAAGTCTCGAGCATAGGTCTTTCATCCATGTTGAATTTATTCTTGTGTATGGTGAAAGAAAGTGGAAAAATTTTATTCATTTGTATGTTGTGCTCCAGTTCTCCTAACAGCATTTGTTGAAGACAAATCTTTGTCAAAGATTGATTATATAATAGTGGTTTTATTTCTGTATTTTCTATTCTGTTCCATTGATCTATGTGTCTATTTTTGTACCAGTACCATACTGTTTTGATTATGACAGCTTTGTGACATAATTTGAAGTCTGAACTTGTGATACATCTATTTTTTTTTTAACATTGCTTTAGCTCTTCAGGGTCTTTTCTGGTTCTATACAAATTTTAGGATTGTTTGTTCCAGTTCTGTGGAAAATGCCCTTAATGTTTTGATAAGGATTGCATTAAATCTGTATATTACTTTGGAGAGTTTAGGCATTTTAACAATATTTGTTCTTCCATTCCATGAACATGTCATTTCATTTGTTTGCGTCATCCTCAATTTATTTCATCAGTGTTTTATAGTTTTTAGAGTACAGGTCTTTTACCTCTTTGCTAAGTTTATTCCTAGGTACTTTATTATTTTTGGTGCAATTGCAAGTGAGATCTTTATTTGATTTTTCCTTCTGGTGCTTTCTTATTAGTATTAGAAAAGCAACATATTTCTGTACATTGATTTTTGTATCCTACAACTTTACCGAATTAATTCAGCAGTTCTGGTAGCTTTTTATTGGAGTGTTTAAGGTTTTTATATATAGTATCAAGTCATCTTCAATTACTGAAAGTTTTGATTTTTTAAACAATTTAATTTAAACAATTTACATGCCATTTATTTCTTTTTCTTGTATTATTGCTGTGGCATGGACTTTCAGAACTATCTTGAATGAAAGTGGTGAAAATGGAAGAGAATCTAAGATGGCATGCTTACTTCCTTGAACACAGCTAAATAACTATCGAATAATTCTGAATACCCAAGAATTTTTTCCTGAGAACTGATGGAACAAATTTCAAAACTAGAGAGAGAGAAGAGGTCACATTGAAGAAGGTAGTAAGTGCAGAGATGTGGTTTGGGGGAGAAATGGATCAAGGGTGCTGCAGAAGGAAAGGAGCCCTCTTCATAGAAAAAGGTGAGAGACTGTGGAGTGCACAGGGGTATGCACAAGACTACTTCCCCCAAACCCATTGGCTGGAAAGTGAGAAGGGATGATTTTTCTGTTTTTACAACCAGTGGGGCTCAAAGACTGGAGTTTTAGAGGTCCATGGGCTTGGATGGGATAGAGTTCTGAGAGTGCTGCCCTAGTCCTGTAGAGAAGGCAGGCAAGCAACCCCAGAGAAGAATGTACAATCTGAGGATGTCCTAAGTCACACAGGGAGAGACTGCTTGTACTTCTTCTTGGAGCACATCTGTTAGAGGAGGTATTACCTTTCCAAGTACAAAACAGCTGGAAGGTGCAACTTCCCTCCCCACCCTTCAGCATAGGCACAGAAATACCTGCTGTGGTGGCTGACCAGGACACTAGTTGTTTAGCTTGCTTTTCTCCAAATCCCATGACCCAGTGCTCTGGTGTGACTACGTTTCTGGGTCAAACCTGCATCCATCCCAATGTGGAGAATCCCTTTTCCAGAAGATCAGCATGGTCCCTGCCTGAAAGGATCCAAACAGACCCCGAAAGTTTGGAGTTTTAAAGAAATCAGGCTTGGCTGTGGTAAAGCTAAAAGTGTACCGCACTGCTCCAGGCGCCCAATCAACCCAGAGACAGACAGTGTGAAAACAGCAATATGAAAAATGCCTAGGATGCATGAAAGGTAATTATTCACTCTTCTGAAAGTGCTTCCTTGAGAGCAACGAGCATGGACTCCCCGCTCTGGGAGAAAAGGAACAGGCTTGCACCATTTTCCTCCCCCATGATGCAGCATTAACCAATTTCAATAAACAGCAGAGTACCAACACAAGCTACCTAATCTGCGTGCACCAAGTCTTGCCCCCCAGAACTCTGCTGCTACTGATTTTCTCCAGAAAGTGTGCCTAAAGACCAGCACAGCTGACCCCTCCCATAGAAGACCAGCACAAACAACCACACACACTGTGTCTACTGATCATAGAGTTCTACAAAGTTTCGGTTCCAATGGAGATAGCATCAGGTCAATTTTAACAAGCACACCAAAGCACACCTAGCTAAAACTCAACACACTCTGTTCAAGGTCCAAACCCTGCCCACTGCAGGCAAGAAAGGCCACTTCAGATGACTGAACTAAGGGATAGAGGAACCAAAATACAGCAGCACAGTGCATGCAGCCCACACCAGAGACTTCCTGAAGCACCAGGCCCTGGGCATTATATGACTTCTTTTTCATAAAGCCATTACTCTCAGGAGCAGAAAACATAATAGGATTTTCTAACACAAAAAAGAAAATAGACTTAGACAAATGCTAAGATGGAAGAATCCATCTAAAAAGAAAGAACAAGAAAAGGTCAAGGCCAGACATCTAATTGAAACAAATAAAAGTAAGAGGCATGATGCACAATTTAAGGCAACAATCATAAGGATACTCTCTAGGCTTGAGTAAAGCATGGAAGACATCAGAGAGACCCTTACCTCGTAGACAAAAGAGCTTGAAAACAATCAGAAATAAAAATGCAATAAATGACATTCAAAACCAACTGAACAAAATAACCACACTATGGAAGAAGCAGAGGAATGAATAAGTGACATAGAAGATAGAATTATGGAAAAAAATGAAGCTAATCAAAAGAGAGAAAGAAGAATGATGGATGAGAAGAGATTTAGGAAACTCAGTGACTCCATGAAACACAATATTTGTATTATAAGAGTCCCAGAAGAGGAGAGAAAAAAGGACGCATAGGTTTAATTGAGGGAAATAATAGCTGAAAACTTCCCTAATCTGGGGAAAGATACAGACATCCAAATAAAAGAGGCAAAGAGAAATCCCATCAAAATCAATGAAAAAGGCAAACACCAAGACATATTGTAGTTAAATTTTCAAAATATAGTGATAAAGAAAAATCCTAAAAGCAGCAAGACAAAAGTGACTAGCTTACAAGGGAAGACACATAAGTCTAACAGCAGATCTCTCCACAGAAACATGGCAAGCCATAAGAGGGTGGCATGATATATTCAATATGCTGAATGGGAAAAATATGCCACCATGAATATTCTATTGAGCAAGGCTGTCATTCAGAATAGGAGACATAATAAGTCATACAGAGAAGGACAGATTCCATATGTTTTCACGCCTATGTGGATCCTGAGAAACTTAACAGAACAGAAGACCATGGGTGAGGGGAAGAAAAAAAATGGTTAGAGAGGGAGGGAACCAAAACATAAGAGACTCCTAAAAACTGAGAACAAACCGAGGGTTTATGGGGGGTGGGAGGGTGGGGTGGGTGGGTGATGGGTATTGAGGAGGGCACCTGTTGGGATGAGCACTGGGTGTTGTATGGAAACCAATTTTACAATAAATTTCATAATAAAAATAAATAAATAAATAAATAAATAAATAATCTATTGAAAAAAAAAAACAGAATAGGATACATAAAGAATTTACCAGACAAACAAAAACTAAAGGAATTCATGACCACTAAACCAGCCCTGCAAAAAATGTTAAAGGGGACTCTGAGTGGAAATAAAAGACCAAAAGTGACAAAGACTAGAAAGGAATAGAGAAATTCCCCAGAAAAACATGACAAAACAAGTACCAAAATGGCACTAAATTCATATCTATCAATAATTACTCTGAATGTAAATAGACTAAACACTGCACTTAAAAGACATGAAGAATGAGAATGGATTTAAAAATGAGACCCATGTACATGCTGCCTACAAGATATTCATTTTAGACCTAATGACACCTGCATGTTGACGTGAGGGAATCGAGAAATATTTATCATTAAAATTAATATCAAAAGAAAGCGAGAGTAACAATATTTATCTCAGACGAATTAGAGTTTAAACCAAAGACTGAAGCAAAAGAGAGGTACTATATGATAATAAGGGAGACTATCCAACAAGATTTAACAACTGTAAATATGCCCACAACATGAGAACATCCAAATATATAAAACAATACCAAACATAAAGGAACTTATTGATAATACAATAATAGTAGGACACTTGAACACCCCACTTACAGCAATAGACAGATCATCTAAGCAGAAAATCAACAAGGAAAAAATGGCTGTGAATGACACATTGGATAAGATTAACTTGACATATATTCATAACAATCTATTCTAAAGCAGCAAAATACACATTCTTTTCATGTGGACATGGGACATTTTCCAAAATGGAACACATATTAGGTCACAAATCAGGTCTCAAGAGTATAAAAAAAATTAAGATTACACCATGCATCTTTTTGTACAACATTATGAACCTTGAAGTCAACCGCAATAATAAATTTGGAAAGACCACAAATACATGGAAGTTAAAGGATATCCTACTAAAGAATGAATGGGTCAACGAGGAAATTAAGGAAGAAATTTAAAAAGTACATGGAAACATCTGAAAATGAAGACATGACAGTACAAAACCTTTGGGATGCAGGAAGGCGGTCCCAAGAGGGAAGTATATAGCAATACAGGCCTACATCAAGAAACAAGAAAAATTTCAAATTAAAAAACCTAAACTTACATCTAAAGGAGCAACAACAACAAACAAACAACAAACAAAGCCTAAAGCCAGCAGAAGAAGGGAAAAACTAAAGATTATAACAGAAGTAAATACTATAGAAATGAAAAGTACAATAGAGCAGAAGAATGAAACCAGGAGGTGATTCTTTGAAAAAAATAATAAAATTGGTAAATATCTAGCCAGATTTATCCAAAATTAAAAAGATAAGATGGGGTGCCTTGGCGGCTCAGTCGGTTAAGCATATGACATCAGCTCAGGTCATGATCTCATGGTTTGTGTGCTCAAGCCCCACATCAGGCTCTGCACTGACAGCTCAGAGCCCAGAGTCTGTTTCAGGTGCTGTGTCTCCTTCTCTATGCATCCCCCCTCTCCGCTCGTGTCTTGTCTCTCTCTGTCTCTGAAAAACAAATAAATGATAAAAAAAATTTTTTTCTAAATAAAAAGAGCTAAAGCAAAAAAAAATCACAACAGAAAGAAAAGAAATAAACACCACAGTAATTCAAACAATTATAAGAGAATATTATGAAAAATTATATGCCAACAAATTGGGCAGTCTGAGAAAAATGTATAAATTCTAAGAAACATATAAACTACCAAAACTGAATCTAGAAGAAATAGAAAACTTGAACAGACCAATACCAAGAAAAGAAATTGAATCAGTAATCAAAAATCTCCCAACAAACAAAAGACCAAGACCAGATGGTTTAATAGGGCAATTCTACCAAGCATTTAAAGAAGAGTTAATACCTATCCTTTTCAATCTATTCTAAAAAATAGAAATGAAAGAAAAACTTCCAAACTCATTCTATGAGCCCAGCATTACCCTGATTCCAAAACCAGACAAAGACCCTACTAAAAAAGACAACTACAGGCCAATATCCCTGATAAACATTGATGTAAAATTCTCAACATAACACTAGCCAATCAAATTTAACAATACCTTAAAAGAATCATTCACTACAGTCAAGTGGGATTTATGCCTGGGCTTCAAGGATAGTTTCATATTCACAAATCAATCAATGTAATTCACCACATTAATAAAAGAAAATATGAACCATATGACCTCTCAATAGATGCAGAAAAAGCATTTGACAAAATACAACATCCATCCATAATAACAACCCTTAACAAAATAGGGATAGAGGGAATGTAAACTCAACATCATAAAGGCCATATCTGAAAAAGCCACAGCGAATATCATCATCAATGGGGAAATACTGAGAGCTTTTCCTCCGTGGTCAAGAGAAGACCGAGATGTCCATTCTCACCATTATTATTGAACATAGTACTGGAACTCCTAACCTTAGCAATCAGACAACACAAAAAAAGGCATCCAAATTGGCAAGGAAGAAATAAAACTTTCACTATTTGCAGATGACATGAAATTCTATATAGAAAACCCAAAAGACTCCACAAGAAAATTGCTAGAACTGATTGATGCATGACTTCAACAAAGTCACAAGATACAAAATTAATGTGCAAGAATCTGTTGCATTTCTATACACCAATAATGAAAAAGCAGAAAGAGAAATCAAGGAATCAATCCCATTTACACTTGCAACAAAAACAATTAGATACATAGGCATAAACCTAACCAAAGAGGTAAAAGATCTGTACTCTGAAAACGATAAAACACTGACAAAAAAAATTGAAGATGCAAAGAAATGAAAACACACACCATGCTCATGGATTGGAAGAACCAATATTTTTTTTCAATATATGAAATTTATTGTCAAATTGGTTTCCATACAACACCCAGTGCACATCCCAAAAGGTGTCCTCCTCAATACCCATCACCCACCCTCCAGAACCAATATTTTTAAAATGTTTATACTACCCAAAGCAATCTACACATTTAATACAATCCCTATAAAAATAACATCAACATTTTTCTCAGACCTAAAAAAGCAATCCTGGGGCCCGTGGGTGGTTCAGTCGGTTAAGCATCTGACTTTGGCTCAGGTCGTGATCTCATGGTTCATGAGTTCAAGTCCCGCATTGGGCTCTGTACTGACATCTCAGAGCCTGGGCCCTGCTTATGCTTTTGTGTCTCCTCCTATCTCTGCCCCTACCTCGCTCACATTCTGTTTCTCTATCTCTCTCTCAAAAATATATAAACATTAAAAAAGAGGAAAGGGAAGGGAAGGGAAGGGAAGGGAAAGAAGAGAAGAGAAGAGGAGAGGAGAGGAGAGGAGAGGAGAGGAGAGGAGAGGAGAAGAGAAGAGAAGAGAAGAGAAGAGAAGAGAAGAGAAGAGAAGAGAAGAGAAGAGGAGAAGAGAGAATAGGAGAGGAGAGAAGAGAAGAAAAAGCAACCCTAAAATTTATATGGAACCACAAAAGACCCAGAATAGCCAAAGCAATCTTGAAAAAGAAAAGCAAATCTGGGGGCATAATTCCGGACTTCAAGTTATATTACAAAGCTGTAGTCATCAAGACAATATGGTACTGGCACAAAAATAGGCACATAAATCAATGTATCAGAATAGAAAACCCAGAAATGAACCCAAAACCATATGATAAACTTATCTTTGACATAGCAGGAAAGAATATCCAATGGGTAAAAAGACAGTCTGTTCAACAAATGGTGTTGGTAAAGCTAGACAGCTACATGCAAAAGAGTGAAACTGGACCACTTTCTTACACCATATACAAACATGAATTCAAAACTGATGAAAGACCAAAATGTGAGACAGGAAACCATCAAAATCCTAGAGAACACAGGCACCAACCTCTTTGACCTCAGCCAGTACAACTTCTTCCTAGAGACGCATCACTGGATGCAAGGGAAACAAAAGCAAAAGTGAATTATTGGGACTTTAGCAAGATAAGCTTCTGCACAGTAAAGGAAACAATAAACAAAACTAAAAGGCAACTGACAGAACGGGAGAAGATATTTGCAAATGGGATGTTTGATAATGGGTTAGCATCCAAAGTCTACAAAGAACTTAGCAAACTCAACACCCAAAAAACAAATAATCCTGCTAAAAAATGGGAGAAAAGATGAATAAACATTTTTCCAAAGAAGACATACAGATGACTAACACACATGAAAATGTGCTCAACATCACTCATCACCAGAGAAATACAAATAAAGCAACAATGAGATACCACCTCACACTTGTAAAAATGGCTAAAACTAACAACACGGGAAACAACAGAGGTAGGTGAGGATGCAGAATAAGGGAAACCCTCTTACACTGTTGGTGTCAATACAAACTGGTGCAGCCACACTGGAAAACAGTATGGAGGTTCCTTAAAAAGATAAAAATAGAACTACCCTACAATCCAGCAATTGCACTACTAGGTATTTATCCAAATGATACAAAAATACTAATTCAAAGGGGCACACACACCCCGATATTTATAGCAGCATTGTCTATAGCAAAATTATCAAAAGAACCCAAATGTCCATTTACTGAAGAATGGATAAAGGTGTGACATATGCACACACACACATGCACACACACACACACACACGCACACATGCACACAAACAGTGGAATATTATACAGCCATGAAACGAATGAAATCTTGCCATTTGCTGGGGCGCCTGGGTGGCTCAGTCGGTTAAGTGTCCGACTTCAGCTCAGGTCACCATCTCGCGGTCCGTGAGTCTGAGCCCCGCGTGGGGCTCTGCGCTGAGGCTCAGAGCCTGGAGTCTGCTTCTGATTCTGTGTCTCCCTCTCTCTCTGCCCCTCCCCCGTTCATGTTCTGTCTCTCTCTGTCTCAAAAATAAATAAACGTTAAAAAAAATTAAAAAAAAAGAAATCTTGCCATTTGCAATGACATGGATGGAGCTAGAATGTATTATTCTAAGCTAATTAAGTCGGTCAGAGAAGGATAAATACCACATTATTTCACTCATATATGGAATCTAAGAAACAAAATAGATTAAAAAAGAAGGGAGAAGAGAGGCATACCAGAAAACAGACTCTTAACTATAGAGAGCAAAGTGAGGGTTGATGGAGGGTTGATGGGTGGGGAATGGGTTAAATTGGTGATGGGTATTAAGGAGGGAACTTATTGAGATAAGCACTATGTGTTGTATGTATGCATTGTATGTAAGTGATGAATCCCTAAATTCTACACCTAAAAAAAAATAATAATAATAATTATGACTTATTAATGTGTCTTATTTTCTCTTTTATGCTTAGAGAAATCTTCTAGAATATAATATCCTAGCAATTCCATTTATCTTAAACTAAAATAAATTTAAATTTAATAGTTTTATTTAAACTATAATCTCATTTGTCGCTTCTCAGCCTTTTGGCTAAGATCAAGTGTAGACTATAATCTCATTGAAAATTAATTCCACCCAAAAATTTGTGAATGTAGACATCCTAGTATTATTTCTGACCTTAGTGGAAAAGCTTTTAGTTTTTCCCTTTGAGTGTGATGTTACCTGTGGGGTTTTCATATATGGTCTTTATTATGTGGAGGTGGTTCCCTGTGGCCATTCTTTGTTGTGGGCTTTTATCATGAATTGATGTTGTACTCTTTCAAAAGCCTTTTCTGCATCTGCTGAAACGACCACGTTTATCCTTTATTTTCTTCATATGATCTATCACATAGATTAATTTACAAATATTAAAACACCCTTCAATCCCAGGAATAAATACCACTAATCATGATGAATGATTTTTTTAAGTATATTGTTTGGTTCCCCCTGCTAATATTTCTTGAGGATTTTTGCATCTTTCTGCATCATATATATTGGCCTGTAGTTCTCTATCTTGGGGGCTGGTGTCTATCTGCTTTTGTATCAGGGTATTGCAGGCCTCATAGAATGAACTTGGAAGTTTTCCTTCGTCTTCTACTTTTTGGAATAGTTTGAAAAGAGTAGGTATTAACTCCTCTTTAAATATTTGGTATAAATCACCTGTGAATCCATCTGGCCCTGGACTTTTGTTTTTGGGGGGAGTTTTTTCATTACTGATTCAATATTATTGCTGGTAGTCAGTCTGTTCAAATTTTCTATTTCTTCCTGATTTAGTTTTGGCAGGTAATATGTTTCTAGAAATTTATCCATTTTTTGTAGGTTGTCCAAATTTTGACATATAACTTTTTTAATATTCTCTTACAATCATTTGTATTTCTGTGGTGTGGGTTGTTATTTCTCCTCTTTCATTTTTAAATTTGTTTATATAAATCATCTCTCTCTCTCTCTCTCTCTCTCTCTCTCTCTCTCTCTCTCCCTCTCCATGCCTCTGGCTTGACATTTATCAATTTTTTTATCTTTTCAGGGAAACAGTCCCTGGTTTCATTGATATGTTCTACTGGGGTTTTTGTTTGTTTGTTTTATTTATTTTAATTTTCTATATAATTTATTTGTGATCTATCTTTATTATATTATTTTCTTCTTTCTACTGGCTTTAGGTTTTATTTTTTCTTTTTCTAACTCAGGTGTAAGGTTAGATTTATTATTTGAGATTTTTCTTGCTTACTGAGGTAGGTATGTATTGCTATAAACTAACATCTTAGGACAACTTTTTCTGCATTCTAAAGATTTTGGGCCATTGTGTTTTCATGTTCATTTGTCTCCATGCATTTTTTGAGACAGAAAAAGTGAGAGCATGAGCAGGGGAGGGCAGAGGGAAAGGGAGAGAGAGAATCTTAAGCAGGCTCCATGTCCAGCATGGAGCCCAACTTGGGGCTTGATCTCACAACCCTGAGATCATGACCTGAACTGAAATCAAGAGTCAGATGCTTAACTGACTGAGTCACCCAGGCGACCATCCATGTATTTTTTAATATTTTATTTTAAAATGATCTCTACGCCCAACATGAGGCTCAAACCCACAGCCCTGAGATTCAGAGTCACATGCTCTACAGACTAAGCCAGACAGGTCTCCATGTATTTTTTTTATTTTCTCTCTGATTTCTTGGTTGACCCATTTATTGTTTAGAAGCATGTTATTTAACCTCCATATATTTGTGGTCTTTCCATATTTTTTCCTTGATTGATTTCTAATTTCATAGCATTGTGGTCAAAAAAGATGCATGATATGACTTCAATCTTTTTGAAATTGTTGAGATTTCTTTTGTGGCCTAATATGTGATCTGTTCTAGAGAATGTTCCATATACATTTAAAAAGGATATATATTTTGCTCTTTCAGGATGGAATGTTCTGAATATATGTATTAAATCCACCTAGTCTAATCCAAAGCAAGCGTTTCTACATTAATTTTCTGTTTAGATGATTTGTCCATTGATGTAAGTGGGTGCTAATATCCCCCACTATTATTGTATTACTATAGGTTTGTTCCTTTGTTTGTTGTTAACTGTTTATGTATTTGGGTTCTTCTGTGTTGGGGGTATAAATATTTTCAATTATTATATCTTCCTGTTGGGTTATTCATTTTATGATTATATGTGTCCTTCTTTGTCTCTTGTTACGGTCTTTGTTTAAAGTCTATTTTGTCTTATCTAAGTATTGCTGCCCTGGCTTTCTTTACACATCCACTTGCTTGATAAATATTTTACAATCTATTTTGCCTGATATAATTATTGCTATCCTGGGTTTTTTAACATCCACTTGCATGATAAATGCTTCTCTATCCCTTCACTTTTAATTTGCCTGTGACTTTAGGTCTGAAATGAGTCTGAAATGAGTCTGTTATAGAGAGCATATGGATGAGTCTTACTTTTTAAATCCTTTTTGTTGGCCTAAGTCTTTTGATTAGAGCGTTTAGTGTATTTAAATTGAAAGTAATTATTGATAGATATGTTTATTGCCATTTTGTTACTTGTTTATGGTTGTTTTGGTAGTTCTTCTCTGTTCCTTTCTTCCCTTGCTCTCTTCTCTCATCATTAGTTGGCTTTCTTCAGTGATAAAATTACATCCCTTTGTCTTTATTTTTTGCATATCTATTATAGATATTTGATGTCACATTACCATTAATTTTGCATATAATTATCTAAGGCATATAGCAATGAATATTAAGTTGATGGTCGCTTAAGTTTGTTTTTTTAATATAAAATTTATTGTCAAATTGGTTTCCATAAACACCCAGTGCTCATCCCAACAGGTGCCCTCAATACCCATCACCCACCCTCCCTCCCTCCCACCCCCCATCAACCCTCAGTTTGTTCTCAGTTTTTAACAGTCTCTTATGTTTTGGCTCCCTCCCTCTCTAACCTTTTTTTCCCTTCCCCTCCCCCATGGTCTTATGATGGTCACTTAAGTTTTAACCCATTATCTACTCTCCCCCACACATTTTAGGTTGTTGATGTAATGCTTTATATTATTTTGTTTTGTGACTCCATTGACTGATTTTTACAGATATACTTATTTTTCTCTTTTTGTGCTTCCTACTATTCTTACTCTTACATTTGGCCTTTCCACTCATAGAATCCTCTTTAACATTTCTTGTAGGAGTTGTTTAGTGGTCATGAATTCCTTTAACTTTTGTTTGTCTAAGAAACTCTTTATCTCTCCTTCTATTTTGAACCATAGCCTTGCTGGATAGAGTATTTTTGGCTGCAGATTTTTTTCCTTTTTCACTTTGAATATATCATGCCACTCTCTTGTGCAAGATTTCTGCTGAAAAATGTGCTGATAGTCTTATTGTGTGTCCCTTGTATGTGTTTTCTTTTCTCTTGCTGCTTTTGAAATTTTGTCTCTATCACTACTTTTTTTTTTCATTTGTATTACTGTGTGTTTTGATATGGACCTACTTTGGTTGATTTGGAGTGGGGGTTATATTTGCTTCCCAGATCTAGATTTCTTTACCTTTCACATATTCAGTAAGTTTTCAGCTATTATTTCTTCAAATAAATTTTATGACCCCCTTTCTCTCTCTCTCGTTCTTCTAGAATCCCTATAGTGTGAATTATACTATACTCAATGGTGTTGCTAAATTCCCTAAGCCTATTCTCATTTTGCATTATTTTTTTCTCACATGTGTTCAGCTTGTTTATTTGCCATTACTCTGTTTTGCAGGTCACTGATTCGTTTTTCTGCTTCCTGTAGCCTAGTATATATTCCATCTAGTGTACTTTCCATTTCATTTATTCTGTTCTTCATCTCTGATTGGTTCTTTTTCATCTCTTTGTCAAGGGTCTCACTGATGTCCTGCACTCCTTTTTCAAGTCCAGTTAATATCTTTATGATCATTAATTTAAATTCTCTATCAGGAATATTTCTTACCTCCATTTTGCTTAGGTCTCTTGCTGTGATTTTGTCCTGTTCTTTCATCTAGGACATATTCCTGTTTACTCATTTTGTTTATTTAACTCTCTTCTTTTTTTTCTTATGTTAGGAAAGTCAGCTACATATCCTGTTCTTGAAAGTAGTGGCCCCTCTCCACCAGAACCTCGTGCTCAGGAATGTCTACTAAGTATGTTGTGTGTGCCCTTCTGTTGTGGCTGAGCCACATTTTGCTTCAGTCCAGGCACTTTCAATGACTCTTTTTGACTCTTGTGAGCACTGTTTGGTCGCTGTGGTGGTAGTGGGCCACTCTGGGGCTTCCTTGGGTTGATTTGAATCAGACCAGACATTTATCAGAGATGCAGTAGCGCCAAACTGCAAGGTATTTTCCCTCTGTTGTCCCCTGAGATTTTCTTTTTGGTGGGCAGGCCCTGCAGTCAGACCATGTGTCTACACCCAGCCCACTGCTGGGGCCACATTCTTACTGCTGTGTGTGGTTATCTTTCTCTCCCTGTAAAAGGACCTTTCTCTCTCCGGTAAAAGTCACTTTGGAGTGGTGCTGGCCCCTGTCAGGACTATTTTCACACAGCCAGGCTTGTGGCACTGCTTTAGATGTGCTCTGGCCACAAGAGTATTGGAGGAGGCAGAACTGCAATGTTCCCAGGGTTCAGAGTTGCAGTATTAGCAAAAATAAGGTGCCAGCCCTCTGTGAGTGGAAACCTGCCATGGCTGGAACCAGGGCTGGTCAGGTGGAGGGGATGGATCCACAAAGCTCATGAAGCCAGGAGATGTGGTGTTAACAGTTTGCTCCAGCCTTCTGGGTCTAGGGACCTGCAGTTCCAGTACTGAGTCAGGTCTGCCTGGGGATGGGGATGGATTCACTGAAGGGGTGCAGGATGCATGGTGTTAACAAGATATATAGTGAGTGTGGACACCATGCTCCTTCCCATATGTGGCCAAGTTTTTATGCTGGAGGTTGGGTGAGGGAAATGGCACGTGCCAGCTCCTTTGTTTCTAGAGGAGTCTCCCAAAGATCTCTGTCCCTGCAGGACACGATTTGAGATTAGTAAACAACTCTTCCTCCTGTATGCCTTAGGTATTTTTCAAATTGCTGCTTCTATGTTGTATCTCTTGGGGCTCTTTGCTGTGTTACCTCTTGAAGTGTGGAGACTCAGTTTCTTCTTGCGTTCCCAGCTTTCCCAGAACCAAACCAGCTGATTTTCAAAATTTCAAGTTTTCAGACTGGCTGGTTGTAAGAACTCACAAAATTCAGCTCTTCTGGTTTTCAAAGACAAATGTTATGGGGATTCTTTTGCCCCATGTGGGCTCCCCAGTATGATAGTCTATTTATCTCCCATCTCTGCCCCTTTTAGGTCACTCCCTCACACAGACAATCCAGTGAGTCCACCCTTCCTACCTTCATCAATGTGGCCTCTTTTCTACGTTAGGTTGTGGAGTTTGTTCTGCCAGTCTTCAGGTCATTTTCTGGGTTATTTATACAGATGTGAGTGTTACCCAGCTGCGTCCATGGGACAAAGTCAACTTAGGGTCCTCCTATCCTGCCTTCTTCCCGTTAGTCCTTCCCAACATATAATTGTAATTTTACAAATTTTAGCATGTTTCCCCACCAACATATGCTGTGTGACTTGTGGAGGGTGGCCCCACTTTCCGAGCTACATTCATTCAGGGAAAAGCAGCTTTCTTCACCAGATCCTGTTATGGTGCACAATTGGGTACACTGAGCAACATTGGGGTGGAGGGTCCAGCTAAGGCCAACCCAAGCTGTGTAGTAGCACTGCCATATAATTCCTCCTGGGTGGGATTTTGACTTAGAAGCATTCAGGCATAATCCAACAAATGGTGTCTTTGCCCCATTGGTTCCCCAGTGAAGCACATACATTACATTTTTTTTGCATTATTTTTTTTTTTACAAAACTTTGTATGGAGTGATGACTTTCAATAGATCACAGCAAGAAAGATGCCCTGGAGATGACTTAGAATAAGGCTGCATACAAATGTTTTAACACCAAGAAAGAAAATAATGAAAAGAAACCCATATATAGAGAAAAGAGAGATTATATTTAATGTTACAGAAAAAATCAATAATAATTTCTAAATAAAAATAGTGGTTTGAGGATGTCCATTGATAGACAAATGGATAAGGAAGATATGGTATATATACACAATGGAATGTTATGTAGCCACTAAAAAGATGAGATTATGCCATTTGCAACAACATGGATGTACCTAGAGGGTGTTATGCTAAGTGAAATAAGTCAGACAGAGAAAGAGAAATACCATATGACTTCATTCATATGTGAAATCTAAAAAACAAAACAAATGAATAAACAAACAAACAAAAAATGGAATCGGACATGTAAATGCAGAGAACAAAACTTATGGTTGCCAGAAAATAGAAGATTGTAGAATGGGCAAAATGGATGAAGCAGCGTGAGAGATATAGATTTCCAGTTATGTAATGAGTAAGTCATGGAATAAAAGGCATACCATAGGGAATATAGTCCATAATATCATAATAGCATTGTATGGTGACTCACAGTAGCTATACATGTGGCGAGCATGGCATAATGTATAGAGAAATTGAATCACTATGCAGTACACCTAAAACAAATGTAACATTTTATGTCAACTATACTCAAATAAAAAAATGTTTTAAATACATAAATAGCTGGAAAAAAGAGTTTGAAAACAATATGTTTAATTTGAATCCATTTTGATTAATAGATCTATGTATACATGTAAAAAAAAGAGTATAAAAGGCTATACACATCAATATTAAGAGTGGGTTAATTCAGAAAGGTGAGATTATGGATGATTTCCTTAATTGATTTCTTTAATTTTGCTTCATGATATTTGTAATTTCATATAGCTAAAACAAAATAAAGTCACTTCAGGAAAAAAAGAACAATTTGAAGTTATTTACGCAGAGATGTTAGCAATATCTCAGATCCACTTTCCTTCAAAACTTTGGAACTCAGCATAAGAAGAGAAGGACTGGATGCCTGGAAAGCTGAAGAGATAAAAATTGGAAAACATGGGGGGCGCCTGGGGGGCGCAGTCGGTTAAGCGTCCGACTTCAGCCAGGTCACGATCTCGCGGTCTGTGAGTTCGAGCCCCGCGTCAGGCTCTGGGCTGATGGCTCGGAGCCTGGAGCCTGTTTCCGATTCTGTGTCTCCCTCTCTCTCTGCCCCTCCCCCGTTCATGCTCTGTCTCTCTCTGTCCCAAAAATAAATAAAAAATGTTGAAAAAAAAAATTTAAAAAAAAATTGGAAAACATGAAAAGGATTAAAAGGCACAACTTTGAGTTATAAAAGAATAATTCACAAGGATGAAAAATATTCCATAGAGAATGAGTTAATCATATAGTAATAACTTTGCATGGTGACAGATAGTAATTACATTTGTGGTGAGCATTTAGGAATGTATAAGATTTCCTGGTTAATCCATTCATTCTTTGTTTTTTAATTTACACCCAAATTAGTTAGCATATAGTGCAACAATGATTTCAGGAGTAGATTCCAATGAGTCATCCCCTATATATAACACCCAGTGATTATCCCAACAAGTGTCTTTCTTAATGCCCCTTGCCAATTCAGCCCATCCCCGCACCAACAACCCCTCCAAACCCTCTTTTTTCTCTATATTAAATAGTCTCTTATGTTTTGTCCCCCTCCCTGTTTTTATATTAGTTTTGCTTCCCTTCCCTTATGTTCATCTGTTTTGTATCTTAAATTCCACATAAAAGTGAAATCATATGATATTTGTCTTTCTCTGACTGACTAATTTCACTTAGCGTAATACCCTCTAGTTCCAAGCATATTGTGGCAAATGGCAAGATTTCGTTCCTTTTGATTGCTGAGTAATATTCATATATATATATATATATATATATATATATATGGGTACATGCATACATATTACATCTTCTTTATCCAGTAATCTATCAGTGGACATTTCTGTTTTTTCCTTATTTTGACTATTGCCAATAGCACTGCTATAAACATTGGGGTGCATGTGCCCCTTCAAAACAGCACACTTATATCCCTTGGATATATACCTAGTAGTGCAATTGATGGGTTGTGGTGTAGTTCTATTTTTAGTTTTTTGAGGAACCTCCATACTGTTTTCCAGAGTAGATACACCAGTTTGCATGCCCACCAACAGTGAAAAGGGTTCCTCTTTCTCCACATCCTTTCCAACATTTTTCTTTGCCTGAATTGTTAATTTCAGCCATTCTGACTCGTGTGAGGTGATATCTCATTGAGGTTTTGATTTGTATTTCCATTATGATGAGTGATGTTGAGCATGTTTTCATGTGTCTTCTAGCCATCTGGATGTCTTCTTTGGAAAAGTGGACATTCATGTCTTTTGCTCATTTCTTCACTGGATTATTTGTTTTTTAAGTGTTGAGTTTGATAAGTTCTTTGAAGATTTTGGATACTAATGCTTTATCTGATATATCATCCACAAATATCTTCTCCCATTCCATCAGTTGCCTTTTAGTTGTGCTGATTGTTTCCTTTGCTGTGCAGAAGCTTCTTATCTTGATGAGGTCCTAATGGTTAATTTTTGCTTTTGTTTCGCTTGCCTTCAGAGACATGTTGAGTAAGAACTTGCTTCGGCTGAGATCAAAGAGGTTTTTATCCGCTTTCTCCTCTAGGATTTTGATTACTTCCTGTCTTATGTTTAGGTTTTTCATCCATTTTGAGTTTATTTTTGTGTGTGGTATAAGAAAGTGATCCAGGTTTATTCTTCTGCATGTCACTGTCCAGTTTTCCCAACACCATTTGCTGAAAAGACTGTCTTTAATCCATTGGATATTCTTTCCTGGTTTGTCAAAGATTAGTTGTCCATAAGTTTGTGGGTACATTTCTCGGTTCTCTATTCTGTTCCACTGATTTGTCTCTTTGTGCCAGCACCATACTGTCTTGATGATTACAGTTTTGTAATACCTCTAGAAGTCAGGAATTATTATGTCTCCAGCTTTGGTTTCCTTTTTTCAACTTTACTTTGGCTATTTGAGGAGTTTTCTGGTTCTATACAAGTTTTAGGACTGTTTTTTCCAGCTCCGTGAAGAATGCTGGTGTTATTTTGACAGGATTGCATTGATTATGTAGATTTCTTTGGATAGTATCAACATTTTAAATATATTTGTTCTTTCAATCCAGGAGCATGGAAAATGTTTCCATTTTTTGTGTGTCTTCTTCAATTTCTTTCATAAGCTTTCTATAGTTTTAAGTGTATAGATTTTTCATCTCTTAAGCTAGTTTATTCCTAGGTTTTTATGGTTTTTGGTGCAATTGTAAACAGGATTGATTCCTTGATTTCTCTTTCTACTGCTTCATTATTGGTGTATAGAAATGCAACTGATTTCTGTGCGTTGATTTTATATCCTGCAACTTTGCTGAATTCATGGATCAGTTCTAGCAGTTTTTTGTGGAATATTTTGTGTTTTCCATATAGACTATCATGTCGCCTGCAAAGAGTTAAAGTTGCACTTCCTCTTTGCCAATTTGGATGATTTTTATTTCTTCGTGTTGTCTGATTACTGAGGCTAGTACTTCCAGTACTATGTTGAATAACAGCGGTGAGAGGGGGCATCCCTGTAGTTTCCTGACCTTAGGGGGCAAGATCTCAGTTTTTCCCCATTGAGGATGATATTAGCGATGGGTCTTTTGTATATGGCTTTTATGATCTTGAGGTATGATCCTTCTGTCCCTACGTTCTTGAGTGTTTTTATCAAGAAAAGATACTGTATTTTGTCAAATGGTTTCTCTGCACCTATTAAGAGGATCATGTGGTTCTTGTCCTTTCTTTTATGGATGTGGTGGATCACATTGATTGATTTGTGGATATTGTACCAGCCTTGCATCTCAGGTATAAATCCCATTTGATCATGGTGAATAATTATTTTAATGTATTGTTGGATCCGGTTGGCTAGTATCGTTGAGAATCTTTGCATCCATATTCATCAGGAAATAATGGTCTATAGTTCTCCTTTGTAGTGGGGTCTCTGGTTTTGGAATCAAGGTAATGATGACCTCATAGAATGCATTTGGAAGTTTTCCTTATATTTCTATTTTTTGATCAGCTTCAAAAAAATAAGCTTATTTAATAACTCTTATTTAAATTTTTGATAGAATTCCCCTGGAAAACTATCCAGTTTTGGACTCTTGTTTGTTGGGAGATTTTTGGTTACTAACTCAATTTCTTTACTGGTTATGGGTCTGTTTAAATTGTCTTTATCTTCCTGTTTCAGTTTTTCATAGTTTATACGTTTCTAGGAATTTGTTCATTTCTTCCAGATTGCCCAATTTATTGGCATATAATTGCTCATAATATTCTCTTATTATTATTTGTATTTCTTCAGTGTTGGTTGTGATCTCTCCTCTTCAATTCATTTTATTTACTTGGTTCCTTTCCTTTTTCTTTTTGATCAATCTGGCTAAAAGTTTATCAATTCTGTTTATTCTTTCAAAGAACTAGCTCCTAGTTTCATTTATCTGTTCTACTTTTTTAAAATTTATTTTGATAGCATTGATTTCTGCTCTAATCTTTATTATTCCCTGCCTTCTTCTGGTTTGGGGCCTTATTTGCTACTCTAGGTGTAAGTTTAGGTTGTGTATCTGAGAACTTTCTTCTTTCTTTAGGAAAGTCTGGATTGCTATAATACTTCCCACTTATGATGGCCTCTGCTGCATCCCAGAGGTTTTGGGCTGTCGTGTTATCATTTTAATTGGCTTCCATGTACTTTTTAATTTCCTCTTTAATTTGTTGCTTAACCCATTTATTCTTGAGTATGATGTTCTTTTTTTCTAATGTTTATTTATTTTAGAGAGAGAGGAATGAGCCAGAGAGGGGCAGAGACATAGGATTCTATGTGTTCTAAACACAGAATCTTAAACAGGCTCCAGGCTCTGAGCTGTCAGCACAGAGTTCAACGTGGGGCTCAAAACCACAAACAGTGAGATCATGATCTGAGCTTAAGTTGGACACTCAACCAACTGAGCCACTCAGGCACCCCATGTTAGGATGTTCTTTAATCTCCAAGTATTTGTTGTCATTCCAAATTTTTTCTTGTGGTTGATTTCAAGTTTCTTAGCATTGTGGTCTGAAAACATGCACGGTATGATCTCAATATTTTTAAACTTGTTGAGTGCTGATTTGTGTCCCAGTATGTGATTTATTCTGGAAATATTCCATGTGCGTTTGAGAAGAATGCTTATTTTACTGCTTTAGGATGAAATGTTCTGAATAAATCTGTTAAGTCCATCTGGTCCAATGTGTCATTCAAAGCCATTGTTTCCTTGTCAATTTTCTATTTAGATAATTTGTCCATTGTTGTAAGTGGAGTGTTGAAGTCCCTTACTATTATATTATTATCAATGAGTTTCTTTATGTTTGTGATTAATTAATGGGGCATAAATGTTTACAATTGTTAGATCTTCTTGGTGGATAGACCCCTTGATTATGATATAATGTCCTTCTTCATCTCTTGTTACAGACTTTATTTTAAAATCTAGATTATCTGAAATAAGTATGGCTACTCCAGCTTTCTTTTGGTGACCATTAATATGAGAGATGGTTCTCTATCTCCTTACTTTCAATCTGAAGGTGTGTTTAGGTCTAAAATGGGTCTCTTGTAAACAGCATATAGATGGATTTGGTTTTCTTATCCATTCTGCTACCCTATGTCTTTTGATTGGAGCATTTAGTCCATTGACATTTAGAATTAATACTAAAAGATATGAACTTAATTCGATTGTGTTTTCTGTAGAGTTCGAGCTTCTGATGGTGTTTTCTGGTCCTTTTTAGTCTATGTTGTTTTTGGTCTTTTTTGCTTTGTCTTTTCTCCCATCAGAGAGTCCCTCTTAAAATTTCTTGCAGGGCTGGTTTAGTGATCACCATACTCGCTTAGGTGTTTGTTTGTTTGTTTGTTTGTTTGTTTGTTTTGGTCTGGGAAACTATCTCTCCTTCTATTTTGAATGACAGCCTTGTTGGATAAAGAATTCTTGGCTGCATATTTTTCCAATTCAGCACGTTGAATATACCCTGCCACTCCTTTCTTGCCTGCCAAGTTTCTGTGGGTAGGTCTGCTGTAAACTTGATCTGTCTTCCTTTATAGGTTAAGGACTTTTTTCCCTTGCTGCTTTCATGATTCTTTCCTTGTCTGTGTATTTTGTGAATTTGACTGTTATATGCCTTGTTAATGGTCAGTTTTTGTTTAACTTAATGGAGGTTCTCTGTGATTCTTGGATTTTGATGTCTGTGTCTTTATCCAGGTTAGGAAACTTTTCCACTATGATTTGCTTGCAGAAACCCTCTACACCTTTTCCTCATTTTTCATCTTCTGGGACTCTTAGGATTTGGATGTTCTTCCTTTTCAGTGAGTCACTGACTTCTCTAATTCTTATATCATGCTCTTTTGCCTTAGTTTCCGTCTTTTTTTCTGCTTCATTACTCTCCATAATTTTGTCTTTTATATCTCTTATTCACAGCTCTGATTCATCCATTCTTGCCACTGTGGCATCCATTCAAGATTGCATGTCAGTTATAGCATTTTTAATTTAGTCCAAACTAAATTTTACTTATTTTATCTCCACAGAAAGGGATTCTATGCTTTTTTCAATCCCAGCTAGTACTCTTATTATCGTGATTCTAAATTCTAATTCAGACATCTTGCTTATATCTGTGTTAAGTCCCTGGCTGTACTTTCTTCCTGTTCTTTCTTTTGGGGTGAATTCCTTTGTTTTGTCATTTTGGAGGAAGAAAAACAATTAATAAACTAAAAACTAAAAATTAAAAAGAGCAAAAACAAAACAATAAAATCAAATAAAAGAAGCTATATCCTATGTATGTTTTGGTCTGATTGTTGGAATAAGCTTGACTGAAAAGAGAAGAAAGGGAAAAAGAAAAGAAAAAATAAGAAAACATCTAAAATTAAAAAAAATGTTTACAAGGGTGCCTGGGTGGCTCAATTGGTTGAGTGTCCGACTTCAGCTCAGGTCATGATCTCACAGCTTGTGGGTTCAGGCCCTGCATCGGGCTCTGTGCTGATAGCTCAGAGCCTGGAGCTGTTTTGTATTCTGTGTTTCCCCTCTCTCTGCCCCTCTACCACTTGCACTCTGTCTCTCTCTCAAAAATAATAAAATAATAAAACATTAAAATTTTCTTAAATAATAAAAATTGTATACAATAAAATAGAATAAAATTAATTGAAGAAGGTAAAATAGAATAAAAAATAAATTTATAAAAATAAAAATATAGTAAAAAATTTTTAATTTTATATAAAAACAGAAAATAAAAATAAATCTTTTTCTGTATAAGAAATAAGAATAAGAAAAAAATAGATGGACCAGCAAACAGAATGATATCTGAATGAAATTACATCCACTTTCCCCTAGAAGTCAAACTATGAAGCACTTTATTGTCCATACATTAAACAGGTAGACAGACTTGTGGTGGTCTTCTAGGGCTTGGTTGGTGAAGTTGGATGGGGCTTGGTGTAATGGCTCCATTCTCCACTAGGTGGTGCTTCTTAGTTTACTGGGGTGGATCAGTGTGGTGCTCCAGCCTGTGTGTGTACATGTGTAGAAGAGGTGAAAATGACATCACCCAACTTCCCAGTCTCTAGTACCAGAACTCTGTGCTCTCACCAACTGGCAATCAAGCACCCCCCCCTTTATCTCTGGCTTCCATGCACTCCCTGCTTCTCTACTGTCTGCCTCCAAACCATTGGCCTGTCAGGCAGCACCTCCCCCCTGAATTTTATCTCAGATGGGTCTGTGTTTCCAAACCCCTCACTTCTGAGGGCCCTGCTGCTTGGACCCAATCTGACCTTCTGGGGGAGGGTCTCACCAAGCAATGGCCAAGTGCCAGAATGCCCCTGGGAACATACTTGTGATCACAATGTTGCAGAGGCTCAGAAGTTGTGGCCAGGTGTTGGCTTGCCCCAGAATAAGTTCATGAGATCACAAAGAGACAGTGGTTCAGGGATTATGGTAAATCACAACACACAACCAGCTCCAGGTTTTACTGCACCCTAGACACTTTGTTCCAATACCAGCAACTGTGTTCCTTAGGGTCCCCTAAGACCTTTGCCTGTGGGTGGGGAGGCTGTACAGCCTCTACCAAATGCTCTCCTAGTAGGGTACCCCCTTATCCCAGTGTGGCCCACAGACCCCTCGGGCCTGGCTACCAGCTCCTGAGGATTTGCCCTTCCAAACAGAGTGTTTCCAGCCATTGGGCAGTGGAATTCCAACACTGCTCTGCCTTTTTTATAGAGTCCTAATGGTATTGGAAGCCTCTCCTTTCTCCCTTTCTTGTTCAGTCACTTGTGGATGTTTCCACTCTTTCTCTTTCTCCCAGCTACTTTCGGGGTGAGTGCTTTTCCTGTACTCTCCCCACTTTGTCTTCTCTCCACAAGTACTGCTCACTACCTCCCACAACTTCTCTATCCCCCAATTCACCTCTCTGCACCATGTGTCTGCCAAGTTCTGCAGCTCTAGTTATGCAGATTGTTGTGTTAATCCTAAGATCAGTTTTCTAGGTGTGCAAAATGGTTTGATTCTGATCTAGCTGCATTTCAGGGAGGAGAGAAGCAGAGAACTTCGATGCTGCCCTGCCATGTTGGGACCCTGCCACTGCTTTGCCAGCCTACATTCATTTTTTAGTAGGATGTTCCTTCCAATTTTTTTTCTTGTGGTTGACATCAAATTTAACAAGAGTTGTTGTCTAAAAATATGCAAGGTATGATCTCAATCTTTTTTGACTTCTTGAGGGCTGATTTGTAACCCAGTATGTGATCTATTCTGGAGAACATTCCATATGCAATTGAAAAAAATGTGTATTCTGCTGTTTTCAGATGAAATGTTCTGAATATATCTGTTACCCATCTGTTCCAGTGTGTAATTCAAAGTCATTGTTTGTTTATTGATTTTCCACTTAGCTGATCTGTCCATTGCTAACAACCAGGACATTTAAGAAGAAATTACAAAATACATGGAAGCAAATGAAAATGAAAACATGACAGTCCAAAACCTGTGGGATGCAACTAAGGTGGTCCTAAGAGGGAAGTATATTGCTTGCAATACAGGACTACCTAAAGAAGTAAAACTAGTCTCAAATATACAACATAACTTTATGCTAAAGGAGCTACAGAAAGGAACAGCAAATAAAGACTAAAGCCAGTGGAAGAAGAGAAATAATAAAGATTAGTGCAGAAATAAATAATATGGAAATAAAAAAACAGGTAGAACAGATCAACAAAACTAAGAGCTGGTTCTTTGAAAGAATTAATAAAAATGATAAACTCCTAGCCAGAATTATCAAAAAGAAAAGAGAAAAAACTCTAATACATGACAGAGGAGAGAACACAACCAACATCACATAATTATAAGCAATTATAAGAGCATATTACATACACACACACACACACACACACACACACACACACACACCAACAAACTCAGCAATCTGGAAGAAGTGAATAAATTCCTGAAATCATACAAACTACCAAAATGGAAGCAGGAAGAAATAGAAAATTTGAACAGACCCATAACCAGCAAAGAAATTGAATCAGTAATCAAAAATCTCCCAAAACAGAAAAATCCAAGGCCAGATAGCTTCCCAGTGGAATTCTACCAGACATGTAAAGAGTTAATACTTATTCTTCTCAAACTGTTCCAAAAAATAGAAAGGGAAAGAAAATTTCCATAGTCATTCTATGAGACATTACATTGATTCCAAAACCAAAGATCCCAATAAAAAGGAGAATTACAAGCCGATATTGCTTGAACATGGATGCAAAAATTCTCAACAAGATATTACCAAATCGGATTCAACAGTACATTAAAAGAATTATTCACCACGAACAAGTGGGATTTGTTCTGGGACTGTAAGAGTGGTTCAATATTCACAAATCAATCAACGTGACACATCACATTAGTAAAAGAAAAGATAAGAACCATATGATCTTCTCAATAGGTGCAGAAAAATTATTTGACAAAATACAGCATCCATTCTTGACAAAAACTCTCAGTTGAGTAGTTATTAATGAAACATACTTCAACATCATAAAGTCCATATATGAAAGACCCACAGCTAGTATCATCCTCAATGGGGAAAACGTGAGAGCTTTTCCTCTATGGTCAAGAACAAGACAAGGATATCCACTCTCACCATTACTATTTAACATAGTAGTGGAAGTCTTAGCCTCAGCAACCAACAACAAAAATAAATAAAAAGCATCCAAATAGGCAGAGAAGAAGTTAAACTTTCACTATTTGCTGATGACATGATGCTATATGTATAAAACCTGAAAGACTCCATGAAAAAAATTGCTAAAACTAATACATGAGTTCAGCAAAGTTGCAGGATATAAAGCCAATGTACAGAAATCTGTTGCATTTCTATACACCAATAATGAAACAGCAGAAAAATCAAAGAATCAATCCCATTTACACTTTTAGCAAAAACATTAGATAACTAGGAATAAACCTAACCACAGAAGTAAAAGATCTGCACTCTGAAAACTAAAGAACACTTATGAAAGAAATTGAAAAAACACAAAGAATCATTCCATGTTTGGAATATTCATAGGCTGGAAGAACAAATATTTTTAAAATGTCTACAGTATCCAAAGCAATCTATAGATTTAATAATATCCCTATCAAAATAACACCATTTTTCACCGAGCTAGAACAAACAATCCTAAGATTTGTATGAAACCACAACAGACCCCAAATAACCAATGCAATCATGAAAAAAGAAAGCAAAGTGGGGACATCATAATTCCAGACTTCAAATTATATTACAAAGCTGTAGTCATCGAGACAGTATGGTACTGGTACAAAAGCAGACACATAGATCAATGAAACAGAATAGAAAACCCAGAAATGAACCCACAATTATATGGTTAACTAATCTTCAACAAAGCAGGAAAGAATATCCAATGGTATAAAAACACTCTGTTCAACAAATGGTGTTCGGAAAACTGGAGAGAAACATGCAAAAGAATGAAATTGGATCACTTTCTTACACCATACCCAAAAAATAAATTGAAAATGGACGAAAGATCTAAATGTGAGAAAGGAAACCATCAAAACCCTAGAGGAGAAAACAGACAGCAATCTCTTTGACCTTGGCCTAAGCAACTTCTTACTATACACATCACCAGAAGCATGGGAAACAAAAGCAAAAATGAACTATTGGGACCTCATCAAGATCAAAAGCTTCTGCACAGCAAAGTAAACAAGCAACAAAGCTACAAGACAGAATACAAAATGGAGGAAGATATTTTCAAATGACATATCTTATAAAGGGTTAGTATCCAAAATATATAAAGAACTTATCAAACTCAACACCCAAAAAACAAATAATACAGTTAAGAAATGGGAAGAAGACATGAATCAACATTTTCCCAAAATTGACATACGGATAGCCAACAGACACATGAAAGATGCTCAATATCACTAATCATCAGGGAAATATAAATCTAAACTGTGAAGAAATACCACCTCATACCTGTCAGAATGGCTAAAATTAACAACACAGTAAACAACAGATGTTGGCCCATATTCAGAGAAAGGGGAACCATCTTACACTGTTGGTGTGAATGCAAACTGGTGCAGCCACTCTTGAAAACAGTATGGAGGTTCCTCAAAAAAGTTAAAAATATACTTTAATAAAATACTAAAATTTAAAAAGGGAAATAGTTTTTTAAATAAAACAGAAGTCAAGAAGTGCTCACTTCACTTATTCCTAATTTTCTTCAGGGGTTATCCTATTGGACTGACAAGTTCTGACTTAATTTCACATGTGCAGTAGACAAAACATGGCCCCAAGAAAAATGTAGTATGAAGAGATTTTTAGGTTTCTAGCCTCTTTCTTCTGTGTTTAAAATGTTCTTCTGACTTGCTGCCCTGAGAACCTATTAAGTACAACTAAACTATCTGATACACTCTTAAAAGTCTGAAAGGAGGCACAGTTATGCAACATGGAGTGCTTATTTATATATAATGCTACCAGCACTTCCTGCTTAAAACAGGAAGGAAGAGAAGGACTGACAGTTATAAAATAAAAATGAGTAAATTATGAGTCCTCTTTATCTCAGGAACAAAGAGACAGACTTTTACAGGTACCATCTTGACTAATCCTGATGACTCCTCATTTGTTTAAATGATATTGGACTCAAGGCAGCCTAGAGATTGAATAGTCATCATATTCAAAAACAAAAAGTAGAATCAGACCTATAAATACAGAAAACAAGCTGATGTTTACCAGAGGGAAGTGTTGTGAGGGGATGGGCAAAATGGGTGAAGGAGAGTGAGAGATACAGGTTTCCAGTTATGGAATGAAAAAGTCCCAGGAATAAAAGGCACATCATAAGGAATATGGACAGTGATATTATAATAACATTGTATGGTGACAGATGGTAGCTATGCTTGTGGTGAGCATAGCATAACATTGAGAATTTGAATCAGTCTGTTGTACTCTTGAAACTAATGCAACATTTGTATCAACTATATTCAAATAAAAAGAAAATTTTAAGAAAAATCTTAAAAATAAGTCAGTAATTTTTAATCTATTTATAAATTGAGTTTGACCTAAATATAGTTACCATCTGATTATGTTCTGTATGTGGAAATTTTATTGGCAGTAAGAATAAACAAATAATATATGTGCAAATTCCAAAGAGAAAAAAAGTGCTTCATTTAGAAATAAAGTGGACATTAGAACCATTTCAGAGCAGGGAGCATACCAATAATATCTTTATGCAAATGAGAAATTTCAATATTCTCTAACAAGAGCATTTCTCCATCAACATTAAGCTAATAACAAATAATGATCTCAGAATTTTACAGTGAATTCCTATTTTTTAAAGTGCTTTCATAAACTTCATTTGATCAACAGTGAAGAATTGGAAGATAACAATTCACATTTCATGCTAAGAGATGTAATAGGGGCGCCTGGATGGTTCAGTCGGATGAGCATCCAACTCTTGATTTTGGCTCAGGTCATGATCCCAGGGTTGTGGGAGTGAGCCTATGTCCAACTTTGTGCTGAGCATGGAGCCTGCTTGAGATTCTCTCTCTCTCCCTCTGCCCCTCTCCCTGGATCACATTCTCTCTCTCTCTCTCTCTCTCTCTCTCTCTCTCTAAAAAAGAATAAAAGAAAGAAAATAGATGTAACAAAAGTGATCAGTTTATGTGCCTGAACACCAGATAAACCTTTACTCCTCATCCTATTAAGTGTATTTTCCTGCTATAAGGAAAATGTTCAACCAACCAGTAACCACATATTTGTCTCCTTCCTTTCCCATATTTCTTCTCTATGGGTGAGAAATAAATTGCCATGTACAACTTCATGGAAGAAAAGGTAATCTCTAAACTAACAAAATGAACTTGAGGTTGATCCATAGAAGTATGTTCAAAATCAAAAATCATGAAATTAAACAAACGAATCCCTTTTTTCCATAACCATATCTATTATACTTCTAGGGATTCAGCTTAGTCCCATGAGACAAATACTATATTCTGTGTGGTTTTTTTTAGAACAGTAAACAAAATCTTCACTTTTGTTAGTTTGTTTTAGTCAAGTTCAAAGCTTCAAGCAGCCAATCTAGGTACCAGGTACTAGGTACTAGTTATTTAGTAGTGAGGAGCCTTCTGGGCTAAATTGTGATGCACGTATTTATTAGGATATAATCAATACCAAGTAAAGCACTTTGATCACCTGAAAGCAAAAGTAAAAAAAAAAAATTACCAAAAAGTGTAAATTGGAAAAACTGTGGAAATAGAAATGAAAACAAAAAGTAAAGATACTACATTGTATTCAAATTTGTGCCTAATATTTCCTGAGGGTTGGCTCACTTGTACAAATCACCAAATCACCAAACCAGCAAGGCTACAATGTGGGAAAGTTCTTAACACTCCAAACCAGAAGTCATTCTTCAGGACAGTGTCTAATTCCTGGTTGGTAATTTTAAAATATAATAACTCTGAGTGAGCAAAACCATAGTGTGAATTAAAATAAAGCTATATTTATTGGAAACATTATGCCAGGCACTATTGCATTTAAGCCTTGTAACAACCCCATGAGGTAGTGTAATTATTGGTTCTATTTTACAGACCAGGAATTTAAGGAGCTAAGAGGTTGAATAACTTACCCAAGATCACAAATAGTAAATGGTGGAACCAAGATTGAACCCAGATCTGTCTGTCTCCAGAGCTTACACTATTAACTACTAGTGCATACAATGTCTCAGAATATAGTTACTTCTGCTACCAACTACTCCATCTAAAGGAGGGGTTCTGAAAGGAAAAATGAAAAAGGGGAGTCATTGAAAACACTTCCATTGAAGCACTTTCCCTTCTTGGCCAGAGAATTGATTGGTCCCTGCCTAAATAAAGGAAATGTATCAAAGACAGCTTCTAAACACGTCCCTGGGACATTTCCCAAGATACTAGGAAATAACAATTACGTTGTTTGTATAGCTACTGACAGTTCACAAGCATTTTCACATGCATTAGCTCACTCTTATTTCTAGTGAAGTGACATAGTGGCAATTATTAACCCTTTACTGTTATTAATTACAAATGGGAGAACTGACCCTCAGAAAATTCAAGTGACTTTCTCTCTTCCAGGTCACACCAAACGTGATGTAGCCACAATGAAACCAGGTTTTGGGATTTCATTTTCAAGTCAAATGAATGTTTTCACTTTACCTTCAGAAATCTCAGGTAGCTAAGGCAGTTTTACAAATTGCACTTCAGTAGCCCATACACACAGAAAACACATACAAGTAGACCTGTCAGATATTGTCTCTGTGCAAACTTACCTCCAGGTATAAAAATAGCCTTTTGCAACTAGATCCTCAATGGCATCAATTCTCTGCTCTTGGATTATAACACCCTACAGGGTCCCAAATTATCTCAAAGTTACCTAAATTTCCCTCAAAAAAATTTGCATGAGAACTCATGCAATATTTTAGGTGAGAAGTAGCACTGTGTAGAAGAGAATGGAGAAATAGTTAATGAAATAATTATATCTGAATATTTCCCTATAGCTTATAAAGCATTTTTATGGCTCTCATTTTATTTAATTTTTAAATGTTACAAAATAGGGATTGTTGATATTTTTTTCTAATAAGAACACTTAGATTCCGCATCCATAGTGGATGACCTCTCCTATGAGAATCAGTTCTTGGTTCACTTCTCCTTAGTGAACTTGATTTTAAAGGCATCTAAGAGAGGACTCTCAGTGTGCACTACATTTAATAGTATTTCAGGCTTATGCTAGCAAGTATGGAGTAGCAAGAGCTTTGAGGAACTGTGGATTTCTTAAATACTCCTAAAATAACTCTTAGTAGTTGCCAGTCTCAACAGGAATTTATACTACTGTGATTTCATAGAAAATTTTGTTTCCCTGAAGAAACCTGAACTAACACACTTTTAAGTTGTTGTAGATAATCACTCCAATTAAGGAAAGACCTACTTCTCACTAAAGATTTTGTCTAATCACTCCATTACTGGTCATCTCCTGGATCAAAAGCTGAGGTGGTGTCAAGTCCAACCAGCCCTAGTTCCTAGGTTTGCAGTCTATTTGCAGGTTCCCTGACCACACACATCCAGCATACTCTCTCTTATTTCAGTGGCCAAACTGACCTACCAGTCCAGCCAGTTTCCCCACAAACACCCATCTCTGCTGAACTCAGGGGCATTAAATGTAAGGAAGTAAAGCTGGAGTTGATCATCATTACTACACTTTCCATTTGTATACCTTTTTTTTCACTCCACTTTTATGTATACTATCGCTTTTTGTCCTGTCAGGGAAGACAGATAAGAACTGTACAAATCCATGTAAAGGAGGGCCCTCATTCATTCTAACTAGATGCTTTCCTCCCGAAACCTCAAACCTACAAATAAAGTCACATACAATCAGTGTACCTCAGTTATGCCCATAGATCTACAATGAGATAGAAATAACTGCAGGGTGTGGAAATAAATCTGTTTACTCTTTTTTTTAATGTTTATTTATTTTTGAGGGAGAGAGAGACAGAGCATGAGTGGAGGAGTTCAGAGAGAGACCGACACACACAGAATCTGAAGCAGGCTCCAGGCTCTGAACTGTCAGCACAGAGCCTGACAGGGGACTCGAACCCAGGAGCCATGATATCATGACCTGAACTTAAGTCAGATGTTTAACTGACTGAGCCACCCAGATGCCCCAAATTGCTCATTTTAGATTGGGAATTCCAAAACCTGATTCTTTTTTCCAATTTTGGCAGTTAATTATATGACCTTGCACTTGTGATATTTCTTACTCCAATCTAGATATTTATTTTAAAATCTGTTCTATTTTTGGGGCGCCTGAGTGGCACAGTCGGTTGGGCATCCGACTTCAGCTCAGGTCATGATCTCACAGTTCATGAGTTTCAGCCCCGCATTGGACTCTGTGCTAGCAGCTCAGAGCATGGATGGATCCCATTCTCTCTCTCTCTGCCCCTCCCCTGCTCATGCTGTTTGTCTCTCTCTCAGAAATAAATAAAAATTAATTTTTTTAAGTTCTAACTTGTCAATTATTTTAATGAAAGCTGTAAAGTTTTACTTACAGTGCTTTTGGAAAATGTCATATACTGTTGGAAGCAACATTTTTTTTAATTTAGATTCAAATTAGTTAGCATATAGTGCAACAATGATTTCAGGAGTAGGTTCCTTAGTTCCCCTTACCCATTTAGCCCACCCCCCTCCCTCTGTTCTCCATATTTGTGAGTCTCTTATGTTTTGTTCCACTCCCTGTTTTTATATTATTTTTGTTTCCCTTCCCTTATGTTCATCTGTTTTGTCTCTTGAAGTCTTCATATGAGCAAAATCATATCACTCATATGAGGACTTCAAGAGATAAAAAAAAATTTTAATAAAATCTATTCTATTTTTTTATTTTAATTCAAGTACAGTTAACATACAGTGTTATGTTAGTTTCAAGTGTACAAGATAAATGTACTCTCACTCCCATTCACTTATTTCACCATTCCCCCAACCACCTCCCCTCTAGTAACCATCACTTTCTTCTCTACAGTGAAGAGTTTTTTGGTTTGTCTCTCTTTTTCTTTCTTTGTTCATTTGTTTCTTAAATTCCACATACGACTAAAATCATGTAGTATTTCTCTTTCTCTGACTGACTTCTTTCACTTAGAATTATACTGTCTAGCTCTATCCATGTTGTCACAAATGGCAAGATTTCACTCTTTTTTTCTGGCTAATTATATAGCACCTTCTTTATCCATTCATCTGCCAGTCGACAACATGGGTTGCTTCCATAATTTGGCTACTGTAAATAATATTGCAATAAATATAGGGGTGCAAGTATCCCTTTGAATTAGTGTTTTTGTACTTTTTGAGTAAATACCAAGTAGTGTGATTCCTGGATCATAGGATATTTCTATTTTTAACCTTTTGAGGAACTTCCATACTGTTTTCCACAGTGGTTACACCAGTTTACATTCTCTCACCAACAGTGCAAGAGGGTTCCCCTTTTTCCACATACTTGCCAACACTTGTTATTCCTTGTGTTGTTGATTTCAGCCATTTTGACAGGTGTGAGGTTATATCTCATTGTAGTTTTGATTTATATCTCCCTGATTATGAGTGATGTTGAGCATCTTTTCATATGTCTGTTGGCCATTCTGAATGTCTTCTTTGCAAAAATGTCTATTCATATCTTCTGCCCATTTTTAACTGGATTATTAATTTTTGAGTGTTGAGTTCGATAAGTTATACTTTGCATACTAACCCTTTATCAGATATGTCATTTGAAAATATCTTCTCCCATTCCATAGGTTGTCTCTTAGTTTTGTTGGTTGTTTCATTTGCTGTGCAGAAGCTTTTTATTTTGATGTAGTCCCAATAGTTGTTTTGTTTTTGTTTTTTGAGAGAGAAAGAGAGAGAGAGAGAGTATGTTTGAGCAGGGGAGGGGCAGAAGGAGAGGGAGAGAGAGAATATTAAGTAGGCTACACGTCCAGCAAGGAGCCTGATGTGAGGCTTGATCTCACGACCATGAGACGATGACCTGAGCCAAAATCAAAAGTTGGACACTCTACCAACTGAGCTAACCAGACACACCAGTTTATTTTTGTTTTTTTTTTTTCTCTTGTCTGAGGAGACATATCTAGAAAAATGTTGCTATAGCATATGTCAGAGAAGTTACTGCCTGTGTTCTAGGATTTTTATGGTTTCAGGTCTCCATTTTGAGTTTATTTTTGTATATGATGAAAGAAAGTGGTCCACTTTCATTCTTTTGCAGGTGGCTGGCCAGTTTTCCCAATACCATTTGCTGAAGAGATTTTTCTTTTACGTTGCATATTCTTGCCTCCTATGTCAGAGATTAATTGACCATATAATTGTGGGTTTATTTCTGGGCTTTCTGCCATATTCCATTGACTTATGTAGTTTTTTTTTTCATTCCAGTAGCATACTGTTTTGATTACTACAGCTTTCTAGTATAACTTGAAATCTGGAATTGTGATACATCCAGCCTTGTTTTTATTTTTCAAGATTGCTTTGGCTATTTTGGGTTTTTTGTGGTTCCATAAAAATTTTCAAGATTGTTTTTTCTAGTTCTGTGAAAATGCTGTTGGAATTTTGATAAGGATTGAGTTAAATCTGTATATTTCTTTAGGGTGCATGGGAATTTTATCAATATTTCTTCTTCCAATCCATGAATATGGAATATCTTTCCATTTGTTTATATCATCTTCAATTTCTTTCATCAATGTTTTAGTTTTCAGAGTACAGATCTTTCTTCCTAGGTATGTTATTATTTTGGGTGCAATTATAAATTTGGTTATTTTCTTAATTTCTCTTTCTGTTGCTGCATTATTAGGGTATAGAAACAAAACAGATTTCTGTAAATTGATTTAGTATCCTGCAACTTTACTGAATTCATTTATCACTTCTGGTAATTTTTTGGTGGAGTCTTTAAAGTTTTCTACATATAATATCATGTATCTGAAAATAGTGAAATTTTTTGCTTCTTCCTTACTAATTTGGATGCTTTTTATTTCTTTTTGTTGTATGATTGCTGTGGCTAGGATTTCCAATACTATGCTGAATAAGAGTGGTGAAAGTGGACATCCTTATCTTGTTCCTGACTTTATGGGAGAAGCTCCCAGTTTTTCACCATTGATCATCACTAAAATCTATTTTAAATCTGTGGTTTTCAATGCAGTTGCCATTATCCACATTACATGTGCCTATGAGCATCTGGAAGATGGCTAGTTTTCTTGAAGGATTTTATTTTATTTTATTTTATTTTATTTTATTTTATTTTATTATTCTACATTTTAGTTTAAATAATCACTTTGACTAGTGGCTACCACATTGGACAGCACAGAATAACATAAGGATGTTGACTTTAATGATCTGTACAATCTTTCCTAGGTTATCTATGCTATTCTGTACAAGTTTTATTCAAACTCATCTAAAATTCTGTTAGTGTACCCTGACCTCACCAGAAGTGAAAATCCGGGGTTGCTTTACACTCATGCAGTGGACCCTGAGTCAGGAAGAAAGTGTTGAAAGCCATATTTCCACAGCTTAGACTGATATATTTTTATTGTCTCTGAGTTTCCATGAATTGAAATAAAAGGATGAATCACAGCTATCTCGGTCTCTGTGAATGAATGTACATGTGTGTATATCACTGTGCTATGAGTATAGTAATACTCTTTATCTTCCTTTCCAAAGTGCCATTAGTGTTTATTGTGGAACAATTTCAGTTCTTGGAGGGAAAAAAATGACTCCTCTTGATTTTATGGTAAAATGAATACATCTTAAGAAAGTCTCTCTCTGGTTTCAGTTTCCTCATCTCTAATATGACAGAGTTGGACTAGATTTATTTAGTTGACAAAACAAACAAGGCAGAAAGCTAACAGCTGGTGACACATGATAAATTAGACCTGTGATCAACTAGACCCTCAGGGACTCAATTGAATAAAAAAGTGTAAGCAAAATGATTTTAAGGCTCCTTTTTCAGCTCTATAAGCTCATGTAATCTATGAATCCTGTAGCTCATAATTAATGAGTAAACATTCTATGACTGAAAATCCTTTAACCTTGTACCAAAGTCCTAGTTAATTAAGACAGTGTCTCCATCCAACTATATGTTATTCCCCCTCTTCTTCACCATTCCCTACTTGGTCCTCTCCAACTCAGTAATAAAATAAGAACTGAAATAATCTGGAAAAATGAGAAAGAGTAGAGAGAAGGCAGCAAAGAGGTATCAGTTTTGGCATTTCATCATTTCCTGGAATGGTAAAAAAATGTTAGTTATTATATCAAACATGATATAAATTGATGCAGCTATACAGGTTAAAGACCCAATTGTGGATGGATGGAGCACTGCCCTTCCCATCACTCAGGAAGCAGAGAAGCAGCTAAAGAAGGAAATAAGTAGGGGAGCACACATGAGCATCACATGGCATCCCCTCTCTGTCATAGCTATTGTGGTGACATCTTGAAGCTCAAATATGTTAAAACCTTTCTCTTTTCTTCATTACCTGAGTATAAACTACTTTTCCACCATAGCTCAAGATGACTGTAATAGTCCAGACTAGAGAGGAAGTGATAACTCATATTCTGCCTCCCTTATTAACTTTCCCCTAGGCCTCTGGGGATGCAAACTCAGCTGAAAAAATTCTAGTTATGTCACTTTAGCTAGTAAATGCCCCAGGGGAGGATTGAAGAGTCTGGTCTTGGATCCAAATGTTATCTCTCCCTTTAATTTGCTTGGACAGCTTTCTCTCTCATCCACTACCATAACTAAGAATTCTATGAAAGAAAAAGTAGATTTCAGAATTTTTAGTGCCCTTGCCTCAAGTTTCCTGTCATATAATTCAGGTACCTACATATGCAAAGTTTGAGTAAATGGCTTTGCATCTACAGCAAGTAGTAAACAGAGGGCTGTTGCTGGGCTCATGTTTTACTGAGTACCAAATTAATTATTAATTATTAGTTATGGGAACATGTTTAAAAAGTGTTAAAATGAACATACTTGTACCCATCCCCATATATACCACTCTAATGTAGCTCAATATAATTGATGTAAACAACTCACACCTTGTTGTTCTCATCCATTTTGTTTATAATATCAAGGTGCCACCCCAAGCTCCAATCAAGGCATAGCAGACTGCCATATCCCTATTCTCCAGAAGACAGACAGAGCATCCCATTGTTCCAACACTCCAGAGCCTAACCAAAATCTAAGAGTATCTACCTGCCTTCCAGATTCCTAATACAGGACTACTGATGGCAAGTCTAGTCATTCCAGGTCATTCTCAGCGTGATGGAAACAAAACTACCTTTAATCCAATGGAGGCAATGTCTGTCATGGAGATTTTTGGAAATCAGACTCAAACTAAGACAATTATTTTCCAGAACATAAGTCACCAAAAAGAAAAAGAATTTTTTAGAGTATGGATAGAGCCACAAATACAATTAAGGAAAGAGAGACAGACACAGAGAAAGAGACAGAGAAAGAGAGAGATACAAGGAGGGTGAGGGAGACAGAGAAAAAAAGAGAGAAAGGTGAAATTTATCTTGCCTAAAATCAAGTTTCACATAATGGCAGTTAGATTAGCATATCCTGGTAGTACTATCTTTCTCCGCCTACAAATACTCTAACCACCCTTAACTCGTAAAAATTAGAACTAAGCCTCACAGAGTACATGCCTTCCTGCTTCTCATCTCAGAGCAGCTACAAGATTTCCCGAGGATTCTGTTGCTAGAGCTAGGCATAAAATCTCATTTATATACACAACAACCTGCATGTCTCCAGTTTCTATTCCTCCTCCTTCCCTCTGCTTTCCCCTCCCCCACTTTGCACCAGAGAAGCCAAATTTAGGCGTGCTCTACAGTATGAGGACTAATCTGAAAGAGGAAGAAGAATCTGTATACATTGGCTAGCATATGTGCCCTGCCCTCTCTCTTCTTGAAAATCGCAACTCATCTTTTCAAAGAAGTCTGCCTAAAGAACAGGCACCCTGTGAATGGAGTTTGCTTTTAGAACCTTCTAGGGTATTCAAATTCATTGTGGAGCTCACTAAGAAAGTTAGCTCTCCAAGGGACGATTTACAGAAGACTTGGAGCTTGCGTCTGAGAATGAATGCAAAAGGACCCTAAACTGTCAGTCTTGAAGGTAGCAGGTAAGAATTGATGTTTCAATGCTGTGACTAAAATAGTTTGTAGTAAAATTCTTCTTTTGGCTTTTTGGCTTTTGGCTTTTTGGGATTTTAGCAAATTCCCAGGAGTTTGAGGGTAGCTAATCTGCCTTGCCTGTTTTAAATTAGGCTGCTACTATGAATTCTTTACACTTTACTTATTGGCCAGAGATTTGATAATCTAATCAGTCTGTCAACAAGTGTTGCTCAGTGCTTCCGTTGGGGCTCAATATGGCAAAATACAGAGGGGACACTACCCAAGTCTCCAGCACATTTGCAATTAAGTTAGAAATACATGAGTGAAGTCATATGATTTTTGTCTTTCTCTGACTAATTTCACTTAGCATAATACCCTCCAGTCCCATCCACGTAGTTGCAAATGGCAAGATTTAATTCTTTTTGATTGCCGAGGGAAGAGAAACAAAAATAATACAAAAACAGGGAGGGGGACAAAACAGAAGAGACTCATAAATATGGAGAACAAACTGAGGGTTACGGGAGGGGTTGTGGGAGGGGGATGGGATAAATGGGTAAGGGGCACTAAGGAATGTACTCCTGAAATCACTGTTGCACTATATGCTAACTAATTTGGATGTAAATTTTAAAAAATAAAAAATAAAATAAAATAAAACAAATAAATAAAGTACCTCATAATAATTTTTAAAAAGAAAAAGAAATATAAGGCATACTTTAGAATCTTATTTCAAGGGCTCAGAGGAGTTTCTCTAATCTGTAGTGGCAGTTTCTTTCATTATGGAAAAAAAAACTATAAAGGGTTATCCTGAGTATACATGCAAACTCTCAAGTTTGGCCAAGCAGACAAGTTTCCACATTCCTGATAAAAGTAAAACAAATAATGAAGAATGACCTAGCTTATTCACAAAGTAGTTTCACATTCATTATCCCACTTGAACCTCTCATCATCATGCATTTTAGATAGGGTAAGTGTTACTATCCCTGTTTTGCAAATAAGGAAATAGACTCAGAGGCATTAATAAATTTTCTAACAGATTCTAACTAGCAACTGCAAACAGAAAGCTCTCACAACTATAAATCAATATAAGGAAATTACATGATCTGTTTAGTAATTTAGACATATCTGACATACACCAGGTTTCCACAGAGCCAACACTGTATACATTTCAGTGAAAATTTTTGACCAGGAGCATAACTCTACTTAGCAGCAAAGAAGCTGTTTTCAAGGGTAAACAAATGAGTTGGTGAGTTCCACCCCTAGATAAAAAGAAAAAAATCCTTGAATTTAGTGGTTCTGCCTTTCAGTACTCTGATTGTTTTGAAGACTAGAGAGAGGCCACAACATATAATTATCAGCTGATTATTCTAAAATAAAATGTAAGTAAACCAGGACTTCAGACTATACTATGTTTCAAATACATTAGTGAAATTTGCTTCTAGATAATTTTAAGTTTTGGTATCTATTGCAATCACTCAAAAATATTTTCTGTTGTTGTTTTGCTATTAATTTCCCAATTAGAACTAAAGGTGGTCTCTGTTTATATATCAAATTAATGACCTCAGGTACTACATTTACATCCTTAATACAACCTTAATAAAAACTGTTTCCCTGGTCCCCAAAATATTTAAATGTCTGCACTAGCTAATCAGTTCCTATAAATGACAGTGAACCCGAACAGAATAGGTGAAAGAAAGTTTCCAGATTGAGTCCAATCTGAATCCAGCATTTTTGTGTCTTCCTAGCCCAAAATCATCAATTTCATTTTCTACTACTTTTTCTTTCTTACTCTTAATCAAACTTTTGATGTGTTTAGGAAGTATTTATTTGGGAAAAAGCAAGATTCTACCATGGTGCAGGAAATTATAAATTTGCCTTTGTGAATCACTGACTGATAATAAGGCATTAAAGGATGGCACTGATCTTAAGGGACATATCTAATATTGTGGATTTGATGCCATGAAAGGTAACTATCATAATCTCTTAAATAACATGGCTCTGCATTGATCTACTTTGATCCATTTTGTTATTTCTTATGTTCTTATTAAAATATCTAGAATCTATTGTAATCCAGTTAAACAAATGTCAATTAACCTCAATACAGTATGTGACACAAAGGTAAGATGAAGTTCCTGCTCTTGGGGACCTTACAATGCTGGTGGGGATATAAGACCTACAGAACATAAAAATATGAGACAGTAAACCAATGTTATATTTTTAATGGCAAAGGGGTTTGGAGAAGAAAGATAGCAGTGGGTTTGGCTGAATCGAGATGGCTTCATAGAGGAGATAAAATGAGATAGGCTTAAATGAACGTCTACAATATGGGACCATGCTAAACAAACCTCCTGTGCACATAGTAAGTGTTCAATGTATGTTGTTTGCATTCAATTCTAGTCATAGAAATGATGACAGAAATACATTGTATCAAAAGTGAATTTGGTACCTGTAGTGTACACCAAAGAACCTGATTTGGCTAGAGTAAAGGGACTGAGTTGAGGAGTAACAGTAAATAAATTTGGATAGAAATGTAAGCCCAGATTATTAGACTTTGAATTCCAGGCACTTTTTAATGGGAAATCATATCAGTGAGCTTTGAATAAATGAGTATATGACGGAAAAACATTTTTAGTTGATGAATCTAGCAGAGTTTCATAGGCTTAAGTACATTTGAGAAAACTGGAGATGGAGAAGCCACTTAAAGAGTAGAAATTAATTAGACTATAGGATAGGTGGATGCCAGTGGAAATGGAATGGAGAAACACTCAAGGAGACATTTAAGAGGAATAATAGATGGAAATTGGTGAGTGATTAGATATAGGCAGCATAAGAAAGTCAGAACTGTCCCTAAAATTTTGAACCTGTGGGATCTGGGAAGTGGTGCTACATTATACACAGCAATAGGTAATTTGGGGATGGAAATTGGGAATGTAAGATGTGATGAGTTCTGTTTTTAACCTGTCAAGTTTGAGGAGATGGCAAAAATTCCAAGAAGCAGCGTCTTATGGATAGTTGGAAATAATGACCCTGACTGTGAGTGATGGTTAAGTGGTGGAAGCCAAAATTAAATCTGGGGCATGTAACAACCAAGGCCATAAGATTGGCCCATCTTAGAGAAAGCAAATCTAAGAGATGACCAAAGACTGAAACTTGTGCAGTGCATACATTTTTGGTCAAGAGAAAGAAGAGAGTCCTGAGAAATAAAAGCCACAGAAATATAGTTCTCAAAATATACCAAGAGTCTTGACAAAAGGTGTCAGGTTATATATTCTTTTAAACTTCCTCTCCCCAAGTATAACTAGCATAGTGCCTTATACATACCATGAGCACCCAAAAAATATTGTTATTCTACTATAAACAAGCATGGAGATATTTCGTTTCAAGTTATCTTTCAAAGTGGACTCTGTCATAAACTCTGCAACCTAACAATGGTATCTTTAAACTACCTTGCTGCATGTATTTCAATGGGAAGGAAACTTGGCCTGGGTAACTGGAAGTTTATCCTAGATTTGCCTTTTAATCAGCTGTGTGTCCTCTAGCAAATTGTTGAACATCAGTATTTCTTGGTTACCTCACATATCCAATGTAATAATGAGCTTATAAAGATATTTTTCAGATCTGCTAAAATGATAAAGTGAAAGGGACTTGAAAATACAAACCATAATCCAAAAGGATTTTGTTTAAATTCCATTCTAGGAGAATAAGACACATAACAAGACTGCATGTGGACTGAGTAGGACCAGATACTTTCTGCTCCCAATACTGTACCTCCAAACAGGGACCTCATTCTAAGTAAGCATCAGCAACTGCGATCAGCAATTCTAAGTAAGCATCCTATTTTTAGGATGCCAGTAGGAGCCAACTCTCTGGTTACTTTTAATTCTACCATACCTATGCAGTCCTCAATGTGCATGCCAATTTGTTGATTTGCATTGAGGAAATACAACTGCTAAGAGGTCTGCTGTACTCATAGCAGGTGGTGGCACATTCTCTTCCTTACAGAAAAGGCAACAAAGTAAGCCATTTAACTTGATTTGATAAATCCAGACATCTCAGATCCATTAATTCATGTTACAGTACTGGTGTTAGTTATAATTACTTTTGCTTTCAACTGATAATTCTTCATAGGTTGGTAGAAAAGACCACTGTTTAAACAAGTTGTGCATAGCAAAACTCTTCTATCTTGCTTCCTCATTCCATCCCATTTTACTACATCCTATCATAACTTCTCTTTTCTTTGTGCCCCACCAGTTTTTCTTCTGGATTTAGGAGAGAAAACAGAAACAAAAATCTTTAAATATTTGGGGCAAGTTACTTAGAGAGGGGCTCTGGTAGAAATAGGGGGAAAGACACAAAACAGAAAAGTAAACATAGACCCCTGAGCACTTAAACACAGAGGTGGTTTTCCTTTTGATGACTAAAATGTCATTATCATATTTACAGTGTTTGTAGAATCAATACAACCCAGACATTTGAGATCCTACTTAAATGTAGCTAATGGAAAAAGAAAAAGAGCTGATATCTAGACCTAGAGTCCCCTAGAACATTCAGGCTTTCTTTTATTATTTTTTTAATTCCCCCCTTAAAAAGGATAGAAAAATCCAATTTGGTATCACATTTTAAGATCTCTAACATGTAAGAATCCTAAAATTTCTCATCTATTTGAGATTAACAGTCTGTTTTTACATATGGCTGTATTTGTGTTGTCATGGATTTAAAATAAGTGGAATTAAGCTAACAATAACAACGCTCAAACCTCTCTGACACACCTTATATAAATATTCCAAAGTTCATAGGAAATTCAGGCCTCAGAAAATATAAAAAGTTTCTTTTCATCATAAATTGGTTACCTATTGGTTTAATCTGAATTTAAATTATTTGAAGACCTTATTTGGGCCTTCTATAAAAAACAGTCTCCTAGAAAACAGTTATCCTGCTTCTAAGATTCAGGCATCTAAATTCCAAGAAGTTAGAGGCAGAATTCAGAGTCATCTGTGATCAATGGTTTCAGAACGTAGGGGGATTCCAAGTTGCTGGTAATTAGGTAAAGACTTAACAGGTATCCCTGGAAGAAAGTAGGCCCTCTAGTTAGTGCTTTATAAAAAGTCCAAAAGTATGTAAGCTGTCTGTAACATATCTCTATCACCCAGACTAAAGTTAGAACTGTCTTCACACTATGCACTCCCACCATACCCATGCACTCCTCAATATCTCTATTGCTATTTTGTGACTTGTGTATCCCTTCAGGTATGTTCCTGATCACTTTATTCTGATTATACAGGATAAAACATTTGTGTCACAGTACTATGTAAAGGGACACACTGTGTCTTTAGCTCTGAATACCACATTCCAAGTTCGTTTGGGGCTTAACACTGTCCTGGGTTTGGAATCCAGCTGTCTGACAACAGAGTGGCCCAGTGTTATTAATGTAATGTTCTCCACTTAATGGTAAATAAGCTATTGGAGGGAAAAACTTCTTAGAAATGTCAACAATGTAGTGACTCCCATGTAGTTTCTAATACCAGTGAGAATGCCGCTAAGCATTTCCATGGAAATGCCAACTTAAAAAGCTACTTATTGTGATAATAAAGCTATAGTGATGACAGGAGGGTCTTTCTGTTCCCCTCACCAAAATTATTTATTGCCATGGGGAAAGCCATTGAAATCATTAATACAAGCCTTGTTGTTTATAGATTAAAACCTTATGGAGGATGTGTAGCTTTGCTCCAATTAATGACCAATCACTCAATAAGCACTTATTGCACATTTTTTCTTTTTTTTAATTCTATTTTTTAGAGAGAGAAAACACACCAGTGGGGGAGGGGTAGAGAAAGAGGGAGATAGGATCCAAAACAGGCTCTGCACTAACAGCAGAAAGTCCAATGTAGGTCTTGAACTCAGGAACCACGTCATGACCTGAGCAGAAATCAGATGCTTATCCGACTGAGCCACCCAGGTGCCTCTATTGCACATTTTTTCTATTTGCAAAACATTGTGACAGGCTAGGTTTGGGGTTCACAGAGCTTAAGAATAAAAAGGCTGGACTTTTTTTCTCCCACCCTATGGGAGTTCACAATCTACCTATGGAGACAAGATTTATTCTCATTAAAAGATACAAGATAATAGAATAATGACTGCCATATTATTGGTAAAGACAATAAACATAATACAAGTTGAAAGAAGAGAGATATTAGTGTAGAATGGGGTGGTCAAAGTAGGTGTCAGGAAATAGAACCTGAGCTGAGCCTAGTATGAGTATGAAAAAGAGTCATAAAAATTTACATTTGTGTAGTGTTCTACAGTTAACAAAACATTTATATTTGCTGATTCTCCTATTTATTATGCATCATTCAACAAACACCTGCTGTATTAAAAGATTAACTAAACTTTGTCCCCATTTATTAAGTTGATTGGGAGAATCCCTTCATAATGTATATGTACACTTTAAATATATTACAATTTTATTTGTCTATTATACTTTAATAAAGCTGGGGAAAAATTGTACCTCACCTCCTTGAGCTTATCTTTATAGGGTGAACAGCACAACTAACTTTTATCATTTGGCAATAATAGGATCATAAAGAAAGCCAAAAGGGCACTGCGGCATTGGCCAAATAAAAGTAGGGCCCCACTGAGCTGTACTTTCATGAAAATTAAGCTTCCTGCATCTTGCCGCTGCTCAGCAGAAGTATCTGCCTTAGAAGACTGAACCCTATGTCCTAACCTCCCCCACTTCCTCTTCTGCCTTGGCCCTGCCCTCCTTACCCTATCCCTGTTGGCAGTCGTCCAACACATGCACACACCATCCGGTGCATGCTAGCATTTATTAGAAAGGTAAAGGAAGCCTTGAGTGAGGCATTATGCTTAATGTAATCATAAACTACCCCCAAATATTGATTTAATCTTTAAGTCTCTCCTGGAGGCTGAATTAAAAATACTCATAAACCCCCAAACCCCAAACCTTGTATAGCCAGACACATCCTTGGGTCTTGGGATTCTCATCAATCTCTCACCTATACCACTTCTGATTTCTCCTTCAGTCCCACTAAACTACTTTTGATTTTTTGGTTTTATGTTCTTTGCCCTCTGTTCCTTCCTAAATATGTGGATTCTTCTGCCCCACCCCCTTTGCTTTCTTCTCCAGTGATTTGTAGTGTTCATCCACAGGTCATGGTCCCCTACACTTTTTTTTTCAGGTTTCTTTTTTAATAGACTCTACCCTGCTAGCGAAGTCCATATTTTACTTCCACTTTATGCCATTATCTAGATTCCTGAACAATAGCATCTGTGTTTCCACACTAAAAACTTGCTCCTTCCTCCACCCCTAGACACCCATCCTGAGGAATTAAATACTGTATTACTCAAAAGCGCCTAATACTGCACAGTTATTCTTCCAAAGTTGCTCAATTAGGAGAGGAAGAGAGCAAAACTGAATAAAGCAGACTCACTGTCATTAATAGGCTCACTGTCTAAATGGATATGACAGATATGTAATCAAAAAGAGTGATTACAGCACTCTAATAAATATGGTAATAGTACCACAAACAAGGGAACATTTACAAAGAATAAAAACTTCAACTTAAATCTTGAAGTATAAGTATACAGTTTCAAAGTTCACCTCTTTGTCTAGTGAAAGAGGGTACATAGTTTGAGTATCTTCAATTAGAGAAGATATGTTGATATAAGGATCCTGATCTAAGTTGGTGAGAGAAGGTCAGGAGAACTGCAAGATAAGCCTCAACAGAACTTTGAATTTACACATGAGAAATGAGGTCAGTAAAGATCAACTCTGACTACCAGCTTCTGTGCCAGAGTGACTGGAAGATGTTTAATGTCAATGAAAAAAAAAAGTCCTTTGGAAGAGTTGATTTGGGAGGGAAGATAATATATTTGTATTTAAGCATGTATAAATTGAGGGGGAAAAACATAAGATTCAAGAAGAGCAATATTCTAGGCAGTTGAAAATGAAAGACTAAAGTTCAGGTGAATAGTTTGTGGCTGAGACAGAGATTTGAGTCATCCACATGAAAGTGATCATTTTAAAACATGAGAGTTAAGTTATCCAAGGGAAAGATAGAACCAAAGAGATAAACACCAAACATTAGCATTTCACAGATCTTAGATATGCTAACAACCTCAATTGGCTATCTGAAAAAAACTGTCATTGATGAAAGGAGACCAAAGGGAAGAGTGGGTATTGGGGTATCAGTGTGGTAGTAGCAGATTTGGACTGAAGGTTATAATCCCTGGGTTCTAGTCCCAGCCCTGTCATTATCAATACACTCTTGAGCAAGTCATCACTACTTCAGTCCCATTCATAGGTTTCATTTTTAAACATGTAAAAGTCCATTGGAACAGGATCTCTAAAATCACTTCGACTCACTCTGGCACCTGTTCTTTGAATAGCAAAAAGCACATTCTACTGACATAGCTCAGTAATATAATTTTCTTTTAAAAGAATGGTATAGAGGGGTGCCTGGGTGACTCAGTCCATTGAGCATCCAACTCTTGAACTCAGCTCAGGTCATGATCTCACGGTTTGTGAGATGGAGCCCCACATGGAGCTCTGTGCTGACAGCACAGAGCCTGCTTGGGATTCTCTCTCTCTCTCTCTCCCAAAATAAATAAACTTTAAAAAAATAATGGCATAGAATTTCATTAGCCATTCATTGTGTTCCTGCTGTGTATGCAAATTACTATGGTAACCACTCTAGAAGAAAACTGGGGAAGTATAAAAGGAAGTAAAGTGGGAAAAGAAAACATGAAGATATCCCTGTTTCCAAGGAACTTGAAATCTAGTTGAAATTACTGGCCTCACATTCAGCTTATGCACAGTAAGTCATAATTCTGCTGCCAGACTTGTGTATCATTTTTTATATTGTTTTGTTTAAATGTTTATTTGTTTATTTTGAAAGAGAGAGAGAGAGAGCAGGGGAAAGGTAGAGAGGGAGGGAGACAAAGAATCCAAAGCAAGCTCTGCACTGCATAGGGCTTGAACTCACAAACCATGAGATCATGACCTGAGCCCAAATCAAGCATCAGACACTTAGCCGAATGAGTCACCAAGGTGTCCCCAGACTTGTGTATCACTGTAGTTTGATGAGAAACAAGCAGCTTAAATTTATCTCTTATACAAAGTTGTACCTATTTTTTGCTTTGATAAAATGCTCTGGAAAAAAATCCCTGCTTCTGTTTCAAAAGTTACAACAAAGGAAAAATAAGAAGTAATATAATAAAAGAACTATACATCTAGGGTGACTCAGTAAAACAATTCTGAAATGAGTTGGTCTGATTCAACATATTTACTGAGCAACAAGTGTAATGTTCCTTACTAGGTTCTACAGAAACTATTTTATTATAAATTATATCTTATCTTTATCCTCAAAAATGTCTAAAAGTTAGTAGTGGACATTATGTAAATATACAAATTACTATAAGAAAAAATAAAAACAGGTAGAAATACAAAATTGAATTCTGTAGTTGAACCATTGGCCACTGTGGTCAACTGCTCTCCAAGGTTCTGTTGTCCTGAGAATACCCTGTACTTCCTGATTCTTCCTTCCACATTTAACCTTTCTACAAACTCTCTCTTCACTGTGCCCTCTACAACACCATTTTCATTATAAGTTCTCCTACATCCTAAATAGCTTCAAATAATTCTCCCACCGCTTCATTGCCTTATGTAAAACTTGGTGCTCCCCATCAAAAGTAAGCTGCTTATTTTTCTACATCTCATCTACTGTGAAACCTAGAGAGTCTGTTCAATGTCTCCTGGCTTCCTAGTGCCATTTTAAATCATTACTTTTCTACTATAATGCAAACAGCCATTCACTTCTGCCACCCTTTAATCTTCCTTATTAATATCACCATCTATTGACCTCCTAGTTATTTTTCCCTAATTCACTGAATAATTTAGCATTTGGCTTGTGGTTTTCCTCTTTACCCCAAATCCTGCTATCACCTTTGTAACTTCATATTCCATATAAACAACCAACCTAGGAAACTGATTTTAACTTATTTGACCTCCTTATTTAGAACAATACGCATTCACATTCTACCTTACCTACTCATTCCATGGCCATACTTGGAACCTCAATTTATTATCACACAACTGAAATCTAAAACTCCATTGTACCACACTCTCACCACAAACTCCTAGACTTTCAGTTTTCTCACACCCTTATTGCTACTACACCACTTCTTAAATCTCAGTGAATCTTCCAGTCCCTTGGCCCCTCCCTTTTCTCCCAATCTGTTAAAACTTCTTCATAGTTTCATTGTTAACCACCCTTTTGGTAGCATTCTCAATCAGTCTCCTTACCTATTGTTCTTCCGTAAGTTTTCTCTGTTACTCCCAATCTTATATCAATTTAACCATTTGTATTTTTTCTTTCCTACATGCAGGCTATTGAACACCACTGGGATAAATCACATAATTGTGTAGACTGGGGCCACTAAAAATCTACACTATCCAATTTCTCTTGGGCCTTCAGAGTCTTGGTCATAATTCTCTTCCATTTCCCAGAGCTACCATTCAAAAATTTACCAATTGTCAGAAGACCTGAACCCAAGTGAAGCCATCTTTTTCTCAACAGACACCATCATTTCTTATTTTACCAAGAAAATTAAACCTCAGGGATGACCAACCTCTATTTTTTTCTGCTCCACTTCCACTTTCATTTACATGTCAGTATTTTCTCTCACTCTTCACCCTCTAATAGCTCCCTAATCCCTAGAGGATAAACCCAAATTCTCTAGAATTTCAAACCCCATAGTCCAATGACATACAGATACATACACCCAAATATGCACAGCTGCACACACCTTTATCTTATATTTCATCCTTATCACATTGTTACTTTTCCCTACACATATCAGGTTATTTCTTATCTCCAAGCCTTTGTTCATTCTACTTTCTAACCCTGCCTAAAATGCTCTTCCCCACCTGCCCTACTCTTCTATATTTTATGAAGCCTTTACTAACATACATGAACAATTTGTATTTCCATTCTGTGTCCTTTATATTCTTCTATTGCTACAGCTGTGATGGTGCAGTGAATTAATTTGTTAACACATCTGTGTCTCCCTTTAGTGGAGTGTAAACTTTTGATGGGCAGGGCTTGTGTCTTATTTTCCAAAGGGTCTAGGATAGAATTGACATATAGTGAGCAGCTAATACATCCTTTTTGATATGACTAACATATCACAATGGTACAGAAGACAAGGAAATTTTTTAAGAAGGATATGATGTAAGAGATAGTCATAAAGATGATTAGAATTACATATGATAGCAATGAGGAAAAGGAACATATCAGATGACAAAATGGCCTGAGCAAAGGAAAAGAGACCAAATAAGGATGGAGCTTGTCGTAAGTTCACATTTATATAATATACATATAATAAATGATGAAGAATGACACTATAATGTTAAGATAGAATATTATTGTGGTCTTAAATGCTGCATCAAGCTTAACTTAAGTCACTGGAGACCTTTGAAAGGGAAGTGATATGATTAAAACTGTGCTTTAAGATGAATAATCTGGCATAAGTGATAAGGATAGACTGAATAGAAGAGAAGCAAGAAAGTTAAAATGAAAATTGTAACTTCTAATATTCATTAAAAATAGTCCCATATTATAACCAAAAAGAGGATCAAGAAATAGATCGATCCTTGGCTTATGTGCAGTTGTCTTCACAACAGTTTGTTCAACTGCCATGATTTGTACCAGTATTTGAATTTGTCTTATGTCAGTGTTTAGTGCTAGAGCTTGTATTATCTGTAACGTAACAGTGTTGTGTGGTAAAAATAGCAATGGACAGTGAGTCAAGCATCCTGACTCTGCCACTAATTCTGTGTGTTACTTTTGCAATCATTTTATCTTTCTGGGTCATAAAGAGAGTTGAATTAAATGCATTCTAAGTTTTGTTCTACTTCTAAAATTCTATAAAACTACATCATTGAATCCTAATCAGAGATTTTTATTTCCCTTTAGGGAAGCTTCAGTCAATGGAGTATTTCTGTTTAAGAATTGTTTTCAGTATCCTGACATGTACTTCCTTTTTTATTGACTTGTTTACAGTGACCTGGTTTCACCTAACATTTGTGTGGGAACATAACTATTACCCCTTCTCATATGACTCAATCTGTGATCACGTTTGGTCTCAAATCCTCAGGAAAGCCTGAACACTAGGACACTGCTAAGTTACGTTTTTTTTTCCTGCCATTTCTTATTGTAAAGAGTGCCCAGGTATCACAGGTAAAATTTTTCAAATAATTGGATATGTCTTAGAGAAACAAATCTGATATTATGCTAACAGATTTACAGTAACAAAAGGGACTCTAAGAAGCAACTTAGTATAAATTAGTGGGAAAAAATTTATATTTGCTTTTATAGGCAATTAGAAGATTCTGAGGAGGGGGTCCCTGGGTGGCTCAGTCAGTTAAGCGTCCAACTTCACCTCAGGTGATGATCTCACAGCTGGGAAGTTTGAGCCCATATTGGGCTTTTTGCTGACAGCTGAGAGCCTGAAACCTGCTTTGGACTCTCTGCCTCCCTCTCTCTCTGCCCCTTCCCCGCTGGCTATCTCTCTCTCTCTCTCTTTCCCTCTCTCTCTCTCTCTCTCTTTCTCAAAAATAAATAAACATTAAAAAAATTAAAAATGTATGATCAAGATGGTGTTCAGTGAGAACTACCTCCTCACTGCTGATTTATGAACAAGTTAAAGCTTGCTTTTCACATGTATACCTAGCTTGTTCGTCATTCCTTCCTTCCTTCCTTCCTTCCTTCCTTCCTTCCTTCCTTCCTTCCTTCTTTCCTAGTTCTACTTGCAACAAAACACTACATTTCCTGACTGGTATTTAAGAAACTACACAAACTTGGGGGTGGGGAGGAGCTAAGATGGCAGAGGAGTAGGAGGACCCTAGGCTTGCCTCCTCACTCCAACACAGGTAGATAAATATCAAACCATTGTGAATATGCAAGAAATTAATCTGAGGATGTACAGAACAAACTTCACAACTAGAGGGAGAGAAGAGGCCACATTGTGGAAGGTAGGAGGTGTGGATATGTGATTTGGAGGAGAAATGGAACACAGGTGTTGTGGTGGGGAGGCATCTCTGGCCACAGGGAGAGATGAGACAGAGACAGAGACAGAGAGAGGAATGCACAGGAGATCACACAAAGAAAACACTACCTCAAAGCCATTGGCTGGTAAAATTAGAGGGGCTGATTTTCCTGAGATTTACAACAAGTGAGGTTCAAAGACTAGAGTTTTAGAGGTCCATAACATGTCCAGTATGGAGCCTGGCAGGTGCTGCAGTGTTCCTGTGGAGAAAGGGTGCAGATAGCCCAGTAACAGATGGCATGGTCTGAGGATCTCCTGTGACACACTGGGAGAGATGGTTCCCCCTTCTTGGAGCACAGAAGGTAAAGATGTCATTGCCTCTCTGGGGACAAGAACCATCAGGAGCCCCCACTCCTCAGCATAGGTGCAGAGGTACCTGCTGAGGGCAGTTAACCTAGGCACTGACTCTTTGCTGTGCTTTACTACAAACTCCAGGCTCTTGCACTTTGATGCAACTGCCCTTCTGGGACAAACCTATATCAGTCCCAGTGCAGCAAGACCCTCCCTCAGACAAGCATGAATCCCCACAATGCCAAGTCCTTAAAGTTTGGGAGAGTCTTAAAACAGCCTGCCTGCCTGCCTGGAATAAAACACATGTGCAATGCACTACTAGGAAGGCACACATCTCAGACACAAACAGGATGAATGCAGGGATCTAAGGGATGCCAAGACACAAGAATGGAGATTATTTGTTCATCTTGGAGGGTTTCCTGGACAGTGGTGGGTGTAAAATCCCCTCTACAGAATGAGGGAAGGGTCTGGTGCCATTTCTGTCCTCCACCCTTCAGCATAAACTAACTTCTGTAAGCAGAACAGACAGCACCAACACTAGCGGCCAAAACCGCTTACAATAAGGTCTGCCCCCTGCACTCTGCAGGTGCTGTTTTTCTGGGCAAGTGTGCCTGAGAACCAGAGCAGCAGGCCCTTCACACAGAAGACCAGCACACACACACACCCACACACACACCATGTCTACTGATCATAGAGTGCCACAAGGCTTCAGCTCTAGTGGAAATCACATCAGATCTCTTTTAACAAGCAGACAAGAGCTCGTCTAGAAGAAACCGACCACACTCTGGCCAAGGTCCAAACACTCCCCACTGCAGTCAAGGAGAAACATTGCACAAGACAGACATGGGGAAAAGAGCAGCCAAAACACAGCAACAGAGTGCACACAGGAAACACCACAGATACTTACTTCTTGCAGTGCCAGGCCCTGGACAATATATGACCTCTTTTATATAAAGTCATTACTCTCAGGAGCAGGAAACATAACAGGTTTTCCCAAACCTAAACACAGAGGAAGACAGAGACCTAGACAAAATGCCAAGATGGAGGAATTCATCCCAAAAGAAAGAACAAAAAAGGTTCTCACCAGGGATCTAATCAAAACAGATATCAGTAATATGCCAGATCCAGAATTTAAAGCAACAACCACAAGGGTACCAGCTCAGCTTGAGAAAAATATAGAAGACACCAGGGAGTTTGTAACCATAAGATAAACGATCTAAAAACTAATCAGGCTGAAACAAAAATGTTATAACCAAGATGTAAAATCAACTGGTGTAATGACCACACGGATGAAAGAAGCCAAGAATGAATAAGTGATATAGAAGATAAAATTATGGAAAATAATGAAGCTGAAAAGACACAAAGAAAAATATTGGACCATTATTGTAGATGTAGGGAACTCAGTGACTCCATCAAATGTACTAACATTCATATCATAGGAGTCCCAGAAGAAGAAGAGATGGTAAAGGAGGCAGAAGGTTTATCTGAGGAAATAATAGCTGTAAATTTCCCTAATCTAGGGATAGAAACAGACATCCACATCCAGGAAGCACAGAGAACTCCCATAAAAATCAACAAAAGCAGGCCAACACCAAGACATATCATAGTTAATTGTGCAAAATATAGAGATAAATAAAAAAAATCCTAACAGCAGCAAGAAAAAATAAGTCCCTAACTTACAAGGGAAGATACATAAGGTCAGCAACAGATCTGTCTACAGAAACTTGGCAGGCCAGAAAGGAGTGGCATAATATATTCAACATGCTGAATGGGAAACATATGCAGACAAGAATACTCTATCCAACAAGGCTGTCATTCAGAATAGAAAAAGAGATAAAGAGTTTCCCAAACAAACAAAAACTACAGGGATTCATGACTACTAAACCAACCCTATAAGAAATATTAAACGGGACTCTTGAATAGGAAATTAAGACTAAAAGTTAAGAAGACTATAAAGGAAAAGAGAAAACCTCCAGAAACAACAAAAATAATCATAAAATAGCACTAAATTAATATCTATCAATATGACTGTAAATGGACTAAATGTTCTAATCAAAAAACATAAAGTGCCAAAATGGATAAAAACACAAGACCAAATCTATATGCTGCCTACAAGAGACTAATGTTAAACCTGTAGACACCTGCAGATTGAAATTTAAGGGATGGGGAAATATTTATCTTGCAAATGGATGTCAGAAGAAAGCTAGAGTAGCTATATTATAGAAGACAAACTAGATTTTAAACAAAAGATTTTAACAAGAGATGAAGAAGGTATTATATCCTAACAAAGGGGTCTATCCAACAAGATCTAATAATTGTAAATATTTATGCCCCCCAACCTGAGCACCCAAACATGTAAAACAATTACTAGCAAACATAAAGGAATTCAATGATAATAAAATAATAGTAGGGGACTTTAACAACCCACCTACTTACAGCAATAGACAGATAATCTAAACAGAAAATCAACAAGGAAATTAGGACTTTGAATGACACACTGGGCCAGATGAACTTAACAGATTTATTTGGAACATTTCATCATAAAGCAGCAGAATACATATTCTTTACAAGTGCTCGTGGGACATTCATCAGAAATGATAACATACTAGTCATGAATCAGGCCTCAATCAGTAAAAAACGATTGAGATTATACCATGCATATTTTCCAACCACAATGCTATGAAACTTGAAGTCAACCACAAGAAAAAGTTTGGAAAGACCATAAATACATGGAGGTTAAAGAACACCCTACTAAAGAATAAATAGGTCAATCATAAAGTTAAAGATGAAATTTAAAAAATACATGGAAACTATGAAAGTGAAACCACTAAAGTACAAAATTTTGGGATGCAGGAAAAGCAGTCATAAGAGGGAAGTATATAGCAATATACACCTACCTTAAGAAGCAAGAAAAATCTCAAATACACAAACTAACTTTACACCTAAAAGAGCTAGAAAAAAAATAACAAATGAAGCCTAAAGCAAGCAGAAAAGGGAAAATAATAAATATTAGCATAGAAGTAAATGATACAGAAACAAAAAAAATAGAACAGATCAATGATACCAGAAGCTGATTCTTTGAAAGAATTTTTAAAAAATGATAAACCTCTACCAAGACTTACCAAAAAGAAAAGAGAAAGGACCCAAATAAATAAAATCATTAATAAGAAATGAGGGATCACAACCAGCACCAGAGAAATACAAACAATTATGAGAATATTATGAAAAATTACATGGTAACAAATTGGGCAATCTGGAAGAAATGGAGCAATTCCTAGAAACATATAAACTACCAAAAGTGAAACAGAAAGAAATAGAAAACTAGAACAGACTGAGAACCAGCAAAAAAAATCCAATAACTAATCAAAAAATCTCCCAACAAACAAAAGTAAAGGGCCAGATGGCTTCCCAGGGGAATTCTACCAAACATTTGAACCTATTCGTACCCATTCTTCTCAAAGTGTGCAAAAAATAGAAATGGAAGGAAATCTTCCAAACACATTCTATGAGGCCAACATTACCTTGATTCTGAAACTAGACAAAGACCTTACTAATAATGAGTATTACAGGCCAATATCCCTGATGAACGTGGATGCAAAAATTCTCAGCAATATACTAGCAAATCGAATCCAACAGTACATTAAAGAATCATTCGCTGCTATCATGTGCGATTTAATCCTGGGCTGCAAGAATAGTTCAATATTTGCAAATCAATCAACATGCAGTACTACGTTTTTTTTTAAAGGTTAAGAACCCTATGCTACTCTCAATTGATTCAGACAGAAAAAGCATTTGACAAAGTAGAGCATCCATTCATGATAAAATCCCTCAATAAAGTAGAGATAGAGACAACATACCTCAACATCATACAGGCCATATATGAAAGACACACAGCTAATATCATCCTTAATGGGGGGAAAATGAGAGCTTTTCTACTGTGATCAGGAAGAAGACAGGGATGTCCACTCTCAACGTTGTTATTCAACATAGTACTGAAAGTCGTGGCCTCAGAAATCAGACAACAAAAAGAAATGAAAGACCCCCAAATTGGGAATGAAAAAGTCAAACTTTTACTATTTGCAGATGACATGATACTCTACGTAGAAAACCAGAAACACTCCACAAAAAAATTTGGCTAGAATTGATATATGAATTCAGGTAAGTCGCAGGATACAAAATCAATGTACAGAAATCTGTTGCATTTCTATACACCAAAAATGAAGCAGCAGAGAGAGAAATCAAGGAATCTATCCCATTTACAATTCCACCAAAAAAACTATAAGATACCTAGGAATAAACCTAACCAAAGAGGCAAAAGTTCTGTACCCTGAAAACTATAGAACACTTATGAAAGAAATTGAAGATAATGCAAAAAAAATGGAAAAATGCTACATGCTCATGGATTGGAAGAACAAATATTGTTGAAATGTCTATAACTACCCAAATCAATCTACATATTTAATGCAATCTGCACCAAAACACCACCAGAATTTTTCACAGAGCTAGAACAAGCAATCCTAAAATTTGTATGAAACCACAAAAAAACAAAAATGAATAGCCAAAACAATTTTAAAAAGGAAAAGCAAAGCTGGAGGCATCATAATTCTGGACATCAAGTTTGTAATACAAAGCCATATGTAGTCATTAAGACTGTATGGTACTGGCACAAAAACAGATCCATAGGTCAATGGAACAGAATGGAAAACCCAGAAGTGGACCCACAACTATATGGTCAACTAATCTTCAACAAAGCAGGAAAGAATACACAATGGATAAAGGCAGTTTCTCAACAAATGGGAAAACTGGAGACAAACATACAAAAAATGAAACTAGACCACTGTCTTACACCATACACAAACATAAATGCAAAATCGATGAAAGACCTAAAGGTGGAACAGGAAACTATCAAAATCCTAGAGAAAGACACGGGCAGAAACCTCTTTGACATCTGTCATAGCAACTTCTTACTAGATATGTCTCCTGAGACAAGGGAAACAAAAGCAAAAATGAGCTATTGGGACTTCATTAAAATAAAAAGCTTCTGTACAGTTAAGGAAACAATCAACAAAACTAAAAGGCAACCTTCAGAATGGGAAAAGATATTTGCAAGTGACATATCTGATAAAGGGTTAGTATCCAAAATCTATAAAGAACTTATCAAACTCAGCACCCGAAAAAACAAATAATCCAGTGAAGAAAGGCAAAAGACATGAATAGACACTTTTCCAAAGAAGACATCCAGACAGCCAACAGACACATGAAAAGATGCTCATTACTCATCATCAGGGAAATACAAATCAAAACTGCCATGAGATATCACTTCAGACCTGTCAGAATGGCTAAAATTAACACAGGAAAAAACAGATGTTGATGAGGACACAGAGAAAGGGGAACCCTCCTACACTGTTGGTGGGAATGAAAACTGGTGTAACCATTCTGGAGAACAGTATGGAGTTTCCTTAAAAAGTTAAAAATAGAACTATCCTATGACCCAGCAATTGCATACTAGGGTATTCACTCAAAAGATACAAAAATACTGATTCAAAATGACACATGCACTCCAATATTTATAGCAGCATTACCAACGATAGCCAAATTATCAAGAGCCAAATGTCCATCAACTGATGAACAGATAAAGAATATGGATACATATATTTCATAAAATGGAGTATTACCCAGCCATCAGAAAGAATGAAATACTGCCATTACCAATGACATGGATGGAGCTAGTGCATCATGCTATGTGAAATAAACAATAAGTTAAGTGAAATTCACTGAGTGAAATAAAACAAATACCATATTGATTCCACTCATATGTGGAATTTAAGAAATGAAAGAGATGAAAAAAAGGGGGGAAATAAGAGAGAGACTAACCATAAAACAGACTCTTAACTGTAGAGAACAAACAAGTTTGCTGGATGGAGGTTGATGGCAGGAAGGGTTAAATATGTGATGGTTATTAAGGAAGGTACTTGTTGTGATGAGCACTGAGTATTATATGCAAGTGATGAATCACTAAATTCCACTCCTGAAACTAATATTACACTATATGTCAAATAACTGGAATAAAAAGAAAACTTGAAACAATAACAACAAAAAGGAAACTACACAAACTTACTAGGCGTTCACCCTAGTTACAACTCCTAACTCATTTTTCAAAATTATTCAGAGTTTTAACCTGTAGCTACCAACTGGTTACATCTGCATAAAGTAATGATTCTGTTTCCTTGCCTGTTATTAAGGATATCAGTAAAGAGTTCTTGGCCAAGGCCCACACTGTGTAATATGGCTTCTTCCAGTCTCAGACCAATGCAGATCAGTTATCATTCTCAAGAATATTCCTGCCAATTCAATACCAATCAGTAACACCTTTGAGGACTTACCATGTCCCAAGCCTGGACTAAGATTGTTGACAACACAAAGATGAGAAAGACATGGTACCTGCCCCAAAAGCTTCAGGTGAGAAGAGCTAAGCCAGGTACATAAATATAAATAACAGAGGCTTAGAAAATACTTTTAATAAATTGATATAATATTAGGCATAAAGAAATAAGTTCTATAGTTATACCACATTTTTTGCTTTATTATTGAGTGTATTATGAAGAATAAAAGTAAATTTTAAAACAGGCTAATTGGCTCTTCTGTTTACAAAGTCAGCTTAACTTCTTTTTTAAAAATTTTTTAATGTTTATTCATTTTTGAGAGACAGAAAGAGACATAGTGCAAGTGGGGGAGAGGCAGAGAGAGAGGGAGACACAGAATCCAAAGCAAGCTTCAGGCTCTGAGCTGTCAGCACAGAGCCTGACATGGGGCTTGAACTCATGAACCATGAGATCATGACCTGAGCCAAAGTCAGATGCTCAACTAACTGAGCCACCCAGGCACCCCTTAATTTCTTCTTAATACAACTAGCACTCTTACTATATTTTCTTATTTATTTTTTAAGCTTTTATTTAAGTTCCAGTTAGTTAACATACAGTATAATATTAGTTTTAGGTGTACCATATAGTGATTCAACACCTCCATACATCACCCAATGATAACACAAGTGCACTTCTTAATCTCCAGAACATATTTAATGCATTCCCCACCCAAATCCCCTCTGGTAACCATCAGTTTGTTCTCAATAGTTAAGAGTCTATTTCTTGGTTTGCATTTCTCTCACTTTTTTTTTTACCTTTGCTCATTTGTTTCATTTCTTAAATTCCACATATGAGTACAATCATTTGTCATTTGCCCTTCTCTGACTGACTTATTTTGCTTAGCATAATACTTTCTAGCTCTATCCATATTGTTGCAAATGGCAAGATTTAATTCTCTTTTATGACTAATATTCCATTGAGTATATATGTTACATCTCTTTCATCCATTCATGAATCAGTGGACATTCGAGCTCTTTCCATAATTGTTTTTTGTTTCCATACTTTGGCTATTATAAATAATGCTGCTATAAACATTGGGGTGCATGTTTTCCTTTGAATTAGTATTTTTGCATCCTTTGAGTAAATACCTAGTAGTAAGATTGCTGGATCATAGGGTAGTTCTATTTTTTAATGTTTATTTTTAAGAGAGAGAGAGAGAGAGAGAAAACTGGGGAGGGGCATAGAGAAAGCAAGACACAGAATCTGAAGCAGGCTCCTGGCTCTGGACTGTCATCACAGAGCCTGACGAAGGGCTCGAACTCATGAACAGTGAGATCATGACCTGAGCTGACATCTGATGCTTAAGGGACTGAGCCACCCAGGGGCCCCTGGGCAGTTCTATTTTTAGCTTTTTGAGGAACCTCTGCACTGGTCTCCACAGTGACTGAACAAGTTTGCATTCCCACCAGCAGTGCAAGTGGGTTGCCCACTTTCCCCATCCTCACCAACACCTGTTGTTTCTTGCGTTCTTCATTTTAGGCATTCTGACAGAGATGATATTTCATTGTAATTCTGATTTGCATTTCCTTGATGGTAAGTGATATTGAGCATCTTTTCATGTGATGTCTATTCATGCCCACTGCCCACTTGTTAATTGGATTATTCATTCCTGGAGTGTTGTTTTATAAGTTCTTTATATATTTTGAATACTAACCCTTTATTGGATATGTCATTTGCAAATATCTTCTCCCATTCCTCAGGTTGCCTTTTAGTTTTGTTGATTTTTTTCCTTCGATGTGCAGAAGATTTTTATTTTGATGTAGTCTCAATAGTTTATTTTTTATTTTGTTTCCCTTGCCTCAGGAGACATATCTAGAAAGAAGTTGCTATGATCTATGTCAAAGAAGCTACTGCCTATGTTCTCTTCTAGGATTTTGATGGTTTCTTGTCTTGCGTTTAGGTCTTTCAGCAATTTTGCATTTGTTTTTGTGTATGATGCAAGAAAGTAGACCAGTTTCATTCTTTTGCATGTTGCTGTCCAGTTTTCCCAGCATTGTTTGTTAAAGAGACTTTTCTCACTAGATATTCTTTATTGCTTTGTGGAAGATTAATTGACCATATAGTTGCGGGTTCATTTCTGGGTTTTCTGTTCTGTTCCATTGGTCTATGTGTTTCTTTTTCTGTCAGCACCATGTGGTTTTGATCGCTACAGCTTTGTAGTATAAATTGAAGTTTGGAATTGCCATGCCTGTGGCTTTGATTTTCTTTTTCAAGGTTGCTTTTTTTTGGAGGTCTTTTGTGGTTCAATACGAATTTTGAAATTGTTTTTTCTAGTTCTGTGAAAAATGCTGTTGGCATTTTGACAACAATTGCATTAAATGTGTAGATTGCTTTGGGTAATATAGACATTTTAAAAATATTTGTACTTCCAATCCATTAGCATGGAATGTCTTCTGTTTCTTTGTGTTATCTCCATTTTCTTTCACCATTGTTCTACAGTTTTCAGAGTACAGTTCTTTAACTTCTTTGGTTAAGTATATTCCTAAGTGTCTTATGGTTTTGTGTGCAATTGTAAATTGGATCAATTACTTGATTTCTCTTGCTGCTTTGTTATTGCTGTATAGAAATGAAACATATTTCCATACATTTCTTTACTTAATTCATTTATCATATCTAGCAGCTTCTTTGGTTGAGTCTTTCATGTTTTCTATATAGAGTAACATGTCATCTGCAAATAAAGTTTTACTTCTTTGCCAATTTGGATGCCTTTTATTTCTTTCTTCTGTCTGATTGATTTAGCTAGGACTTCCAGTACTGTGTTGAATAAAAGTGATGAGACAGGACATCCCTGTCTTGTTCTTGACCTTAGAGGGAAAACTCTCAGTTTCTCCCCATTGAGGATGATATAAACTGGAAGTTTTTCCTATATGGCCTTTATTATACTGATGCATGTTCCCTCTAAACCTACTTTGTTGAGAGTTTTTTTTTTTTATCATGAATGGATGCTGTATTTTGTCCAATGCTTTCTCTGCATCCACTGAAGTGATCATATGATTCTTATTTCTTTTTCTAAGGTGATGTATCATGTTGATAGATATACAAATATTAAACAACACTTCCATCCCAGGGATAAATCCCACTTGATCATGTTGAATGACTTATTTAATGTAATATTGGATTCAGTTTACTAGTATTTTTTTGAGGCAGAATTAGTGTCTGTAGTTCTTTTTTTAGTGGTGTCTTTTTCTGGTTTTGGTATCAGGGTAATGCTGGACTCATAGAATGGATTTAGAAACTTTCTTTTCTTTTCCATCTTTTGGAATAGTTTGAGAAGAATAGATATTAACTCTTCTTTAAATGTTTGGTAGAATTAGCCTGTGAAGCTATCTGCTCCCTTCAGTTTTGTTTCTTGGGAGTTGATTATCGATTCAATTTCTATCCTTATCATTGGTCTCTCCAAGTTTTCTATTTTTTCCTATTTCAGTTTTGGTAGTTTTTATGCTTCTAGGAATTTATTCATTTCTTCCAGGTTGTCCAATTTATTGACATATAGTTTTTCATAATATTCTAATTATCTGTATTTCTGTGGTGCTCATTGTTATTTCTCCTAATTTCTGATTTTACTTATTTGAGTCCTTTCTTTTTTTCTTGATAAGTCTGGGTAGAGCTTTTTCAATTTTATTAATTTTTTCAAAAAATCAGCTCCTGGTTACATTGATCTGCTGTATTATTTTTGGGGGGTTTTTAGTTTGGGGTTTTTTTTAGTTTCTGTATCATTTATTTCTGCTCTAATCTTTATTTTTTCTTTCTTCTGCTGGTTTACGTTTTGTTTGTTGTTTTTTTCTAGCTCATTTATGTGTAAGTTTATATCGTTTATTTGAGATTTATCTTGCTTCTGTCAGTAAGCCTATATTCCTATAAACTTCCCTTGTAGAACTGCTTTTGTTGCATCTGAAATGTCTTGGATCAGGGGCACCTGGGTGGCTCAGTCGGTTAAACATCCAACTTCAGCTCAGGTCATGATTTCACAGCTTGTGAGTTCGAACCCTGTGTCAGGTTCTGTGCTGACAGCCTGGAGCCTGCTTCTGATTCATTCTCTCTCTCTCTCTCTCTCTCTCCCTCTCTCAAAAATAAACATTTAAAAAATTGAAGCGTTTTTGGATCATTGTGTTTCAATTTTCTTTTGTTTCTATTTAGGTTTTTTTTAATTTCTTCTTTGATTTCCTGGTTGATCTATTCATTGTTTAGTAGCATGTTATTTAATCTCCATGTATTTGTGGTCTTTCCACATCTTTTCTTGTGGTTGACTTCTAGCTTCATAGCATAGTTGTCAGAAAAGATGCATGATATGAGGTTAATATTTTTTAATTTGTTGAGGCTTGTTTTTGAGCTAATATGTGATATATTGTGGAAAATGTTTCATGTGCACTGGAGAAGAATGTGCATTCTGCTGTTCTATGATGGAATGTTCTGAATATAGCTGTTTAGTCCATCTGGTCCAGTGTTTCATTCAAAGAAATTGTTTTCTTGTTGATTTCCTGCTTAGATGAGCTGTCCATTGATGTAAGTTAGGGTGTTAATGTCCCTTACTATTATTATGTTATTATCAATTCCTTTATGTTTATTATTGTTTTATATATTTGGATGCTCACACATTGTGTGCATATTTATAATTGTTTTATCTTCTTGTTGGATTGTCCCCTTTATTATTATATAGTATCCTTCTTTGTCTCTTGTTACAGTCTTTGTTTTGAAGTTTATTTTTTCTGATTATGAGTATTGCTAGTCCAGCTTTCTTTTTGACATCCATTTGCATGATAGTTTCTCCATTTCCTCACTTTCAATCTGCAGGTGTCTTTAAGTCTAAAATGAGTCTTGGAGGCAGGATACAGATGGGTCTTGATTTTTTTTAATATTTGAGAGACAGAGAAAGACACAGTATAAACAGGGGAGGGGCAGAGAAAGAGCGATAACACAGAATCTGAAGAAAGCTCCAGGCTCTGAGCTGTCATCACAGAGCCCGATGTGGGGCTCGAACCCATGAACTGTGAGATCATGACCTGAGCCAAAGTCGGATGCTCAACCAACTGAGCCACCCAGGCGCCTCAGATGGGTCTTGATTTTTTATCCATTATGACACCCTATGTATTTTCATTGGAGTGTTTAGTCCATTTACATCAAAATTATTTTTTATATGTATTTATTGCCATTTCATTACTTTTTTTGTGCTTGTTCCTAGACATTTACTCTGATCTTTTCTTTCTCTCATGTTTTGCTGATTTTTAGTGATATATTTGGATTTCTTTCTCCTTATTCTTTGCATATTTATTAGTGGCTTTTGATGGTTAACCTTAGGTTTGCATATAACCTCTTCTGAAAATAGCAGTGTATATTAGGTTGATGGTTGTTCAAGTTTGAACTCATTCCTTTCTCCTCTCCTTGTCACATTTTTGATATATGTTATTATATTTTATATCCCTTTTTTTGTGTGTGAATTCTTTGACTTATTTTTTTTTAGAAATATTTATTTTTACTGCTTTTGTGTTTCCTGAATTTATATTGTTTCCTTTGGTCTCTTCTTTTTACTCAAAGAGTCCCCTTTAATATTTCTTGCAAGGCTGGTTTAGTGGTCACAAACTCTTTTAGGTTGTTTCGGAAACCGTTTATCTCTCTTTCTATTCTGAATGATAGCCTTGCTGGATAGAGTATTCTTGGCTGTGGATTTTTCCCATTCAGCACTTTGAATATGTCATGCCACTCCCATCTGGTTTGCCAAGTTTCTGTTGATAAATCTCCAGCTAGCCTTATGGAGCTTTCCTTGTAAGTTAAGGACTTATTTTGTCTTGCTCCTCTTACGATTTTTCTTTATTATTTTTCAAAGTTAATAACAATTATGCCTCAGTGTTGACTTGCTTTTGTCGATTTTGATGGGACCTTTTCAAAATGATGTTGTTTTCCCAGTTTATGGAAGTTTTCAGTTATTATTTCTTTTTTTTAATATGAAATTTGTTGTCAAATTGGTTTCCATACAACACCCAGTGCTCATCACAACAGGTGACCTCCTCAATACCCATCACCCACTTTCCCCTCCCTCCCACCCCCAATCAACCCTCAGTTTATTCTTAGTTTTTAAGAGTCTCTTATGGTTTGGCTCCCTCCCTCTCTAACTTTTTTTTCTTTCCTTCCCCTCTTCCATGGTCTTCTGTTAAGTTTCTCAGAATCCACATAAGAGTGAAAACATATGGTATCTGTCTTTCTCTGTATGACTTATTTCAGTTAGCATAACACTCTCCAGCGTGGATGGAACTGGAGAGTGTTATGCAAAGCTATTATTTCTTCACATAAATTTTCTGCCCTTTTTCTCTCTCTTCTTCTAGGACTCATATAATATGAATATTACTATGTTTGATGGAGTCACTGAGTTCCTTAAGTTTGTTTTTGTGCTATATAATTCTTCTTTCTCTCTTTTGTTCAGCTTTATGCTTTCCATTATTTTGTCTTCTAGGTCATTAATTTGTTTCTCAGATTCTTCTAGTCAGCTATTCATTCCATCAAGCATGTTTCTGATCTCGTTCACTGCACTCTTCATCTCTGATTCTTTTTTAACTTTCTTATCTCTGTGGTAAAGGCCTCCCATATGTCTTCCATTCTTTCCTCAAGCCCACTGAGTATCCTTATGATCACTGTTTAAGTTCTCCATCAGATATGTTACTTATATCTGTTTCACTTAGATCTCTGGCTGTGACCTTATCTTGTTCTTTCATTTGGGACAAATTCCTCTGTCTTCGTATTTTGTCTAAGTCTCTACTTTCTCTGTGTTAGAAAAGCCATTTATATCTCCTTCTCCTGAAAGCAATGGTCTTATGAAGAAGATATCATGTAATGCCCAGGTCGGCTTTCAGTAAGTGCCTCCATTGTGTATTGTGTGTGCTCTGCTGTTATATTCTGGCTCCTGTGTCCTTCATCCCAGTCATCTACAGAGGCTCTCCTTGCCTACTGTGGGCAATGTTTGGTCTCTGATCTGAATGTGATGAGTTTTAGCTAGGTGTGCTCTGGTCTGCTTGTGAAATGAGACCTGTCACAACCCCTACTGGAACTGAGGCCTTGTAAACTCTCTGGTTGGGAGACATGGCATGTGTAGGGATTTTACTGGTTTTCCAGTGGAAAATCCTGCCAGACTAAGGAAAGCATGACTGAGAAGGGAAGTTCCACCAGAGCCAAAGGATTGGAGCTTGGTATAAGCAAGTTAGGCAGCCAGTGTCTGTGCTGTACTGCTTCCTGTAGGTGGCTCTGTGTTTATGCTGAGGGGTAGGGAAAGGAAATGATGGCCAACCAGTTCCTTTCCCTGACAGGTGTGTCCATAAATGCTCTCAGTGATGTTCTCTGATAAGAGCAAATAATCTCCCCACTGTGTGCCCCAAGTGTTCTTCAAATGATTGCTTTCATGCTGTCCTCCTCCGGGGTTGTTTGCCTGTCTTCTCTATAGGAGCAGCTCAGTGCCTTCTGGGCTCTATCCCAGCCAATCCTGCTGACCTTTTAAACTCTAGATTTTAATCCCTGCTGGTTGCAAGAACTCACGAAATTCAGCCCCTCTTGTTTTCCACACCAATGGCTTTGGGGAAATGTTCTCCTTGTGAATTTCCTTGTGTTCTTATCGCTCTCTTGCCCTTCTCCAAGGACCATAGAACACTTTTTTTCCAAAGCACGTGAAATCCATTTGTCCGCTATACCATGTCTTGACACTTCCTGCTTTCTTAAGTGTACAGTCTTCTCTACCTTTCGTTGTGGAGTTTGTTCTGTCCAACTTTAGGTCAATTTCTGGAGTATTTTGGATGATGTGATAGTTATCTAGTTGTGTTTGTGGGACGAGGTAAGCCCAGGGTCCTACTCTGCTGCCATCTTCCTGCTCCTCTTTTAGTATTTACTACATACTGGTCTTGTATTTTTACCAATATCTTTATATTGTAAATGTATTCTCTAAGGTCACCACTGACCTCCTAATCCAATCACTATTTTATGAACTTCATTCTCTTTGTTCTTTTGGAAACATTTAAAATCAATGGCCATATTTTTCCTTAAGATTGTTCTTAAATCTAAATATTTTCTATTTGGATGTTTCTTTCAAATTGTAAACTTTAAAATAACTACAGTTTATAACCTAACTGTGAGTTTTGGGTATTTTAAACAACAGTAGTCCTCTTGCTTGTTCATGATGTAAACTGAAGAAATTTTCTGCTATCCCCTCACCACCATAACCAATATCTACCTTTCAAAAACATACATTTTTAAAGCCAACAAACTTATCTTAAAATCAACCATGTTCCTTTACCTCTAATTTTGAAATATTTCACTGGTTTCCTATATTTTGGAAAACAAAGTGGGCTCAGTGTAAATGTTCACATCATCTCCTTGTCCCTTATAGAAAGTATATTTCTCCCCTAATGCAGACTAACTTTTTTCCTTGGGCACTTAATAATCCAAATGTGTGAGTCATTTTTCCCACGTAAAAAGATTTGTAATTTGCTTTATTCCAACAAAATGCGATCAGTAGTATAAAGTCCCCAAATTCAGATTAATACAGCTGCTCTTATTTTTGTGTTTTCAAATTTTTTTCACAGTCTTTAGGGAGTAAATTTCAGAATTAAGTTCTCCTAAGATCATTTTAGAGTCCAAATGCCAGAACACAAACTCCCACCTGTCATTCTGTTGATTAAAGTTGGCTCTGGCATCTCCCCTAATTAGGGTTATTAGAGACATCACGTACACTTGACTACCTCTCAAGATGTTACCTATAAGTAAACAAAAATGTTTCTGATTTGTTTATATTGGATAAATAACAACTTCAAAATAGATGTTTCATTTCTCAAAAGATGATTCAAGTGGGGCAAGGCTGGAAGTGGACCTGGGGGGAAGGGGTTGGGTAAAAACAATGGATACTTGTAAATGATGACAAGATAACATTAAAGATAAATTAAACAATGGTATTATAACACATAGTCTCAGGAAAAAAAAATCACTTATCTGAAGAGCAAGGATATTAGCTTACTTTGGTGCATTCCTATACTACACACAAGACACAAGACTGTATCAACAATCAGAATTTTAAACTAGCATGTCAGAGTAACCTTGTCCCTGACGAAAGTTTTGTCAAGAGTCACTATTACAATAATTGAACTGTCATTTTCATTATACAGAATATCTTAGTTTGAGAAAACTGTACATCCAAAAAGATGCCACATATTATTTCAGGGTTCTCTTTCTGAGAACTCTAAGCAGTCTTTCATACTTACTAGTGGATTTTTCCTTTCTCCAGCTGGTAGTTCTTTGGCCTCTTCCATTATTTTCTTTCTCTGTAAGACAGAAGGTTGGGTAGGAGACTAAGGCTAGATTGTGGAGGGGGTTGCCTGAAATATAAGGTTGGCATTTTATTATAGTCATTGTAGGCTCTTGAGCAGCAAAAAGATTGGTGTATCCAAAGGTTAAAGAATGACCACTGTAAAAAAATAAATAAATGAATAAAAAGAATGACCAGTGTGGCAGTGGTGTGTAAGATGATTTTGAGAGAAAAGAGCTTGAAATTAATGGGGCATGAGAAACATCTCCAGGAATTACAAAAGTTCAGCATGGCTAAAATACAAAGTGCATGTAAAAAGTAGGTAATAATGTCATCTATGTATGAGGTAATGAGAGCCAGAAGTGAAGAAGTAACAGTAGGAATGAAGATAAATGAAGAGGGAAAGATTAAGACTTAGTATCAGACTATATAAAAGTTAGCTGGAACTGGAGCAAAATTGGGAAGGAGTCAGATTCCTCCTCCCTTCCCCCACCCCCAGCATCTATGGTGTTTTCCCTATCTGTAATTTTAACTTCACTGTTTTCAAGTCTCAGATTTCCAGTGCCTTTTTGCTATTTTCCTCTTGCCACTATCAGCTTTAACAAAACTCTTCCAGACTCTTTCCATCTAACGGCAATGACAGAGTCTGATAAATTTGGGGATTGAATGACCTAAAGACAATGTCATTTTAACAGAAATTAAGGCTTGTTATATACTCTGCAGGATAAATTTCACATATTAGCTAAGATATGAATGGATGTGTTGTTCATCCTGGCACCCTAATACCATATGATCAAGTAGGATGGGCATCTCATACAGGAGATGACAAAAAGGAAACAACAAAGATGACTTTAGGGGCTTCTCTGTTAGATCTGAAGAATGCTGTTCATACTACCAGAACAAGAAGAATGGTGTTCATAATACCAGAACAAGAGATGGTGTGACTTGTTATTGTAAAACAAAAAGGGTAAGCCTGGCTAGAAAGACTTCTGAGCCTTATAAAGTGGGACACCTTGGGGGAGGAGCCAAGATGGCAGAACAGCATGGAAGGTTTTTGTGTGTCTGGCGTCCATGAAATACAGTCAGACACATTGAAAACTGATTAGAGGATTAACACAGCAATCTGCACAACCTGAACCACAGAATTCAGCAGGTACGTGGCGTGGAGAGGTGAATTTGGGGAGTGAGAAGCCGCAAAAGGTAGGGAACCCCTTTTGTGGGTGGAGAGAGGATGGAGACTGGGGGGGGGGGGGAGCATACGGGAAAAGCACCCCTCCCCAAAAGCAGCTGGAGAGAAAGTGAAAAACTGGAAACAGCCGCAGGGACTAAACTAAAAAAGGAGAAAGGAGAAAGGAGAGGGTTTAAGTTCCATTAAGACTGTAAATAAGGGGAGTGCAGTCTGCAACTCCACAGCTCAATACCTGGAGGAGCTCTGGTGGGAAGGGTGAATCCCCAGGCACAGAGTGGGGTCCAGGAGGTTCTCGGGCCACACAGGAAAAAGCGGTTCCACTGCTGGAAGGACATTTGGTGGAGACTGTTGAAACCACCCGGTCCCAGCAGACCTCGGAAAATGGCCACATTCACTGGTGCTTGAACAAGGTCATTAAGGGTGAAGCCTGGTGCCAGATGTGTGTTGCGATTTTCTGTAATCCCTGAAACGCTGCTGCTACACTATCTTGAAAACTTTTTCTGGGGCAGGTTGGCACCTGGCCGCAGTCTCGGGGCACCAGCAGCAACAGGGTCCAGCAAGCAATCCTGGGTGCAGCCAACATTCGGCCATTGCTCAGTGAGACCCTCCTGCAGAGGGGCAGAATGGGTCAAAGCCGAAGTCCTTCAGAAGTAAGACGCCAGGGAAAACAGCTGCATCTGAGACAAAACTTGGGAGAGAGGTACTGCTTGGGACCTGGTCACGGAGAGTGAAAAGGCGGGGAGTGGACGAGAGCTGAAGACAGAGGACAGGTGCACAATTGCTGATCCAGAAGAGACTGGGTAGCTGGGTGGCGACATACCGCTCCCGCGCAGGCGCATAAGCACCTACAAGCACTGCAACAATCCACCACAGTAGGCTAGCAGCGCCATCTAAAGACTAAAGCGGAGCTGTTACACTGAGCCCCTCCCAACAGGGCCAACTTCACTCTTCAAGAACACAAGTCTCACTGCCGGCTTAGATTATGGACTACAAACTGCTACATAGACTGACTTCTAGGGGCAAATGAAATAATTTCAGTCCTACTTCAATCTGTTAGCAGGTTCATCTATTCAATTTTCTTTTTTCTTTTTTTTCTTTTTCTCTTTTACACTTCTTTTCTTTTTCTTGAATAGAGAAAGAAAAAATTCATTTTTATTTTCAATTTTTATTAAAAATATTTTTTTAATTTTTATTACTATACTTTTTAGTTTTGTGTAATTTTTTTTCAAATTCTATTTTACTTCCATCATTTTATTTTAGTCTACTTCAGTGTATTCAACTTTTCAAATTTTCAAGCAATTTCCTTTTTACTTTTTTCTTTCTCTTTTTTCTGCTTTTCATTTTGTTTCTTGAATGCAGAAAGAGAAAAACTTCATTTTACTTTCAATTTCTATTAAAAATATCTTTAATTTTTTACTATATTTTTTAGTTTTATGAAATTTTTTTCAAATTCTATTTTATTTTCATCATTTTTTGTAGTCTACTACAGTGTATTCACTTTTTTAAATTTTCAAATGATTTCCTTTCATTTTCTTTCTTTTTTAAATATTTTCTTTTTTTAATTTCTTTTCTTTTTCTTGAATACTGAAAAAGAAAAACTTCATATTTATTTTCATTTTTATTAAAAATATTCTTTAATTTTTTTCTATTGTATTGTTTACTTTTGTGTATATTTTTTCAAATTCTATTTTACCCCATCATCTCATTTTAGTCTACTTCAGTGTATTTGTTTTTTCAAATTCTCAAACAATTTCATTTTTTTTCTTTTTCACACTTTTTTTTCTCTAATCTGTCAAAGAACTTTCAACACCCAGACCAAAACACACCTAGGATCTAGCATCATTTATTCGATTTTATTCTGTGGATGTGTTTTTAATTTTTAATATTAACATTTTTTTAATTTTAATTTTTTCGTAATTTCAAATTATCTACCTCATTAATTCCTTTTCTCCATTCAAAATGACAAAAGGAAGGAATTCACTCCAAAAGAAAGAGCACAAAGAAACGACAGCCAGGGATTTAACTAACATAGACACAAGCAAGATGTCTGAACCATAATTTAGAATCACAATAATAAGAATACTAGCTGGAGTCAAAAATAGACTCTAGATTGCAGATTGTGAGCTGCAATCACAGATGGATGCAGCGGTGGCAAGGATTGATGAGGCAGAACAGAAAATCAGCAATATCCAGGACAAACTTATGCAGAATAATGAAGCAGAAAAAAAGAGGAAGATTAAGGCAAAAGAGAACGATTTAAGAATTAGAGAGATCAGTGACTCATTAAAAAAGAACAACATCAGAATCATAGGGGTCGCAGAGAGGAAGAGAGAGAAATAGGGGTAGAAGTGTTATGTAAGCAAATCATAGCAGAAAACTTTCCTAACCTAGGGAAAGACACAGACATCAAAATCCAGGAAGCAAAGAGGACCTCCATTACATTCAACAAAAACCGACCATCAACAAGGCATATCATAGTCAAATTCACAAAATACTCAGACAAGGAGAGAATCATGAAACCAGCAAGGGAAAAAAAGTCCCTAACCTACAAGAGAAGACGGACCAGGTTTGCAGCAGACCTATCCAGAGAAACATGGCAGGCCAGAAAGGAGTGGCAGGATATATTCAGTGTACTGAATTAGAAAAATATGCAGCCAAGAATTCTTTACCCAGCAAGGCTGTCATTCAAAATAGAAGGAAAGATAAAAGTTTCCCAGACAAACAAAAATTAAAGCCGTTTGTGACCACTAAACCAATAAATTTTAAGGGGGACTCTCTGAGGGAAGAAAAGATGAAGAAATATATATATATATATATATATATATATATATATATATACACACACACACATATATATATGGTATATATATATACCAAAAGCAACAAAGATTAGAAAGGTCCAGAGAACACCACCAGAAACTCCAACACTACAAGCATCATAATGGCAATAAAATTCATATCTTTCAGTACTCACTCTAAACATGAATGGACTCAATGTTCCAATCAAAAAACATAGGGTAACAGAATGGATAAGAAAAAAGATCCTTCTATATGCTGTTTACAAGAGACCCACTTTAGACTTAAAGACACCTTCAGATTGAAAATAAGGGGATAGAGAACCATCTATCATCCTAATGGTCAACAAGAAAGCTGGAGTAGCCATACTTATATCAGATAATCTAGACTTTAAAATAAAGACTGTATCAAGGGATGCAGAAGGACATTATATCATAATAAAAGGGTCTATCCACCAAGAAGACCTAACAATTATAAACATTTATGCACCAAATGTGGTACCACCCAAATATATAAATCAATTAATCACAAACATCAAGAAACTCATCTTTAGTAATACCATAATAGTAGGAGACTTCATCTCCCCATTCACAGCAATGGACAGATCATCCAGTCAAAAAATCAACAAGGGGGGCGCCTGGGTGGCGCAGTCGGTTAAGCGTCCGACTTCAGCCAGGTCACGATCTCGCGGTCCGTGAGTTCGAGCCCCGCGTCGGGCTCTGGGCTGATGGCTCGGAGCCTGGAGCCTGTTTCCGATTCTGTGTCTCCCTCTCTCTCTGCCCCTCCCCGTTCATGCTCTGTCTCTCTCTGTCCCAAAAATAAATAAAAAAACGTTGAAAAAAAAAAAATCAACAAGGAAAAAATGGCTTTGAATGACACACTGGACCAGATGGACTTAACAGATATATTCAGAACATTTCATCCTAAAGAAGCAGTATATATATTCTTCTCCAGTGCACATGGAACGTTCTCCAGAATAGACCATATACTGGGACACAAATCATCCCTAAGTAAGTACAAAAAGATTGAGATCATACCGTGTGTCTTTTCATACCACAATGCTATGAAACTCAAAATCAACCACGAGAAAAAATTTGGAAAGGTAACAAATACTTGGAGACTTAAGAACATCCTACTAAAGAATGAATGGGCTAACTAAGCAGTTAAAGAGTAAATTAAAAAGTATATGGAAGTCAATGAAAATGATAACACCAGAAGCCAAAATCTCTCAGATACAGCAAAGGTGGTCATAAGAGGAAAGTATATAGCAATCCAGGCCTTCCTAAAGAAAGAAGAAAGATCTCTGATACACAACCTAACCTTACACCTTAAGGAGCTGGAAAAAGAACAGCAAATAAAACCCAGAACCAGCAGAAGACAGGAAATAATAAAGATCAGAGCAGAAATTAATGCTATCGAAACCTAAAAAGCAGTAGAACAGATCAATGAAACCAGAAGCTGGTTCTTCGAAAGAATTAACAAAATTGATAAACCACTAGCCAGTTTGACCAAAAAGAAAAAGGAAAGGGCACGAATAAATAAAATCAAGAATGAAAAAGGAGATATCACAACCAACACAACAGAAATAAAAACAATAATAAGAGAATATTATAAGTAATTATATGCCAATAAAATGGGTAATCTGGAAGAAATGGAAGAATTCCTAGAAATATATACACTACCAAAACTGAAACAGGAGGAAATAGAAAATTTGTACAGACCCATAACCAATAAGGAAATCGAATTAGCAATCAAAAATCTGCCAAAAAACAAGAGTCCAGGGCCAGATGGCTTTCCAGAGGAATTCTAGCCAACATTTAAGAAAGAGTTAACACCTATTCTCTTGAAGCTGTTCCAAAAAATAGAAATGGAAGGAAAACTTCCAAACTCTTTCTATGAAGCTAGCATTACCTTGATTCCAAAACTAGACAGAGACCCCACTAAAAAGAAGTATAGAGCGGTTTCCCTGATGAACATGGATGCAAAAATCCTCAACAAGATATTAGCCCACCGGACCCAACAAAAAATTTTTAAAAAATATTCACCACGACCAAGTGGGATTTATACCTGGAATGCAAGGCTTGTTCAATATCCGCAAAACAATTAACATGATTCATCACATCAATAAAAGAAAGGACAAGAAATACATGATCCTCTCAATAGATGCAGAGAAAACATTGACAAAATACAGCATCCTTTCTTGATAAAAACCCTCAAGAAAGTAGGGATAGAAGGAGCATACCTCAAGATCATAAAGGCCATATATGAACAACCCAACGCTAATATCATCCTCAATGGGGAAAAACTGAGAGCTTTCCCCCTAAGGTCAGGAACAAGACAGGGATGTCCACTCTTGCCACTGTTATTCAACATACTATTGGAAGTCCTAGCCTCTACAATCAGACAACACAAAGAAATAAAAGGCATCCAAATCAGCCAGGAGGAGGTCAAACTGTCACTCTTCGCAGATGACATGATACTCTATATGGAAAACCCGAAAGATTCCACCAAAAACCTGCTAGAACTGATCCATGAATTCATCAAAGTTGCAGGATATAAAATCAATGCACAGAAATAGGTTGCATTCCTATACACCAACAATGAAGCGACAGAAAGAGAAATCAAGGAATAGATCCCATTTACAGTTGCACAAAACCCATAAAACACCTAGGAATAAATCTAACCAAAGAGGTGAAAAATCTATACACTGAAAACTATACAAAGCTTATGAAAGAAATTGAAGAAGACACAAAGAAATGGAAAAAGATTCCATGCTTCTGGATAGGAAGAACAAATATTGTTAAAATGTCGATACTACCCAAAGCAATCGTCATATTGAATGCAATCTCTATCAAAGTAACAGCAACATTCTTCACAGAACTAGAACAAATAATCCTAAAATTTATATGGAACCAGAAAAGGCCCCAAATAGCCAAAGCAATATTGAAGAAGAAAACCAAAGCAGGAGACATCACGATCCCAGACTTCAAGCTACACTACAAAGCTGTAATCATCAAGACAGTATGGTACTGGCACAAGAACAGACACTCAGAACAATGGAACAGAATAGAGAACCCAGAAATGGACCCACAAATGTATGGCCAACTAATCTTTGACAAAGCAGGAAAGAATAGCCAATGGAATAAAGACAGTCTCTTCAGCAAGTGGTGCTGGGAAAACTGGACAGCGACATGCAGAAGAATGAACCTGGACCACTTTCTTACACCATACACAAAAATAAACTCAAAATGGATGAAAGACCTCAATGTAATACAGGAAGCTATCAAAATCCTTGAGAAGAGAGCAGGCAAATACCTCTTTGATTTTGGCCGCAGCAACTTCTTTCTCAACACGTCTCTGGAGGCAAGGGAAACAGCGAAAATGAACTACTGGGACCTTATCAAAATAAAAAGCTTCTGCACAGCGAAGGAAACAATCAGCAAAACTAAAAGGCAACCGACAGAATGGGAGAAGATATTTGCAAATGACATATGAGATAAAGGGTTAGTATCCAAATTCTATAAAGAACTTATCAAACTCAACACCCAAAAAACAAAGAATCCAGTGAAGAAATGGGCAAAAGACATGAATAGACACTTGTCCAAAGAAGACATCCAGATGGCCAATCGACACATGAATAAATGTTCAACATCACTCATCATCGGGGAAATACAAATCAAAACCACAATGAGATACCACCTTACACCTGTCAGCATGGCTAACATTAACAACTCAGGCAACAACAGATGTTGGCAAGGATGTGGAGAAAGAGGGTCTCTTTTGCATTGTTGGCGGGAATGCAAGCTGGTGCAGCCACTCTGGAAAACAGTATGGAGTTTCCTCAAAAAACTAAAAATAAAACTACCCTACAACCCAGCAATTTCACTACTAGGCATTTATCTATGGAATACAGGTGTGCTGTTTCGAAGGGACACATGCACCCCCATGTTTATAGCAGCACTATCAACAATAGCCAAAGTATGAAAAGAGCCCAAATGTCCCTCGATGGATGAATGGATAAAGAAGATGTGGTATATATATACAATGAAGTATTACTTGGAAATCAAAAGAATGAAATCTTGCCATTTGCAACTATGTGGATGGAACTGGAGGGTATTATGCTAAGTGAAATTAGTCAGTCAGAGAAAGACAAAAATCATATGACTTCACTCATATGAGTACTTTCCGAGGCAAAACATATGAACATAAGGGAAGGGAAGCAAAAATAATATAAAAAGAGGGCGGTGGACAAAACAGAATAGACTTGTGAATATGGAGAACAGAGGGTTCCTGGAGGGGTTGTGGGAGGGGGGATAGGCTAAATGGGTAAGGGGCACTAAGGAATCTACTCCTTTCATCATTGTTGCACTATATGCTAACTAATTTGGATGTAAATTTTAAAAAATTAAAAATTAAAGAAACAAAAGAAAGTGGGACAGCTTTACATCATAAGATTAGCACTAGTTTAGAAAACACTAAAAATGCTTGTGTTGCCTTTAGAGGTTCTGACCAAGTTCATATCCTGAGAGCAGCTAATACATTCAAAGAAGAATTGAGTATATCTCTCAGACGTTAACCTAAAACTCAGGGAATATCTTAATAGTCTTAAATCAAGCTTTCAAACAACTTTTGTCCATATTTCTCTTCAGTAAAGCCATAGATCTCTCATCCTACTTGCTCTTTTTCCCTAGGATTAAAGTAAACCAAGGAAAAAAAGTACCCTGGCCTTCATAGTTTTATACAATGGGAAACTGAAAGGAAATTCAGAGATCATATAATATAAACCTATTGAATTGCAAATAAGTGAAAAGATCACAGGGTGGAAGTGATTTATTCAAGATCACACAATTAATCACCCACCATAGTCTGAGGATGGTCCAGGTCTTATGCCTATCAGTTCTACAAACTTTGTACCATGTTCATTGTCTTTCCCCATGCAAAGATTCTCTCTTATTTTGATAAGACATTAATGAAAGTATATAAAAATTAATTCAAATCACCCAATATTTAAAACACATTGAACTGTACATAGCATGAAATACAAAAAGAATAAGACTTGTTTTTTGTTATTTAATTCTAGTAGAACTGGAGTGGGAATTATGAAGAAGTTTAAATTGAAAAACCAGGAGATGACTATGACACAAAACAAGAAATGAAAATGATCAAGAACAGTAAAAACAAAATACTGCAGAACTTTAATGGAGAAAGATACTAAATTAGATTGAGAAGAACAGGAATGACTTTTTTTGATTAAAAATAAAAAAGAATCACTATTACTATCTTCATTTGATAGAAGACACAAGCCTAGGGACACTCGTAGATCATCAGCTCTACCCAGACCACGCTTAGAGAACACAAAGTGTATAAGTCATTCTTGTTTGTAGGTAGTTCTAATGCAGCAACAATAAAGACTATGGTACATGAATTGGGACCTTGTATTCTCAGATTATCTCTGTATTTCTTATTTCCCTCATTCACTGGAGCTTGACCATGTTACAGGTTCAATGGAAACTAAGGGCTGAAGGAAAGAAATTTACACACACACACACACACACACACACACACATGTTCATGGACTTCAAATGACCCAAATAAAAGATCTTAGCAACTCCTGAATTAAATAATTAAAATTAAAAAATCACATACTCATACTCTTACTTTTTTGTCTGATGCCTACCCACCCAATCACCCAGATAAGAATGGTAGAATCTAATTTTGGCAGAAGCTGCTGTCAGAGACAAGAATCCTCTAGGAAACTGAAAAAAAAAAAAGGTAAGGAGCCAAGTATTAAATGCCCACTATGTGCAAAGATCAGGATTTCTTAGGAAATAATAGAAGACACCTCAGAATCCCAAACTTGAGGAAACACTACCCTGTTGCCCGGACAATGTGACATTTACTTATTTGTACATGTAGTGTGAATTAAGTTATAATTGCACAGCTACCATGGAAATGGATAACTAGTACATTAGTCTGGTAATATTATACTTCTCACAGATAGGTCTTAGAAATTCATAAACTTTCTTTCTCTTTCCACACTAGGAAAAAATATGTTTTGTCTAAATACAAAATTGTGACAGAGCCAAAGTTAATTTTCTCTATAAATGAATGGGATTATATAATTTAAGGTTCAGAGAAGACTTTTTTCATTCGATATTCTGTCAGTATACCCTTATTGATTACAGAGACCTAGGACAAGCTAAGTAAAAAAAAAAGTTTACTGAATAAAAGCCAACGCAGTTTGACTAATTTGACTAATTCCCCACCTTCAGTCCATACTTCATCCAGACTGCTAGTAGTACATTACCTATGTCAACTCCTTACCTGGAGAAGGAGGGAAATTCATAAAGGGAAAAGAAGTTGGAGAAGATCTTAAAAATGATTATCTGAACACAGGGTGGATTCAAAAAGCAATATTATAGCTGTAGGTTGAGATTCCTACTTTTAAAATATATCTATATTTTATATTTCTGAATTTCCTTTATTTTCCTTGTGATTTCCTTTTTTTTCAGCAGAGTTCTTTACAAAGGCCCAGTGTGTTTATACTTGCTAAGAATAAACTGGAGGAAGGTGTTTATTTTGTTGGTACTTAGACCATAGATAAATTAAAAAGTGGCCAGTCTCCGTAGTCCTTGCAGACAGGGATGAAAATTGCCATAGGGAAATACAAATTTAGGGGGGAAGTGTCCAGGTTGCTAATGTTTCATGAAAACCCTTCTTTGTTCATTTCTTGGAGATTTGTTATACTTTGTTAGATTTTCTGATATAGCTTAATTGAAGAGAAGAAGCATATACTCATGAAAAGTTAACTGTACAAACTACAAAACAGTTGGTTTCTGCAGGTATATAATATATGCCAAATTAGTGATATAAACAATAACTACTATTATGAGATTTTTAGGGAGAAGAGTCCAAGGTCCTCTAATCTATTATTCCTTAAAGGAAAAATGTCCCTAAACCATTCCAGACAGATATATCTGAAATTTTTAATGTTCTAAGTCTTCTTTCTAGCAAACTATATCTTCAGATATGAACTTCCAAATTATTTCCCCTTTGAACTTAATACCAAATGGTTTAGAAAAGAAAATAGGGAAAATATCATGGTTTCATAGAGAGAGGAGTATTTTTATGATACTGTGTTCATCTTTAGATATGGAAGCTTTCTGCACACAGAAACAAATATCTGTGATCAGCCTTGGCCTGTATTCCAAGTTTCTTCCCTGGGGATGTAAAAATGAATGGAAGGAAAGAAGGAAGCATGGAATCCAATAACTAGCCCTAAATCTGTCCTAAAGCTGTGATGTCCCATGACACACTCTGGATCTGTACTTAAGGCCACTAAGCTCCCATGACCCTTCCAGAATACTTCTAATGTCATTAACTTCTTTTTCAATCTTATGATTTCAGCTTAGGCTTCATCTGAAATTGCATTATAAGAAGCACTGACCACTAACTAGGAACATTTGTGAAAGGCACTGCAGTGTCAGAAAGAGGTATGGCTCCATTTTCTAAATCAATCTTGTTTCTTCAACTTGCAAATTATCTTAACAAAGTAACTTTTTTTGTCATCTTCACCAAAAATTAATTTTATTTATGTTTATTGCTTGTTTATATTAACCAATTAATAGCCCATTTGCTTTGTTCTAAGATAGTTCTTATCATACTGTGTTGTAACCTCTCCATACTTCTGAGTCATCACTCCTCTCCATGAACAGATTATGAGCTGCTTGAAGGCATGGATGGGATCTTAGGTATCTATGTATCCTTACAGCATAGATCTCATTATTGGGGGATCATACATAGTAAGATCTATAAAAATGAATTAAATGCTGTTTAAGATAAGCAAAGCCATCATTTGTGAAATGAGTGCCTTAGACTAAGTGATCTCTACCCCTCTAGGATTCATTACTTGTTTGAAAGTTTTATAATTTTATTTTTATAACCTAATATAAGTCATGGATGTGACTTAATTATAAACAATTGAAACTAAATACAAACATTACTAGGAAAACTTAATTTGGTCTGTAAGGGCTGGAAAGTTTATTAATGGGACAAATGACCATCCGTTTTTCATTAATTTATTTATCAGTTTTATTTGGCATCTTTTATTCAAAGATCTGGGAATTTCAAATTTCTAATATTTAACAGAAAAATAAATGGGTATTCTGTGTCAAGATATGAATGTTTTTTTTTTAATTTTTTTTAACGTTTATTTATTTTTGAGACAGAGAGAGACAGAGCATGAATGGGGGAGGGTCAGAGAGAGGGAGACACAGAATCTGAAACAGGCTCCAGGCTCTGAGCGGTCAGCACAGAGCCCGACACGGGGCTCGAACTCACGGACCGCGAGATCATGACCTGAGCTGAAGTCGGTGGCTTAACCGACTGAGCCACCCAGGCGCCCCAAGATATGAATGTTTTTTAATCTTACAGTTAGCTTTATTATTTAGTGCTTTCCTTAATACTTTAGGAAGCAACTTTGCTTTAGGCTCTGAGGGTGGAAAAATTTTAAATGATATTGGAATGCAAAGATAACTCTAAGTGGTTTTAAATTATAAATAATACTTTAAGGGGCACCTGGGTGGCTCAGTCAGTTAAGTGTCCAACTCTCGGTTTTGACTTAGGTCAAGATCTCAAGGTTCATGGGTTTTGAGCCCTGCATCAAGCTCCACTCTGACAGTGTAGAGCCTACTTGGGATTCCCTCTCTCTCTGCCCATCCCCTGCTCATTCTCTCTCTTAAAATAAGTAAATAAACTTAAAAAAATACTTTAAGATAACAAACTTGTTCATCGTTCATGTATTCATTCAACCAAAATTTATTGAGCAATTATGGTCAAGGTACATATGTATTAGCCCTGTGTGACATGCTTTCTTATATATCAACAAGATAGTCTGTAAGGGAAGACAAATATATGTACAAATTGCTGATCTGAAAGATAAATTTAAAGTTCCCCAGAAGAGAATATGATAGAAATTACTGTGGAAGGAGGATAAGGAAATTCTTAGTCAAGGAGGGTGTAATTTGAGCTAAAGGGTGGGTAGATTTTGCATACACATAGATGAAACAAAAAGCATTTAGGGAAAAAGAAATACCATGAAAAAAGATAGCAGATGGGAAAACATGTAACACATGTCCCTAGCATAATAAAATAGTTGTTTCATTGAAGTACAGTGTGTGCAGGGGTGCCTGGGTGTCTCAGTCGGTTAAGTATCCAACTCTTGATATTGGCTCAGGCCATGATCTCTCTGTTTGTGAGATCAAGCCCCGCATAGGGCTCTGGGCTAACATCACAGAGCCTGCTTGAGATTTTTTCTCTCCCTCTCTCTGCCCCTCCCCTGCTCATGCTCTATCTCAAAATAAATAAATAAACATTTTTTAAAAAAGAAATATAGGATGTGTAAAAGAGAAAAGTGAAAGAGAAGCTATGAAAATTCAGTTGCAACTAGAGTGTTAGAGATCCTTAAATATCAGGCCAAGAAGTTTGGATTTTATTCTGAAGGCACTCAGTGACCATTGAAGGTTTTAGAACAGAGTATGACATAGTTGAAAGCTCCAATATAGGGAAATTATTCTGGAAATTATGTAGTGAGTAAAGGTGGTGGTAGGAAAGACAGATGGCAATTATCTAATATCTTTCAAGTGTAGTTCTTAAAACAAAAATCTCAACAGCACCATCTAGTGCCTCAGCATAACACTGCCCAGTTTGTGGAAAACCTAGTAATAGAGCTAACAAAAAAAGACTAGATTAAGCTTAGGTGGTTTCCCTTTTTCCCATAATTGCACCTGAGTTCAGGGAGCCAATGGTGAAAGAGGTGGGTAGCTGGAAAAAAACCTGAGAAATAAATCAGAAGTTGGGAATAGTCACCTTGTTTTTTTCTTTGATCTTAGATATCCACCCTCATTGTTTTTGTCATATACCAACAGTTCTTGGTGAAAAATAATGAAATTTTTTAATCAAAGAAAAAATGGAACTGGCCAAGTCGTTAGCAGTAGTAAACCCGGGAAGTTATATCCCACCTACAACCACTACCATAGCTGTCTGTTTCTGTATTTATAATTCAGAGACAAGATCAGTCCCTTCTATTGGTGGGGCTTCTTTATATTCAGTCAGTCTTTCCACCTTACAAACCCCAACCAACTCTTTCTTACTAGGGAGCAGAAACCGTGTAAAAGTCCAAGAAATAAGACTTCAGTAAAAAATTATCCACTATATTATACATTGATGAGGTGCTCCCACTTTCTTAAAGAATAAAAGAATCTGGAGGAACACTAGAAATCATTACTTCTACATTGTCTCATCCCTAGCTCTATCTAATCAGAGCTTGTTTACTGCCCTAATTGACTGTCTTGATATAACTTAACTAAATTAGACCAAGTAACAACCCCTTGGTATAAAGAGAAATGATCATGTATTGTTGAATAGTATGACTTTGAGAGTGAGTCTAGGAAGAGAACAAGGATAAACAGTTACAACAATACACTTACCCAGAAAGTATATTTCAACTAATTATGCTACATCTTTCCTCAGAGCCTTAACTTATGGTGCAGATTTTAGAAACGTGTTTTACCTCTGGAACTTTTTTCTCTAATTAAAGCAACTGGATGAGCATCAACCAGCAGATGTTACCTAGGAAGCTTTCTTGAAGAAAACAAGCATTTTCACCAAGATCGTATTCTCCAAGTGAATTCAATGCTCTTCCAATAGGTAGATGATGATAGATATATAACTATAGGTAGATAGAAGATAGATGAAATTTATATTTATGAAACTACTATCTTTAAAGATTTTATCTAATAGAGAAACAAACTCAATTAAAAGGAAGATTTACAGAATAGTACTAGAGTAATATGAATTAAAGAAAAGCAGAGATGTTTTAGCTAGGTCTTGAAGATTAAGAGTAAGTCCATTAGGCAAGCTTGGATGGAAAAAAGAGGGGAAAAAGAGTTTTCTCTGAGCCTGTAGGTCCCAAACCCTTCTCTTGGAGGCAAGATGCAGCTGAATATCTCTTCATTTCCCCAGCACCTGTGCTTCCTACCATGGTCAAAAAGTATATATAATGACACTACAAAGTGAAATCTTAGTACTTCCTGTAATTTATTGTCTGGTAAAAAATGGCAAGAAATATATATATATATATATATATATATATATATATATATGTATGTATGTATTTTAGGCACCAAGCAGACATTCCTAGAGAAATATGGATGGAGTTGGAAATCTGACAGTTTCTTCTGGCAGTAATAACACGTGCAATGATACCATTGATGACTTCCGCAATCAAGTGTATTCCACCCTGTACTCTATGATCTCCGTTGTGGGCTTCTTTGGCAATAGCTTTGTGCTCTATGTCCTCATAAAAACATATCATGAGAAGTCAGCTTTCCAAGTATACATGATTAATTTAGCAGTAGCAGATCTACTGTGCGTGTGTACACTGCCTCTCCGTGTGGTCTATTATGTTCACAAAGGCATTTGGCTCTTTGGTGACTTTTTGTGCCGCCTCAGCACCTATGCCTTGTATGTCAACCTCTATTGTAGTATCTTCTTTATGACAGCCATGAGTTTTTTCCGGTGCATTGCAATTGTTTTCCCAGTCCAGAACATTAATTTGGTTAAACAGAAGAAAGCCAAATTTGTGTGTGTTGGCATTTGGATTTTTGTAATTTTGACCAGTTCTCCATTTTTAATGTCCACATCTTACAAAGATGAGAAAAACAATACCAAGTGCTTTGAGCCTCCACAGGACAATCAGGCTAAAAATCATGTTTTGGTCTTGCATTATGTGTCATTGTTTGTCGGATTTATTATTCCTTTTGTTATTATAATTGTCTGTTACACAATGATCATTTTAACCTTACTGAAAAATTCAATGAACAAAAATCTGTCAAGCCGTAAAAAAGCTATAGGAATGATCATAGTTGTGACAGCTGCCTTTCTGATCAGCTTCATGCCATATCATATTCAACGCACCATCCACCTTCATTTTTTACACAATGAAACTAAACCCTGTGATTCTGTTCTTAGAATGCAAAAGTCAGTAGTCATAACCTTGTCTCTGGCTGCATCAAATTGTTGCTTTGACCCTCTCCTATATTTCTTTTCAGGGGGGAACTTTAGGAGAAGGCTGTCTACAATTAGAAAGCATTCTTTGTCCAGTGTGACTTATGTACCCAAGAAAAAAGCCTCTTTGCCAGAGAAAGAAGAAATATGTAAAGAATAATTTAAGCCTATTTCTAATGCAAATCAATGAAAAGCGTTTCCCAAACAAGTATTATCTCAAACTATTTGTAATAAAAATAAGAATTTCCATTAATAATTTACAAATACTTAAATGAATGTGTGCCTATAAATATTTATATCTCATTTATGAATCCACACTGTTAGGGGTCGTAAAGATATTTTAAGTGTTAAAAATTCGGTCCACAACTATGAACTAAATTATAAGTGGTTTGATCATTCACCAAAAGGTGAAGAATATTTTTGTCTTGGCATTGTAAAAAAATGGATCTGAGATCAAAGTTTTTCTCCTCAAATAAAAACTTTACAAAGGATAAGAAATAGCTTTTTAAGATACAAAATTAGCAATTAGTCCCCAGTCATCCTAACATATCCCTTTGCAGACATGTCATCAGATGAGAACTGGAATAACCAAGGACCTACATAAAATGTCCCATCACCCTCTTTCTTTGTAATATTGACTGACTAGGCAAAGTAGGGCCATTTTTTCTCCAAAATAGAATATGCAAGTGATAGAACAGTAATATCCAACCAAATAGTCCTAAAGGCCCCATGCAATGTGCAATCTGGAAACTGAAGAATATAAGCCTGGTCAAAAACCAGTTTGTGTCCAGTTTTCTTCTGCTCCTAACCCCAGGCTCTCAAAAGAGAATAGTGGAGTTTTTGTGGCTTATTGACATTATTATAGGTAATTCTCTCCCTATATGACATACAATCCTTCCTTAAGAAACTAGACAACTGGCACCCCCATATATGAACAAAAGTAATTTAAAATTTATCTAAAGAAGAGAGAAGGGATTCTACTTTTCTTCTACATGCTTATTACTGGTATCAAAACTAGCTCCAATAGGTTTCTGAATAAAAATTTGAATGTTGATATTACAAATTGTTTTAAGAAGTACTTATATTTATACAACTATGTCAGAGATTTTGCTCTATGATATACATTTATGAGTAGAAGTTATGTTTTATTATTATTTTATACTTTTTACTTCTTTATTGGCATATTGACAGGAGTATCAAGGATATATTTACAGTGGGTTTTATATTACAGTGGAATCTTTGTTCTTAAGACACAACTTGATTATAGCTGAAATATAATATTCATGGCAAGGTTTTGCTGAAGTGTGGTCTGTTCCTTTATTCTGTGTTTCAAAAGGCACATTACCTCAGAGGAAATAAATGATAATGGTGAAGAAAAAAAGAAAGTTATGAAAGGAGAAGTTCTATCTGAATCTTCCATGTGTATGTTATTTCTATTTCACTTCTAATGTTGCAGCCCTTTAGGAAAACACTCAAAACAGAAAGAAAGAGGACTTCTAAGGCATAGTAATAACTGGTGCCCACTTATTTTTATTTTTAACATACCTGAGATTTAGCAGTATCTACACTTTTATCCTATACCATTTTTCCTTGGTTGAGACAAAGATCAAACATACTATTTATCAAAAAAATCAGTCCTCATTTATCATGTACTAAGCTTTCTGTTATTCAGTAAGTATAGTGTGGTAGAAGAGCACTAAATTGGAAGCTAGAACACCTGGTTGCTAATATTGTCTCTATTACTTACAAGTGGTGTAACTTTAAGCAAGCGACATGAGTTCTGATATTCAGCTTCCTCATTTATAAAATAAGAATAATAATACTTCTGCCTTATTACAGGGCATTTTTGAAACTCAAATGTGATCATAACATACATACAGATGTTATACAGATGTTAAAGCTTTACTTTTAAATAATTTTAAAGTATATAGATGGTTTTGTTAAAAATAATGATTCATATTTATTACATGGATTCTAAATTTTGAAAGAATTAGAACAAAATATAGTCATAGTGAAATTCTAATGCACATAAAAGAAACTTGTGTCTTATGCCCACCTCTAGGTGTTTTCCTATGTTTTCACTTCCACTAGCAGTCCCACTTTCTCCCACACAGAAACATACCATAATTCAATCACCTACAATCTAACCATGATTTGTTATTCTTTAATGTCATTTATTTTTGTATCTTATATGAAACTGTTTAGTACTTAATTATTTTCCTTTTTTTTCATATGTGTATGTATTTTCTCCCAAAGTGGAATCCTCATTTTATGGGATTATAAATTCCTTGAGGTTGAAAAATATGCCTTTTAACCATGGTACCTAATAATTATTGAGCTTTTATTCTGTTTTAAGTGCTTTATCTATATCAACTCATTTAATGCTTACAATTGCCCTGTGATATATATAACATTCTTATCCCTGTTTTGCTGACTTAAGAACCAAGGCACAAAGAAATTAAGTAAATGTCCATTGTCAGGCAGCTAGTAAGGATCAGAACTAAGATTCAAATCTAGGTAGTCTGACTCCAGAGCTCAATTCCTTAATTTTCTATGCTATCCTGCTGGACCATGTTCTATCTTCAAAATAAAGAGTAGAAGCAAGGGTTTTTTTCAATGATTTATTTGTTTATTTTACAAAATACATTTAAATAACCTACAGTCTTAAATTGTTTACATGAACACATGAACCATGAACTAAAGCCTATGATTTTATTTGGAAACAAAATCTTAAGAATATTGTATACTATCCTAGAATATTGACATTAGAAGGACTCTAATGTTTATAATTTCTAATGACTATATAATACCCTGTGGCATTACCATGACACAGTCTTCACATACATTTGGTCTCTAACAGTTTTTTGAAATCCCATCAGCTATTCAAGTTCATTTTCATTATACACTTGACTTTTTTTTATTTTGTTCAGCTAATATAGGTCTGTATCTCAAAAAATGATTTCAAATGTTAAAGCAATGTTTTGTATTTTGTTCTCCAGAATAAACATAAATGGCTTTGTATACTCATCTCAGACTCTAAACTTTGGGATTTTGGGTTCTCAAAATCACCTGGCTTTCACTCTAAAGATTTTTCGTTTTTAATTGACTTTTAAATGGCCTTTTGAGATAATTAAATATATACCTCAATATCTAACTTTTACTAATCCTTTAGTAACTCCAACAGTGAAATTTTTTTAGGAACTTGAAAGATGAGATTAGATTTTAGAGCAATGTAAATTTGTTGGCCCTTTTTAGTAAGTACTGTCCTGGAGGTAGGAAAAGAAGCTCACTTATTCTATTCATCTTCATGTGTACATCCTGGGTTAGATTGCCTCGGTCCAATACTAAAATAGCAACATGGAGGAAAGTTTGGGAAAATTGCAGAGTAGGAGGATCCTAAGCTTACCCCATCCCATGGAGACACCTAAATAACAGCCACCTCAGTGCAACTAACCCAGAAAATTACCCAAAGACTGGGAGAATAAACAGTCCACAGTTAATTGTAGAGAGCAGGCAACATCAAAAATGGTAGGAAAGTCAGACACCCACTTGGAAACCAAACTTCTGGTGAGACTAACCACAAATGAGAGGGATACCACAAACACAAAGAAAGAAGAGGAACAGACCTCAAAACAGGCACCCCAGACATGAGGACCTGCAATGGGAAGACAAGTCCATATAAAACTTGGTTTTGTAAACCAGTGGAGCTTAACTTCATGAGTTGTTACAATCAGTGAGGCTTAACTTTAGGTATTTTAAAAATCAGCAGGCTTAGCTCTGGGAAAGCTGGAGGATGATAGGAAAATGAATCCCCACCCTTAAAAAAAACAGTACAATAAACAATTCTGGCAAGATACAGCATAGAAGCAGGAAACTGAAAAATACCTGGTTATATGGAATGGAGATTTATTTACTAATCTGAGAACTTGCACGTGAGGGACAAGAATCTTTAGAAGATTTATCCAAGAACAAAAGAGTGGGTAGGCACCATTTCTGCAACCCACCCTCCAACCTAGATACCCAGATACCTGCATGAACCAGCATGAACACTTGCCACATAGCTTGCTAACACTGAGCTCACCATACCCGTGGTCTCCCACAGACTTGCCCCACCAAACCCAACCCACTTGTAGGAGTTCCTCCAAAGTGGCTCTGACCAGTTCTCATTCTATATACCCCAACAGTGACTAGTACCCCTCCAAAGTGATGCTTGCCCTGAAAAAAAATGGGAAGATAAACACCCACATGAGTTCAACTTTATCCCCATTAGTGGCCTAGAAGCAGATCACTGAACTGACTTCAGGACCTGCCCACCAAAAAAACCTCACAAAAAGAAGCATAAAAATAAAGCCCTGTAGTTTAAAGTCACTGAAAACTCCACAGATGTACTGTAGGCAGACATGTGGTCTGACGGCAAGACCTGCCCACCAAGAGAAGCCTCTCAGGGGACAACACAGCAATAGCACCCTGCAGTTCAATGTGACCCAAACCTCAGCAAATGGGCTGAGGGCATACTTTTGGTCTGACCCAACTACAACCCAAAAGTGTCCCAGCCTGACCCATTAAAAGCACAAGGATCGAACCATTCTTGCAAAACAAAGAGGTTTTCGCAGCTGACTGGACTGAAGACAAACACAACTCAACCAAACAGTAGGGTACATGCAACACACATAAGAGACACCACTGAAGCACCTTGTTCTGGTGCACAAGGGTACATGGCACTACAAGGCATTGCAAGACCTCTTCCTAAGACCAGTATTTTCAAGATCAGGAGACATGGCTGACTTTCCAAATACATAGAAACAAACAGAGAGTTAGATAGAAGAATATGTCCTAAATGAAAGAAAAGGGGAAAAAAGCACCGTCAAAAAGCAAAATGAATCAGAGATAAGCTATATACCTGATAGAGAATTCAAAGTAATGGTGATAAAGATACTCACTGAACTTGAGAAAGGAGTGGAGGATCTCAGTGAGACATTCAAAAGAGATTGAAAATGTAAAAAAATAAACAATCAGAGATGAAGAATAACATAAATTAACAATATACTAAAGGGAATAAATAATAGACTAGAAAATGCACAAGAATGGATCAGCAAGAAGGATGACAATAATAGAAAGCAATCAAACTGAACAAAAAATAATAAATGAAAATGTGTTAAAGGAACTTGGTGACATCAAGTGTAATAACATGTGCATTTTAGATGGGTCACCCATTTAGATGGGTCAGTTAAGTGGACAGCTATTGATTTTGGCTCAGGTCATGATCTCACAGTTTGTGAGATCATGCCCCATGTCAGGCTCTGCACTGACAGAATGGGGCCTGCTTGAGATTATCTCTCCTCTCTCTCTCTGTCTCTGTCTCACATGCTCTCTCTTTCTCTGAAAATAAATAAATGAACATTAAGAAAAACATTTGCATTATAGAGATACCAAAAGGGGAAGAGAAAGAAAAAGGGGCAGATAATTTACTTGAAGAAACAATAGTTGAAAAATTCTTTAATCTGGGAAAGAAAACAGATATCCAGATCCAGGAGGCACAGAGAGACCGCCAACAAAATCAACTGAAGGAGATCCACACGAAGACATAACAGTAATCAAAATGGCAAAAGGTAGTGATAAAGATAGAAGTTTATTTTTTTTAACTTTTTAAATATCCATTTATTTTTGAGAGAGAAAGAGAGAGAGAGAGTGCAAGTCGGGGAGGGGCAGAAAGAGAAAGACACTGAATCTGAAGCAGGCTCCAGGCTCTAAGCTGTCAGCATAGAGCCCCACATGGGGCTCGAACCCACAAACCATGAGACCATGTCCTGAGCTGAAGTTGGACGCTTAACCAACTGAGCCACCCAGGTGCTCCAAGAGAGAACTTTAAAAGCAGCAAGAGAAAACAGTTACATACATAAAAAGGAAACTCTACTGAGCTATCAGCTGATATTCTTTAGCAAAAAAAAAAAATTGCAGGACAGAAGTGATTAGCATTACATATTCAAAGCACTAAAAAGAAAAAAGCGTGCAGCCAAGAATACAGCAAAGCTATCATTCAGAATAGGAGAGATAAAGTGTTTCCCAGACAAACAAAAGTTAAAGGAATTTATTACCACTAAACCAGCCTTACAAAAAAACTTTAAAGAGAATTCTTTGAGTGTAATAGAAAAGCCATAATCAGGAGGAAGAAAATTGGGAAAGGAAAAAATTTCACAGGTAAATAAAAATAGTAGATTAATCGATCATAAAAGCCATATATGAAAGACCCAATGTTAATATCATCCTCAATGGGAAAAAACTGAAAGCTTGACCGGGATGTCTGGAACATGACAGGGATGTCCACTCTCACCACTGTTATTAAACATAGTATTGGAAGTCCTAGCCTCAGCACTCAGGCAAGACAAAGAAATAAAAGCCCTCCAAATCGGCAAGGAGGAAGTCAAGCTTTCACACTTTTCAGATGACATGATACTCTGTACAGAAAACCCAAAAGATTCCACCAAAAACTGCTAGAACTGATCCATGAATTCAGCAAATTTCATGATGTAAAATCAATGCACAGAAATTGGTTGAATTCCTATACACCAATAATGAAGCAGCAGAAGAGAAATCAAGGAATCGATCCCATTTACAATTGCACCGAAAATGATAAAATACCTAGGAATAAATCTAACCAAAGAGGTGAAAAACCTATACACTGAAAACTATAGAAAGCTTATGAAAGAAATTGAAGAAGACACGAAAAAATGGAAAAAGATTCCATGCTCATAGATCGGAAGAACAAATATTGTTAAAATGTCGATACTACCAAAAGAAATCTACATGTTCAGTGCATTCCCCATCAAAAATAACACCAGCATTCTTCACAGAGCTAGAACAAACTATCCTAAAATTTGTATGGAACCAGAAAAGACCCCAAATAGCCAAAACAATCCTGAAAAAGAAAACCAAAGCTGGAGGCATCACAATCCTGGACTTCAAGATGTAATACAAAGCTGTAATCATCAAGACAGTATGGTACTGGCACAAAAACAGACATTTAGGTGAACCTAGAAATGGACCCACAAATGTATGGCCAACTAATCTTTCACAAAACTGGAAAGAATACCCAATGGAATAATGACAGTCTCTTCAGTAAATGGTGTTGGGAAAACTGGACAGTGACATGCAGAAGAATGAACCTGGACCACTTTCTTACACCATACACAAAAAGTGAACTCAAAATGGATGAAAGATATAAATATAATACAGGAAGTCATCAAAATCCTTGAGGAGAAAGAGGGCAAAAAGCTCTCTGACCTCGCCCACAGTAACTTCTTACTCAACGCATTTCCAGAGGCAAGGGAAACAAAAGCACAAATAAACTATTGGGACCTCATCAAGATAAAAACCTTCTGCACAGCAAAGGAAGCAATCAGCAAAACTAAACGGCAACAAATGGAATGGGAAAATATATTTGCAAATGACATATAAGATAAAGGGCTAGTATCTAAAACCTATAAAGAATTTATCAAACTCAAAACCTAAAAACAAATAATCCAAGTGAAGAAATGGGCAAAGGACATGAATAGACACTTTTCTAAAGAAGACATCCAGATGGCTAACAGACACATGAAAAAATACTCAATATCACTCTTCATCAGAGAAATACAAATCAAAACCATGATGAGATACCACCTCACACTAATCAGAATGGCTAAAATTAATAGCTCAGGCAATGACAAATGCTGGTGCGGATGTGGAGAAAGAGGAACCCTTTTCCATTGCTGCTGGGAATGGAAACTCATGCAGCCACTCTGGAAAACAGTACGGAGGTTCCTCAAAAAATTAAAAATAGAACTTCCCTACGACCAGCAATTGCACTACTAGATATTTATTCAAAGGATACAAGTGTGCTGTTTCAAAGAGGCACATGCACCCCAATATTTATAGCAGTGCTATTGACAATAGTCAAAGAATGGAAAGAGCCCAAATGTCCATCGATGGATGAATGGATAAAGATGTGGTTTATATATACAACGTAATACTACTTGGCAGTCAAAAAGAATGAAATCTTGCCATTTGCACCAACATGGATGGAACTAGAGTGTATTATGATAATGGAAATTAGTCAGTCAGACAAAGACAAATATCATATGACTTCACTCATATGTGGAATTTAAGTACAAAACAGATGAAGAGAAGGGAAGGGAAGGGAAGCAAAAATAATATAAGATTAGGGAGGGGGACAAAATATAAAAGACTCCTAAATATAGAGAACAAACTGGGGGTTGCTGGAGAGATTGTGGGTGGAGGGATGTGCTAAATGGGTAAGGGGCATTAAGGAGGACACTTGTTGGGATGAGCACTTGGTGTTATACATAGAGGGGTGAATCACTGGATTCTACTCCTAAAATTATTATTGCACTATATGCTAACTAACTTGGATGTAAATTTTGAAAAAATTTAAAAAAGAGAAAAAGAGAAAAAGGAAGGAAGGAACATTTCAATATGGGGGTAGTGTTTGCCTGGAAGGAAGGAAGGAAGGAAGGAAGGAAGGAAGGAAGGAAGGAAGGAGAAAGGAAGGAAGGAAGGAAGGAAGGAAGGAAGGAAGGAAGGAACATTTCAATATTGGGGTAGTGTTTGCCTGGAAGGAAGGAAGGGAGTGAGGAGGAAAGAAGGAAGGAAGGAAGGAAGGAAGGAAGGAAGGAAGGAAGGAAGGAAGGAAGGAACATTTCAATATGGGGGTAGTGTTTGCCTTGGGAATCCAGAGTCAAGCATAGCATAGGCCATTCAATCCCTACAAGTTGAGTTTTGGTTCCATTTTCATAAAAATAAGCTCTAACCTAGACTACATGTTAATCTTCCTGTTCTATCAGCTGCACTTGGATGATGTATCTCAAATGTAAATTGCGTCCATTCATTTCATCTTTATAACAGTCAAGGACTTGAACCTTACAAAGTACTTAGTCTGTTTCATTACTTGTTGAATAATGAAATCAGAGAACCTCAAGATCACAAGAGACCTACAGAGTGAGTCCTATCCAAGCACTGATCCAGTGCTCAAATCCCATCTTCAACATTGCCATCAAGCAAGGGAGATAACCATGCAGAACAGATGATTAGACAGCCTGCTTTCTCTTTCAGTTGTGTTTATTAATGTCATTTGATAAAAGAAAGTACGGGCACCTTCTAATCTAGTGCAATAGGCAAAATATGGCCAATGCTCTGATAATGCAAAATGCAGGTTGCAGAGAAATACCAGACTGGGTATACTCCTCAGGTTTTGTTATATTTTAAAATTTGCATTCCCTAAGGATTTGCATCAAGGTTTATCTTTTTCTACAATAGAGATTAAAACTATAACTAAAACCAGAATTTCACTTGATATCCAAACACTCTTCAAGACAGAAAACTTGTTCATGATTGAGCATAATTATACTCTGTTCTTGTGTAAATTTAATTAGTTTAATTTTATACTTCTGGTTGCTGTCGCCAATGAATAAAATACCCACAATTGCTCTAACACCATAGTAAGAATATAAACATTATTTATTTGGGCTGAACTACGCAGAATGAGTGCAAAGTCTGAATTTTTTTTCTTCAAAATGGAAGCATCTTCGTTGCTTCTGCTGATTGTAAGGGCAATTATTGCTTATTTGAAGATATCAAGTGCAGGTAAAATCACACCATTTTCCCATTCCTAAAATATAATCAACATTAAACAATCTGGTATACAGCCTTCCAAATATTTAACTATTGCTTAATAACAAATTATGTGACATTCTCCATAGCTTATAATAAGCGTCTGTAAACCACAGCCTGTGGGCCTACTTCCTGGTTTTGTGAATAAAAGTTGAATTAGGAATAAAAGAAAAGAAAAGAAAAGAAGAAAAGAAAAGAAAAAAGAAAAGTTCATTGTGTGGATGTGGGATGCTGTTGGCCCTGAATACTACTTAGTGTAACTTCTAAATATACTTCTAAGTGCCCAAGTTTTCAGGAACTGAGGAATGTTCTCCTAGGTCCATGTTTTCCTTTCCCCAGAAGGCTGAACTTTCCCACCCGGTTTTGGTATCAATGGGTGGTCCATATTAAAATGGTGTTTCCTCTCACTAATTTGATTTTTGTCTTTACCATATCTCTATCTACATCCTTAAATGTAAAATAAACTATTTCAAAATGATTTTTTTGCACTTCTAGAGTTGAAACAGGCAGAAATGCATAGTTCTGTTAAGGAAAAAATATATGAACCAGGGTAAAATAAAAACATTCATTTTCCAAAAAAAGAAAAATAGTAGATTAATCAATTATAAAAGCAGAGTGGAGGCTAAAGCATAAAAGCAGTAAAGTAAATTATATCTATAAAAAATTCTCAAGGTATTCACAAAATAAAAGGATGTAAAGTAGGACATCATATACATAAAACATGGTGGGGGCAGTAAAAAATAGTCTTTTTAGAATGAGTTCAAACTTAACTGACCATCAAACCAATAGACTGATATATGTATGGGATGTTATATATACATATAATGATACCACAAATCAAAAACATATAATAGATATGCAAAAAATAAGAGAAGGCAAATAAAGCATATCAGTAAATAAGCCATCAACCACAAGGGAAGAGAGCAAGAAAAAAGAGGAACAGACAAGAACTAAAAAACAATCATAAAACAAGTTTAAAAATGATAATAAGTACATACCTATGAATAATTACTTTGAATTTCAATGGCCTAAATGTTCCAATCCAAACTCATAAGGCCACTGAATGAATAAAAGAAAACAAAGTCAATAATCACTTTGGCACCAGCCATAGAAACATTTTTCTATATAAGTCTCCTCTGGCAATGGAAACAAAGTAAAAAATAAACTATTGAGACTACACCAAAATAAAAATATTTTCCTTAGTGAATGAAACCATCAATAAAACAAATAGGCGATCTGCTGAATAGAAAATGATATATGCAAATGATGTACCCAATAACAGATTACAATCCAAAATATAGAAAGAACTTATAGGACTCAACACCAAATAAAAGCAAATAATACAATTTAAAAATGGGCAGAAGAACTGAGAAAGACATTTTTCTAAAGAGGACTTACAAGTGGCCAACAGACAAATGAAAAGATTCTAAACATCACTAACCATCAGGAAAATGTAAATCAAAACCACAATAAGATATCAACTAATACCAGTCAGAATGGATAAAATCAAAACCAAAATAAATAACAAGTGTTGGCTAGAATGTGGAGAGAAAGGAACCCTCATGCAATATTGGTGGAAATGCAAACTAGTGCAGTCACCATGGAAAATAGTATGGAGGTTACTTAAAAAATTAAAAATAGAATTATCATATATTCCAGTAATTTTACTGGGAATTTACCCAAAGAAAACAAAAACACTTATTCAAAAAGTTGTATGCAGCACACTTATTGAAAAATTATTTACTGTTACCAAGATACAGAAGAAATCCAAGTGTCCATATGTAAATGAATGGATAAAGAATGTGTAAATAGGGGCACCTGGATGGCTTGGGGGATTAAGCATCCCACTCTTGATTTCAGCTCAAGTCATGATCTCATGGTCATGAGATCAAGCCCTGCAACAGGCTCTGCGTTGAAAGTGCGGAGCCAAGCAGAGCCTGCTTGGGATTCTTTCCCTCCCTCTCCCTCTTCTCTCTGTTCCTCCTCCACTTGCTCATTCTCTTTCTCTCTCTCAAAATAAATAAACATTTTAAAAAGCAATGTATATGTATATATGTATATATATATATACATATGTATATACATATGTATATACACAAATGTGTGTGTACACACACACAAAAATGCAATATTTTGTGTTTGTTTAATTTTTTTTTAATTTTATTTTTTATTTTTTTAAAATTTACATCCAAATTAGCATATAGTGCAACAATGATTTCAGGAGTAGATTCCTTAGTGCCCCTTACCCATTTAGCCCATCCCCCCCCTACAACCCCTCCAGTAACCCTCAGTTTGTTCTCCATATTTATGAGTCTCTTCTGTTTTGTCCCCTTCCCTGTTTTTATTTGTTTCCCTTCCCTTATGTTCATCTGTTTTGCCTCTTAAAGTCCTCATATGAGTGAAGTCATATGATTTTTGTCTTTCTCTGACTAATTTCACTTAGCAAAATACCCTCCAGTTCCATCCAAGTAGTGGCAATTGGCAAGATTTCATTCTTTTTGATTGCTGAGTAATACTCCATTGTGTATATATATATATATATATATATACCACTTATTCATTCATTCATCGATGGACATTTGGGCTCTTTCCATACTTTGGCTATTCTTGATAGTGCTGATATAAACATTGGGGTGCATGTGTCCCTTCAAAACAGCACACCTGTATCCCATGGATAAATGCCTAGTAGTGCAATTGTGGGGTTGTAGGGTAGTTCTATTTTTAGTTTTTTGAGGAACCTCCATATTGTTTTCCAGAGTGGCTGCACCAGCTTGCATTCCCGCCAACAATGCAAAAGAGACCCTCTTTCTCCACATCCTCGCCAACATCTGTTGTTGCCTGAGTTGTTAATGTTGGACATTCTGACAGGTGTGAGGTGGTATCTCATTGTGGTTTTGATTTGTATTTCCCTGATGATGAGAGATGTGGAGCATTTTCTCATGTGTCGGTTGGCCATCTGGATGTCTTCTTTGGACAAGTGTCTATTCATGTCTTTTGCCCATTTCTTCACTGGATTATTTGTTTTTTAGGTGTTGAGTTTGATAAGTTCTTTATAGATTTTGGATTCTAACCCTTTATCTGATATGTCATTTGCAAATATCTTTTCCCATTCTGTCAGTTTCTTTTTAGTTTTTCTGATTGTTTCCTTTGCTTTGCAGAAGTTTTGATGAGGTCCCAGGAGTTCATTTTTGCTTTTGTTTCCCTTGCCTCCAGAGACGTGTTGAGACAGAAGTTGTTGCGGGTAAGATCAAAGAGGTTTTTGCCTGCTTTCTCCTCAAGGATTTTGATGGCTTCCTGTCTTACATGGAGGTCTTTCATTCATTTTGAGTTTATTTTTGTGTATGGTGTAAGAAAGTGGTCCAGGTTCATTCTTCTGCATGTCGCTGTCCAGTTTTCCCAGCACCACTTACTGAAAAGACTGTCTTTATTCCATTGGATATTCTTTCCTGCTTTGTCAAAGATTAGTTGGCCATACATTTGTGGGTCCATTTATGGGTTCTCTATTCTGTTTCATTGGTCTGAGTGTCTGTTCTTGTGCCAGTACCATACTGTCTGGATGATTACAGCTTTGTAGTATAGCTTGAAGTCTGGGATTGTGATGCCTCCTGCTTTGGTTTTCTTTTTCAAGATTCTTTGGCTATTCAGGGTCTTTTCTGGTTCCATACAAATTTTAGGATTATTTCTTCTAGCTCTGTGAAGAATGCTGGTGTTACTTTGATAGGAATTTCATTGAATATGTAGATTTCTTTGTGTAGTATCAACATTTTAACAATATTTGTTCTTCCTATCCAGGGGCATGGAATCTTTTTCCATTTCTTTGTGTCTTCTTCAATTTATTTCATCAACTTTCTATAGTTTTCAGTGTATAGATTTTTCACCTCTTTGGTTAGATTTATTCCTAGGTATTTTATGGGTTTTGTGCAACTGTATGTGGGATAGATTCCTTGATTTCTCTTTCTGTCACTTCATTGTTGGTGTATAGGAATTCAACCAATTTCTGTGCTTGACTTTATATCCTGCCACTTTGCTGAATTCATGAACCAATTCTAGCAGTTTTTTGGTGGAATCATTAGGGTTTTCCATATAGAGTATCATGTCATCTGCAAACAGTGAAAGTTTGACCTCCTCTTGGCCGATTTGGATGCCTTTTATTTCTTTGTGTTGTCTGATTGCAGAGTCTAAGACTTCCAATACTATGTTGAATAACAGTGCCGAGAGTGGACATCCCTGTCTTGTTCCTGACCTTAGGAGGAATGCTCTCAGTTTTTCCCCATTGAGGATGATATTAGCGTTGGGTTGTTCATATATGGCCTTTATGATCTTGAGGTATGCTCCTTCTATCCCTACTTTCTTGAGGGTTTTTATCAAGAAAGGATGCTGTATTTTGTCAAATGCTTTCTCTGCATCTATTGAAAGGATCATATGGTTCTTGTCCTTTCTTTTATTGATGTGATGAATCACGTTAATTGTTTTGCAGATATTGAACCAGCCCTGCATCCCAGGTATAAATTCCACTAGGTCGTGGTGAATAATTTTTTTAATGCATTGTGGAATCCATTTGGCTAATATCTTGTTGAGGATTTTTGCATCCATGTTTATCAGGAAAATTGGTCTATAGTTCTCCTTTTTAGTGGCATCTCTGTCTGGTTTTGGAATCAAGGTAATGCTGGCTTCATAGAAAGAGTTTGGAAGTTTTCCTTCAAATAATGGAATATTTTTAAATAATTAATTAATTGATTAATTAATTAATTTTAATTCCAGTATAGTGAACATACAGTGTATATTAGTTTCAGGTGTGCATTATGGTGATTCAACAACTGTATACATTACTCAGTGCTCATCAAGATAAGTGTACTCTTAAGCCCCCTCAGCTATTTCACCCATCCCTCCCACCCAACTCCTCCCTGGTAATCATCTGTTTGTTCTCTATAGTTAAGAGTCTGTTTCTTGATTTATCCTTTCCTCTCTTGTTCATTTGTTTTGTTTCTTAAATTCCATATATGGGTGCAATCATATGGTATTTGTCTTTCTGATGGACTGATTTCACTTAGCATTATACTCTCTAGCTCCATCCATGTTGTTGCAAGTGGAAAGATTTCATTCTTTTTTGTAGATGACTGATATTGCATTGTAAATGCACAAAATATCTTCTTTATCCACTCATATATAGATGGACATGGGCTGCTTGCATAATTTGGCTATTGTAACTAATGCTGTAGCAAATACAGAGGAGTATATATATGTTTGAATTAATGTTTTGTATTATTTGGGTAAATACCTAGTATTTGAAAATAATTTCTCCCATTCAGTAGGTTGTTTTTTACTTTTGTTGATTGTTTTCTTTTATTTTGATGTATCCCCAATAGTTTATTTTTGTTTTTGTTTCCCTTGCCTCAGAAGACATATCTAAAACTTGTTGGTACACCCAATGTCAGATAAATCACTCCCTGTACTATCTTCTAGGATTGTTATGGTCTCAAGTCTCATATTTTATACAATGGAATATTAATCAACCATAATAAATGATAAAATCTTGCCATTTGCAGCAACATGGATGGATCTAGAGGTTATAATATTAAGTGAAATAAGCCAGTCATAGAAAGACAAATACCATATGATGCCACTCATTTGTGGAATTAAAGAAATAAAACAAATTAACAAACAAAAGTGACAAAAAATACTCTTAAATATATAAAGGAGTAGGGTGGAAAGATGAATGAAATAGGATGGGACCTAGAGTACACTTATGGTGATGAGCACTAAGTAACATATAGAATTGTTGAATCATTACATAGTACACCAATAGTAATTTAACACAGTGTGTTAATTATGCATGAATAAAAAATTAAACTTAAAAATTTTTATTTTTTAAGTTTTAAAAAATAGCAAAATGTTTCTGGAAGGTCAAATACAAAATATTTTCTTTGGTCCATCCTAGAGCTCTGCTACCACAGAAGACAAATTCTAACTCTTTATTCATCTGTTTATTTCTTCTCTTTTCTCTGAACCATAGAAATCCCTTCCATGATAACTCTACAAAATTACAATTACATACTTCTAGCCTAAATTACAAAAGCACAATTACATTTTATCAAACAGATTTACATAAAACACTTATTCAATTGACATTTAAATTTGGATCTCCAAGCATCTGGCATTTACTGTTTCTCTTATAAAGCTAGTCACTTGATCTAAGAAATGTTTTACACATCACTAGCACTATATTTGAAATTTAACACAACTAAATTTTCCAATGGAAAATTGTCTTTTGGGCAAAGAAAGGTATATTATTATCTATCCAAAACAGAGAAATAAACATTTACAATTGCCTGCATCATTACACTATTGGTAGACAAAAATAACCATTTTAATATGTCCTGAATACTCACAATACTTTTATTTTGTGTGGTGGGTAATTTTCCCATCCTAACTTGAAAGATTAATGGTCTCTTGCAGACACAGACAACATTTAAATTAAAGATTAAACAATAACGTCTACCATGTAGGGTGACGGAATTGATTTAAAAAAAAAGACCAATCCATTTGCAGCCTACAAGAGACAAATATCAGACCTAAAGATACATGCAGATTGAAAGTGAAAGGATGGTAAGGTTTATCCATCAGGAAGAGCTAACAGTTATAAATGTCTATGCACTGAATTTGGGAGGAAACAAATATATAAAACAACTAATCACAAACATAAGCAATCCTATTAGTAAGAATGTGGTAATTGCAACGGACAATAATACTCCACTTACAACAATGGACAAATCATCTAGACAGAAAACCAACAAATAAACAACGACCCTTAATGATACACTGGACCAGATGGACTTGACAAACAGGTTTAGAACTTTTCATCCTAAAGCAGCAGAATATACTGTCTTCTCAAGTGCACATGGAACATTCTCCAAGATATATCACATACTGGGTCACAAAACAGCCCTCAATAAATATAAAAGAATTGAGATCATACCATGCACACTTTCAGATCACAATGGTATGAAACTTGCAATCACCCACAGGAAAAAGTTTGGAAAACCTCCAAATGCATGGAGGTTAAAGAACATACTAATAAAGAATGAATAAGTCAACCAGGCAATTAAATAAGAAATTAAAAAATATATGGAAACAACTGAAAACAAAAACAACAATCCTAACCCTTTGGGATGTAGCAAAGGTAGTCCTAAGAGGAAAATACATTGCAATCCAGGCCTATCTCAAGAAACAAGAAAAATCCCAAATATAAAATCTAACAGCACACCTAAAGTAAATAGGAGCAGAACATCAAATAAACCCCAAACCCAGCAGAATAAGAGAAATAATAAAGATCAGGGCAGAAATAAACAATTAGAATAAAAAAACACAGTAGAACATATCAATAAAACTAAAAATTGCTTTTTTGAAAAAATAAACAAAATTGATAAACCTGCAGCCAGGCTTCTAAAAAAGAAAATAGAGAGGACCCAAATAGACAAAATCAAAAATGAAAATGGACTTTTACAACCAATCCCTCAGAAATACATGCAATTATCAGGGTATACTATGAAAAACTATATGCCAACAAACTGGACAACCTGGAAGAAATGGACAAATTCCTAAACACCCACAAACTTCCATAACTCAAATGGGAAAAAATAGAAAATTTGAATACATCCACAACTAGTGTAGAAATTGAATCAGTCATCAAAAATCTCCCAACAAATAAGAGTCCAAGAACAGATGGCTTCCTTGGGGAATTCTACCAGACATTTAAAGCAGAGATAATACCTATCCTTCCCAAGCTGTTCCAAAAAATAGAAAGGGAAGGAAAACTTCCAGACTCATTCAATGAGGCCAGCATTACTTTGATTCCCAAACCAGACAGAGACCCAACAAAAAAGGAGAACTACAGGCCAATATCCCTGATGAACATAAATGCAATAATTCTCAACAAGATACTAGCAAATCAAATTAAATATCATATAAAAAGAATTATTCACCATGATTAAATAGGATTCATTCCAGGGCTACAAGCCTGGCTCAATATTTACAAATCAATCAATGTAATATATCACATTAATTAAAAAAAAGGATAAGAACCATATGATTCTGTCAATAGGTGCAGAAAAAGCATTTGACAAAATTCAGCATCATTTCTTAATAAAATCTCTCAAGAGAGTCTGGATATAAAAAATATACTTGAATATTATAAAAGCCATTTATGAAGAGCCCACAGCTAATATCATCCTCAATGGGGAAAAACTCAGAGCTTTCCCCCTGAGATCAAGAACATGATAGGGATGATGTCCACTCTCACTACTGTTGTTTAACATAGTGTTTGAAGTCCTAGCATCAGCAATCAGACAACAAAATGAAGTCAAAGTCATCAAAATTGGCAAAGATGAAGTCAAACTTTCATTTTTCACAAACATGAAACTCTACATGGAAAACCTGACAGATCCACCAAAATTCTGCTATAACTGATACATGAATTTAGGAAAGTCGCAGGGTGCAAAATCCATGTACAGAAATCGGTTGCATTTTTATACACCAATAATGAAGCAACAGAAAGACAAATAAACTGATCCCATTCACAATTGCACCAATAACCATAAAATACCTAGGAATAAATCTAACCAAATATGTAAAAGATCTGTATGCTGAAAACTATAGAAAGCTTATGAAGGAAATTGAAGAAGATACAAAGAAACGGAAAACCATTCCATGCTCATGGATTGGAAGAATATTGTTAAAATGTCAACACTACCCAAAGCAATCTACACATTCAATGCAATCCCATTCAAAATTGCACCAGCATTCTTCTCAAAGCTACAACAAACAACCCTAAAATGTGTATGGAACTACAAAAGACTCCGAATAGCCAAAGTAATATTGAAGAAGAAAACCAAAGTGGGAGGCATCACAATCCCAGACTTTAGCCTCTACTACAAAGCTGTAATCATCAAGGAAGTATGGTATTGGCACAAAAACAGACACATAGACCAATGGAATAGAATAGAGACTCCAGAATTGGACCAACAAAGGTATGGCCAACTAATCTTCGACAAAGCAAGGAAAGAGTATCCAATGGAAAAAAGACAGTCTTTTTAACAAATGTTGCTGGGAACACTGGACAGCAACATGCAGAAGAATGAAACTAGACCACTTTCTTACACTATACACAAAGATAAACTCAAAATGGATTAAAGACCTGAATGTGAGACAGAAAACCATCAAAACCCTAGAGGAGAAAGCAGGCAACAACCTCTTTGACCTCAGCCACAGCTATTTCTTACTCAACACATCTCTCAAGGCAAGGAAATTAAGAGCAAAAATGAACTATTTGGACCTCACCAACATAAAAAGTTTCTGCACTGCAAAGGAAGCAATCAACAAAACTAAAATACAACCAATGGAGTGGGAAAAGATATTTGCAAATGACATATCTGATAAAGGGCTAGTATCCAAAATCTATAAAGAACTCACCAAATTCCACACATAAAAAACACATAATCCAGTGAAGAAATGGGCAGAAACATTAATAGACACTTTTCAAAGAAGATATCCAGATGGACAGCAGACACATGAAATGATGCTCAATGTCACTCATCATCAGGGAAATACAAATCAAAGCCACACTGAGATACAACCTCATGCCAGTCAGAGTGGCTAAAATGAACACATAAGGTGACTATAGATGCTGGCAAGGATGTGGAGAAATGGCTACCCTCTTGCTCAACAACCCCTGTTGGTGGAAATGCAAACCAGTGCAGCCACTCTGGAAAACTGTGTGGAAGTTCCTCAAAAAATTAAAAATAGAACTACCCTATGACCAGCAATAGTACTGCTAGGAATTTACCCAAGGGATACAGGAGTGCTGATGCAAAGGATATAAACCCCAATGTTTATAGCAGCACTTTCAACAGTAGCCAAATTATGGAAGGAGCCTAAATGTCCATCAACTGATGAATGGATAAAGAAGTTGTGGTTTATATATACAATGGAATACTACTTGGCAATGAGAAGGAATGAAATCTGGCCATTTGTAGCAACGTGGATGGAACTGGAAGGTATTATGTTAAGAAAACAGTGCCTTTAACAAGTGGAAAAAATAATAAAATACATAAAATAAACTTAAAGAAATAAAAGACCTGTATTTTGAAAATTATAAAACACTGATGAAAGAAAAATGACACAAAGAAGTGGAAAAACATTCCACACTCATGGATTAGAAGAACAAAAATTGCCAAAATGTCTCTACTACTGAAAGCCATCTACACATTTAATGCAATTCCTATCAAAATATCAACTGGATTTTTCATGGAACTAGAACAAACAATCTAAAATTTGTATGCAACCACAAAAAACCCCAAATTTCCAAAGCAATCTTGAAAAAAAAGAAAAAAAAAGCTGGAGGTATTATAATTTTGGACTTCAAGTTATTTTACAAACTATGGTAATCAAAATAATATAGTATTGACATAAAAATACACACATAGATCAATGTAACAGAATAGAAAATCCAGAAATAAACCCACAATTATATGCTCAGCTAATCTTTGATAAAGCAGGAAAGAATATCAAATGGGAAAAACAATGTTTCTTTAACAAACTGTGTTGGGAAGACATGTTTCATGGAAACAGGAACATGCAAAAGAATGAAACTGGACCACTTTCTTACATCAAACACAAACATAAATTCAATATGGATGAAAGGCCTAAATGTGAGACAGGAAACAATCAAAATCTTAGAGAGGAACACAGGCAGCAACCTCTTTGTTATCAGCCATAGCAACTTACTAGATAGGTCTAGATATGTTTCCTGAGGCAAGGGAAACAAAAGCAAAATAAACTATTGGGACTTCACCAAATAAAAAGCTGCACAGCAAAGGAAACAATCAAAAGAATTAAAAGGCAACCTATGGAATGGGAGAAGATATTTGCAAATGACATATAGGATCAAAGGTTAGTATCAATACATATATACATTATATAAACATATTATATTTATAATATATTATATGTATAATAACATATATTATACAATATAAACATATATTATATATATAAAGAATTTGTAAAACTGCATAGCCAAAAACCAAATAATCCTATTAAAAAATGGGCAGGAGACATGAATAGACATTTTTCCAAAGAAGACATCCAGATGGCCAACAGACACATGAAAAGATGCTCAACATCATTCATCATCAGGGAAATACAAATCAAAACTACAATGAGTTATCACCTTCCACTGTTGGTGGGAATGCACACTGATGCAGCTACTATGGAAAAAAGTATGGAGTTTCATGTTTGTCATTTTGAAAAATATTCAGACTCACCAATTATTGAGGTCTTGGAATGCTCAAGAAGAGGAGTACAGTTGGATCAATGGGCACATAGGAGAAATTCAATATCCCTAAGTAATGGGTCCTCCCCAACCCAAGTGAAACTTAACATAATAAGGCCTTAGAAAATAGGTGCATTAACATGGAAAGACCAACTCCCACTTTCTAGAAAAAAAACCTTACAAAAAAAACTTATCCCTAATTTTTATTGCTAAAGTATCACCTTTATAATTATTCATGTATATTGATTATTTCAACCAATTATTAAATCTAATATATTAAAATATAATTATAAGAGCATTCCAAAGTAGATCCTATAGCACTGTTGGGCTTGATTTCTGACTGTGTGCCTTTCCTGTCATGCCAAACTTAATATTCAGCAGAGCTCAAACGTTGACTATTACCCTTTATTCTTCTATGTTTGAAAGATTCCATCAACAAGCTATAATATAATTTTGCCTGAGTGTTGGAAGAAAAAAAAATCCTTAATTCAATAGAATTAGAAGCTAGTGTATTAACAAAAATTGCACTTTTCTCATATCTAGAATAACTAGGGACTCTTAATGTGGGTGTTCATAATGCCAGAAAACCTCAGAAAACACCTTGAAATGCTAGAAAAGAACAAACTGAGGCAATATTGGGACAGTATATACTCAGGCATACTCAAGGAAACACCCATATGGATGATAGTAGATTTTGATTAGTTTGTGCTGTCTCCTCCCTGATCAACTGTATTCTTAAACTCTGGATATTCATTTTTTTCCTAGTTCCTTTCAACAAAAAAAAACCCATATTGACTGGCCAGTAGGGGTATCCATCTGTTTGCCTATTCTATTTTGACTGTAAATTATTCAATTAACTTTATGGCAGAAAGTCTCTTTTGGTAAGTTTGGGCAACATGAGCCAGTTTCCTTAGAGCCTTGTCTTTATAGCTTCTTCTCTCAGTCCCAACTCAACCCTGAGCAAAAGAAGTTGACTAAGAATGGAGGTTTCTAGAATTAAAGCTTTGAAAGCCCCAACTCTGGAATAGAGAAAAAAATGTAACCAAAAGTTCTTGCTTATCAAGCTATTTATAAATATCACAAGTGACACTTTAAAAATAGAAACCTATTACAATCACCATGACAGTGTCTGCAAGCAACTTTTTAAATATTTTCTAATTAAAAATTTTAGTCTAGGAATTGGAAAAATTTTAGAGGTCTCACAGCCCACGTTCCTGTATGTTATTTGAGTTCCCTCTCTAGAGCATAATGCCAAGTCATTATTTAAATCCCTCCTTAGATGACACACTACCTCTCGAGATAGCAAATAAAAGAATTAGTCCAGTAAATTAGAGAACATTTGCTGATATCAGGAAGAATATACAGAAAAACACTTAACTTATTATTTCTGATCTAATATGTAAAGAATTCAAAAGTTGACATTCCCAATACCACAACAAGAAAGAATACCAAACAAATTAAAAATCAACAACACTGCTTAGACCCATCAGAAATCTGAGATCACAGAGCAAGCTATAATCCCAAAAATTGGAGAGAAAAGTGAATACAGAGAATTACAGATTATCAGGAGCAAAAATATGACACTGGAGACAGTACTGGTAGGGACACTTAAACTATATTTCAAACATTGCTGGAGGCTTGGTGAGAACTAGTTTGAGAGCTGAAAAAAACCGAGGTCTTAGTTCTGCTGGGAATGCCACACTTTTGTGAGGATGAACTCCAGAAGCCCCCACAACATTATCACATTAAACATCAGAGAAAAATGAATTCTTAATTCTGAGTAGTGGAAAGAAAAATGAGCTAGTGTGAAATATTCCCACAGCACTCTGTTCTATTTTAAAATTTCCACCCCTAGCCAGCACCCAGCCATTACTCAGTGAGAATAGAGTGTCAGGACGGGTCAGAGCTGCAGTCCCTCGGAAATGAGGGGTTGGGAAACAGACCCATCTGAGATAAAACTCAGCAGGGAGGTGCTGCCTGGCAGCCTGATGGCTTTGTCACGGACAGTGTAGAAGCGGGTGGTGGATGGAAGCCAGAGACAAAGGAGGGGTGCTTGATAGCCAGTAGGGGAGAACACAGAGTTCTGATACTAGAGACAGGGTAACTGAGTGATGCCATTTTCACCCCTCCAGTGCATGCATATAAATGCTTAAATGCGCCACAACAATCCACCCCAGTAATGCACTTATTTTCCATTTTTATTAAAAATATTTTTCTTGAATATTTTCTACTATATTTTCTACTTTTTTGTAAATGTTTGAAATTCTTTTAATTTCATCATTTCTTCTTATTCTATTTAATTATATTCATTTTTTCACATTTTCAAACGTTTTCCCTTCCCCCCCTTTTTTTCTTTTCTTATCTTTCCTTTTTTTTTTCTAATCTATCAAGCTTCTTTCAACAACCAGACCAAAACACACCTAGGAACTAGCATTCTTTACTTGATTTTTTTAGTGTTGTTTTTAATTTTTTAATCTTTATTTTTTTTACTTAATTCCCCTTTCTTCCTTCAAAATAACAAAATTAAGGAATTCACCCTAAAGGAAAGAACAGGAAGAAATTACAGCCAGAGACTTAATCAACACAGATACAAGAAAGATGTCTGAACCAGAATTTAAAATCACGATAATAAGAATACTAGCTGGAGTCAAAAATATATTAGAATCCCTTTCTGCAGAAATAAAAGAAGTAAAAGCTATTAAGGATGAAATAAAAAATGCTATATAGCTGAGCTGCAATCTCATATAGATACCATGGCAGCAAAAATGGATGAAGCAGAGCAGGGAATCAGTGATATAGAGGACAAACTTATGGAGAATAATGAACCAGGAAAAACAAGAGGGAGACTAAGGCAAAAGAGGATGATCTAAGAAGTAGAGAACTCAGTGACTCATTAAAAAGGAATAACATCATAATCATAGGAGTCCCAGAAGATGAAGAGAGAGAAAAAGGGGTAGAAGGGTTAGGCAAGCAAATCCTAGCAGAAAAATTTCCTAACCTAAGGAAAGACACAGACATCAAAATCCAGGAAGCACAGAGGACTCCCATTAGATTCAACAAAAACTGACCATCAACAAGGCATATCATAATCAAGTTCACAAAATAGGCAAGGAAAGAATCATGAAAGCAGCAAGGGGAAAAAAAGTCCTTAACCTACAAGGATAGACAGTTAGGGTTCACAGCAGACTTATCCACAGAAACTTGGCAAGCCAGAAAGGAGTGGCAGGATATATTCAATGTGCTGGATCAGAAAAATTGCAGCCAAGAATTCTTTATCCAGCAAGACTGTCATTGAAAATAGAAGTAGAGATAAAAAGTTTCCCAAACAAAAATTAAAGGAGTTTGTGACCACTAAACCAGCCCTGCAAGAAATTTTCACGGAGACCCTCTGAGGGGAGAAAAGATGGGGAAAAAAAGACCAAAAGCAACAAAGACCAGAAAGAGCGAGAGAACACCACCAGAAACTCCAACAATACAGGCAACAAAATGGAAATAAATTCATATCTTTCAGTACTCACTGTAAATTTCAATGGACTAAATGTTTCAATCAACAGATATAGGGTAACAGAATGGATAAAAAACCAGATCCATCTATATGCTCTTTACAAGAGACCCATTTTAGACCTAAAGAGAACTTCAGATTGCAATTAAGGGGCTGGAGAACCATCTACCATGCCAATGGTTGACAAAAGAAAGCCAGAGTAGCCATGCTTCTATCAGAAAATCTAGATTTTAAAGTAGAGTGTAACAAATTATGAAAAAGGGCATTATATCGTAATTAAGGTGTCTATCCACCAAGAAGATCTAACAATTGTAAGCATTTATGCTCTAAATGTGGTGGCACCCAAATATATAAATCAATTAATCACAAACATAAACTCATTGAGGGACATATGGGTGGCTTAGTCAGTTAAGCATCCGACATCAGCTCAGGTCATAATCTTGTGGTTCGTCAGTTCAAGCCCCACATCATGCTCTCTGCTGATAGTGCAGAGCCTGGAGCTTACTTCAGATTCTGTGTCTCCCTCTCTCTCTGCCCCTCTCCCACCTCTCCCACTCTGTCTCTCTCTCTCTCTGTCAAGAATAAGTAAGTATTTAAAATTTTTTAATAAAGAAACTCATTTATAATAATACCATCATAGTAGGGGACTTCAACACCCCACTTACAACAATGGACAGATCATCTAAACAGAAAAACAAGAAAACAATGACCTTGAATGACACACTGGACGAGATGGACTTAACAGATATATTCAGATCATTGTATCCTAAAGTGGTGGAGTACATATTCTTCTCTGGTACACATGGAACATTTTCCAGAATAGATCACATAGTGGGAAACAAATCGGCCATCAACAAGTACAAAAAGATCGAGATCATACCATGAATATTTTCAGACTACAACACAATGAAACACAAAATCACCCACAAGAAAAAATTTGGAAAGATAACAAACACTTGGAGACTAAAGAACATGTTACTAAAGAATGATAGGGCTAACAAAGACGTTAAAAGGAAATTAAAAAGTACATGGAAGACACTGAAAATGATAACACCACAGCCCAAAACCTCTGGGACACAGCAAAGTTGGTCATAAGAGGGAAGTATATAGCAATCCAGGCCTTCCTAAAGAAGGAAGAAAGGTCTCAGATACACAACATAACCTAACACCTTAAAGAGCTGGAAAAAGAATGGCAAATAAAGCCCCAAACCAGGAGAAAACAGGAAATGATAAAGATTAGAGCAGAAATCAATGCTATCGATATTTAAAAAAAAAAAAAAAAAAAGTAGAACAAATCAATGAAACCAGAAGTGGTTTCTTGAAAGAACTAACAAAATTTAATTAAATAATTTAAAAAGAAAAAATATTTAAGGCAGGAAGACATTAAAAAAATACTTCTATCATTCAAGAAAACCTCCATAATAATATTAGTAGATTTCTCATCAGAAAATTTGCAGGCTGGAAGGGAGAGGCATAATATATTCAAAATGTTGAAAGAAAATTTTCAACAAGAATATTCTACCTTGCAAAGTTGTCATTCATAATTGAAGAAGAGGTGTAGTTTTTCAGATGAGCAAAAGCCAAAGTAGTTCATCACCACTAGACCTGCTTTACAGAAAATGTTAAGAGGAATTTTTTAAAATGGAATGAAAGGTTGCTTATTAGTAACATGAAAACATGCGAAAGCATAAATCTCACTGCTAAATGAAAATATATAATAAAATTCACAATACTACAGTATTGTAAATGTGGTATATTAACAACTTATAAAGCTACAATGAAGGCTAAAATACAAAAGTATTTAAAATAAATATATCTACAAAAATTTCATAAGGTTACACAAGATAAAAATGTGTAAATTGTGGGAAATAAGGGAAGATTATGGCTTAGGAGGATGCTGGGCTCACCTCGTCCTGCTGATCACTTAGATTCCACCTACATCAGCCAAAATAACCCAGAAAACTGCTGGAAGACTACCAGAACAGACTTTCCAGAGCCAAGCGTAGACAAGAGACCCATGGAAGAGGGTAGGAGGGCAGAGAGGCAGTGCATGCTACATGGACTGGTGTGAGGGAGCCGGGGTGGTGGAGGGGCAGCCCGCCCAGCAAGGCAGAGCCACTGAAGTCTGGCTTGGAAAAATAGAGGGGCTGGACTGTGTGACTTCTGACCTCCAGTGGGATTAACATCTGGAATGCTAAATTCAACTCCACCCTCAGAGGGGAGGGCAAGAGGACACCGGGAGGGAGAGTTATTGAGCCCCAGAAGCACAGAGCTCGGCAGAGAAACAAAGGCTCTGGAAAGCACCAATTCCCTCTCCCATCCCACAGCTGAAATTCCAGGGGGAACCAGTTCCCGTCACCAAACTTGCTAGCACTGCACAAATGCCAAACACTGTGCTTCTGTGGATCTATCCCTCCTATGAGCCTGACTTCCTCCCAGTGCTGTAGGGCCCCTTTCTCAGGGGACCACCAATGGTAAAGCTAGGTGAGCCTACCCCTCCCACCCCTGTGCACCTTGCAGATCTACCCTGGCTAATACACCCTTGGACAGATCCCATCAAAGCAGCACCACAAGCCTGGCAGTGGGCAAGCAGCCCAGACAGGGGCCACACCACTCCACAGTGAGCCCTGACCCTGGGAGAGGAGAAGATAAGGTACACACCAGTCAGACTGTGGCCCCAGCAGTGAGCTGGGGCAGACATCAGGTCTGACTGTGGCCCGGCCCACCAGCACAAGTTTCTCTGGACATCACAGGGGAAGTTCCCTGCAGTTTGGAGCTACCACAGGGACTACCCAAAATGACGAAATGGAAGAATTCTCCTCAAAAGAAACTCCAGGAAGTACTGAGAGCTAACGAATTGATCAAAACCGATTGAAGCAATACAACAGAACAAGAATTTAGAACAACAGCCATAAAATTAATTGCTGGGCTAGAAAAAAAAGCATAGAGGACAGCAGAGAATCTATTGATACAGAGATCAAGGGACTAAAAAATAGTAATGAGGAACTAAAAAATGCTATAAATGAGGTGCAGATTAAAATGGAGGCGGCCATAGCAGGGATTGAAGAGGCAGAGGGGAGAAGAGGTGAATTAGAGGATAAAATTATGGAAAAGGAGGAAGCTGAGAAAAAGAGAGATAAAAAAAATCCAGGATTATGAAGGGAGAATTAGAGCACTAAGTGATTCAGTCAAACAGAACAATATCCGTATCATAGGAATTCCAGAAGAAGAGAGAGAGAAAGGGGCTGAAGGTGGACTTAAACAAATCATAGCTGGGAGCTTCCCTGATCTGGGGAAGGAAACAGGCATTGAAATCCAAAAGGCACAGAGAACTCGCTTCAGACGTAACTTGAATCAATCCTCTGCATGACATATCATAGTGAAACTGGCAAAATACAAGGATAAAGATAAAATTCTGAAAGGAGCTAGGGATGAACAGGCTCTAACGTACAAAGGTAGACCCATAAGAGTAGTGGCAGACCTATCTACTGAAACATGGCAGGCCAGAAAGGAATGGCAGGAAATCTTAAATGTGATGAACAGGAAAAATAAACATCCAAAAATCCTTTATCCAGCAAGTCTGTCATTCAGAATAGAAGGAGAGATAAAGGTTTTCCCAAATAAACAAAAACTGAAAGAATTCATCACCACTAAACCAGCCCTACAAGAGATCCTAAGGGGGACACGGTGAGTGAAATGTTGCAAGGACCACAAAGTACCAGAGACATCACTACAGACATCACAATGACTCTAAGCCCATATCTTTCAAAAATAACACCGAATGTAAATGGACTAAATGCCCCAACCAAAAGACATAGGGTATCAAAACAGATTAAAAAAAAAAAAAAAAAAAAAACAAGACCCATCAATTTGCTGTCTACAAGACACTCATTTTAGACCTGAGGACATCTTCAGATTAAAAGTGAGGGGACTAAGAACTATGTATCATGCTACGGGAGGTCAAAAGAACGCTGGAGTACCATACTTATATCAGACAAACTAGACTTTAAATTAAAGGCTGTAACAAGAGAGGAAGAAAGGCATTATATAGTAATTATAAGGTCTAGCCATCAGGAAGAACTAACAATTATAAAAGTCTATGCACCGAATATGGAAGTCCCCAAATATATAACACAATTAATCACAAACATAAGCAACCTTATTGATAAGAATGTGGTAATTTCAGGGGACTTTAACACTCCACTCACAACAATGGATAGATCATCTAGACACAGGATCAATAAAGAAACAAGGGCCCTGAATGATACATTGGATCAGATGGACTTGACAGATATATTTAGAACTCTGCATCACAGAGCAACTGAATATACTTTCTTCTCGAGTAAACATGGAACATTCTCATATACTGGGTCACAAAACAGCCGTTCATAAGTATAAAAGAATTGAGATCATACCATGCACACTTTCAGACCACAATGTTATGAAACTTGAAATCAACCACAGGAAAAAGTGTGGAAAACCTCCAAAAGCATGGAGGTTAAAGAACACCCTACTAAAGAATGAATGGGTCAACCAGGCAATTAGAGAAGAAATTTAAAAATATATGGATGGGGCACCTGGGTAGCTCACTCGGTTAAGCATCTGACTTCAGCTCAGGTCATGATCTCACAGTCTGTGACTTTGAGCCCCACATCGGGCTCTGTGCTGACGGCTCAGAGCCTGGAGCCTGCTTCAGATTCTGTGTCTCCCTCTCTCTCTGCCCCTCCCCACTCATGCTCTGTCTCTCTCTGTCACAAAAATAAAACAAAACATTAAAAAAATTAAATATATATATATATATATATATATATATAAACAAATGAAAATGAAAATAAAACAATCCAAACCCATTGGGATGCAGTAAAGGCAGTCATAAGAAGAAAATACATTGCAATCCAGGCCTATCTCAAGAAACAAGAAAAATCCCAAATACAAAATCCAACAGCATGCCTAAATCAAATAGAAGCAGAACAGCAAAGACACCCCAAACAAAGCAGCAGATGAGAAATAATACAGATCTGAGCAGAAATAAACATTATAGAATCTAAAAAAACCTGTAGCACAGATCAATGAAACCAAGGGTTGGTTTTTTGAAAAAACAAACAAAATTGATAAACCTCTAGCCAGGCTTCTCAAAAAGAAAAGGGAGATGACCCAAATAGATAAAATCATGAATGAAAATGGAATTATTACATCCAATCCCTCAGAAATACAAGCAATTATCATGGAATATTATAAAAAATTATATGCCAACAAACTGGACAACCTGGAAGAAATGGACAAATTACTAAACACCCACACACGTCAAAAACTCAAACAGGAATATATAGAAAATTTGAACAGTTACATAATGAGCAAAGAAATCGAATCACTTATCAAAAATCTCCCAACAAATAAGAGTCCAGGACCAGATGGCTTCCCAGAGGAATTCTACCAGACATTTAAAGCAGAGATAATACCTATCCTTCCCAAGCTGTTCCAAAAATAGAAAGGGAAGGAAAATTTCCAGACTCATTCTATGAGGCCAGTATTACTTTGATTCCCAAACCAGACAGAGACCCAGCAAAAAAAGAACTACAGGCCAATATCCCTGATGAATATGGATGCAAATATTCTCACCAAGATACTAGCAAATCGAACTCAACAGCATATAAAAAGTGTTATTCACCATGATCAGGTGGGACTCATTCCTGGGCTCCAAGGCTGGTTCAACATTCGCAAATCAATCAACGTGATACATCACATTAATAAATGAAAAGAAAAGAACCATATGATCCTGTCAATCAATGCAGAAAAATCATTTGACAAAATTCAGCATCCTTTCTTAATAAAAACCTTCGAGAAAGTCAGGATGGAAGAAAATACTTAACTGTCATCAAAGCCATTTATGAAAAGCCCACAGCTAATATCATCCTCAATGGGGAAAAACTGAGAGCTTTCCCCCTGAGATCAGGAGCACGACAGGGATGTCCACTCTCACTGCTGTTGTTCAACATAGTGTTGGAAGTGCTAGCATCAGCAATCATACAACAAAAGGAAATCAAAGGCATCAAAATTGGCAAATATGAAGTCAAGCTTTCACTTTTTGCATATGACATGATACTATACATGGAAAACCTGATAGATTCCACCAAAAGTCTGCTAGAACTGATACATGAATTCAGGAAAGTCACAGGACACAAAATTAATGTACAGAAATCAGTTGCATTCTGATACACTAACAATGAAGTAACAGAAAGACAAATAAAGAAACTGATCCCATTCACAATTGCATCAAGAATCATAAAATACCTAGGAATAAACCTAACCAAAGATAAAAAAGATCTGTATGCTGAAAAACTATAGAAAGCTTATAAGGAAATTGAAGAAGATACAAAGAAATGGAAAAATATTCCATGCTCATGGATTGGAAGAATCAGTATTGTTAACATGTCAATACTACTCAAAGCTATCTACACATTCAATGCAATCCCAATCAAAATTGCACCAGAATTTTTCTCAAAGCTAGAACAAGCAATCCTAAAATTTTTATGGAACCACAAAAGACCCCGAAGAACCAGAATAATATTGAAGAAGACAAAAGCAGGAGGCATCACAATCCCAGACTTTAGCCTCTACTACAAAGCTGTAATCATCAAGACAGCATGGTATTGGCACAAAAACAGACACAGAGACCAAGGGAATAGAATAGAGACGCCAGAATTGGACCCAAAAAAGTATGGCCAACTAATCTTTGACAAAGCAGGAAAGAATATCCAATGGAAAAAAGACAGTGTCTTTAACAAATGGTGCCGGGTGAATTGGACAGCAACATGCAGAAGAGTGAAACTAGACCACTTCCTTACAACGTTCACAAAAATAAACTGAAAATGGATGAAAGACCTGAATGTGAGACAGGAAACCATCAAAACCCTAGAGGAGAAAGCAGGAAAAAACATCTCTGACCTCAGCAGCAGCAATTTCTTACTTGACACATCCCCAAAGGCAAGGGAATAAAAGCAAAAATGAACTATTGGGACCTCATGAAGATAAAAGCTTCTGCACTGCAAAGGAAATAATCAACAAAACTAAAAGGCAGATAATGGAATGGGAAAAGATATCTGCAAATGACATACCAGACAATGGGCTAGTATCCAAAATCTATAGAGAACTCACCAAACTCCACACCCAAAAAACACATAATTCAGTGAAGAAATGGGCAGAAGACATGAATAGACACCTCTCTAAAGAAGACTTCCAGATGGCCAATAGGCACATGAGAAGTTGCTCAACATCACTCCTCATCAGGGAAATATAAATCAAAACCACACTGATATATCACCTCACACCTGTCAGAGTGGCTAAAATGAACAAATCAGGAGACTATAGATGCTGGAGAGGATTTGGAGAAACGAGAACCCTCTTGCACTGTTGGTGGGAATGCAAACTGGTGCAGCCACTCTGGAAGACAGTGTGGAGGTTCCTCAAAAAATTAAAAATAGATCTATCCTATGACCCAGTAATAGCACTGCTAGGAATTTACCCAAGGGATACAGGAGTGCTGACGTATAGGGGCACTTGTACCCCAACATTTATAGCAGCCCTTTCAACAAAAGCCAAATTATGGAAAGAGACTAAATGTCTATCAACTGATGAATGGATAAAGTTGTGGTTTATATACACAATGGAATACTACCTGGCAATGAGAAGCAATAAAATAAGGCCTTTTGTAGCAACATCGGTGGAACTGGAGAGTGTTATGCTAAGTGAAATAAGTCATACAGAGAAAGGCAGATATCATTCGTTTTCAGTCTTATGTGGATCCTGAGAAAATTAACAGAAGACCATGGGGGAGGGGAAGGAAAAGGAAAAGGTTAGATAGGGAGGGAGCCAAAACATAAAAGACTCTTAAAAAACTGAGAATAAACTGAGGGTTGATGGGGATGGGAGTGAGGTTAAAGTGGGTGATGGGCATTGAGGAGGGCACCTGTTGGGGTAAACACTGGGTGTTGTATGGAAACCAATTTGACAATAAATTTCATATAAATAAATAAATAAATAAATAAATAAATAAATAAATAAAACTGTATTACTAAGCTATAGCAATTAAAACAGTATGGTATTGGCACAAAAACAAATAAATCAATAGAACAGAATAGATGGCTCAGAAATAAACCCACACGCATATGGTCAATTACCTTATGGCAAAAGAACCCATAATATATAATGGGGAATGAAAAGACTCTTTAACAGATAGTATTCAAAGAATGGAGAGGCACATGTGACAGAATAAAAGTGAACCAGTATCTTATAGCATACAAAGCAATTAACTCAAAATAGCTTTAAAAATTTGAATGTAAAGCTTGAAACCATAAATCTCTTAGAAGAAAACATACATGGTAAGCTCCTTGATATCAATCTTGATGGTTTTTTTAGATTTGACACCAAAATCAAAGATAACAAAAGCAAAACTAAACAAGTGAAACTTCATCAAACTAGAAAGCTGTGCAGCAATGAAAACATTCAACAAATTGTAAAAGCATCTCACTGAATAAGAGAAAATATATGGAAATCATATTTGATAAGGTGATAATATATAATTTATAAAAAGAAATTATTCAACCCAACAGAAAAAATGTAACTAAAAAATGAGCAGAGAATTTGAATAGATATTTTCCAAAAAAGACGTACAGATGACCAACAGGTACGTGAAAATGTGTACAATATCACTAAACATCAGAGAAATGCAAATAAAACCACAATGAGATATCAATGTACATAAGCTAGAAAGATTTTTATCAAAATGACAAGAAATAACAAGTGTTGGTGAGGATGTGGAAAAAAGGGAGCCCTTGTATACTGTTGGTAAAAATGTAAATTGGTGCAGCCCCTATGAAAGACAGTATGGAGTTTCCTCAAATAATTGAAAATATAACTACATGAGAACCAGAAATTCAAATTCTGGGTATTTATGTTATGAAAATAAAAATGCTAACTGAAAAACATATATGCACTCCATATTCATTGCAGCATTATTTATAATAACCAAGATATGCAAGCAGCCCAAATGTCCATCCATAAGTAGATAAAGAAAATGTGACATATATAATGAAATATTATTCAGCCATTAAAAAAAGAAGAAAATCTAAGAATTTGCACCAACATGAATGGACTTTAAGGGCCCTATGCTATGTGAATTAAGTCAGAGAAAGACAAATACCATATAACCTCACTTATATGTATAATATTTTTATAAATTGTAAAAATATCAAGTATGGAAAGATGGAATAGTAGAAGGACCCTATTCTCACCTCCTTCCATGGATACAACTAGATAAAACTGACACCAGTGTAAATAACCCAGAAAATGTGCTGAAGACTGGCATAACAAACTCCACAACTAAACATGAAAAGAGGCAACATCAAAGAATATAAGGGCAGAGAAGTATTAGAGAGCTAAAGAGACCACAGGACTCTCCCCAGAAGGAAAGGACCTATGGAGGTGGAGAAGGAAGAGAAGCAGACTATCACACAAGGAAGCTTGCATAGGGCAGATGAATTCCTATGAAATTTGGCTGTGAAAACAAGAGAGGCTAAATTTGTGAGTTCTTATAACCAGCAAGATGTAAAGCCTGGAATTTTAAAAGTCAGTGGGCTCAGCTCTGAGAGAGCCAGGAGGGTGGAACAGAAACTGAGTCCCTACCCTTAAAGAGACAACGCAACAAACAGCCTCCACAAATACAACACAGAAACAGCAGTTTGAAAAACTCCTGGGGCATAGGGGAGAGAAACTTATTTACTAAATTCAGAGCATGTCCCTAAGGGGAAGAGAATCGTGGGGGAGGGCTTCTCCAAGAACAAAGGAGCTGGTAGGGGCCATTTCCTTCCCCAGCATAAATACATGGCCACCTGCGGGAACCAGTGCAACATGGAAATATACTACCTAACTTGCTTACACCATGTCATGCACACTGTGCTGTGATTTGGAAGATCTTCCCCTTCCAGACAGGCCCACTTCAGTCCTGGTGCTACAAAGCCCTTCTTGCAAAGGACCTGGGGTGTGTTTTCACACCGTTGCTAACACTGTTGCCATGCTGCTGCCTCCATACATGTTGTGGATCTGCCCCCTCCAATATCCTCTTGGCCCAATCAAACTTGCAGGGAATAAGCTTAGAAATTCCCTGGGCTGCACCAATGGGTTAACAAGGCATAAAGAATTACAAAGCTATAGGATGCTCACACCCAAGTTTGGGTAAACAAGATTAGGTGAATGAGGATAGAGATGGGGGGATAAGGCCCCCAGAATAAGGGGGGGTAAAGGCCCCCAATGTAAACTTATATGAGGTAAGAAATATTAGGATTTCAGGGCAAAAGTGCCCCCCAATTTAGTACTATAGCAGAAAGCTACTTTCATAGGAAAGAAGGACCAAATTAGGTAAACAGGTAAATAGGGCTATAGGCCACTGCACTGTGGGTGATGCTGCCCAGAGCAGAGCTGATTAACAAAAGAAAGGTGCCTTGTTAGCACTGGGGTTACATGCTCTATCTGTCTTATCCCCTAGGCTAGCTAAGATAAACAGACATAGTGCCTCCTGTCTGCCATTAACAACCATCTGCCCATCTGCCCATCTGCCCAGTGCCAGGATTTTGTTTTATGTTGGCCCAAACACCAAATACCATATATCTTCAAAACCCTCTTTCCCTCATGTCCATGAGTTAATGTTCACAGGCTCGTTGTCTCTTTGTTCATGCCCATCACATTTGTAAGCCTTCTGATCTTAATAAATACAGAGCAAGGACCCTTATTCAGGGGTTTTGTCTTTTCCCAGACGTTAGCCATCTCTCACATTTTAATCCTGTATCTGCTTTCTTGCTAGGTAAGAATGAAATTTAGACTTAGAGTCTACAACACAAACTGGGGCCACAAGCCTGGCAGTGTGCAAGCAGCCCTAACAGGAGCCAGCACCACTGCAAACTGACTCCTGCTTTTGGGACAGGGAAAGATAACTACACATAGCAGTCAGAGAGTGGCCCAGCAGTGGGCTGGGGGTGGGGGGCAGACAGCTGGTCTGACTGAAGGCCCCTCCCACAAATGAAAGCTTCTTAGAGGACAGCACAGGGAAAGCACCCTGAAGTTTGATGAGAGAGAGAAAGAGAGAGCAAGTGGGGGGTGGGGGGGAGGCAGAGAGAGAGGAAGAGAGAGAATCCCAAGAAGGTTCCGCATGTCAGTGCAGAGCGCGATACAGGGCTCAAACCCAAAAACCGTGAGACCATGGCCTGAGCCAAAATCAAGAGTTGGTTGCTTAACTGACTGAGGCACCCAAGCGCCCCTAGTTAGAGAATTTAATGTGTTGATCATAAAGATACCCACTAGACAGAAGAAAGAATGAAGAACTTCACTGAGATCCTTAACAAAGAGATAAAAATAACCAATCAGAGATGAAGAACACAATAAATAAAATAGCACACAAGACGAAACAGAATAATGGATCAGCGATCAGGAGGGCAGAATAATGGGAAGTAATCAGGCTGAGCAAGTGAGAGAGAAAAAAGAAGCATGATGCAAAATGAGAACATACTTAGGGTACTCAGTGACTCCACCAAGAGTAATAACATTTGCACTATGGGGATCTCCAAAAGTAGAACATATATTTAAAGAAATATGTCTGAAAATGTCATGAATCTAGGGAAGGAAACAGAAATTCATATCCAGAAGGCAGAACAACAAAAAGTCCAACAATACCAACCTAAATAGGTCCACTCCAAGACACATAGTAATTAAAATGACAATTTTAAAAGGAAGGAAAGAAAACAGTTACACACAAGGAAAACCACATAAAGCCATCAGCATTTCACAGCAGAAACCTTGCATTCCACAAGGGATGAATAATATATTCAAAGAGATAAAAGAAAAAATCTACAGCCAATAATATTCTATCCATCAAAGTTATCATTCAGAGTAGAAGGAGAGATAAAAAGTTTCCCAGATAAACAAAAGTTGAAGGAATTAATGGCCACAAAACCAACCATACCAAAAATGTTAAAGAGAACTCTGAGTTGAAAGGAAAGACCGTAGGTATCAGTAAGAACAATAGGAAACACAAAATCAGTAAAAATAAGTATACCTATAACAATGTCAGGGGGTTCACAAAATAAAAGGATGCAAAGAATAACACTGTATACGGAAAACGTAGGGGAGAGATGAGTAAAGAATGTGTTCAAACTTAAGCAACTATCAGCGTAACATTCACTGCTACATTCATAAGATGTTACATACAGACCTAATGTTAACCAAATATCAAAATCCAGTAATATATCTGGGAAAAAATAAGGAAAAGGTCAAAATATATCACTAAAGAAAGCCAATTAATCATGAGAGAAGACAGCAAGGAAACGATGGAACAAAGAAAAACTACAAGAACAAACATAAAACAAGTAACAGAATGTCAATAAATACATATCTATCAATAATTACTTTGAATGTAAATGTACTAAACGCCCCAATTTAAATACATAGGGTAGTGTTTCCAGAAAATGGTGGTAGAAGAGGAGAACTCTAGGCTCCTCTCATCCCTAGAAAGAGCTAGATAACTATGAAAACATTCTAAAAACCACAGAAATCAACCTGAAGATCAACAGAACAAACTTCAAAACCAAAGGTAAAGAAGCCACCTCAAAGAAGGTAGGAAGTGTGATAATGGGGTTTGAGGGCAAAATGGATCACAGGTGCTGCAGAGTGGTAAACAGAGAAAGGCAAGAGTGGAGCACATAGGGGACACATAAGAATTCCAAAGCCATTGGCTGTGAAAATGAGAGAGGCTGATTTTCCTGTGCTTTTGCAACCAGTGAGGCTTAAAGATAGGAGTTTTAAAGATCAGCAGGCTTGGCTGGGACGGAGCCCTGAGGGCACTGCCCTACTCCTGGAGAATAGGCAGGCAAACAACACGGGAGAAAGCATGTAAACAGCGATTTGAAGAATGCTGGGGGCACACAGGATGGAGATTATTCTGAAGAATGCTGGGGGCACACAGGATGGAGATTATTCGCTCTTCTTGGAGCATGCCCCAGAGAGGCAAAGGTTGAGGTTTCCTGAGGAAGAAGGAATTCTCCTCAAAATTGCAAAATAGAAACCCTTCCTGAGGTCTGCTCTACAGGTTTGCCATACTCAATTTGCCAATCTCCTCTATCTCAAATCAAGTAAGCCAATTCCTCTCTCTCTCTCTCTCTCTCTCTTTTTCTCTCCTATTACTCTGGAGAACTCCAATACAATATCTTAAATGATTGAAGAAAATCATGCTTAATTAGAAGGAAATGATAATTAATGGAGATTTACAGGTTAAAATTGATCCTTTGGAAAAATTTCTTCAAAATATTTTAAGGGAAGTTTAGACAAGGCCTCTTTTCCTCATAATATGTAAAGGAATTTTTACTTCTTTTGAAATAACGCAATTATTGACTACTTGAACTTTTTCTCCTTTAAAAGTTCCATAGTCCCTTGTTCACCAAATTTCGGGAAACAATGGCCCACAAGCCAAATCAGACTCAGCTTGTTTATGTAAAGTTTTATTGGAACCCATATTCCTTTATATAATTGTTCATGGTTACTTCTTTTTATTTTATTTAAATCCAAGTTAAGAGTCTCTTATGTTTTGGCTCCCTCCCTCTCGAACCTCTTTTTTTTTCCTTCCCCTCCTCCATGGTCTTCTGTTAATTTTCTCAGGATCCACATAAGAGTGAAAACATATGGTATCTGTCTTTCTCTGTATAACTTATTTCACTTAGCATAACACTCTCCAGTTCCATCCATGTTGCTACAAAAGGCAACATTTCATTCTTTCTCATTGCCAAGAAGTATCCCATTGTGTATATAAACCACAACTTCTTTATCCATTCATCAGTTGATAGACATTTAGGCTCTTTCCATAATTTGGTTCTTGTTGAAAGTGCTGCTCTAAACATTGGGGTACAAGTGCCCCTATGCATCAGCACTCCTCTATCCCTTGGGTAAATTCCTAGCAGCGCTACTGCTGGGTCATAGGATAGGTCTATTTTTAATTTTTTGAGGTACCTCCACACTGTTTTCCAGAGCGGCTGCACCAGTTTGCATTCCCACCAAGAGTGCAAGAGGGTTCCTGTTTCTCCAAATCCTCTCCAGCATCTATAGTCTCCTGATTTGTTCATTTTGGCCACTCTGACTGGCCTGAGGTGATATCTGAGTGTGGTTTTGATTTGTATTTCCCTGATGAGGAGTGAGCATTGAGCAATTTTTCATGTGCCTGTTGGCCATCTGGATGTCTTCTTTAGAGAAGTGTCTGTTCATTTCTTCTGCCCATTTCTTCACTGGATTATTTGTTTTTTGGGTGTGGAGTTTGGTGAGCTCTTTATAGATTTTGGATACTAGCCCTTTGTCCGACATGTCATTTGCAAATATCTTTTCCCATTCCGTCGATTGCCTTTTAGTTTTGTTGATTATTTCCTTTGAATTACAGAAGCTTTTTATCTTCATGAGTAGACCAGATCTATTTAACAGATATATTCAGAACATTTGATTCTAAAACAGCAGAATATACATCTTTGCAAGTGCACATAGAACATTCTCCAGATTAGATCACATATTAGGTCACAAATCAGGCCTCACCAAATGCAAAAACATTGAAATCATACTATGCACCTTTTCTGAACACAAAGCTAGAAAAGTAGAAGTCAACCACAAGAAAAAATCTGGCAAAACCACAAACACATGGAGGCTAAATGACCTGCTACTAAACAATGAATGGGTCAACCAGGAAATCAAAGAAGAAATTTAAAAGTACATGGAAACGAATGAAAATAAAAACTTAATGGCTAAAAATTTTGGGGATGAACCAAAAGTACTCATCAGATGGATGTATATAGCAATAGAGGTCTACCTCAAGACACAAAAAAATCTCAAATAAACAACTTTACATAAACAAAAACTAGAGCTAACAGAAGGAAGAAAATAATAAAAATTAGAGCATAAATAAATTACAGAAAAATTTTATTTTTTTTAATGTTTATTTATTTATTTATTTAATATATGAAATTTACTGTCAAATTGGTTTCCATACAACACCCAGTGCTCATCCCAAAAGGTGCCCTCCTCAATACCCATCACCCACCCTCCCCTCCCTCCCACCCCCATCAACCCTCAGTTTGTTCTCAGTTTTTAACTGTCTCTTATGCTTTGGCTCTCTCCCACTCTAACCTCTTTTTTTTTTTCCTTCCCCTCCCCCATGGGTTTCTGTTACGTTTCTCAGGATCCACATAAGAGTGAAACCATATGGTATCTGTCTTTCTCTGTATGGCTTATTGCACTTAGCATCACACTCTCCAGTTCCATCCACGTTGCTACAAAAGGCCATATTTCATTTTTTCTCATTGCCATGTAGTATTCCATTGTGTATATAAACCACAATTTCTTTATCCATTCATCAGTTGATGGGCATTTAGGCACTTTCCATAATTTGGCTATTGCTGAGAGTGCTGCTATAAACATTGGGGTACAAGTGCCCCTATGCATCAGTACTCCTGTATCCCTTGGATAAATTCCTAGCAGTGCTATTGCTGGGTCATAGGGTAGGTCTATTTTTAATTTTTTGAGGAACCTCCACACTGTTTTCCAGAGCGGCTGCACCAATTTGCATTCCCACGAACAGTGCAAGAGGGTTCCCGTTTCTCCACATCCTCACCAGCATCTATAGTCTCCTGATTTGTTCATTTTGGCCACTCTGACTGGCCTGAGGTGATATCTGAGTGTGGTTTTGATTTGTATTTCCCTGATAAGGAGCGACGTTGAACATCTTTTCATGTGCCTGTTGGCCATCCGGATGTCTTCTTTAGAGAAGTGTCTATTCATGTTTTCTGCCCATTTCTTCACTGGGTTATTTGTTTTTTGGGTGTGGAGTTTGGTGAGCTCTTTATAGATTTTGGATACTAGCCCTTTGTCCAATATGTCATTTGCAAATATCTTTTCTCATTCAGTTGGTTGCCTTTTAGTTTTGTTGGTTGTTTCCTTTGCTGTGCAGAAGCTTTTTATCTTCATAAGGTCCCAGTAATTCACTTTTGCTTTTAATTCCCTTGCCTTTGGGGATGTGTCGAGTAAGAGATTGCTACGGCTGAGGTCAGAGAGGTCTTTTCCTGCTTTCTCCTCTAAGGTTTTGATGGTTTCCTGTCTCACATTCAGGTCCTGCATCCATTTTGAGTTTATTTTTGTGAATGGTGTGAGAAAGTGGTCTAGTTTCAACCTTCTGCAAGTTGCTGTCCAGTTCTCCCAGCACCATTTGTGAAAGAGACTGTCTTTTTTCCATTGGATGTTCTTTCCTGCTTTGTCAAAGATGAGTTGGCCATACTTTTGTGGGTCTAGTTCTGGGGTTTCTATTCTATTCCATTGGTCTATGTGTCTGTTTTTATGCCAATACCATGCTGTCTTGATGATGACAGCTTTGTAGTAGAGACTAAAGTCTGGGATTGTGATGCCTCCTGCTTTGGTCTTCTTCAAAATTACTTTGGCTATTCGGGGCCTTTTGTGGTTCCATATGAATTTTAGGATTGCTTGTTCTAGTTTTGAGAAGAATGCTGGTGCAATTTTGATTGGGATTGCATTGAATGTGTAGATAGCTTTGGGTAGTATTGACATTTTGACAATATTTATTCTTCCAATCCATGAGCAGGGAATGTCTTTCCATTTCTTTATATCTTCTTCAATTACCTGCATAAGCTTTCTATAGTTTTCAGCATACAGATCTTTTACATCTTTGGTTAGATTTATTCCTAGGTATTTTATGCTTCTTGGTGCAATTGTGAATGGGATCAGTTTCTTTATTTGTCTTTCTGTTGCTTCATTGTTAGTGTATAAGAATGCAACTGACTTCTGCACATTGATTTTGTATCCTGCAACTTTGCTGAATTCATGTATCAGTTCTAGCAGACTTTTGGTGGAGTCTATCGGATTTTCCATGTATAATATCATGTCATCTGCAAAAAGCGAAAGCTTGACTTCATCTTTGCCAATTTTGATGCCTTTGATTTCCTTTTGTTGTCTGATTGCTGATGCTAGAACTTCCAGCACTATGTTAAACAACAGCTGTCACCACTGTTATTTAACATACTGCTGGAAGTCCTAGCTTCAGCAATCATACAACAAAAAGAAATAAAAGGAATCAAATCAGCAAAGATGAAGTAAATTTTGATATTTGCAGATTAAATGATAGTATAGATAAAAACTAGAAAGACTCCACCAAAAAGTGCTAGAACTGATACAGGAATTTAGTAAAGTCAGAGGATACAAAATAAGTGTGCCAAAATCTGTTCAATTTCTATACATCAGTGATTAAGCAGCAAAAAAGGAAATTAAGAAAACAATCTTATTTAAAATTGCACCAAAAATAATAACATACCAGGAATAAACCAAACCAAAGACATGAAAGACCTGTACTCTGAAAATTGTAAACACTGGTAAAGGAAATTGAGGATGGCACAAAGAAATGGAAAGAAAGTCCACGCTAATGCTTGGAAGAACAAATATTGTTAAAATATCTTTACTAACTGAAGCCATCTACACATTTATTGCAATCCTTGTCAAAATACCAACAACATTTTTCACAGAGCTAGAGCAAACAATCCTAAATTTGTATGCAACCACAAAAGACAGTGTGTAACCAAAGTCATGTTGAAAAGGAAAAGCAAAGCTGGAGGCATTACAATTCTGGACTTTAAATTATATTACAAAGCTATACTGATCAAAACAGTATGGTACTGGCACAAAAACAGACACATAGATCAATGGAACAGAATAGAAAACCCAGAAATGGACCCACAACAGTGTGGTCAACTAATCTGCGAGAAAGCAGGAAAGAATTTCCAATGGAAAAAAAGACATCTCATCAACAAATGGTATTGGGAAAACTGGACAGCAACATGCAAAAGAACAAAACTCTACCACTTTTTTATACCATACACAAAAATAAATTCAAAATGGATAAAATACCTAAAAAAGACATCTCATCAACAAACAGTGTTGGGAAAACTGGACAGTAACATGCAAAACAACAAAACTCGACCACTTTTTTACACCATACACAAAAATAAATTCAAAATGGATAAAATACCTAAAAAAGACATCTCATCAACAAACAGTGTTGGGAAAACTGGACAGTAACATGCAAAACAACAAAACTCGACCACTTTTTTACACCATACACAAAAATAAATTCAAAATGGATAAAATACCTAAATCCTAGAAAAATCCTAGAAAAAAACACAGGCAGTTCTTTGACATCAGCCATAGCAATGTCTTTCTAGATATGTCTCCTGAGGCAAGGAAAACAAAAGAAAAAATAAACTGTTGAGACTACATCATAATAAAAAAAAAACTGCACAGTGAAGGAAACAATCAAGAAAACTAAAAGGCAACCTAGAGAATGGGAGAAGAGTTTTGTAGGTGACATATCTGAGAAAAGGATAGTATCCAAAATATATAAAGAAGTTAATACCCGAAAAGTGAATAATCTTTTTTTAAAAATTTTTAATGTTTATTTATTTTTGAGAGAGAGAGAGAGCGAGCAGGGGAGGGACAGAGAGACAGAGGGAGACACAGAATCCAAAGCAGTGACCAGGCTCTGAGCTGTCAGCACACATCCCAATGTGAGTCTTGAACTCATGAACCATGAGATCATGACCTGAACTGAAGTTGAACGCTTAACTGACTGAGCCACCCAGGAGCCCCGAAAAATGAATAATCTAATTAAACATGGGCAAAAGACATGAATAGACATTTTTCCAAAGAAGACATCCAGATGGCCAACAGATCCATGAAATGATGCTCAATATCACTCATCATCAGGGAAATGCAAATCAAAATTACAATGAGATATCATCTCACACCTGTCAGAATGACTAAATCAACAACACAAGAAACAAGTGTTGGTGAGGATGTGAAGAAAGGTGAACCCTCATGCTCTATTGTTAGTGGGAATGCAAACTGGTGCGGCCACCAGTTTTCTGTATAACAGAAAACAGTATGGAGATTCCTCAAAAAGTTAAAAACATAAATACCCTAGAATCCAGTAATTGCACTCCTAGGTATTTACCCAAAGTATACAAAAATACTAATAATGAGGGATGCATGCACCCTGATGTTTATAGCAGCATAATCTACAATAGCTGAATTAGGGGAAGAGCCCAAGTGTCCATCTACTGATGAATGGATAAAGACGATGTGGTGCATACATACAATGGAATATTATCCACCCATAAAAACCAATGTAATCTTGATGTTTGCCACAATTTGATGGAGCTAGAGAGTATTATGCTAAGCGAAATAAGTCAGCCAGAGAAAAATAAATACCACATGATTTTACTCATATGTGTAATTTAAGGAAAAAATGAGCAAAGACTACAAAAAGAGAGGCAAACCAAAAAAGACACTCTTACTATCGAGAACAAACTGATGGTTACATGAAGGTAGGTGGTTGTGGGGATAGGTTAAATAGGTGATATGGTGCACTTGTGATGAGCACCAGGAATTCTATAGAAATGTTGATTCTGTTGATTCACTATATTGTACACCTGAAAGTAATATAACACTGTATATTGACTGGAATTCAAATAAAACTTAAAAATAAGTAACTAAATAAATTTTCTTTAAAAAGCACAAAAAAATCAGGGCACCTGGGTGGCTCAGTCAGTTAAGTGTCCAACTTCGGCTCAGTTCATGATCTCACTGTTCATGAGGTTGAGCCCCACACCAGGCTCTGTGCTGACAGTTCAGAGCCTGGAGCCTGCTTTGGATTCTGTGTCTTCCTCTCTCTCTGATCCTCCCCCACTCATGCTCTGTCTCTCTCTCTCTCAAAAATAAATAAACATTTAAAATATTTTAAAAAGCACAAAAAAATCACTACATTGTATACCTGAAAAATGATATTGTACCTTATGTTAACTAACTGAATTTAAATAAAAACTTAAGAACCCTTACAACACAACAACAACAACAAAAACTTGATTTTAAAAATGGACAAGAGACTTTAACAGATATTTCTCCAAAGAAGATATACAAATTACTATGTACATGAAAAGATGCTGAAAAATCACTAATCATTAGGAAAATGCAAATCAAAATCAGAATGAGATACCACCTCATACCCATTAAGGTGGCTACTATCAAAAAAAAGAGAGAGAGAAAATAAGTTTTGATGAGAATGTGGAGAAATTGGATCTCTTTTGCATTATGTGTAGGAATGAAAAATTATGCAACCACTATGGAAAACAATATGGTATTTCCTACAAAAATTAAAAACAAAATTACCTTCATGCAGCAATCCCACTTCTGGCTATATACCCAAAAGGACATAAAGCAAGGTCTGGAAGGGATATTTGCACATTTATGTCATAGCAGCATTATTCACAATAGCTGAAAGTTGTAATCTACCCAAGTAGATTCATCAATGGATGAATGGGTAAACAAAATTGGTGTGCACATGCAATGAAATATTATAAACCCTTAAAAAGGAAAGAAATTCTGACACATGCTACAACATGGATGAAACTTCAAAATATTATGCTAAGTGAAATAAACCAGTTACTAAAGAACAAATATGAGGAGTTAAGATGGCTGAGAATTAGGGGTACCCTGGGCTTTCCTCGTCCCTCAAATACAGCTGTATTGAAGTCAGATCACTTAGAACACCCAGGAAAGTGATCTGTGGAGTGGCACAAAGATCTCCACAGTTGCAGGGAGACAGCTTAGCAGGTGCGAAGTGTGTGGAAGTGAATTGGAAAAGAGAAAAATGGCGGTGTTGCAGAAGGAAGAGAAAATTTCCGTGGAGAGACACAAGAGAGAGAAAGAGAGAGGGGTTGGGAAACTATGGCATAGAGTTAGCATAAGACAAAAACCTCTCTGGAGCCTGGACTGGGGAGTGAGAAGTACTGAGTATCTTAGTGTTATTTTTTTTTCCAAACAGAGTTTGGAGCTCAAACTCTGAGGATTTGGAAGTGTGTGACTTTATCCAGAGTGGAGCAGTGTCATGCGGTCCTGGGGAGGAGGGAGCTGGCCCCAGAGTGCATAGGGTGTTGAAGAGATCGTTGGGTCATACTAGGAGAGAACATTCCCCATTTGGAGTACTTTTTGGAGAGGGTTTATTGTCACCCCAAGAAGAAAAGACCCTGCAGGTGCCAGCCAAAGACCCTTCATCCATAGAGTGGAGACGCTCTACTCCAGAGGAGGGAAGCAGATCTGCACAGTGCAGGGTCCTTTAAGACTTTTGGTTTTGAATCCTAGCAACAGGCCAAAGAAAAAAATGCAGGGGAGTTGTGACACAGGGTGAGCTGACTGCCCTCACTATTCTGTAAGGGCTGCCTGAACAGTATGGAGGTAAGATCCCTGGCCCAGGAAGAAGAAATTGGGGTTGTGCAATTTTCCTCCCAACACAGTGGGACTTCAGAGAGCATCACAACAACCATCAGTGGAGGTGGGATCCACTTACACCAAAACCCACCACCCACTGTGCCTGGCAACTGCTTATTTAGTGGGGCAAGATCGACTCTGAGCCAATGCATCTGGCTTCTTCTCAGAAGACCAGCACAGCCAGTACCTCCCATGCACCAAGTGAACTAAAAATCAATTGCTCAACAATGACACCTACAGTTCTTTCTTCATTTCTTCTTCCTTCTTTTTTTCTCTTGAACTCAGGCTAATAGTTTCTTACTTGTTTTTTTTTTTTTTTACTTTCTTTTCTCTTTTCTTTAGATCAGACTTTTTTGTTCCTTTCTTTTTCTTTTTTTCTGTTTTCTTTTTTTTCCTTTTTTACATTCGTTTTCTTTGGAATCAGCCTTACAGTTTTTTGATTCTCTGGAGTTTTTTTCTTCTCTTTTCTCTTTTTTGGCGGATCAAGTTTCCTCTCCCCTTTTTTCCTATAATATAAACACTATATCTGAACAAGAAATTAGAACTACATTCATCAGACTACCAGCTTGGCTCTAAAAAAGCAAGGAAGACACCAGAGAAACCTTTGCTGCAGGCACCAAAGACCTAAGAACTCATCAGAATGAAATTTAAAAAATTCTATATGTGAGACGCAAAACAAACTGGATACAGTGACAGTAAAGATTGAGAAAGCAGAGGAGAAAATAGGGAAATAGAAGATAAAATTATAGAAAATAGTGAAGCTAAAAAAAAGAGGGAAATAAAATTATTAGATCATGAGGGGATATTAGAGAACTGATTCCATGAAACAAAACACTATCCCTATCATAGTTATCCCAGAAGAATAAGAGCAGAAAAAGGGCGAAGAAGGTTTCTTTGTACAAATTATAGCTGACAACTTCCCTAATCTGGGAATGAAACAGGCATTCAAATCCAAGAGGCACAGAGAAATCCCCTCAAAACTCAACAAAAACAGGTCAACACCATGACATATCATAGTGAAACTTATAAAATACAAAGATAAAGAGAGAACTCTGAAAGCGTCTAGGGACAAAAGGCCATTAACATACAGGGGTAGACACATAAGTTTAGTAGCAGACATGTACACTGAAATTTGGCAGGCTGGAAAGGAGTGGTAAGAAATATTCAATGTGCTGAATGCGAAAAAATATGCAGCCAAGAATTCTTTATCCAGCAAGAGTGTCATTCAGATTGAAAAAGAGATAAAGAGTTTCCCAGACAAACAAAAACCAAAGGAGTTTGTGACCACTAAACCAGCCCTGAAAAAATTTTAAGGAGGACTTTCTGAGTGGATAAGAAAAGAGAAGACCAAAGCAACAAAGACTAGAATGGACCAGAGAACAACACCAAAACACCAACTCTACAGGTAACACAATGGCAATAAATTCATATCTTTCAATAATCACTCTGAATGTAAATGGACTAAATGCTCCAACTAAATGACATAAGGTATCAGAATGATTAAAACAACAAGATCCATCTATATGCTGCCAACAAGAGACTCATTTTAGACCTGAGGACTGAGACCTGCAGATTGAAATTTAGGGGATGGAGAACCATCTATCATGCTAATGGACATGAAATGAAAGCCAGAGTATCCATACTTATATCAGAAAAAAATAGATTTTAAACAAAGACTGTAACAAGAGACAAAGAAGGGCATTATGTCATAATTAAGGAGTCTGTCCATCAAGAAGATCTAGCAATTTAAATATTTATGCCCCCAACTTGAAACACCCAAATATATGAATCAATTAATCACGAACATAAAGAAACTCATTGATAATAATATCATAATAGTAAGAGACTTTAATACCCCACTTACACCAATGGAAGGATCATCTAAGCAGGAAATCAACAAGGAAATAATGGCTTTGAATGATACACTGGACCAAATGGACTTCACAAATATATTCAAAACTTATCATCCTAAAGTAGCAGAATACACATTCTTCTCAAGTACACATGCAACATTCACCAGAATAGATCACCTACAAGGTCACAAATTAGCCCTCAATAGGTACAAAAAGAATGAGATCATACCACACATATTTTCAGATCACAACACTATCAAACTTGAAATCAACCACAGGGGAAAAAAATGGAAAGCCCTAAAATACATGGAAGTTAAAGAACATAAGGGAAGGGAAACAAAAATAATATAAAAACAGGGAGAGGGACAAAACAGAAGAGCCTCATAAATATGGAGAACAAACTGAGGGTTGCTGGAGGGGTTGTGGGAGGGGGGATGGGCTAAATGGGTAAGGGGCACTAAGAAATCTACTCCTGAAATCATTGCTGCACTATATACTAGATAATTTGGATATAAATTTTAAAAAAGAATAAAGAAAAAATAGAACATCTCACTAAAGAAAGAATAGATTACCAGGAAATTAAAGAAGAAATTAAAAAATACATGGAAGCAAATGAAAATGAAAACACAACAGTCCAAAGCCTTTGGGATGCAGCAAAGGCAGTACTAAAAGGAAAGTACATGGCAACTTAGGCCCATCTCAAGAAGCAAAAAGGTCCCAAATACATAACCTAAACTTATACCTAAAGGAGCTAGAAAAGAAGTACCAAATAAAGCCTAAAGCCAACAGAAGAAGGGAAATAATAAAGATTAGAGCATAAATAAGTGATATAGAAACAACAAAAAAAAGTAGAAAGATCAATGAAACTAAATGCTTGTTTTTTTAAGAATAAACAAAATTGATAAACCCCTAACCAGACTTATCAAAAAATAAAAGAGAGGACCCAAGTAAATAAAATCACGAATGAAATAGGAGAGATTACAACACCACCACAGAAATATAAACAATTATGAGAATACTATGAAAATATATATGCCAACAAACTGGGCAATATGGAAAAAATGGACAAATTTTAGAAACTCACAAACTACCAAAACTGAAATAAGAATAAATAGAATTTTTGAACAAACACAGAACCAGGAAATAAATTGTATCAGTTATCAAAAATCTCCCAGCAAACAAGAGTCCTGAGCCAGATGGTATCACACAGGAATTCTACCAGACATTTAAAAAAGAGTTAATACCTATTCTTCTCAAACTGTTCCAAAAAAATAGAAATAGAAGGAAAGCTTCCAAACTCATTCTATTTAACCAGTATTACCTTGATTCCAAAACCAGGCATAGACCCTTTAAAAAGGAGAAATACAGGCTAATATACCCAATGAACATGGATGCAAAAAAATCTCAGCAAGATACTAGCAAATTGAATGCATCAATCAATTTATTAAAAGAATTATTCACCATGATCAAGTGAGATTTATTCCTGGGCTGCAGGGCTGGTTCAATATCCACAAATTAATCAACGTGATATGCCACATTAATAAAAAAAAAAAAGGATAAATCCATACCATCCTCTCAATTGATGCAGAAAAAGCATTTGACAAAACACCGCATTCTTTCTTGATAAAAACCCACAAGAAAGTAGGGATAGAAGGAATATGCCTCAACATCATAAAGGCCATATATGAAAGGCCCATACCTAATATTATCCTCAACGGGGAAAAACTGAGAGCTTTCCCTATAAGGTCAGGAACATGAAAGAGATGCCCACAGTCACCACTGTTGTTCAACATAGTGTTGGAAGTCCGAGCCTCAGTAATCAAGCAAAAAAAAAGAAATGAAAGTCAAAGACATTGTCAAGGAAGAAGTCAAACTTTCACTTTTCACAGATGACATGGTACTCTACATGGAAAACCCAAACGACTCCACCAAAAAAAAAAAAAAAAAAAAAAAACCTGCTAGAACTGACACATGAATGCAGCGAAGCTGCAGGATATAAAATCAATGTACAGAAATCAGTTGCATTTCTATACACCAATAATGAAACAGCAGATAGAGAAATCAAGGAATTGAGCCCATTTGCAATTGCACCAAATACCATAAGATACCTAGGAATAAACCTAACCAAAAGGATAGAAGTCTGTACCCTGAAAATTATAGAAAGCTTATGAAAGAAATTGAAGAAGACACAAGGAAATGGCTAAACATTCCATACTCATGGATTGGAAGAATACATATAGGTAAAATGTCTATACTATCCAAAGCAATCTACACATTCAATGCAATCCCTATCAAAATAACACCAGCATTCTTCACAGAGATAGAACAAATAATCCTAATTGTATGGAACCAGAAAAGACCCTGAATAGCCAAAGTAATGTTGAAAAGGAAAACCAAAGCTGGAGGCATCACAATTCCAGACTTTAAGTTGTATTACAAAGCTGTAATCATCAACACAACACGGTACTGGCACAAAAACAGATACATAGATCAACGAAACTGAATGGAGCAACCAGAAATGGACCCACAAATGTAGGGCCAACTAATCCCTGACAAATCAGGAAAGAGTAACCAATGGAAAAATGTCTCTTCAGCAAGTGGTGCTGGGAAAACTGGACAGGGGCATGCAGAAGAATGAAACAGGATCTCTTTCTTTCACCATACACAAAAATAAAATTAGAATGGATGAAAGACCTAAATATGATAAAGGAAGCAATCAAAATCCTACAGGAGAAAACAGGCAGCAACCTCTTTGACTTTGACCACAGCAACTTCTTACTAGACATGTCTCCGGAAGCAAGGGATATAAGTAAAAGCAAAAATATAAGCTGTTGGGACCTAATCAAGGTAAAAACCTTTTGCACAGCGAAGGAAACAAACAACAAAACTAAAAGACAACCAATGGAATGGGAGAAGATATTTTCAAGTGACATATCAGATAAAGGGACAGTATCCAAAATCTATAAAGAATTTATCAAACTCAGCATCCAAAAAGTCAATAATCCAGTGAAGAAATAAGAAGAAGGCATGAGTAGACACTTCTCCGAAGAAGACATCCAGATGGCCAACCAACATGAGAAAATGACCAACATCACTAATCATCAGGGAAATACAAATCAAAACCACAGTGACATACCACCTCACACCTGTCAGAATGACTAAAATTAACAACTCGATCAACAAAAGATGTTGGTGAGGATGTGGAGAAAGGGGGAAAATCTTGCACTGTTGGTGGGAATGCAAACTGGTGCAGACACTTGGAAAACAGTATGGAGGTTTACTTAAAAAGTAAAAAATACAACTACCCTACACCCAGCAATTGTACTACTAGGTATTTATCCAAATAATATAAAAATACTGATTTGAAGGGGCACGTGCACCCCCATGTTTATAGCAGCACTATCAACAATAGCCAAACTGTGGAGAGAGCCAAAATGTCCACAGACTGATGGATGGATAAAGAAGTTGTGGTATACATATACAACGGAATATTACTCAGCCTTCAAAAAGAATGAAATCTTGCCATTTGCAACAACCTGGCTAGAACTAGAGTGTATTATGCTAAGAGAAATTAGTCCGAGAAAGACAAATATATGATTTCACTCATATGTGGTATTTAAGAAACAAAACAGATGAACATAGGGGAAGTGAAGGAAATATAAGATAAAAACAGAGAATAAGGCAAACCATAAGACACTCTATAATATAGAGAACAAACAGGGTTGCTGGAGGGGAGGTGGGTGGGTAATGGTTAACCCATTTAACTTGGGTTAACCCATTCCACATGGGTAATGGGCATAAAGGAGGGCACTTGTTGGGATAAGCACTGTGTGTTATATGTAAGTGATGAATCACTGAGTTCTACTCCTGAAACCAATACTACACTATAAGTTAACTAACTTGAATTTAAATAAACAAATTTTTTTAAACTTAAAAAAAAAACAAAAAAAATACAAATACTGTGTGATTTACTTATATGAGGCAATGAGAGTAGTCAAAATATAGATATAGAATTTGGGGAATGGAGGGAAAGATGAATGAGGAATTGCTTTATTGGTATATAATTTCAATTTTGCAAGATAACAAGAGTTTTGGAGATTGTTTCCAACCAGTGTGAATGTACTTAACACTGCTGAACTGACTCCTAAAAGTGGTTAAGATGCTCTTTGTCTTTCTCAGTCTGACTTATTTCACTTAGTATAATAACCTCTAGGTGACAGATGGTAGCTACACTTGTTGTGAGCATAGCATAACATATAGAGAAGGTGAATCACTATGTTGTACTGAAACTAATGTAACATTGTGTGTCAACTATAGTCAAATAAAAAAATAAGTGGTTAAAATGGTTAAGTTCATGTTACATGTATTTTAACATCATTTTTAAAGATAAATAAAAATTAATTTTATGTTACATGATTTTTACCAAAATAAAAAACGACTGATTTGCTTTTTTGATGCACTTTTTTTAGTACCAAGAATTATTTTTACTTGGTCTTCTCTTTGTGCTTGATAGGTGATTTGGGGCTCCTTTAGAATTAGATCATTTCTTTAGAAATAATCCCTCTTTATAATGCAATTCCTATTGATGTCACTTTATAAAATTGTGTTGAATAAGACTCATATTTCCACGATCTTAACACAAGTCCTATTAAATGAAAGTATGTGCATCTGTCTATTTGTATGCTATCACTATTTACTAGGACTATGCTTCAAGCTTCTAAAATTTCTTGGCTATTGAGTTATTCATGCCCAACCTGGCCACTAAGCCTCACAGAGGGTGACTTCAGTATCCATCTCCTCATTCCACTTTTCCAAATTTTCTCTGGTTTCCTTGTTACCCAGAACTAGACTAAATTCTTTTAGTGCTAAATCCCTATGATCTTCTTGTCATTTGCCTGGCAAATAAGTTATCCGTGGGTAGTGTACTTTCAAATGTCTCCACCAAAAAACATAGTCCAAAGTCACATATAAACATACCCTCAGTGACAAAAAGAGCTTACAGGGAGCCCCTAAGCATACTACCTGGTTTGATCTTACTATTTCTTGGGTCATTTGGAAGCTACCACCCAGGAGATCATGAAAGAGGAGTAGAAACGTAAGTAGCACAAAAACAGACACATAGACCAGTGGAATATAATAGAAACCCCAGAACTAAAGCCACAAAAGTATGGCCAACTAATCTTTGACAAAGCAAGGAAAGAATATCCAATGGAAAAAAGACAGTCTTTTTAACAAATGGTGCTGGGAGAACTGGACAGCAACTTGCAGAAGAATGAAACTAAACCACTTTCTTACACCATTCACAAAAACAAACTCAAAATGGATAAAGGACCTGAATGTGAGACAGGAAACCATCAAAACCCTAGAGGAGAAAGCAGGAAAAATCTCTCTGACCTAAGCCACAGCAATTTCTTACTTGACACATCCCCAAGGACAAGGGAATTAAAAGCAAAAATGAACTATTGGGACCTCATGAAGATAAAAACCTTCTGCACTGCAAAGGAAACAATCAACAGAACTAAAAGGCAACCAACGGAATGTGAAAAGATATTTGCAAATGACATATCGGACAAAGGGCTAGTATCCAAAATCTATAAAGAGCTCACCAAACTCCACACCTGAAAAAACAAATAATCCAGTGAAGAAATGGGCAGAAAACATGAATAGACACTTCTCTAAAGAAGACATCCAGATTGCCAACAGGCACATGAAAAGATGCTCAACGTCGCTCCTCATCAGGGAAATACAAATCAAAACCACACTCAGATATCACCTCATGCCAGTCAGAGTGGCCAAAATGAACAAATCAGGAGACTATAGATGCTGGAGAGGATTTGGAGAAACAGGAACCCTCTTGCACTGTTGGTGGGAATGCAAACTGGTGCAGCCACTCTGGAAAACAGTGTGGAGGTACCTCAAAAAATTAAAAATAGACCTATCCTATGACCCAGCAGTAGCACTGCTAGGAATTTACCCAAGGGATGGAGGAGTGCTGATGCATAGGGGCAGTTGTACCCCAATGTTTAGAGCAGCACTCTCAACAATAGCCAAATTGTGGAAAGAGCCTAAATGTCCATCAACTGATGAATGGATAAAGAAATTGTGGTTTATATACACAATGGAGTACTACATGGCAATGAGAAAGATTGAAATATGGCCCTTTGTAGCAACGTGGATGGAACTGGAGCATGTGATGCTAAGTGAAGTAATCTATACAGAGTAAGACAGATACCGTATGTTTTCACTCTTATGTGGATCCTGAGAAACTTAACAGAAACCCATGGGAGAGGGGAAGGAAAAAAAAAGAGGTTAGAGTGGGAGAGAGCCAAAGCATAAGAGACTCTTAAAAACAGAAAAAACTGAGGGTTGATGGGGGGTGGGAGGGAGGGGAGGGTGGGTGATGGGTATTGAGGAGGGCACCTTTTGGGATGAGCACTGTGTGTTGTATGGAAACCAATTTGACAATAAATTTCATATTAAAAAAAAAGAAACATAAGTAATACATTAGAATACATGGTTTGAAAAATCAACAACCTTTCCCTTCTTTCAATTGTGACAGCCCCCCTCAAGTATAGAATCTCTCTTGGGGCGCCTGGGTGGCTCAGTCAGTTGAGTGTCTGACTCTTGATTTCGGCTCAGGTCATGATCTCGTGGTTCGTGCGTTCAAGCCCCACGTTTGGTTCCGTGCTGATGGCATGGAGCCTGCTTGGGATTCTCTCTGTCTCTCTGTCTCTCTGTCTCTCTCTCTCTCTCTCTCTCTCTCCCTCCATCCCTCCCCCACTCTCTCAAAATAAATAAACTTTGAAAATTAAAAAAAAAAAGAATCTCTGTTAAAATAATGAAACTGCAGTGCTGCCAAGTGATGTGCAGACCTCTTTTACCCATGGTCAAGAGCAGAGGTTTGAGAGACAGGAGATCAATCTTGCCACTAAATATCAAGTTTCTTGACCTCACTGGACTTCATTTTCCCCTTTAAATAAAATGTTTGGACAGCCCCTGGTTCAAAGTTTTATATGTTTTATTATCCCATAAGTTATAACTAGATCTGTCAATATTCTTCCTTTTTTAATTTGTTCTCCTTCTCAAGTCTCTTCCAGACCTTCTTTGTTTCTTCTCTGGATGAGATAGGATGGCTCCTTCAGCAAAATGTCTTGGGGTTTCCTGAATTTGCTTGTTTGCTCCCTCTTCCCAATTCCCACAACTCTAGCCAGGGACTCTACCTGTGAGCTCACTTTGTGCTTGGCTCTGCCTGCAGTGTCTCTTCACACTACTTTCACCTTTGTCTGTTTGGGACAGGCAGCCCCCAGCTTCATTCACCACAGCCATTCCTGCTTGGTTGATGTCTTCAGATTCAACCTCCCAAACTTTTTCATGAGGTTGCCTCTGTTTAGGCAGTTGGGAAGCATCTAACCTCCCCTACAAACATCTCTCTATCTATCTCTATCTCTATCTCTATCTCTATCTCTATCTCTATCTCTATCTCTATCTCTATCTATCTCTCTCATGCCAGCAGCAGTAAATTCTCAATAAAAGCAGTTGGATTTAATTGAATTGACTGAAATTCCCCTTTGAGAATCACCATTCCCCAAACTCAGCTATGGGCATTTGTCTCTTGTCAAACATTAACAACTCTACAACTTTTTTTTTCAATATTTGAAAATATATTAATAGATAGCTTTCTAAGGTAAATCAGGCAAACAATTCAATAGTAAACAAGAAGGCATTTGATCAAATTAAACATCAATCAGTATAAAAAAGAAGAAAATCATAAAAACAAAAATTTAAAGAATAATTTTATTTTCTTCCCATTATAAGTAATATGATCTGATTTCAGATCAACATATAGTGCTTCCCCTAATCCTAAAGGTATTCCCTGAAAAATTCAGGGGAAAAAAAGAGAAACCCTATTGCTTCCCTCATTATTTAATACTTTTTCCTAGAAATTCTCTTCTAAGCATTTCAATAAGATGAGAAATTAATTATATAAATATATCAGAAAGAAAGAAAGGTACAAAACTATAAATATTTGGGAACGATAGATTTCTTCACCTAGAAAACTCTTCACCTAGAAAAAAATCTTCCAAAAAAACTATTAAATTAATAAGAGCATTCAATTAGCAACCCTACAACTCTTAAAGTCAGGCCTCAACCAGGCTGGGAAGTATTTCAAATCAACTTATTGGAGAGGATGGAGGATTGGGAGGGAAAAGGGAGCTTGGCCACACTGTTCATTGTGAGTTGTAGTATTTTTTTAAGTGTCCCTGTCCTGTGGTCTCACAAATCCTTTTGTTAGCCAACATTTGTGTCCAATCCTATCATTCAGCAATTTCTTCTTTCATGCCAGGCTACAGCTGCTACAGACTCTTAAGAAGCAGAATTCACACAATAAATCTGCCAGGGTGCAGATTGGGAGTGCTACTCTCAAAAGAACAGAAGAAAAGTTTGGTGAGTCCATGATTGTGCAAACGAGTGAATAGAATAGCCTAGAATACAATGAGGTAAAGGTCCTCCTGTAAAAGAACTTCGGAACAGTAGCTCTCCCTTCTCAGGCTTGGGGAAGCACACTTTGAGTCAATGTCCTCTGATGTCTTTCTTTCAAAGGACGAGGGCGCAGTGACTGGCAGTTGTGCAGGACATATCTTAAAAGGACCTGGGAGGACCTGCCACATCCCAGTAGACTCAGAACTCTAACACATACGAAAAGGGGCCTCTCCACATCATTCCTAATTCCTTGGCTAAGAGGACTAGAGAAGAAGGTGAAAGGGCTAAAGGGGCCCACAGAAAAAGTTCCATCAGTTATATAACCTTCCCCTGTGGGCAATGCTTTTCAAGGATCCCCTGTCATTCAACCTCATACCTGTGTGGCCTTATTTTGCCCTTCCCAGAGCTCAGAAGCAGGGGTGTGCCAGGCTGAGGTTGTTCCCTGCCCATCGCTGACCCCAGAGTTTAAGGTCTTGGAGCAGCTCCATCCATCTCCCCAGTTCTTCCAGAGGTAACTTGTTGCATGCACATCATAAAGGTGATGTCCAGGAGTTTGGGGGACACTTAAATGTTTAAAGCACAGAGACTAGAAACATGGGAAAGAATGGGATCACTTTCAGCACCCTGGGAGGGGAGGCAGGAGAGGAGCCACCACCACATCCTTCTCCACCCCCACCCCCACCACCCGGGACCAAGTGACTAGCCCATGTTCACTCAGGGCTGGGCCAGGCGTGAGGCAATGGCATCCACTGTTCTTTTTCCCTACCTCTTGCTTTTTCTTTCTTGCTCCTCCTCTTCCAGTATTTGGGCTAACAGCCGCTGCTGTAGCTCCTTCTGCTTTTCTTCTGCCCCCAAGAGCTGTTGGCGTGCTCAGAAATGGCAAGGGGGCGTGAACAGCCTTCTGCATGTACTTCTGCACAGGGACTTGTGCATTGGGAAATGGCACAGACGATGTAGTGACCAGATGGAACACGCCAAGTAGCATGAGGCAGGCGGGGCCACCACCAGACCTGAAGCTGAGTTTGCTTGTTGCTGGGATGCTGATCAATAGAATTATAGTACAAGGCTGCTAGAGACAGCTGGAGGAGGTGAGGGGATATTTTTGGAAGGAATAGAGTCCAAGGTGGGGGAAGTGCGACCAGAGACCTAGGCCTCCTTTTACATCTGGAGCCTCATTTAGACTGGGACCGTATAAAAGGTGCATTTCCTCGCTAGCCATTGGGTGCCACTTGGAAGGACCTTTAATCCGCCCCCTCACCCCCTAGCCCCAAGCCAACGCCGCGGGTCCAGCGCTGGGGCTACGTAAGTCTTGTCCACTCCTCTCTTTCTTCTTTCAGCTTCACTTCACCCCTGTTCTTTGTATTTGTGACCGATTTTTCCAGCCCGGTCTTTTATCTTTCCTAATCTTGAACAAGTCAACGTAGTTTGGTGTCTTTTCCTATTTGGAACGCACTGTCCTGACTAGGAAATACCTGGACAGTGACCTGCTTTTGAAGAGTTATTTTTTCCCCCTCTATATTCTTGGACTTTGCAACAACTATAGTTTTTTGTGCAGTTACTTACAGAGCTTCTAAGGTAGGAGGACAGTTTTCAGGCAAGTCTTGTCTATTTCTGTCCAGTGTTGATTTCAATCTTGCTTTTTCCCCTTTACTATAGATATTGACTGGTAAGTGAACCAGGTGCTTATTGCACTGAAGGGACAAAAGTCTACATGAGGAATGTAGACTGAAGCATTGCCCAGAACAGGTTTTTTTTTTTTTTTTTTTTCCCATTTAACTACTTAATCAGTACTTGTGGCTTAGGGTGGAAACGTTGATTTGTTTGGAAATTATTGGGCTTTTTTTTTTATCTTTGCATTGCACCTTCAGCATACCTGTCGTTTCTGTGAATTGTTGACTTTTCTTTTTTCTTTTTTGTTATGTGGCCTATATTTTATTGAGACATGTTCCTTTGAATTAATTTTAAGAGTTTTTAATGAATAAATGCTGTGTTTTGTTAATGTTTTATTCTGCCTCTATTGAGATGATCATATAGCTTATAATCTTCCCTTTATTTTGATATATCACATGGATTAATTTGCGATATTAAATCATGATTGCATTTCTGAAATAAATCCTGATTTTCCACAGTGAATGATTCTTTAATGTATTGTGGGATTCTATCTTTTTATTATTATTTTTTAATATATGAAATTTATTGTTAAATTGGTTTCCATACAACACCAATGCTCATCCCAAAAGATGCCCTTTTCAATGCCCATCACCTACCCCCCCCCCCACCCCCAATCAACCCTCAGTTTGTTCTCAGTTTTTAAGAGTCTCTTATGCTTTGGCTTTCTCCCACTCTAACCTCTTTTTTTTTCCTTCCCCTCTCCCATGGGTTTCTGTTAAGTTTCTCAGGATCCACACAAGAATGAAAATATACGGTATCTGTCTTACTCTGTATAGATTACTTCACTTAGCATCACATGCTCCAGTTCCATCCACGTTGCTACAAAGGGCCATATTTCATTCTTTCTCATTGCCATGTAGTACTCCATTGTGTATATAAACCACAATTTCTTTATCCATTCATCAGTTGATGGACATTTAGGCTCTTTCCACAATTTGGCTATTGTTGAGAGTGCTGCTCTAAACATTGGGGTACAACTGCCCCTATGCATCAGCACTCCTCCATCCCTTGGGTAAATTCCTAGCAGTGCTACTGCTGGGTCATAGGATAGGTCTATTTTTAATTTTTTGAGGTACCTCCACACTGTTTTCCAGAGTGGCTGCACCAGTTTGCATTCCCACCAACAGTGCAAGAGGGTTCCTGTTTCTCCACATCCTCTCCAGCATCTATAGTTTCCTGATTTGTTCCTTTTAGCCACTCTGACTGGCATGAGGTGATATCTGAGTGTGGTTTTGATTTGTATTTCCCTGATGAGGAGCAATGTTGAGCATCTTTTCATGTGCCTGTTGGCCATGTGGATGTCTTCTTTAGAGAAGTGTCTATTCATGTTTTCTGCCCATTTCTTTACTGGGTTATTTGTTTTTCGGGTGTGGAGTTTGGTGAGCTCTTTATAGATTTTGGATACTAGCCCTTTGTCCAATATGTCATTTGCAAATATCTTTTCACATTCCGTTGGTTGCCTTTTAGTTCTGTTGATTGTTTCCTTTGCAGTGCAGAAGGTTTTTATCTTCATGAGGTCCCAATAGTTCATTTTTGCTTTTAATTCCCTTGCCTTTGGGGATGTGTCAAGTAAGAAATTGCTGCAGCTGAGGTCAGAGAGGTCTTTTCCTGCTTTCTTCTCTAGGGTTTGGATGGTTTCCTGTCTCACATTCAGGTCCTTCATCCATTTTGAGTTTGTTTTTGTGAATGGTGTAAGAAAGTGGTTTAGTTTCATTTTTCTGCATGCTGTCCAGTTTTCCCAGCACGATTTGTTAAAGAGACTGTCTTTTTCCATTCTATATTCTTTCCTACTTTGTCAAAGATTAGTTGGCCATACTTTTGTGGGTCTAGTTCTGGCGTTTCTATTCTATTCCATTGGTCTATGTGTCTGTTTTTGTGCCAATACCATGCTGTCTTGATGATTACAGCTTTGTAGTAGAGGCTAAAGTCTGGGATTGTGATGCCTCCTGCTTTGGTCTTCTTCTTCAAAATTACTTTGGCTATTCGGGCCTTTTGTGGTTCCATATGAATTTTAGGATTGCTTGTTCTAGTTTCGAGAAGAATGCTGGTGCACTTTTGATTGGGATTGCATTGAATGTGTAGATAGCTTTGGTAGTATTGAGATTTTGACAATATTTATTCTTCCAATCCATGAGCATGGAATGTTTTCCCATTTCTTTATATCTTCTTCAATTTCCTTCATAAGCTTTCTATAGTTTTCAGCATACAGATCTTTTACATCTTTGGTTAGATTTATTCCTAGGTATTTTATGCTTCTTGGTGCAGTTGTGCATGGGATCAATTTCTTTATTTGTCTTTCTGTCGCTTCATTGTTAGTGTATAAGAATGCAACTGATTTCTGTACATTGATTTTGTGTCCTGCAACCTTGCTGAATTCATGTATCTGTTCTAGTAGACTTTTGGTGGAGTCTATCGGATTTTCCATGTATAATATCATGTCATCTGCAAAAAGTGAAAGCTTGACTTCATGTTTGCCAATTTTGATGCCTTTGATTTCCTTTTGTTGTCTGATTGTTGATGCTAGCACTTCCAACACTATGTTCAACAACAGCGGTGAGAGTGGACACCCCTGTTGTGTTCCTGATCTCGGGGGAAAGATCTCAGTTTTTCCCCATTGAGGATGATATTAGCTGTGGGCTTTTCATAAATGGCTTTGATGATGTTTAAGTATGTTCCTTCTATCCCCACTCTCTTGACGGTTTTTATAAAGGATGATGAATTTTGTCAAATGCTTTTTCTGCATTGATTGACAAGATCATGTGGTTCTTACCTTTTCTTTTATTAATGGGATGTATCACGTTGATTGTTTCAACCAGCCCTGCATCCCAGGAATGAGTCCCACTTGATCATGGTGAATAATTCTTTTTATAAGCAGTTGAATTCGATTTGCTAGTATCTTATTGAGAATTTTTGCATCCATATTCATCAGGGATATTGGCCTGTAGTACTCTTTTTTTTTACTTGATCTCTGTCTCGTTTAGGAATCAAAGTAATACTGGCTTCATAGAATGAGTCTGGAAGTTTTCCTTCCCTTTCTATTTTTTGGAATACCTTGAGAAGGATAGGTATTATCTCTGCTTTAAATGTCTGATAGAATTCCCCTGGGAAGCCATCTGGTCCTGGACTCTTATTTGTTGGGAGATTTTTGATAACTGATTCAATTTCATTGCTGGTTATGGGTCTGTTCAAGCTGTCTATTTCTTCCAGTTTGAGTTTTGGAAGTGTGTGAATGCTGAGGAATTTGTCCATTTCTTCCAGGTTGTCCAGTTTGTTGTCATATAATTTTTCATAGTATTCCCTGATAATTGCTTGTATTTCTGAGGGATTGGTTGTAATAATTCTATTTTCATTCATGATTTTATCTATTTGGGTCATCTCCCTTTTCTTTTTGAGAAGCCTGGCTAGAGGTTTATCAATTTTGTTTATTTTTTCAGAAAACCTACTCTTGGTTTCATTGAACTGCTCTAGAGTTTTTTTTAGATTCTGTATTGTTTATTTCTGCTCTGATCTTCATTATTTCTTTTTTTCTGCTGGGTTTAGGCTGCTTCTATTTCCTTTAGGTGTGCTGTTAGATTTTGTATTTGGGATTTTTCCTGTTTCTTCACATAGGCCTGGATTGCAATGTGTTTTCCTCTCAGGACTGCCTTCGCTGCATCCCAAAGCATTTGGATTGTTGTCTTCTCATTTTCGTTTGTTTCCATATATTTTTTTATTTCTTCTCTAATTTCCTGGTTGATCCATTCATTCTTTAGTAGGGTGTTCTTTAACCTCCATGCTTTTGGAGGTTTTCCAGACTTTTTCCTGTGGTTGATTTCAAGCTTCATAGCATTGTGGTCTGAAAGTATGCATGGTATGATCTCAATTCTTTTATACTTACGAAGGGCTGTTTTGTGTCCCAGTATGTGATCTATCTTGGAGAATGTTCCATGTGCACTCGAAAAGAAAGTATATTCTGTTGCTTTGGGATGCAGAGTTCTAAATATATCTGTCAAGTCCATCTGATCCAATGTATCATTCAGGGCCCTTGTTTCTTTATTGACCATGTGTCTAGATGATCTACCCATTGTTGTTAGTGGGGTATTAAAGTCCCCCGCATTTACCACATTCTTGTCAATAAGGTTGCTTATGTTTGTAATTGTTTTATATATTTGGGGGCTCCCGTATTCGGCACATAGACAGTTATAATTGTTAGTTCTTCTTGATGGAGAGACCCTGTAATTATTATATAATGCCCTTCTTCATCTCTTGTTACAGCCTTTAATTTAAAGTCTAGTTTGTCTGATATAAGTATGGCTGCTCCAGGTTTCTTTTGACTTCCAGTAGCATGATAGATCTCCATCCCTTCACTTTCAAACTGAAAGTGTCCTCAGGTCTAAAATGAGTCTCTTGTAGACAGCAAATAGATGGGTCTTCTTTTTTTATCCATTCTGATGCCCTGTGTCTTTTGGTTGGTCCATTTAGGCCATTTACATTCAATGTTATTATAGAAAAATATGGGTTTAGAGTCATTGTGATGTCTGTAGGTTTCATGCTTGTAGCGATGTCTCTGGTACTTTGTCTCACAGGATCCCCCTTAGGGTCTCTTGTAGGGCTGGTTTAGTGGTGATGAATTCCTTCAGTTTTTGTTTGTTTAGGAAGACATTTATCTCTCCTTCTATTCTAAATGACAGATTTGCTGGATAGAGGATTCTCTGCTGCATATTTTTTTCTGTTCATCACACTGAAGATTTCCTGCCATTCCTTTCTGGCCTGCCAAGTTTCAGTAGAGAGATCTGTCACGAGTCTTATCAGTCTCCTTTATATGTTAGAGCATGTTTATACCTAGTTGCTTTCAGAATTTTCTCTTTATCCTTGAATTTTTCCAGTTTCACTATGATATGTTGTTCAGAAGATTGATTCAAGTTACGTCTGAATGGAGTTCTCTGTGCCTCTTGGATTTCAATGCTTTTTCCTTCCCCAGTTCAGGGAAGTTCTCAGCTATTATTTCTTCAAGTACCCCTTCAGCACCTTTCCCTCTCTCTTCCTCTTCTGGGATACCAATTATGTGTACATTATTTCTCTTTAGTGCATCATTTAGTTCTCTAATTTTCCCCTCATACTCCTGGATTTTTTTAATCTCTCTTTTTCTCAGCTTCTTGTTTTCCATAATTTTATCTTGTAGTTCACCTATTCTCTCCTCTGCCTCTTCAATCTGAGCTGTGGTCGTCTCCATTTTATTTTGCAGCTCATTGGTAGCATTTTTTAGCTCCTCCTTGCTGTTTCTTAGTCCCTTGATCTCTGTAGCAAGAGATTCTCTGCTCTCCTTTATATTGTTTTCAAGCCCAGCGATTAATTTTATGACTGTTATTCTAAATTCACTTTCTGTTATATTGTTTAAATCCTTTTTGATCAGTTCGTTAGCTGTCGTTATTTCCTGGAGGTTTTTTTGATGGGAATTCTTCCGTTTGGTCATTTTGGATAGTCCCTGGAGTGGTGCTGAATTGCGGGGCACTTCCCCTGTGCTGTCTTGAATAACTTGCATTGGTGGGCGGGGCCGCATTCAGACCTGATGTCTGCCCCCAGCCCACCGCTGGGGCCACAGTCAGACTGGTGTGTGCCTTCTCTTCCCCTCTCCTAGGGGCGGGATTCACTGTGGGGTGACATGGCCCGTCTGGGCTACTTGCACACTGCCAGGCTTGTGGTGCTGGGGATCTGGTGTATTAGGTGGGGTGGATCGGCAAGGTTCACAGGGGCAGGAGGGGCAGGCTCAGCTCGCTTTTCCTTTGGTGATCCACTTCAAAGGGGCCCTGTGGCACCGGGAGGGAGTCAGACCTGCCACCAGAGGTTTGGCTCCGCAGAAGCACAACGTTGGGTGTTTGTGCGGTGCAAGCAAGTTCCCTGACAGGAACTGGTTCCCTTTGGGATTTTGGCTGGGGGATGGGTGAGGGAGATGGCTCTGGCGAGCGTCTTTGTTCCCTGCCAAGCTGTGCTCTGTTGTCCGGAGCTCAACAACTCTCCCTCCCGTTGTCCTCCAGCCCTCCTGCTCTCCAAGCAGAGCTGTTAACTTATAACCTTCCAGATGTTAAATCCCACTTGCTGTCAGAACGCACTCCATCCGGCCCCTCCACTTTTGCAAACAAGACTCGGGGGGCTCTGCTTTGCCGACTGGCTGCCCCTCCACCCAGGCTCCCTCCCGCCAGTCCGTGTAGCACGCACCACCTCTCTGCCCTTCCTACCCTCTTCTGTGGGCCTCTCGTCTACACTTGGCTCCGGATAATCTGTTCTGCTAGTCTTCTGGTGGTTTTCTGGGTTATTTAGGCAGGTGTGGGTGGAATCTAAATGATCCGCAGGTTGCGGTGGGCCCAGTGTCCTCCTACACCGCCATCTTCCCCGAATTGTTGACTTTTCTAAAGCTAAAAAGAAAACTAGGCGATAATTCCCTTGCTTTTCTATTATTATTATTATTATTATTATTATTATTATTAAAGACTTACTTGAATGGGTGCCTTGTGAAATCCTTTGAATCAAATCGTATGGGTTTCACTTGGTAGTATACTTGCAAGTTTTTTCTTTCCTAAATTTGTCCCTAAGTAAGCAATTCCTGGAAATAGGACAAATTAACTGTTTTCAGGGAGTTTTGCTGATGCTGAATTCATTTAGGAAAGAAATTATTTTATCATTATTTTCACAAATATTCAAAGGAATCAAGGACCATAAGCAGCATTCATTCATAATTTACAGCACTTTTCAGGGAGAAATCAACTCTTTCCCACTTCCAGTCGCCATGCACCACTACCAAACCCACACCACCTGCCCTCACCAGGCCCTGACCCACTTTTGAACACATTGCTCCTCTTTTGACCTTCCCTGCTTTATCAAAAGGTTGAAAGCATAATGAATAAAGTGAAATACAATTTTTGAAGTGTCATCTGTGTCCTAAGGAGTGGGTAACAAAAATACTAAAGAGCTTTCATGTTTTATTTTTGTAAGTGATGACCACAATTATTTAATGTATTTTGTTACTTAAAAAAATTTTTTTTGCAAAGAAAAGAAAACTAAACTCTAATTCTTGGAAACTTTTAAAAAATATTTTTCTCCAGAAATGATAATATAAATTGTTTTAATGAAAGATAAAGAAATAAAATATTCAGGGAGGGAGTCAGATTAAAGATACAGCTAGTTTATATACGAAGAATACTTTTAAATAATTCTCATTAACAAAATTTAAGGCTTTTTTACTGCTTTTCAAGCTCAAAAATAAGTGACATATTTGAAAAGTTCTTAATAATTTTTCATTCAACACTAAATAGAAACTGAATGACAGAAGTAGCAAAGCATGTATTTTCCATCTGTTTTTGTGTCTATCATAGAGCAAGTCTGTGGTGAAATCTTGCCAGATCAAGGTGGGTCAATGTACCTCATCACTGCTGAGTGCCAGATTTTAGAAGAGTAATTATGTTTCTGCAGCACTACTTTCATTAAACCCTTGAAGTGCTTTTTGTAAAATCACTTCCAGGTCGAAATTTAAGTTTCTCTGCTCATTAGTACAAACCTGACATTCTAGGTCTCCAAATCCAGTTTTAAGCTCTAGGCAAAATTCCTTGTGCTTTCTTCTAGTGGAATTAAATTAGCAAAGAAATTTGACTTTCAACCTCCTTTCTATTATTTCAACTTTGCTATAAATTGAAGTAGCCGTTCCTAATGCAATATGAAATGTTTGAAGAAAAGAAGGTTTATAATAGTCACTTGAACTTGCCAGCTTTCAAAGTCTCTAAAATCTTAACACACCGTGTCTGTTGTGTTGGGTTTTACTTCTTTTTGTTTTTCTATGACTTAGTTTTAGAGTTTGGCACTAATACCAATATTTTCATCTCTAACTGAAAATAAAAATTTTCGTAAATTCTCATTCTGTTTTAATTATGTTACTTAGTGAATTAAATACTCTAAAAAGAAAATAACAGTAAGTTTAAACTTATCAAATATACTTGAAGAAGGAGCATAATGGAAGTTGAGGGCAAAGTACAAGCTAGCACCCCCTAGCCAAGTGGAATATGTGTGATATTCCTCAGACACTCTTAGCTACCCAAGAACAAGAGGTTTAAATGCTTGCCATGGTGATGTGTGAAACTAAGAAAAATGAAAAATTAAATTCCCTTACCGCCTAAAGCCCATTGACAAGTCCTTGAAACAGGCAGAGTGATCTCCCTCTAGCAGCTCAGCTGCTTCAATGATAACATTTTGTGAGGAGCAAAAGGAAATCTTGGCTTAACATTATCCTGACCCCTCAGGATCCTGTAAGTCTACTTTAACATATAAAAATTCCTTTAGAAACTTCCTTTATCTCAACTCCCCCAAGGTATATGCTGGCAATCAGACTCAAAGCTTAGGGCCACCTGATATACACCTGAAGTTTCTCATGACTGAGGTTTTACTAACAGGTAGTAAGTGGTGTTTTCATAACAATACCTATGCCCTCAAGGTCCTAGAAACCTTGTTTCCAAAATTCCTTAGAGACTTACTGTATCCCTAACTCCCTCCCAACCTGAAGGTATATAATCAGTTACTCGCCACAAACCCAGTTCAGCTATTTCTGCCCATGGGTCTTGTCCCTGTGCTTTAATAAAATCACTCTTTTGCACCAAAGACATCTTCAAGAATTCTTTCTTACCCATTAGCACTGAAACCCACCATCACCCCACAATCCCATCATACTCACTTGGTTAATTTCTTGACTTGCTTTTTTCTAAAGGAAGGTAAGCTTTTTTTTTGCTTACATCTTTCAACAATTAAAAATAATTTTCCCATGCTAAAATTTAAATTTTTGAAATGACTGAAATATAAAAATTTTTGCTTGATATAATATATATGATATATTTCTGTTAACAGCCTTTCTCAAATTAAAGGGGCACATGTACCTCAATGCTTATAGCAGTGCTTTCACTATAAGATTTATTTTAAATATCACTTATGCTTTCATTTTAGAAAGGCTATTAAGTTTATGTTCTCAAGTTATCATTACAAATCAAATTGTGCTGAACATTAAAGAGTAAGACAGAAATATATTAAGCAAAAAAAATGTATATTTCACTCATTTCACAAACTTAAATTTTAGCATGGACAAATTCAACAATAGCCAAATTATGGAAAGAGCCTACATGTTCATCAACTGACAAATGGATAAATAAGATGTGGTTTATATATACAATGGAATAGTACTTGACAATGAGAAAGAATGAAATCATGCCATTTGCAGGGACATCTATGGAACTTGAAGGTATTATGCTAAGTGAAATAAGTCAATCAGAGAAAGACAGATATCATATGTTTTTTCATGCATATGTAGATTATGAGAAACTTAACAGAAAACCATGGAGGAGGAGAGGGGGAAAAAATAGTTACAGAGAGAGAGTGAGGCAAACCATAAAAAGACTCTTAAATACAGAGAACAAGCTGAGGGCTGATGGGGAGGTGTTGCAGAGGGGGAAATGGATGATGCGCACTGAGGAGGGCACTTGTTGGGATGAGCACTGTGTGCTGCATGTAAGTGATGAACCACAGGAATCTACCCCAAAACCCAAGAGCATACTTTACACCCTGTATGTTAGTCAATTTGAAAATAAATTATATTTTTAAAAATAAATATAAATATAAATATAAAATAAAACAAACCTTTTATATAATATCTTATTTCTCTATTACAGAAATTGTATTCCATTCAACACAGAAAATTAAATGTTTTGGGAGAGTAAAATAAATTTATTTTTTTAATTTTGTTTTTAATTTTTTTAAATTTACATCCAAATGAGTTAGCATATAGTTCAACAAGGATTTCAGGAGTAGATTCCTTAGTGCCCCTGGCCCATTTAGCCCATCCCCCCTCCCACAACCCCTCCGGCAATCCTCAGTTTTTTCTCCATATTTATGAGTCTCCTTTGTTTTGTCCCCCTCCCTGTTTTTATATTATTTTTGTTTCCCTTCCCTTATGTTCATCGGTTTTGTCTCTTAAAGTCCTCATATGTGTGAAGTCATATGATTTTTGTCTTTCTCTGACTAATTTCACTTAGCATAATACCCTCCAGTTCCATCCATGTAGTTGCAAATGGCAAGATTTCATTCTTTTTGATTGTTGACTAATACTCCATTGTATATATATACCACATCTACTTTATCCATTCATCCATTGATGGACATTTGGGCTCTTTCCATACTTTGGCTATTGTCAATAGTGCTGCTATAAACATGAGGGTGCATGTGTTCCTTGAAACAGCACACCTGTATCTCGTGGATAAATGCCTAGTGGTGCAATTGCTAGGTCATAGGGTAGTTCCATTTTTAGTTTTTTGAAGAACCTCCATACTGTTTTCCAGAGTGGCTGCACCAGCTTACATTCCCACCAACAATGCAAAAGAGACCCTCTTTCTCTGCATCCTTGCCAACATCTGTTGTTGCCTGAGTTGTTAATGTTAGCCATCTGACAGGTATGAGGTGGTATCTCATTGTGGTTTTGATTTGTATTTCCCTGATGATGAGTGATGTGGAGCATTTTTTCATGTGTCGGTTGGCCATCTGGATGTCTTCTTTGGAGAAGTGTCTGTTCATGTCTTTTGCCCATTTCTTCACTGGATTCTTTGTTTTTTGAGTGTTGAGTTTGGTGAGTTCTTTATAGATTTTGGATACTAACCCTTTATCTGATATGTCATTTGCAAATATCTTCTCCCATTCTGTCCGTTGCCTTTTTAGTGTTGCTGATTGTTTCCTTCGCTGTGCAGAAGATTTTTATTTTGATGAGGTCCCAGGAGTTCATTTTTGTTTTTGTTTCCCTTGCCTCCAGAGATGTGTTGAGTAAGAAGTTGCTGCAACCAACATCAAAGAGGTTTTTGCCTGCTTCCTCCTCGAGGATTTTGATGGCTTCCTTACATTGAGGTCTTTCATCTATTTTGAGTTTATTTTTGTGTATGTTGTAAAAAAGTGGTCCAGGTTCATTCTTCTGCATGTCGCTGTTCACTTTTCCCAGCACCACTTGCTGAAAAGACTGTCTTTATTCCATTGGCTATTCTTTCCTGCTTTGTCGAAGACTAGTTGCCCATACGTTTTTGCATCCATTTCTGGGTTCTCTATTCTGTTCCATTGATCTGAGTGTCTGTTCTTGTTCCAAGATAGTACCATACTGTCTTGATGATTACAGCTTTGTAGTATAGCTTGAAGTCTGGGATTGTGATGCCTCCTGCTTTGGTTTTCTTCTTCAATATTGCTTTGGCTATTCGGGGTCTTTTCTGGTTCCATACAAATTTTAGGATTATTTGTTCTAGCTCTGTAAAGAATGCTGGTGTTACTTTGATAGGGATTGCATTGAATAGTAAGATTGCTTTGGGTAGTATCGATATTTTAACAATACTTTTCTTCCTATCCAGGAGCATGGAATCTTTTTCCATTTCTTTGTGTCTTCTTCAATTTCTTCCATAAGCTTTCTATAGTTTTCAGTGTATAGATTTTTCACCTCTTTGGTTAGATTTATTCCTAGGGATTTTATGGTTTTTGGTGCAACTGTAAATGGGATCAATTCCTTGATTTCTCTTTCTGTCGCTTCATTGTTGGTGTATAGGAATGCAACCGATTTCTGTGCATTAATATTATATCCTGCAACTTTGCTGAATTCGTGAATCAATTCTTACAGTTTTTTGGTGGAATATTTTTGGTGTTCTATATAGAGTATCATGTCATCTGGGAAGAGTGAAAGTTTGATCTCCTCCTGGCCAATTTGGATGCCTTTTATTCCTTTGTGTTGTCTGATTGCAGACGCTAAGACTTCCAATATTGTGTTGAAAAACAGTGGTGAGAGTGGATTTCCCTGTCTTGTTCCTGACCTTAGGGGGAAAGCTCTCAGTTTTTCCCCGTTGAGGATGATATTAGCATTGGGTCGTTCTTACATGGCTTTTATATCTCGAGGTATGCTCCTTCTATCCCTACTTTGTTGAGGGTTTTTATCAAGAAAGGAAGCTCTATTTTGTCAAATGCTTTCTCTGCATCTATTGAGAGGATCATATGGTTCTTGTCCTTTCTTTTATTGATGTGATGAATCACGTTAATTGTTTTGCAGATATTGAACCAGCCCTGCATCCCAGGTATAAATCCTGCTTGGTCGTGGTGAATAATTTTTTTAATGTATTGTGGAATCCAGTTGGCTAATATCTTGTTGAGGATTTTTGCATCCATGTTCATCAGGGAAATTGGTCTATAGTTCTCCTTTTTAGTGGTGTCTCTGGTTTTGGAATCAAGGTAATGCTAGCTTCATAGAAAGAGTTTGGAAGTTTTCCTTTCATTTCTATTTTTTGGAACAGTTTCAAGAGAATAGGTGTTAACTCTTCCTTAAATGTTTGGTAGAATTCCCCTGGAAAGCCATCTGGCCCTGGACTGTTGTGTTTTGGCAGATTTTTTATTACTAATTTGATTTCCTTGCTGGTTATGGGTCTGTTCAAATTTTCTATTTCTTCCTGTTTCAGTTTTGGTAGTGTATATGTTTCTAGGAATTTGTCCATTTCTTCCAGATTGCTCATTTTATTAAGATATAATTTCTGGGAGAGTAAAATAGTTTTAAATAGGATTGTATGGCACAAGCATAAAGAATGCTGATATATTAATCTGACATAATAGCTTGTAACATCTTCAATCTTTAAAATTATTTCACCAAGGAGCACCTGGGTGGCTCAGTCTGTTAAGCATCTGACTTGGGCTCAGGTCATGATTTCGTGGTCCATGAATTCGAGCCCCACGTCGGACTCTGTGCTGACAGCTCAGAGCCTGGAGCCTATTTCAGAGTCTGTGTCTCCCTCTCTCTCTCTGACCCTCCCCCTGTTCATTCTCTGTATCTCTGTCTCAAAAATAAACGTTAAAAAATTTAAAATTATTTCACCAAAAATATCATTGATTTCATAACAAGGTAAAAGACCAGAGTATTCAAATAGAAACTCAATATTCTGTCTATGAATAATAACATATACGACATACAATCCCACATGCCTTTGCCAGAACTAAACATAACTTTTAAATTATGACTGATATTTGTAGCTCTGGCTTTTCTTGGGGGAATTTGTTAAAAAAGAAAAACTTTTAAGTATTTCTTTATGGAGAAATGCCACATTAGTTCAAATGAATCCTTCCATTCCTATAGTCCATGACTTGTGGTAACACCAAAAAACACGTCATGAGGAACTTAACTACCTTCTTCTTTTTTTTGTGAAAGCCAACAAAAACTTATTTAGTAGACTTGTATATCTAAAAGTTGTTTAAAAGACTTGTATATCTAAAAGGATTTTTTTTTAATTTTTTTTTCAACGTTTTTTATTTTTTTTTGGGACAGAGAGAGACAGAGCATGAACGGGGGAGGGGCAGAGAGAGAGGGAGACACAGAATCGGAAACAGGCTCCAGGCTCCGAGCCATCAGCCCAGAGCCTGACGCGGGGCTCGAACGCACGGACCGCGAGATCGTGACCTGGCTGAAGTCGGACGCTTAACTGACTGCGCCACCCAGGCGCCCCATGGATTTTTAATCATTCAAAACTAGGAGCTGGATTAGAAAACATCAAAATTATGGGGAAAACACACTGTAATTTCTGTTTGATGTATTCTGGTGGTTTTTTCATTTTCTCCATACCTAGTTGTTTGACCCTTTGGTGATGTATAACTAATATACACCAGTTAACTGTGTGGCCAAACCAACATTTTTTATTAAAAAAATTTTTTTCAAAAATTATGCTGATCTAGGAAGATGATCTTTTGGGCTACTAGAAGAGATGTTTGTGCCAGAAGCTGCAGCTGTAAGGCCATGTCCTTCATTTGCAACCATAGAAGGATTAATTGTCAGTGCCTGTTTTGGAAAAGCAGTACTATTTATGATAATTTTACTCAAATATGCTTTATCCCTCATGAGGTAGTTTGGATCAACAAAAGGAAGAGGTGATACTAACTACCTTGTATGATAGCCCCAGAAGAGTGGGTATGTATCTGATACATCCTCAATTTCTGCTAATAACCCAATATTAATTGATCATTTTGGAATTTTATCTAGTCCCTTTTCAAATATATTTATATACTATACATACATGCTATTATAAATTCTATGCATAATATCAGCTGAAAACATTATTTAGATGATGTGCTCTTGTAGTTCTTTTTTATTTTTCTTTAAAACCATTTCTTCAGGCTTCAAGTTCAGGAGAGGAGGATCTTGACTATGTTATTCCAGTATTAGGTGTACAGACGCAAATTTGTCCTAGGTTTACCTTCTAATTTCCTCTTATGTGAAATAACTTGTGTTTTAAATTTAAAGATAAATAGACTAATTTAGAAAATTTTAAAAACAGAAAGTTCATTTTTAAAAATATGCAACCTGTTGGGGATCCTGGGTCGTTCAATTGGTTAAGTGCCCAACACTTGATTTTGGCTCAGGCCATGATCTCATGGTTCATGGGATCGAGCCCTACATTGGTCTTTACATTGACATCACAGCCCAGAGCCTGCTTGGGATTCTCTCTCCCTATCTCTCTGCCCCTCCCCCACTCATGCACGTGCTCTTTCTCTTACACACAAAAATAAATAAATAAACATTAAAAAATTCATGCCACCTGTAATCCTACCCAATCAGAAATAATCAATGGTAAAATCCTACTATATTTCTGCATAATCTATTCTCTATGCATATATGTATATATGTGCATAAACATATTGGCCATACTTATATGTATGCTATATATAGTTTTATATTTCATCATGTTATGTAATAGTGTATCTTGTGTATTTTCCCATGTCTTCATGATTTTAAGCTCCAAAGGTATTCATTCCTTCTCATCTTTGTCTTTCTATAGTGAAGTTCATTTATTGTATTTTTGGGTTGTTTCAACTTTTTATTTAAATGCCACTTAGTTAATATATACTGTAATATTAGTTTCAGGAGTAGAATTTAGTGATTCATCACTTACATGTAATACCTAGTGCTCATCACAACAGATGGCCACCTTAACACCCAGCACCCATTTAACCCATCCTTCGGCCCACCTCCCCTCCAGCAGCCCTCATTTTGTTCTCTATAATTAACAGCCTGTTTTATGGTTTGACTATCTCTTTTTCCTCCTATGTTCATCTGTTTCATTTTTAAATTCCACGTATGAGTGAAATCATATGGTATTTGTCTTTCTCTGAGTGAGTTATTTCACTTAGTACATTCTAACTCCATCCATGTCATTGAAAATGCAACGTTTCATTCTCTTTGATGGCTGAGTAATAGTCCACTGTGTGTGTGTGTGTGTGTGTGTGTGTGTGTGTGTGTACCACATCTTCTTTATCCATTCATCAGTCCATGGACATTTGGACTCCTTCTATATTTTCACTATTGTTGATAAGGCTGGTATAAACGTCTAGGAGTAGGTGTCCCGTTTGAATCAGTATTTTTGTAAACTTTAGGTAAATACCTATTGGTGCAATAGCTAGATTGTAGGGTAGTTCTATTTTTAACCTTTTGAAGAACCTCTAAACTGTTCTCCAGAGTGGCTGCACCAGTTTGCATTCCCACCAACAGTGGAAGAGGATTCCCCTATCTCTGCATTCTTCCCAACATCTGTTTTTCCTCTGATGTTAATTGTAGCCATTCTGAAAGGTGTGGAGTGATAACTCATTGTAGTTTTTATTTGTGTTTCTCTGATGATGAGAGATGTTGAGCATTTTTCATGTGTCTCTTTGCTATCTGGATGTCTTCTTTGGATAAGTGTCTACTCATGTCTTCTGCCACTTTTTCACAGGATTATTTCTTTTTGGGTGTTGAGTTTGGTAAGTTCCTTATAGATTTTTTGATAATAACCCTTTATCTGATATATTTTTTGCAATCTTATATATTATCTGATATCTGATTATCTGATATATATTTTGAAATAACCCATTTCAAAGGTTTTGTTGATTGTTTCCTTCTCTGTGCAGAAGTTTTTTATCTTGATAAAGTCCCAATAGTTCATTTTTGCTTTTGGTTCCCTTGCCTCTGGAGATGTATCTAGTAAGAAGTTGCTATGGCCAATGTCAAAGAGGTTACTGCCTGTGTTCTCCTCTAGTATTTTGATGGTTTCCTGTCTGAAATGTAGATCTCTCATCCATTTTGAATTTATTTTTGTGTGTAATAAAGTGGTCCAGTTTCATTCTTCTTCATGTAGTTGTCCAGTTCTCCCAACACCATTTGTTGAAGAGACTTTTTTGCATTGGATATTCATTCCTACTTTATCAAAAATTAGTTGGTCTTATAGTTGTAGGTTCATTTCTGGGTTTTATACTCTGTTCCATTGATCTATTTGTTTTTGTGCTGGTACCCTACTGTTTTGATCAGCCCAGCATTGTAGTATAACTTGATGTCTGGAATTATGATGCCTCCAGCTTTGCTTTTCTTTTTCAAGATTGCATTGGCTATTTGGTGTCTTTTGTGGTTCCATACAAGTCTTAGGATTGTTTGTTATAACTCTGTGATAAATTGTGGTAGTATTTTGATAGGGATTGCATTAAATCTGTAGATTGCTTTGGGTAGTATAGACATTTTAACAATATTCTTCAAATCCATGAGCATAGAATGTTTGTTCATTTTTTTGTGTCATCTTCAGTTTATTTTATATTTGTGTATAGCTTTCAGTGCACAAATCTTTTACCTCTTTGGTTAGGCTTATTCCTAGGTGTCTTATCATTTTTGGTGCAATTGTGAATGAGATTTATTCCTTTATTTCTCTTTCTGCTCCTTCATTACTGGTGTATAGAAATGCAACAGATTTCTGTACATTGATTTTATATCCTGAAACTTTACTGAATTCATGTATCAATTCTAGCAATTTTTTGTGGATTCCTTTGGGTTTTGAACATAGAATATCATGTCATCTACGAATAGTGAAATTTTGATATCCTCCTTGCTGATTTAGATGCCTTTTATTTCCTTTTGTTGTCTGAATGCTGAGGCTAAGTCTTCCAGTACTATGTGACATAGCAATGTTGAGAGCAGACATCCCTCTCTTGTTCCTGACCATAGAGGAAAAGGTCTCAGTTTGTCCCTACTGATAATTATATGAGCTATGGGTCTTTTATATATGGCCTTTATTATGTTGAAGTATATTCCCTTTATCCCTACTTTGTTGAGGGCTTTTACCAAGAATGGAGGCTGTACTTTGTCAAATACTTTTTCTTCATCTATTGACACAATCCTATTATTCTTTTCCTTTCTTTTACTAATGTGGTTATCACGTTGAGTGATTTGTGAATATTGAGCCACCCTTGCAACAGAGGAATAAATCACATTTGATTGTGGTGAATGATTATTTCAATATACTGTTGGATTTGATTTGCTGGTATCTTACTGAGAATTTTTGCATCCCTGTTCATCAGGGATATTGACTTATAATTCTCCTTTTCAGTGGGGTACTTTTCTGGTTTTGGAATCAAGGTAATGCTGGCTTCATAGAATGAGTTTGGAAACTTTCCTTCCATTTCTATTTTTTGGAATAGTTTGAGAATAATACGTATTTTACTCTTCTTTAAATGTTTGGTAGAATTTGCCTGTGAAGCCATCTGGTCCTGGACTTTTGTTTGATGGGAGATTTTTTATTAGTTATTCAATTCCTTTGCTAGTTATTGATCTGTTCAAGTTTTCTATTTCTTCCTGTTTCAGTTTTGGTAGTTTATATGTTTCTAGGAATTTATCCATTTCTTCCAGGTTGTCCAATTTGTTGGCATATAATTTTTCATAATATTCTCTTATAATTGTATTTCTGTGGTGTTCCTTCTTGTTTCTGCTCTCCCATTTGTGATTTTATTTATTCCATTCCTTTCTGTTTTCTTTTTGATAAGTTTGGCTAAAGTTTATCAATTTTATTGATTCTTTCAAAGAACAAGCTCCTAGTTTCATTGATCTATTCTACTGTTTTGTTTTTGTTGTTGTTGTTGTTGTTGTTTCTATACAATTTATTTCTGATCTAGTCTTTATTATTTCCCTTCTTGTGCTGGATTTAGGCTTCATTTTTTGTTCTTTTTCTAGCTTCTCTAGGTGTAATTTTGGGTTGCGTATTCGAGGTTTTTTTTTTGCTTCTTGAGGTGGAATATATACTTCCCATGCATGACCACTTTTGCTGAATTCCAAATGTTTTGGACCATCATGTTTTCATTATCACTTCTTTCCATGTATTTTTTAAAATTTCTTCTTTGATTTCAAAATTTACCAATTCATTGTTTAGTAGGATGTTCTTTAACCTCTATGTATTCGAGGGTTTTCCAATTTTTTTCTTGTGGTTGACTTCAAGTTTCATAGCTTTGTGCTCAGAAAATATGTATGGTATGATCTCAAATATTTTGTACTTCTTGAGGCCTGATTTGTGACCCAGTATGTGATCAATCCTGGAGAATGTCCCATATGCACTTGAAAAGAATGTCTATTCCGCTGCTTTAGGACAAAATGTTCTGAATATATCTGTTAAGTCCATCTGGTCCAGTGTGTTATTCAAAGCCATCATTTCCTTGTTGATTTTCTGCTTAGATTATCTGTCCATTGGTGTAAGTGGGGTGTTAAAGTCCCCTATTTATTGTATTATTAAAATGAGTTTCTTTATATGTTTGTTATTGATTGATTTCTATGTTTGGATTGTTCCAAGTTGGGGACATAAATATTTATACGTGTGAGAACTTTTGGTTAGATACACCCCTTATTATGATATAGTGCCCTTCATCTCTTGTTACAGTCTTGGTTTAAAATCTTGGTTGTCTGATAAAAGCTTTGCTACTCCAGCTTTCTTTTTACATCTGTTAGCATGATAAATGGTTTTTCATCCCCTCACTTTCAATATACAGTTGTCTTTAGGTCTGGAATGAGTCTCTTGTAGGCAGCACATGTTTGTGTCTTTTTTATTCTATTCTGACACCCTATGTCTTCTGATTGGAGCATTTAGTCCATTTCTATTCAGAGTGATTATTGATAGGTATGAATTTTGTGTCATTGTATTACCTGTAAAGTCATTGTTTCTGGAGATTTTCTCTGTTCCTTTCTAGTCTTTGTTGCTTTTGATTTTTATTTCCCGCTCAAAGACACCCCTTTAGTATTTCTTTCAAGGCAGGTTTAGTGGTCACAAACTCATTTAGTTTTTGTTTGTCTGAGAAACTCTATCTCTCCTTCTATTCTGAATGACAGCCTTGCTGGATAGAGTATTCTTGGCTGCATTTTTTTCCTATTCAGCACGTTGAATATATTATACCACTACCTTCTTGCCTGCCAAGTTTCTGTGAAGATATATGCTGCTAACCTTCTTGATCTTCCCTTGTAGGTTAGGGACATTTTTTGTCTTGCTGCTTTTAAAAGTTTTTGTGTCTATATTTTGCAAGTTTAACTACAGTATGTCTTGGTGTTGTCTGGGTTTTGTTAATTTTTATTCAAGTTCTCTGTGCCTCCTGGATCTTGATGTGTGTTTCCTTCTACAGATTAGGAAAGGTTTCAGTTGTTATTTCCTCAAATAAACCTTCTGCTCCCTTTTCCCTCTCTTTTTTTTTTCTGGGACTCCTATATCACGAATGTTATTACACTTTATGGAGTCAATGAGTTTCCAAGTCTATTCTTGTGTTGCATATTCTTTATTCTAAGCTTCATTATTTTCCATTATTCTCAATATATATCATTTATTCTTTCATCTGCTTCTTATCCCTGTCATTACATCCAGTTGGTTTTGAATTTTGGTTATTGCATTTTTTTTTCATTTCTGCCTGAGTAGTTTTTAGGTCTTTTATCTCTGTGGTAAGGGACTCCCTGGTGTCTTCTATGCTTTTCTCAAGCCCAGATTGTATCTTTATGATTGTTGTTTTAAATTCTGGATCAGGTATATTACTTATATCTGTTTGGATTAGAGCCCTGGCAGTGACCTTTTCTTGTTCTTTCTTTTGGGATGAATTCCTCCTTCTTGACATTATGTGTAGGTCTCTGTCTTCTGTGTGTTAGGAAAGCCTGTTATGTTTCCTGTTCCTGAGAGCAATGGCTTTATGTAGAGGAGGTCATATACTGTGCAGAACCTGGACTTTAAGAAGGGTTTCTGGTGTATGTTGTGTGCACTCTGCTGCTGCATGCACTCTGGTGTATGTTGTGTGCACTTTTGGCTGCTTTTTCCCTCAGTTTCTCCTTGCCTGCAGTGGGTAGTGTTTGGACTTTGTACAGAATATGGTGGGCTTCAGCTAGGTGTGTTCTGATCTACTTATGAAAAGAGACCTGATATTTTCACTAGAACTTAAGCTTTACATCACTCTATGGTCAGTAGATATGGTATGTGTGGGGATTTGTGCTGGTTTTCTGTGGGAGGTGACCACTGCTCTGGTTCTCAGGCACAGTTGCTCAAGAAAAGCAGCACCTGCTTGGTGTAAGCAATTTATGTAGCTACTTTTGGTGCTATGCTGCTTACTGAAGTTATTTTATGCTAAGGAGTGGGGGGAGGGAAATGATGCCAGCCCCGTCCCTCATCCCCAGAAAGGGTATTTTGCACCTGCTGCTGACCAGAAAGCCCTCACAAAAGAGTGAAAAATCTCACCTCATATGTCTCAGGTGTCCCTCAGAATCCTGCCTTCACCCTGTCTCTGTCCAGGACATCTGTCTGTCTGGCAGTGCAGTGCACCTGTGTTCTATCCCAGGCAGGCCAGCTGAGTTTTAAAACTCCAAATTTTAGGGACCTGGAATGGTGCAGACCCACGCTGGCCTTCTGGAGGAGGGTCTCGCTGTGCTGGGACTGATGCAGATATGTCCCAGAAGAGCAGTCACACCAAAGCGCAGGGGGGTGGGGGCTGGTGTTTAGAGCAAAACACAGCAAAGAGTCAGTGTCCACATTAGCCACACCCTGTAGGTGTCTATTCACCTATGCTGAGGAGCAGGGGGAGATAATAACATCCACATGCTCTTTTGTCCCCTGAGTGGCAATGCCAACTCTCACAGATTCACTCCAAGAAGGAATTTTCTCTCCCAGCGCACCCCAGAAGATCCTCAGATGGTGCCTTCTGCCCCTTGGCTATCTATCCTTCATCACAGGAACACTGCACCACCCTCAGGGCTCCACACCAACCATTCCAGGGACCTCTAAAGCTCCAGTCTTTGAGCCCCACTGTTTGCAAAAACTCACAAAAATCAGACCCTCTTGTTTTCCCCATCAATGGCTCTCGGGAAGTGTTTTCCTTGTCTGATCTCCTATGCTCTCTCTCTCTCTCTCTGTCTCTCTCCCCATGACCAGGGATCCCTCCCTTCTACAGCACCTGTGATCTTTTTCTCCCCCAAATGATGTCTCTGCACCTCCTACCTTCCACAATGTGACCTCTTCTCACCTTCTAGTTGTGCAGTTTATTCTGTCAGTCCTCAGGTTAATTTCTTGGGTATTCAGAATGATCTGATATTTACCTAGTTGTGTTTGAGAGGCAAAACAAGCCTAGGGGCCTCCTCCTACTCCACCATCTTAGCTCCTTTCTCAGCAGCATATTTTCAAGGATATCATGGCTGCTGGTGTCTGAGCTATGTGGAATAGTAACCCTTGAAAACACATGTTTAAATCCTTCTCAGAGGTGCTTTTATGATTATCATCTCCAACAGCTGTCTTCTGTATCTTGCTATCAACATAACACATCTGGTTCTCCTGAAATATCTCATCCAAAGTTTTGGAGGATGGGAAGTCCAAAATTAGGGTGCTAGCACCATAGAGTTGTGGTGAAAACCCTCTTCTAGATTTCAGGTTTCTGACAGCCAACTTTAGTGTCCTCAAAAAGTGAAAGAGAACTATACAATGAAGTTCTAACTTTTGAAATTAATCTTTAAGTATGCTTGTTTTATTGAAACTTGGAATCATTTTTGAATCTCAAACAATGTGTTATTTCTCTGCATATTTCATTGATGTGTAATACAGTTTGGTCAAGAGCTCTTTGTGGGGTGCCTGGGTGGCTCAGTCAGTTAAGCGTCCGAATTCGGCTCAGGTCATGATCTCACGGTTTGTGAGTTCGAGCCCCATGTCGGGCTCTGTGCTGACAGCTCAGGGGCTGGAGTCTGCTTGGGATTCTGTGTCTCCCTCTCTCTCTGTTCCTCCCCTGCTCACACTCTGTCTCTCTGTCAAAAATATTTAAAAATGTAAAAAAAAAAAAGAGCTCTTTGTCTGTTTTGGTTTAACATTGCCTGATTTATAGAAGTCCTCCAAAAATACTTAAATTTTATATAGCATTTTTAAAAAAATTATACTTGGGGCGCCTGGGTGGCTCAGTTGGTGGAGCATCCAACGTCAGTTCAGGTCATGATCTCACAGTGAGTTCAAGCCCTGCATCAGGCTCTCTGCTGTCAGAGTGGAGCCCACTTCAGATCCTCTGTCTTCTAGCAAGTTTGATTATTATAGAGTATTGTTGTCTATATTCACCATGCTGTGCACTAGATCTCTAGGACTTATTTACTTATTTTGTAAGTTTGTACCTTAAACATCATTTGTACTGTCCCTCCATCATTTTACTCTGTTTTTATGAGCTTGTCTTATTTATACTATACATATGAGTAATATCATACAGTATTTGTCATTCTTATCTCTGACTTATGGTTATCTCACTTAGCATAGTGTGCTCAGAGTCCAAAAAATACATTCTTTATTATTGCATGTAGCCACTGAAAAGTTAAACTACTATTGATTGTGTGAATTCTTTTACATTTTACTCTCCAATAATACTTCCTGTGTCAATTTTCAGGAAAACATCTCAAAGATATTGACCTTTTATAATTTTCATCTTAATTATCTATATTAATTTTTCTTAGGATATATTTTATTCAACCTGCCTATTCTATGGCTTTAGAGTGAGAAGATGGCACAAGAAATAAGAACATTTATATGTAATTTTTTTCTAAGAGATGATTATTTTTCCTTCAAAATTTTGAGTTTATCAGTCATATCCCAATCTAAATATTTCTAAAACTTAGTAGTTTCAAAAATGCATTGGTTCATAATAAGTGATATATATGTATATATATGCATAGTGTGTCTGTGTATATGTTGGCCTGTATCTGATTAGGTACTATGCCATTGATCTTCCACGTTCTTCCAGGACTACTCTAAATTCCAGTGAAGGCTGTGGTGGGTACTTAAGTAAGAATAAGTTCATTCTCTCAGAGGTCCTTATTTAAAGGAGAGCAGCATGGAGTGCCTGGGTGGCTCAGTCAGTTGGGCATCCAATTTTGGCTCAGGTCATTATCTCATGGTTTGGGGGTTCAAGCCCGCGTCCAGCTCTGTGTTGACAGCTCAGAGTCTGCAGTCTGCTTTGGATTCTTTGTTTCCCTCTCTCTGCCCCTCACCCGCTCACTCTCGCTCTCTCTCTCTCTCTCTCTCTCTCAAAAGTAAATAAACATTAAAATAATAATAAATAATTTTTTAAAAATAAAGGAGAGCAGCACTATTGAAGCAGAAACACAGTTATTAATAGGCCCCCAACTTTATAAAAGGAAATTTCAAAGTTAAAGACTATAGCAATTATTCTATATAACAAAGAGAGTTGAAAATTTGAAGAGCTCTTACGTGCATTCCCTCACTTCAATACATAAAAGATTATTCTGTTTTATATTTCTATATATCATCATTTATTTTGCCTTGTATAGTCTATATATGTATATATTTTTTCTTTTTAAAAGAAATATTTATTTTTTGGAACAGCACAAGTGAGGGAGGGGCCGAGAGATGGGGACAGAGGATCTGAAGCAGGCTCTGCACTGAACAGGCTGACAGCAGTGACCCCGATGTGGGGCTTGATCATGACCTGAGCCAAAGTCAGACAGTGAACCGACTCAGCTACCCAGGTGCCCTGTATATAGTTTTTCTATCCAAATTTTATATATTATTTTTTATTTATGTTTTACATATTATTTATATATTATTATATATAAATTTTATATCTAAATGTGATCAAACATTTATAAGGTAACAAAGGCCTTTTAGATTAGTTATTATAAATATATATTTCTCAGATCACTCTAAGTCCTATTTGTCTGTGATAATTTCAAACAACATTGATCTCTCCCTTTCCTGGCTAATTCTGGAACTGACTGTCTATATCATGTATTTTAATTTTTTTATTATATTTGGTTGAGCATGTTGTTTTATACACGTGACTCTCGTTTTATAAACAATTTCATTTTTAAAATGTGTAGGCTTATTAATCTGGATCCTTTATGCATCTTGCCAAATAATGTTATAAAATGGTCGTTAGAGTTCAAGACCAGCACTGCAAATCTTATTCAACACATCATGTAGCTGAAATGCTATATATCAATGACAAGAAATAGTAACATAGTAGTCTTACAGTGTTAGTAACTAAAACACAGAAACCACAAAGTACATTAAAATCTTTTCTTATTTAAAATTGGATACTGATACTTGAGAGGGGAAAGAGAATAAAGGACAGTAAAAAGTAGTAGCTGGAGACCTGGGAATGCTTAAGAACCTTTTGGGGAGGTGGGTGGATAGCATTTATTGGCCATATATAATTTCACTTCTGAACTTAACACTTTATTTTAGATTTATTACCAAAACTACTTTATACTAATTGATTATAATAAGGCTTTTTACCTCCTCAGGCTCACAAATTATAGAGGAATTTTCTATGGGAACTGTGCAAGATTTGTAGCATAAAAGAAATAAGACATTATTTGAGAAAAATCTTGTCTGCATAGAATTAACTAAGTAGCAAAACTATAAGCTAAAGGGTGAATTAGGTTAGGGGATGAATTGGAAAGAAAATGACCTTAAGTCAATTATCTATTTTGGTCACCAGACGATATGAGGCCCAGAGTTAAGCTGGAGGGATATACACAGGACAGGAAAGAGAACTCAGGAAATGACTACACTGTATTGTCTTAATTTTTTTTATTTCTGAATGCCCTTTCACAAAAGAAAAACTTACTTTTGAGGTAAGGAAATGCACAGTATCTTTCTTTTGTATCCCACACAATACAAAACACAAACCAATCACATAATAGATGCTCAATATATAATAACAAAATAATAATATGCCTACCTCATAGGCTTATTGTGAGGATTAAATGAGCTAATGCATGCATAATGTTTAGAATGGTGCCTGGCACATGGTAAGAGAGCAATGTGTTTATTATTATCATTAACATCATCATTATTATTATTATTACTAATACTACTATTGTTAGCTTTCTTTGATTAAATCCTTTGCCTATGGAAGAATAAATATTGTCAAAATGTCAATACTACCCAAAGCTATCTACACATTCATTGCAATCCCAATCAAAATTGCACCAGCATTCTTCTCGAAACTAGAACAAGCAATCCTAAAATTCATATGGAACCACAAAACGCCCCGAGTAGCCAAAGTAATTTTGAAGAAGACCAAAGCAGGAGGCATCACAATCCCAGACTTTAGCCTCTACTACAAAGCTGTAATCATCAAGACAGCATGGTATTGGCACAAAAACAGACACATAGACCAATGGAATAGAACAGAAACCCCAGAACTAGACCCACAAACGTATGGCCAACTAATCTTTGACAAAGCAAGGAAAGAATATCCAATGGAAAAAAGACAGTCTCTTTCACAAATCGTGCTGGGACACCTGGACAGCAACATGCAGAAGATTGAAACTAGACCACTTTCTCACACCATTCACAAAAATAAACTCAAAATGGATAAAGGACCTGAATGTGAGACAGGAAACCATCAAAACCCTAGAGGAGAAAGCAGGAAAAGACCTCTCTGACCTCAGCCGTAGCAATTTCTTACTTGACACATCCCCAAAGGCAAGGGAATTAAAAGCAAAAATGAACTACTGGGACCTTATGAAGATAAAAAGCTTCTGCACAGCAAAGGAAACAACCAACAAAACTAAAAGGCAACCAAAGGAATGGGAAAAGATATTTGCAAATGACATATCAGACAAAGGGCTAGTATCCAAAACCTATAAATAGCTCACCAAACTGCACACCCGAAAAACAAATAATCCAGTGAAGAAATGGGCAGAAAACATGAATAGACACTTCTCTAAAGAAGACATCCAGATGGCCAACAGGCACATGAAAAGATGTTCAACGTCGCTCCTCATCAGGGAAATACAAATCAAAACCATACTCAGATATCACCACACGCCAAAATGAGGTGGCGTCAGAGTGGCTAAAATGAACAAATCAGGAGACTATAGATGCTGGCAAGGATGTGGAGAAACGGGAATCCTCTTGCACTGTTGGTGGAAATACAAACTGGTGCAGCTGCTCTGGAAAACAGTGTGGAGATTCCTCAAAAAATTAAAAATAGATCTACCCTATGACCCAGCAATAGCACTGCTAGGAATTTACCCAAGGGATACAGGAGTGCTGATGCATAGGGGCACTTGTATCCCAATGTTTATAGCAGCACTCTCAACAATAGCCAAATTATGGAAAGAGCCTAAATGTCCATCAACTGATGAATGGATAAAGAAATTGTGGTTTATATACACAATGGAATACTACGTGGCAATGAGAAAAAATGAAATATGGCCTTTTGTAGCAACGTGGATGGAACTGAGGAGTGTGATGCTAAGTGAAATAAGCCATACAGAGAAAGATACCATATGGTTTCACTCTTATGTGGATCCTGAGAAACTTAACAGAAACCCATGGGGGAGGGGAAGGGGAAAAAAAAGAGGTTAGAGTGGAAGAGAGCCAAAGCATAAGAGACTCTTAAAAACTGAGAACAAACTGAGGGTTGATGGGGGGATGGGAGATGGGTAATGAGGAGGGCACCTTTTGGGATGAGCACTGGGTGTTGTATGGAAACCAATTTGACAATAAACTTCATATATTGAAAAAAAAATCTTTTGCCTATATCCCTGTGAGTTTAAAGATGATTAAATTTGACTGTCCAACGTAATTAGAAGTTACCTTACAGTAGATGTAGACTCTAGCCTTAGCCTCAGAATTAAACTGGTCTTTTGAAAGAGGGATTAGGTTGGAAGGAGCATGGAGGTAAACTCTGACTACATCATCTGACATTGAGTGACCTCTTTGTGCTCCTTTATTTACTGAAAAGCTAGAAATACTGATAATTTTGAATCATTATCATCTCTGATGTTGACTGGCCTCTTTGTGCTATCTTATTTAGTGAAAAGCTAGAAATATTGATAATTTTGCATCATTCCCATCCTTCACAGCCCATTTCCAGGATCTTGATCCAATCATTTTATTCATGAGAAATTTTATTTAGAATGTAATTCTGATAGATAATAGTTCCAAATTTTACTTTTTACTTCTTTATTTAAATAAAATAGACTCTTCTGAAATGAATCACCTACAAATTTTTAAAAAGCATAATACATATGCTAAATGGCTTTTTGGACATTCTTTTATCTCCAGAGTGGCAATTTTTAATTTTTAACTCTGAAACACACACCTGTGTATCTTAGATATCAATAAATCAGAGGCTTTAGAAATGATTCTTTATTATTGTCCTCCATTCGTTGAAAATTAAATATTTGCTATCGAAAGTTTAAGGAATTTTTTAAGTTTATTTATTTATTTTGAGAGAGAGAGAGAGAAAGAGTGAAAGTGGGGGAGGGGCAGAGAGAGAAGGAGAGAATCCCACGCAAGCTCTGCACTGTCAGCACAGAGACCAACTCAGGGCTCCATCTCATGAAACCATGAGATCATGACCTGAGCTGAAGTCAAGAGTCAGACACTTAACCAACTGACCCACACAGCTCCCCCACAAACAGTGTGTAAATAGGAATATTTTTAAATGATTGACTACTAGAATAGGACATTTTTCAATAAAAGTTTCATCATTTATTCAAAATTTATCATTTTGGCTTTATTGAGATATAACTGGCCCATAACAGTGTATAGGTTAATGGTGTACAGCATAACTTGATACACATATATTGTGGAATGATTACCATAATAAGGTTAATATATTCATCTACTCACATAATTACTTTTTTTGTGTGGTAAGAACATTTAAGGTTTACTTTCTTAGCAACTTTCATGTATATAATACAGTATTATTAACTATAGTTGCAATGCTATACATTAGATCCCCATAATTTATTCATTTAATAGGTGGGACTTTTACTCTTTGACCAACATCTCCCCAGTTCCCCCACCTAGCAGCACCTGGCAACCACCAATCTACTCTCTGTTTTTATTTTAAAGTTTATTTATTCTGAGAAAAAAAGAAAGACAGCATGAGCAGGGGAGGTCCAGAGAGAGAGGGAGAGAGAATCCCAAGCAGGCTCTGTGTTATCAGTGCAAAGCTCTACACAGGGCTCAATCCCACAAACCATGAGATCATGACCTGAGCCAAAATCAAGAGCTGGATGTTTAACCAACTGAGCCACCCAGGTGCTCCCTAATCTGTTTTTATGAATTCAGCTCTTTAGATTCCACCTTTGAGATCACATAGTATTTATATTTTTCTGTCTGACATATTTCACTTAACATAATGTCCTCAAGGTCCAAATGGCAGATTTCCTTCATGTTTATGGCTGAATAATATTTGATTGTGTATATACACCACTTTTTCTTTTGTTTTTTTCTTTTCTAAATTTTATTTAAATTTTAATTAGCATACAGTGCAATATTAGTTTCAGGAACAGGATTCAGTAATTCATCACTCACATACCACACCCAGTGCTCATCACAAGTGCCCTCCTCAGTACCCATCACCCATATAGACTATCTCCCACCCACCTCCCCCTGTCAACCCAGTTTGTTCTCTATCATTAAATGTCTCTTGTAAGGGAAGAGACTGTCTTCCCTTTCTTCTCTTCCCCCACCTTCCCATATGTGCATCTGTTTTGTTTCTTAAATTCCACATATGAGTGAAATCACATGGTATTTGTCTTTCTCTGACTGACTTAGTTGGCTTAGCATAATACTTTTTAGCTCCATTCATGTCATTATAAATGGCAAGATTTCATACTTTTTAACAGCTGAGTAATATTCCATTGTATATGTACAACACATCTTCTTTATCCATTCATCAGTCGATGGACCTTTGGGCTCTCTCTATAGTTTAGCTATTCTGATAATGCTGCTATAAACACTGGGGAGCATGTACACTTTGAACCTGTATTTTTGTATACTTTGGAAAAATATCTAATAGTGCAATTGCTAGAACATAGGGTAGTTCTATTTTTAGTTTCTTGAGGAACCTCCATTCTATTCTCCCGAGGGGCTGTACCAGTTTGCATTCTCACCAACAATGCAAGTGTTCCGCTTTTTCTTCATGCATCCTCACCACGACCTATTGTTTCTTGTGTTGTTAATTTTAGCCATTCTGACAGCTATCAGGTGGTATCTCACCGTGGTTTTGATTTGTATTTCAGTGATGATGAGTGATGTTGAGCATATGTTCATGTGTGTGTTAGCAATCTGGATGTCTTTATTTAAAAAATGTCTGTTCATGTGTTCTGCTGATTTCTTAAATGAATTATTTGTTTTTCACGTATTGAGTTTGATAAGTTCTTTATAGATTTTTGGTATTAATCATTCATCAGATGTGTCATTTGCAAATATCTTCTCTCAATCCCTAGGCTACCTTTTAGTTTTGTTGATTGGTTCCTTCATTGTGAAGAAGATTTTATCTTGATGAAATCCAAATAGTTCAGTTTTGCTTTTGTTTCCCTTACCACCAGAGACATGTCTAATAAGCAGTGGTTACTGATGAGGTCAAAGAGGTTGTTGCCTGTACTCCCCTAGGATTTTTGTGGTTTCCAGCACCATTTGTTGAAGAGACTGTCTTTTTTCCATTGGATATTCTCTCCTGCTTTGTCAAAGATGAGTTAACCATATAGCTGTGGGTCCATTTCTGAGTTTTCTATTCTGTTCCGTTGAACAATGTGTCTGTTTTTGTGCCAGTACCATACTATCTTGATGGCTACAGCTTTGCAATAGCTTGAAAGCATGAATCGTGATGTCTCCAGCTTTGGTTTTCTTTTTCAGGATTGCTTTGACTATTTGGGGTCTTTTGTGGTCACATACAAATTTTGGCATTATTTGTTTGAGCTCTGAAAAAATTGCTGGTGTTATTTTGACAGGAATTGCAAAAACTGCTGGTGTTATTTTGATAGGGATTGCATTAAATGTGTAGATTGATTTGGGTAACATAGACATTTTAACAATGTTTGTTCTTCCAATCCATGAGCACAGAATGTTTTTCATTTCTTTGTGCCCTCCTCAATTTCTTTCATAAGTATTTTATACCTTTCAGAGAAAATGTCTTTTACCTCTTTAGTTAGGTTTATTCTTGAGTATCTTATTGTTTTTGGTGCAATTTGGGATTTATTCCTTGATTTCTTTTTCTGCTGCTTTTTTGTTGGAGTATAAAAATGCAACATATTTCTGTACATTGATTTTATATCCTACAACTTTTCTGAATTCATGTATGAATTCTAGAAATTTTTGGTGTAGTCTTTCAGGTTTTCTACATAGTGTGTCATGTCGTCTGTTAATAGTGAAAGTTTGATTTCTTCCTTGCTGATTTGGATGCCTTTTATTTTTTTGTTACAGGATTGTTGAGGCTAAGACTTCTGGTACTATGTTAAATAGTAATGGTGAGAGGGGACATCCTTGTCTTGTCCCAGACCATGGGGGAAACTCTCTCCATTCTTCCCCATTGAGAATTATATTAGCTCTGTGTCTTTTGTATATGGTCTTTATGACATTGAGATATGTTCCATCTATCCCTATTTTGTTGAGGATTTTTACCAAGAAAGGATGTTGTATTTTAGGGGCACCTGGGTGTTGGAGTGTCCAGGTCTTGATTTTGGCTCAGGTCATGATCTCACAGTTCGTGGGTTCAAGCCCTGCATCAGTCTCCAAGCTGAAAGTGCAGAGCCTGCTTGGGATTCTCTCTCTCTCCCTTTCCCTCTGCCCCTCCCCAACTCATGCTCAATTGCTCTCTGTCTCTCTCTCTCAAACTAGATAAACCTCAAAAAGTAATGGATGTTGTATTTTTCAAATGTTTTTTCTCCATCCATTGAGAGAATTGTATGGTTCTTAGCCTTTCTTTTTTAATGTGATGTATCACATTGATTTGTGAATATTCAACCATCCCTGCAGCCCAGAATAAAACCCATTTGAACATGGTAAATAATTCCTTAAATATACTGTTGAATTTGATTTACTAGTATCTTATTGAGAATTTTTGCATCCATGTTAATCAGGAATATTGGCCTGTAATTCTCCTTTTTAGTGGGGCTTTTGTCTAGTTTTGGAATCAAGGCCATTCTGGCTTTGTTGAATGGAATTGAAAGTTTTCCTTTCATTTCTATGTTTGGAACAGTTTCAAAAGAGTAGGTACTAACTCTTCTTCAGGTATCTGGTAGAATTCCCCTGGAAAGCCATCGGGCCCAGGACACTTGTTTGTTGGGAGATTTTTCATTACCACTTCAAATTCTTTGCTAGTTATAGGTTTGTTCAAATTTTCTATTTTTTCCTGTTTCAATTTTGATAGATTGTGAGTTTCTAGGAATTTGTCCCTTTCTTCCAGATTTCCCAGTCTATTAGGATATACTTTTTCATAGTATTCCCTTATAATTGTTTATATTTCTGTGCTATTGGTTGTGATCTCTCCTCTCTCATTCATGATTTTATATATTTGGGTCATTTCTCCTTTCTTTTTGATAAGTCTGGCTAGAGGTTTATCAATTTTTTTAATTCTTTCAGGGAACCATCCCTTAGTTTTGTTGATCTGTTCTACAGGGTTTGTGTTGTTGTTTCTATATCATTTATTTCTGGTCTAATACTTATTATTTCCCTTCTGATGACTTTAGGCTTTATTTGTTGTTCCTTGTAAAGCTTCTTTAGATGTAACGTTAGGTTGTGTATTTGGGACCTTTCTGGCTTCTTAAGATAGGGCAGACCTGCAATATACTTGCCTCTTAGGACTGCATCCCAAAGGTCATGTCACATTTTCATTTTCATTTGCTTCCATGTATTTTTAAAAATTGCTTCAATTTAGTAGTTTATTGATTCATTCTTTAGTAGGATGTTCTTTAACAGCTATGTATTTGATGGCTTTCCACATTTTTTCTTGTGGTTAACCAAGCATTGTGTTTGGAAAATATGCATGGTACAATCCTGGTCTTTTTGTATTTTGTGAGGCCTGATTTGGGACCCAGTATGTGACCTGTTTTGGAGAATGTTCCATGTGCATTCGAAAAGAATGTGTATTTCACTGCTTTGGATGACATGTTCTGAATATATGTTAAGTCCATCTGGTGCAGTGCCATTCAAAGCCATTTTTTTTCTTGTTGATTTTCTGTGTAGATGATCTACCCATTGTTGTAATAAGGGTTTTAAAGTCCTCTACAATTATTGTATTATTACCAATGATAATTTATATATGTTTGTGTTTGTGATTATTGATTTATATATTCAGGTGTTCCAAGTTGGGGACATAAATACTTGAAATTGTTAGGTCATCTTGATGGATAGATGCCTTAATTATTATATAATGCCCTTCTTCATCTCTTGTTACAGTCTTTGTTTTAAAATCTGTTTGTCTGAGATAAGTATTGCTACTCCAGCTTTCTTTTTATGTTCATTAGCATGATAGATGGTTCTCCATCCCCCCACATTCAACCTGTAGGTATCTTTAGGTCTAAAATATGTGTCTCATAGGCAGCATATACATGGATCTTGTCTTTTTTTATCCCTTCTGATACCCTATGTATTTTAACTGAAGCATTTAGTCCATTTATATTCAGAGTGATTTTGAAAGGTATGAATTTAGTGACATTGTGTTACCTGTAGAGTTGGTGTTCCTGGGTGATGTTCTCTGGTCCTTTCTAGTCTTTATTTCTTTTAGTCTTCTTTTTCTCCACTCAAAGAGTTCCCCTTAAAATTTCTTCCAGGGTTGGCTTAGTGGTCACAAACTCCATTAGTTTTTGTTTGAGAAAAATTTTACCTCTCCTTCTGTATTGAATGACAGCCTTGCTGGATAGAGTATTCTTGGCTGCATATATTTCCCATTCAGCCTGTTAAATATGTCCTGCCACTCCTTTTGGGCCTGCCAAGTTCCTGCGGACAAATCTGCTGCAAAATTTATCTGTCTTCCATTGTAAGTAAAGGGCTTTTTCCCTTACTGCTTTCAGGATTATTTCCTTGTCTGTATATTTTGTGAAACTGATTATTATAATTCTGGTGATGGCCAGCTTTTGTTAAATTTAATGGGAGTTCTCTGTGCTTGTGTATTTTGATGTCTGTGTTCTTCCCCAGATTAGGAAACTTTTCAACTATAATTTGCTTACATAATCCTTCTGCTCCCTTTTCTTTGTCTTCATCTTCCAGGACTATTATGATATGAATGTTATTATGTTTTAATAAGTTGTCGAGTTCCCGAGGCCTGCCTTCATGATCCCTGACCTTTGTTTACCTCTTCTTTTCAGCTGCATTATTTTCCATAATTTTATCTTCAATATCACTAATTCACTCCTCTGCCTCGTCCATCCTCATTTTTATGGCCTCCATTTGGGTTTGCATTGTGGTTATAGCATTTTTAATTTGGGTCTGCAGAAAGGGGTTCTCTGGTGTCTTCTATCTTTTTTTCTAGCCAAGCTAGTATCCTTATAATCATTATTTTAAATTCAAGTTCAGACATCTTACTTATATCTACATTAATTAAATGTCAGCCGTCACTTCTTCCTGTTCTCTCTACTGAGGTGAATTACTCCAGCTAGACCAACACCAAACCATTTTGAACACCTAGGAAATTGATCTGAGGATTAACGCAACAATCTGCATAACTTGAGCCACAGAACTTGGCAGGCATGTGGTGCACAGTGGTGGAGGGGACTGTGCAAGAAAAGCACTCCTCTTGAAAGTTGCTGTAGAGAAAGAGAGAGAAAGAATGAAAACCCTCGGAAGGGACTGAACAAGAAATTTGTTCCCCAAACCATTGACAGGAAGAAAAGAGAGTCTTTCAATACTATCTGTATTGTATAAAGAGTGGAGCACAGAGTCTGAAGGTTCAGAGCTCAGTGTCTGGAGGTGCTTTGGTGAGGAAGCAGGGTGAATCCCCAGAAGCAGGCAGTGCAGTTGGAGGGGTCCTTGTGCCATATGAGGAGAAAAGATTTCCTTGCTTAGGGTGCATTTGGTAGAAGCAATACAGACTCCCAGCAGGCAAGGGTCTCATTGGACCCCAGAGAGCAGCCACATTTGCTAGTATTGGGACAAAGACGCTAGAGTGCAGCAAAACTTTGTGTCGTCTGTGTTGTGATTTGGCATAATCTCTGAACCTCTGCCATGCATGATCACATGAATATTTTCTGGGGCAAGCCAGCACCCACCATTGCTCAGTGAGACCCTCCCCCAGAGAGTTGGCATGCCTCCAAGCCACAGGGGTCTCTGAAGTGTACAGTTTTGAAATATAACCCCATCTGAGATAAAATGGGAGGGAGGTGCCACCTTACAGGCAGTTTGGACATGAACCAGGTAAAGGCAGGGAGTGGACAGAGGCCTGAGACAAAGGAGGAGTGCTTGATCACTGGGTCACTGACAGACGGAAGTTCCTGCGCCAGAGACAAGGAAGCTGGGTGAAGGCAATTCCACCTCTCCCATGTGCGCACACACACTGATCCACCCCCGTAAGCTAAGTAGCGCCAAATAGTGGAGAACAGAGCCATACACCAAGCCCTACCCAACTACACCCTCCAAGTACAATGCACAGAAGACCAGTACATATCACTCCACCTCCTTAGTGTACGGACTATAGAATGCTTCATAGTTTCAGTTCTTCGGGAAACTGGATGTAACTTCATTCGGGTTTCATTCTGTTTTCTGGATCATTTGTTTGTTCATTTTCTTGGCTTCTGCTTTTCATTAAATTATTTTCTTTTTTCTTTCTTTTCTTTCTTTCTTTATTACATAAAGAGAAATTTACAGAAAGAGTAAAATGTTTTTTTACTTTATTTTTAATTTTTTTTAAGTTTATTCATTTTTGAGAGACAGAGTGAGACAGAGCATGAGCAGGGGAGGGGCAGAGACACAGGAAAACACAGAATCCAAAGCAGGCTCCAGGCTCTGAGTTGTCAGTACAGAGCCCGATGCAGGGCTTGAACTCACGGATTGTAAGATCATGACCTGAGCCGAAGTTGGGCACTTAACTGACTGAGCCACCAAGGTACCCCTGTTCTTCACTTTATTTTTAAATTTTTATTTGATTTTACTTTCTTTCTTTTATTCTATTTTATTATATATATTTTTTAATTTTTAAAATTTCCCTACCATTTTATTCTTTCCTTTTCCTTTTTCTCTATTCTGCCAAGCTTCATTCAACAAGCAAACCAAAACACACCTGAGGTCTAGCTCCCTTTATTTGATTTTCTGCTTTGTTTTTAATTTTTTTAATTCTTAATTTTTATTTTACTAATTTTTTCTTCTTCAAAAATGACAAAATGAAAGAATTCACCCTAAAAGAACAGAAATAAATGACAGCCAGAGCCTTAATCAACACAGATGTAAGTAAGACATATTAAATAGAATTTAAAACCACGATAATAAGAATACTAGCTGGGGTTGAAAAAATCATATAAGTCACCAAGAATTCCTTTCTTGGGAAATAAAATAAATAAAATCCAGTCAGGCCAAAATTAAAATTGCTATAACCAAGAAGCAATCTCAAATGGATGCCACAATGGCAAGGATGAACAGATTAGAGAAGCTAATCAGCAATATACAAGATAAAATTATGTAAAATAATAAAGCAGAAAAAAAGAGGGAAACAAAGGCAAAAGATCATGACAAAAGACTTAGATTACTCAGTGACTTATTAAAAAGAAATAACATCCAAATCATAGAAATCCCAGAAGATGAAGAGAGAGAAAAGGGACAGAAGGATTATGTGAGCAAATTATAGTGGAAAACTTTCCTAATCTGGGGAAGGACACAGACATCAAATCCAAGAAACACAGAGAACTCCCATTTGATTCAACAAAATCTGACCATCACGAAGGCATATCATAATCAAATTCACCAAATACACTGTCAAGGAAAGAATTATGAAAGCAGCAAGGGAAAAATAGTCCTTAACCTAAAAAGGAAAAGAGATGAGGTTCACGGCATATCTGTCCACAGAAACGTGGCAGGCCATAAAGGAGTGCCAGGATATATTCAACATGCTGCGTTGGAAAAATATACAGTTAAGAATTATTTACCCAGCAAGGCTGTCATTGAAAATAGAAGGAGAGATAAAGAGTTTCCCAGACAAACAAAAACTAAAGGAGTCTGTGACCACTAAACCACCCCTGCAAGAAATTTTAAGGGGGACTCTTTGAGTGCAGAAAAGAGAAAACAAAATAAAAAAGACCAAAAGCAAGAAATACTAGAAAGAACCAGAGAACATCACTAGAAACACCAACCTTACAGGCAACACAATGGCACTAAATTCATATCTATCAATAATTACTCTAAATACAAATGGACTAAATGCTCCAATCAAAAGACATAAGGTATCAGAATGGATAAGAATAAAAAGACCCATCTATATGCTGCTTACAAGAGACTCATTTTAGACCTAAAGACATGTGCAGATTGAAAGTAAGGGTATGGAGAACCATCTGTCATGCTAATGGTCATCAAAAGAAAGCAGGAGTAGCAATACTTATATCAAACAAACTAGATTTTAAAACAAAGACTGTAACAAGAGGTGAAGAAGGGCATTATATCATAATTAAGAGGTCTACCCACCAAGATCTAAAAATTGTAAATATTTATGCCCCCAATTTATTTTGTCAAATGCTTCCTCTGCATCTATTGAGAGGATCATATGGTTCTTATCCTTTCTTTTATTGATGTGATGAATAACGTTAATTGTTTTGCGGAAATTGAACCAGCCCTCCATCCCAGGTATAAATCCCGCTTGGTCATGGTGAATAACTTTTTTAATGAATTGTTGGATCCGGTTGGCTAATATCTTGTTGACGATTTTTGCATTCATGTACATCAGGGAAATTGGTCTATAGTTCTCCTTTTTAGTGTGGTCTCTGTCTGGTTTTGGAATCAAGGTAATGCTGGCGTCATAGAAAGAGTTTGGAAGTTTTCCTTCCATTTCTATTTTTTGGAACAGTTTCAAGAGAATAGGTGTTAACTCTTCCTTAAATGTTTGGTAGAATTCCCCTAGAAAGCCATCTGGCCCTGGACTCTTGTTTTTTGGCAGATTTTTGATTACTAATTTGATTACCTTTCTGGTTATGGGGCCGTTCAAATGTTCTATTTCTTCCTATTTCAGTTTTGGTAGTGTATACGTTTCTAGGGATTTGTCCATTTCTTCCAGATTGCCCATTTTATTGGCATATAATTACTCATAATATTCTCTTATTATTGTTTTTATTTCTGTTGTGTTCGTTGTGATCTCTCCTCCTTCATTCTTGATTTTATTTATTTGGGTCCTTTCCTTTTTGCTTTTGATCAAACTGGCTAGTGGTTTATCAATTTTGTTAATTCTTTCGAAGAACCAGCTTCTGGTTTCATTGATCTGTTCTACTGGTTTTTTTGTTTGTTTGTTTTTTGTTTGTTTCTTTTGATTTTGATAGCATTAATTTCTGCTCTAAACTTTATTATTTCCTGTCTTCTGCTGGTTTTGGGTTTTATTTGCTGTTCTTTTACCAGCTCCTTAAGGTGTAAGGTTAGGTTGTGTATCTGAGATCTTTCTTCCTTCTTTAGGAAGTCCTGGATTTCTAGATACTTTCTTCTTATGACCGCCTTTGGTGCGTCCCAGAGGTTTTGGGTTGTGGTGCTATCATTTTCATTGACTTCCATATACTTTTTAATTTCTTCTTAAACTGCTTGGTTAGCCTATTCACTCTTTAGTAGGATGTTCTTCAGTTTCCAAGTATTTGTTACCTTTCCAAATTTTTTCTTGTGGTTGGTTTCGAGTTTCATAGCATTGTGGTCTGAAAATGCACACAGTATGATCTCGATCTTTTTGTACTTACTTAGAGCTTATTTGTGTCCCAGTATATGGTCTATTTTGGAGAATGTTCTATGTGCACTGGAGAAGAATGTATATTCTGCTGCTTTAGTATGAAATGTTCTGAATATATCTGTTAAGTCCATCTGGTCCAGTGTGTCTTTCAAAGCCATTGTTTCCTTGTTGGTTTTTTTATTAGATGATCTGTCCATTGCTGTGAGTGGGGTGTTGACGTCTCCTACTATTATGGTATTACTATCGATGGGTTTCTTGATGTTTGTGATTACTTGATTTATATATTTGGGTTCTATCACATTTGGTGCATAAATGTTTACAATTGTTAGGTCTTCTTGGTCTATAGATCCCTTGATTATGATATAATGCCCTTCTGCATCTCTTGATACAGTCTTTATTTTAAAATGTAGATTGTGTGATATAAGTATGGCTACTCTGGCTTTCTTTTGTTGACCATTAGCATGATAGATGGTTCTCCATCCCCTTATTTTCAATCTGTAGGTGTCTTTATAAAGGTCTAATTTGGGTCTCTTGTAAACAGCATATAGATGGGTCTTGTTTTCTTACCCATTCTGTTACCCTATGTCTTTTGATTGGAGCATTGAGTCCATTGACGTTTAGAGTGAGTACTGAAAGATATCAATTTATTGCCATTATGATGCTTGTAGTGTTGGAGTTTCTGGTGGTGTTCTCTGGTCCTTTCTAATCTTTGTTGCTTTTGGCATTTATTACATACATTTTTTTTTCATCTTTTGTCCCCTCAGAGAGTCCCCCTTAATATTTCTTGCAGGGCTAGTTTAGTGGTCACATCTCCTTTAATTTTTGTTTGTCTGGGAAACTTTTTATCTCTCCTTCTATTTTGAATGACAGCCTTGCTGGATAAATAATTCTTGGCTGCATATTTTTCTGATTCAGCACACTGAATATATCCTGCCACTCCTTTCTGGCCTGCCAGGTTTCTGTGGCTAGGTCTGCTGCAAACCTGATCTGTCTTCCCTTGAAGACCATTGGGTTAGGGACTTTTTTCCCTTGCTGCTTTCTTGATTCTCTCCTTGCCTGAGTTTTTTGTGAATTTGACTATGATATGCCTTGTTGATGGTCAGTTTTTGTTGAATCTACTGGGAGTCCTCTGTGCTTCCTGGATTTTGATGTCTGTCTCTTTCCTCAGGTTAGGAAAGTTTTCCATTATGATTTGCTCACATAACCCTTCTACCCCTATTTCTCTCTCTTCCTCCTCTGGGACCCCTATAATTCGGATATTGTTCCTTTTTAATGAGTCACTGATTTCTCTGATTCTTAAATAATGCTCTTTTGCCTTAATCTTCCTTTTTTTCTGCTTCATTATTCTCTATAAGTTTGTCCTCTATATCACTGATTCTCTGTTCTCCCTCATCCATCCTTGCCAGCGCTGCATCCATCCATGATTGCAGCTCAGTTATAGCATTTTTAATTTCATTCTGGCTATTTTTTACTTCTTTTATCTCTGCAGAAAGGGATTCTAGTCTATTTTTGACTCCAGCTAGTACTCTTATTATCGTGATTCTAAATTCTGGTTCAGACATCTTGCTCGTGTGTGTGTTGGTTAAATCCCTGGCTGTCGTTTCTTCGTGCTCTTTCTTTTGGGGTGAATTCCTTCGTTTTGTCATTTTGAAGGAGGAAAAGGAATTAATGAGGTAGGAAAATTGAAATTAAAAAAATTAAAATTAAAAAAATATTAAAATTAAAAATTAAAAACACACCCACACAAAGTCGAATAGATGATGCTAGATATTAAGTGTGTTTTGGTCTGGGTGTAGAAAGTGGTTTGACAGATTAGAGAAACAAACAAAAAAAAGAGGGGGAGAGAGAACAAAAAAAAGAAATCGCTTGAGAATTTGAAAAAATGAATACACTAACGTAGACTAAAATACACAAAAGTAGAGAATATAGTAGAAAAATTATAGAAAAATATTTTTAATAAAAATTAAAAGGAAATATGAATTTTTTAATTTTTTTTATTTAAGAAAAAAGAAAAGAAATGAAAAAGAGAAAAAAGATAAAAAGAGATAAAAGAAAAAGACAAAAGAAAAGAAATCGTTTGAAAATTTGATAAAGTGAATACACTGTAGTAGACTGAAATAAAATGATGGGAGCAAGATAGAATTTGAAAAAATTTACATAAAAGCAAAAAATATAGTAATAAAAATTAAATAAAAATATTTTAAAAGAAATTGAAAGTAAAATGAAGTTTTTCTCTTTCTGCATTCAAGAAAAAGAAAAGAAATGAAAAAGAGGGTAAAGAAAAAGACAAAAAAGGAAATTGTTTGAAAATTTGAAAAGGTGAGTACACTGAAATAGACTAAAATAAAGTGATGGAAGTAAAGTAGAATTTGAAAAATTTACACAAAAGTAAAAAAATAGTAATAAAAATTAAAGACAGATATGTTTAATAAAAATTGAAAATAAAAATGAGTTTTTTCTCTTTCTGTATTCAAGAAAAAGAAAAGAATTGTAAAAGAGAAAAAGGAGAAAGAAAAAAAAATTGAATAGATGAACCTGCTAACAGATTGAAGTAGGACTGCAATTGCTTTGTTTTCCCCTAGAGGTCAGTCCATGTAGCTCTTTATAGTGCATAAATTAAGCCGGCAGTGAGGTTTGTGTTCTTGAAGAGCGAAGTTGGCTGAGTTGGGCAGGGATCGGTGTAACAGCTCCGCTCTCCCCTAGATGGCACTGCTAGCCTACTGGGGTGGATTGTTGTGGTGCTCATCAGTGCGTATGCACGGGAGCAGTGAAAATGGCGCCACCCAGCCACCCAGTCTGTTGTCCCAGATCAGCAATCGCTCACCTGTCCTCTGTCTTCAGCTCTCGTCCACTCCCCGCTTTTCCACTATCCGTGACCAGATCCCAGGCAGCACCTCTCTCCCAAGTTTTGTCTCAGATGCGGCTATTTTCCCTGGCCTCTTACTTCCGAAGGACTGCGGCTTTCACCCGCTCCACCCCTCTGTAGGAGGGTCTCACCGAGCGATGGCCAAATGAGCAATGGCCAAATGTCAGCTGCACCCAGGAACACCTGCTGGATCCTGCTCTTGTTGGTGCCCTGAGACTGCATCCAGGTGCCAGCCCACCTCCGAAAATAATCACGAGACAGTGTAGCCTCAGTGTTTCAGGGACCATGGAAAATCACAACACACATCTGACACCAGGCTTCACCCTCAACAACCTTGCCTCAGCACCAGCAAATGTGGCTGCCTTCCGGGGTCTGCTGGGACCAGATGGCTTCAACAGTCTCTACCAAATGTCCTTCCAGCAGTGGAACCGCTTTTCCCCATGTGGACTGAGAACCTCCCGGACCCCACTCTGTTCCTGGGGCTTCACCTTTCCAACCAGAGCACCACCAGTTCTCGTGCTGCGGAGTTGCAGCCTTTGCACTCCCCTTGTTTACAGTCTTAATGGAATTTAAACCCTCTCCTTTCTCCTTTTTCCCTTTTTAGTTTAGTTCCTGCAGCTGTTTCCAATTTTCCACTTTCTCTCCAGCTGCTTTTGGGGAGGGGTGCTTTTCCCGTATGTTCTGCCCCTCCCCAGTCTCCATCCTCTCTCTGCCCACAAAAGCAGTTCCCTACCTTTCAGGGCTTCTTGCTCCCCAAGTTCAGCTCTTCGTGTCGCATACCTGCTGAATTCTGTGGTTCAGGTTGTGCAGATTGTTGTGCTAATCTTCCAATCGGTTTTCTAGGTATGTAGGATGGTTTAGTGTTGGTCTGGCTGTATTTCACAGATGCAAGACACACAAAAAACTTCCATGCTGTTCTGCCATCTTGGCTCCTCCTGGTAGACACTTTTCTAAAGAAGACATCCAGATGGCTAACAAACACATGGAAAGATGCTCAACATCACGCATAATCAGGAAAATACAAATCAAAACCCCAATGAGATACCACCTCACACCTGTCAGAATAGCTAAAATTAACAACTCAGGCAATGGCAGATGTTGGTAAGGATGTGGAGAAAGAGGTACACTTTTGCAGTGATGGTGGGAATGCAAACTTGTGCAGCCACTCTGGAATACAGTGTGGAGGTTCCTCAAAAAATTAAAAATACAACTACCCTATGACCCAGAAATTTATCTGGGTATTATCAAGGTATTTATCCACAGATACAAATATGCTGATTCAAAGGGGCACATCCACCCCAATGTTTGTAGCAGCACAATCAACAATAGCCAAAGTATGGAAAGAACCCAAATGTCCAACTGATGAATGGATAAAGAAGAATATATATATATATATATATATATATATATATATTAGAATATTACTTGGCAATCAAAAAGAATGAAATGCTGACATTTGCAACAACTTGGATGGAACTAGAGTTTATTATGGTAGGCAAAATAAGCCAGAGAAAGACAAATATCATATTATTTAACTCATATATGGAATTTAAGAAACAAAACAGGTGAACATGTGGGAAGAGAAGCAAAAATAAGATAAAACCAGAGAGAGATATAGAAATCATAAAACACTCTAAATACAGAAAATAAACTGAGGGTTGCTGGCAGGGTGTTTGGTCAGGGGATGAGCTAAATAGGTGATGGGCATTAAGGAGGCCACTTGTTGGGAAGAGCACTGGGTGTTATATGTAAGTGGTGAATCACTAAATTCTATCCCTGAAACCATTACACTATATGTTAACCAACTTGGATTTAAATAAAAAATAATAATAACAATTTTTTAAATCAAATAAAGGAAGCTATATCCTACATGTGTTTTGGTCTACTTGCTAAATGAAACTTGATAGAAAAAAAGAGAAAGAGAAAAGGAGAGAAAAATTAAAAATTAAAAAAATTAAAAATAAAAATATCATAAAATAATAAAATTAAATTAAAAATTTGGTCTTTCTGTATCCAAGAAACAAACGAAAACAACAATGACAACAACATAAACAAAAACAGAAGCAACAACAAAATTAACAAATGAACAAAGAAAAAAACACATATGAACCTAGATCCAGTTTTTCCTAGAGCTGAAACTTTGTAGCACTATGTATAGTAGACTAAGCACGTAGAAGGGATTTGTGCTGGTCTTCTGGGTAAGAGCTTGCTGCTCTGGTTTTCCAGTCAATTTACCCTAGTGGAGATGTGCCTTTAGGGTGCAGGGAGCAGGACTTGTTGTAACGGCTACACTTGGTGGCATTGTTTAGATCACTGGGGTCAATCCTTGTTGGGCTAATGGTGAAAATGGCCTTGCCCTGCTCTCTATTCTCCAGAGCTGGATGTTCTCACACTCACACAGGATCAGTCAACCCTCCTGTGTCTCCCACTTCCATCAGCTCAGAGCTGTCCACCTACCAGGCAGCGTCTCCCTCTAGAGTTTTATCTCAGGTGCAGCAGTGTTTCAAAACCCCACCCTTCAGAGACTTCTGAGGTTTGGATACTCAGTGATCCTCTTGTTGGGGACGAGGCAGTCTCGCAGCACTGTGGTTGAGGCTGGCTTGTCACAGGAAATGGTTGTGCACCCGTGCAGTGACAGCAGCTCAGAGTTGATGGTAAATCACAACACACAGCTGGTGCCAGTGTTTTCTGTCCTCAGCCTCTGTCCTTGTTCCTATTCAGGTGAATGGGGCAGCCTGATGTTACCTGCTGGGTCTTTTGCCCATGGAGAGGCCATATCACCTCTACCAAATGCATTCCACGCAGGGGAACCACCTCCAAATGTGACGTAGGGAATCCTCAGACCACACTCTTCGCTCCCAGGATTCTGCCCTACATCCTCATCAGAACACCACCAGGCACTGATCTCTGAAACTTCAGACTCTGTGCTCCGCTGTTTATAAAAAACTGGCAGTATTGAAGCCCTGTCTTTTGGGAACAGTTTTCTTGTGTAGTCCCCTACATGTGTTTTCATTTTCTCTCTACTTGCTTTCAGGGTGCTTTCTTGTGCAAACCCAATATGTTGCTCTCTCCCCTGCTCTATCTTTCTCCTCTCCATGAAAAGGGCTCCCTTCCCTCTGTGGAGTCACAGCTCTTCTCTCCCCCAATTCACCTGTCCACACAACGTACCTGCTACATTCTCTCCCTCAAATTATACAGATTGTTCTGTTAATCCTCAGATTGATTTCCTAGGTGTTCAAAATGGTTTCATGTTGATCTAATTTGTTTGAGGGATGAGACATGCCTAGGGTCTCCTTACTACTCTGCCATCTTAGCTCCCAACTTTTTCTTTAATAATACTGATATGTCTATAAAAATGACAAAGTTCTATAGTTCTGAATTTTGATTATTCAATATATTATATATACTAAAAAGGATAAATGTATCCTCATGAAAAACTAATTGTGATATCATTGTTACCTTAAATTTTGATCTTATAAAATAATTTTTTATAACGTTGGTAGAAATTAAAGATCTAAACATGAATTTAGCATTTAACCCTTAAAATGATAAAGTAATGAAAATATAAAGGGATGGAATAAAATGTTATCCAAGTGTTAAAACAAAATTTGATTCCTCATATAATAAACATCATTTGGGGTGCCTGGGTGGCTCAGTTGGTTAAGCATCTGACTCTTTGTTTCAACTCAGGTCATGATCTCACAGTTCATGAGTTTGAGCCTGGCAACAGGCTCCACACTGTCAGGGCAGAGCCTGCTTGGGATTTTCTTTCTCCCTCTCTGTCTGCCACTCACCCACTAGCTTGATCTCTCTGACAATAAATAATATACTTTAAAAAAATTTTAAACCAACATCATTTAACCTGTAAAACTGAAATACTAAAAACAATTTCTCTAAATTGGACACTTAATTATATATAATGTTAACTTGTTAATAGGAATTTATAAAACATTTATATGTTAAGGAATATACCAACTAATTTTAGTTTCAAAACAATTAAAACTCCCTTCTCAATTTTTACTCAAGTATAGTTATCTACCTCAGACTGTCCATTTTGAATCTGTTGATGTATGGATGTCACCCAAGATTGAATCAATGATTAAATTAATTCTAGATCTTTTGGTGCCCAACTATAGAAAAGATAAAGAGATGAAGCAGCAAACTCTATTAATATGACATATCATGTGCACCAATTATTGGAAATTCTGATGAAAATGAATAGGTTAAGGGATGGGAGGGTATATATACACATACACATGCAAAGAGTTTGTTGCCATAGTCTCTATTTTAAAAATGTCATTGTGAGTTGTTTCAAATCTTGATCAGTCAAGTCATTAGAATGAGCTGGAGAACAGTGACTTTTGCCATAAGTGAAACAAATTTTGTGGTAATACAAGAGAGATTTAAGTTAGCCTAAAGTGCTTTCCACTGTTGAGTAATTTCAAAAGAAAATTAAGTCCATAGCTATTCCCTACATCCATATCCTAGAAGGACATACACATTTTCCTGCTGGATATGCCCCATGATTCTTTATGAATCCCAACACTTTTCCTTTCAAAAAAAATTAAGAGTCTCTCATTTATAAAAAGTTGTATTTCCAAGCAAAAAGTATCCTAATACTGTATAAAAAACTTGGTAAGGAAATGATGTAAGTAGTGACTAGAATTATGACATAGTGAACATTCTTTTACATCAGTGTTACCAAGGATTTGTGAAACACAACAGTACACTTCATTTGGAAGACTTGCCTAGCTCCAAGAGGTTCTCTCTTGAGTAGCCTCTTTCTCCACCTTCAAAAGAATCATATTTTTCTTTCTGATTTTTGTCCAAGGGTTTATGGAATCAAGAATCTGGACTAATCTACTATATTTTATCACTTGTAGCCATCTACACATGAAGTATTTGAATCTGGAAAGTATTTTAAGTTTAAAGGTTTGGGTTTGAAGCTTTACATTATGCTTAAGATATTTGGTTTTAGTATCTAAGTTAAGGTAAATAGCTATGTTCCTATCCTTTTTAATAGGATCTAGTTAATTCTTACAGCCTTCTAATCCATATAGTCTTATTTGACCGTTAACATCATAGATTGGAAATTAACCAAACTTGATCTGAGTCGATCAAATGACGAATGACTTGTTTAACTAGACCATTCTTCACACTGTGAAATAGAGCTATCTTCACTTGTTTTCATGAGTGAAGAGTGAACAAATCTGTGCACTCTATATTTCATATATTTTTATTTGTGAAAATCAATGATTATTTTGAAATGTTTCCATAAAACAATATCAGTTAAGTAAACATTTTCGGAGAGAAAAGTTATCTAAAATGGCTTTGCCAAGGACTATTTCATCAGGTTTTGTCATTTAAAATCACTACTTTGACTTAATTTGTTTAATCTTTCACTTTTAGAAACATCACTTACTGTAAAAGTCAATCTTTTTAGACATGGCTGAACATGGACTTGCACCTACTCTTACTGAAATACCTCCTATAGTTCCAGTTATCAATGGAGACTCCATGCAACAGGTAAGGATAGTTTTGCTTAATTTTTCATTATAACTGGACAATTTTTTCTTGAATCCAGTATTGGCTTTTATTTAGAAAAAGTGTGTCATTTTTATGTTTGGTCATTTAGTTCACAAGTTTCCAGTCTTTTCACCAACATTGATTAATCTTACTTGTAGACCCTTTAAAATCCTTTTAGAGACATTTAACATTACCTTAGGCCACATATAACCTCTTTTTAGGTTGCTTTAGCTGTTTTTTCAGTCTCCCTCGATCAGCTCAAAACTCCTGGTGTTGAAAGTTTATACTATCCACAGACAGTATCTTCTGAAGAATAGTTTAAAAATATGACTCTAGGGCACCTGGGTGGCTCAGTCGGTTAAGCATCCGACTTCAGCTCAGGTCATGATATTGCGGTTCACGGGTTCGAGACCCACATCGGGCTCTGTACTGACAGCTCAGAACCTGGAGCCTGCTTTGGTTTCTGTGTCTTCCTCTCTCTCTGCCACTCCCCCCACCCACGGTCTGTGTGTCTCTTTCTCTCAAAATGAATAAATATTTTAAGAAATTTAAAAACATGACTCCAAAGCAGACTAAACTTTTTTCATACTCATTCACAGCTGTGAGTTCAACTTTCTAATATTTAAAAGTTACATTTTGAGCTGCAATGACTTCTACCTACAGGACTGGTTTCAAGAAAGAAAGAGTGTGGTTTACATTTGACAATTATTCACTTAAATTTTTTTAATGTTTATTTTTTAAAGAGAGAGACAGAGACAGAGCGTGAGTGGGAGAGGGGCAGAGAAAGAAGGAGACAAGAATCTGAAGCAGGCTCCAGGCTCTGAGCTGTCAGCACAGAGCCCGACATAGAGCTCAGAACCATGAACTGCAATATCATGAGCTGAAGTCAGGCACTTAGCCCACTGAGCCACCCAGGGGCCCCTAACATTTATTCATTTAAAGCAACCTATTCAAGGGGCACGTGGGTGGCTGAGTCACTTGAGCTTCTGACTCTTGATTTCAGCTCATGTCACAATCCTGAGGTCGTGGGATCAAACCCTGCACTGGGCTCCTCCCTGGGTGTGGCGCCTGCTTGGGACTCTCTCTCTCCCTCCCTCTAAAATAAAATATAAAATAATTTTTTAAAATCTATTCAAGAAAAGTCTTATCTACATACACAATGTGAAAAGATCACTTAACTTTTCTTTGGAGTTCAAAAAAAGTAAATAATTGTACTTCTGGCTTATACATTGGCTTGACATCACCGTATCAAAAGGAACTGAGATAAAAATGACCATATTGAAATTAAAAGTCCTTTTTTACTAGATGGAGAATTATCATCTGGACACGACTGTTGGAACACAGTATACTACAAATTATTCACAAATGATGACTCATCCCAAGAGATATACAAGATGGACTTCTTGTCCACAATACTGGATACAACAAGTATGTCTGAATTTTACCATCAGACAAATTTTGTTTTCTGTTTTTCTTTTTTTGCAGGGTTTTTTACTGGAGAGTGGGTGTTGGTCTTTCCATGTCAATGCACCTATTTTCTATGACTTTATTAAGTTTCACTTGGGTGGGAAAGGACCCATTACTTAGGGATATTGAATTTCTCCTAAGTCCCCATTGATCCAATTGTACTCTTCTTCTTGAGCATTTCAAAACTTCAATAATTAGTGAGTCTGAATATTTCTCAAAATAAAAATAATGAACCTCCATACTGTTTTCCAGAGTGGCTGCACCAGTTTGCATTCCCACCAACAGTGGAAGAGAGTTACACTTTCTCCACATCCTCACCAACACCTGTTTTTTTTGTGTGTTGTTAATTTTAGCCATTCTAACAGGTGTGAGGTGATAACTCATTACAGTTTTGATTTGTATTTCCCTGATGATGAATGACGTTGAGCATCTTTTCATGTGTCTGTTGGCAATCTAGATGTCTTCTTTGGAAAAATATCTATTCATGTCTCCTGCCCATTTTTTAAATATAATTTATTGTCAAACTGGCTTACATACAACACCCAGTGCTCATTCTAACAAGCGCCCTCCCCAGTGCCCATCACCTGCTTTCCCCTCTCCCCACCCCCATGAACCCTCAGTTTGTTCTCTGTATTTAAGAGTCTCTTTATGGTTTGCCTCCCTCCCTCTCTGTTTGTAACTATTTTTTCCCCTTCCCTTCCCCCATGGTCTTCTGTTAAGTTTCTCAAGATCCACATATGAGTGAAAACATATGATATGTCTTTTCCTGTCAATTTTTTAACTGAATTATTTGTTTTTTGAGTGTTGAGTTTTATAAGTTCTTTATACATTTTGGATACTAACCCTTGATCAGATACGTCATTTGCAAATATCTTCTGCCATTCCATAGGTTGTCTTTTAGTTCTGTTGATTGTTTCCTTTGCTGTACAGAAGCTTTTTATCTTCATGAGGCCCCAATAGTTTATTTTTGCTTTTGTTTCCCTTGCCTCAGGAGATATATCAAGTAAGTTGCTGTGTGCCTAATGTCAAAAAGATTGCTGTCCATATTACTCTCTAGGATTTTGATGGCTTCATCACATTTAGGTCTTTCATCCATTTTGAATTTATGTGTGTGTACAGTGTAAGAAAGTGGTCCAGTTTCATTCTTTTGCACGTTGCTGTCTAGTTTTCCCAACACCATTTGTTGAAGAGCCATTTTTGCATTGGATATTCTTTCCTGCTTCACCAAGGATTAATTGACAATATAGATGTAGGTTTCTTTCTGGGCTTTCTATTCTGTTCTATTGATCTATGTGACTGTTTCTGTGCCAGTACCATACTGTCCTGATCACTAGTTTTGTAATAGAACTTGAAGTCTGGAATCGTGATGCCTCCAGCTTTGCTTTTCTTTTTCAATGTTGCTTTGGCTTCTCAGGGTCTTTTCTGGTTTCATACAAATTTAGGATTGTTTGTTCTAGCTCTGTGAAAAATGCTGTTGGTATTTTGATAGGGATTGAATTAAATGTGTAGATTGCTTTGGGTAGTATAGTCATTTACACAAATTTGTTCTTCCAATCCATGAACATGGAATGTTTTTCCATTTCTTTGTGCCATCTTCAGTTTCTTTCATCAGAGTTTTATAGAGTTCAGACCACAAGTCATTTACCTCTTTGGTTAGGCTTATTCCTAGGTATCTTACGGTTTTTTTGTGCAATTGTAATGTGATTGATTCCTTGATTTCTCTTTCTGTTGCTTCATTACTGATGTATAGAAGTGCAACATATTTCTGTATTTTGATGTGATTTTGTATTGTGTGACTTTACTAAATTTGCGTATGAGTTCTAGGAATTTTTTGATGGATTTTTGGGGGGTTTTCTACATAGAATATCATGTCATCTACAAAAAGAAGAAATTGAATTCTTCTTTGCTGATTTGGATGCCTTTTATTTCTTTCTGTTGTCTTATTGCTGTGGCTAGGATTTCCAAGGCTAGGGTTAAAAAAGAATGGTGAGAATGGATATCCCTGTCTTGTTCCTCAAAAAGTTAAAAAAAAAGAACTACATTATGATCCACAAATTACATTGCTAGGTATTTATCCAAAGGATATAAAAATACTAATTTGAAGATATATGTGCATTCTGATGTTTATAGCAGCATTATCTACAATACCCAAATCATGGAAACAGTCCAAATGTCCACTGACTGATGAATGGATAAATAAGATGTGGTATATCTATACGATGGAATATTATTCAGCTATAAAAAATAATGAAGTTTTTCCATTTGCAATGGCATGGGCAGAGCTAGAGAGAATTATGCTAAGGTGAAATAAGTCAATCAGAGAAAGACAAATACCATATTATTTCACTCATACATGGAATTTAAGAAACAAAACAAATGAGCAAAGAAAAAGAGAGAGAGAAACCAAGAAATAGACTCTTAACTGTAGAGAACCAACTAGTGATTAGCACAGGGGAGGGGTCTGGGGAGATGGGTTAAATAGGTGATGAGGATTAAGGAGTACACTCTTGTGATTAGCACTAGGTGTTGTATGCAAGTGTTGAATAACTAAATTGTACAGCTAAAACTAATATTACACTTTATGTTAACTAACTGCAATTTAGATAAAAACTTTTAAGAATTACAATAATGATTTTTCATAGATTAACAGAAAAGTATGTCATCAAATAATGGTTTATTTCTAGATTATATTGGTGCAAGTTAACCCTGGGGAAACCCTCACCCTCAAGTCTGATGATGGGAATATTCAGAATATCCAAGGTCAGTAAAAGTATAATCAGGTTTGTGTTACTTAAAAGCAAATAGATTACTAGTAATTAGCATCCTTTCCTGTTGGAGCCAGATGGAATGCTCTTAAATTTAATGTGTATTTATTTTTGAGAGAGAGAGGCAGAGTGCAAGCAGGGAAGGTGCAGAGAGAGGGGGACACAGAATCTGAAGCAGGCTCCAGGCTCTAAGCTGTCAGCACAGACCTCGACGTGGGGCTCTAACTCATGGACCATGAGATCATGACCTGAGCTGAAGTCGGATGCTTAACCGACTGAGCCACCCAGGGACCCTGGAATGCTCTTAAATTTATATAGTCCTCACAGGAGCATAGTATCAATAGAACAAACAGAGCTAGTCTTACTAGAAATCTTCATGTAAGATACTTTTTTAAATTGAAGATTAAGTCAAGAATTCCATTTGAAAAATTTCACATTTGGAATATATTGATGGCCACCGATAGTTTTAGACTATGCTCTTATTGGAGGTGATTATGAGGCCTTCGGAGAGCTGATTCATTCATACATTCAAATATTTCTTTAGTGCCTATCATGTTCCAGCACTATACTAGATATGCAAAATATAACAATATACAATAAGGGGGTAAATTATTTATATATGCATATTAATTTGCTATATATGTATAAATATACATATAGAATTGATTCCACAGCAATATGAAATTAATATTTATGTACTACAAGATTTAGTATTATTTCAAATTGTGATGACTGTTTCTGTTCTTATGCCATTATTTTGTATCCTGAAGTGCTTTAGAGTTATGTCTCAAAAAATTTTCTAAACATTCTCATTTAGCAATGGATTCCACATGGCTGCTATATAAAGTTTATTGCAAACTAATATTTATTATTTTCCCCATTATTAAAAATAAATTGCCATCCTATGACTTGAAAGCCACATATATTATTTAAACTAAACATTAATTATAATAATTTCAAATAAAATAATGATGACTCATGAAAGTTTCCATTCTATGTCTGATTTTTAGTTCCTTTGCAATTGTATGTATAAGACGGTAAGAATACCTAGTATAGAAGTAGGGTATCACATGAGTAGTATTGGGTCCTTCTCTATATTACTCTGTTTTCTAAAAACTATTTCACTTTACTATTATCACTGAAAAGCTTAAAATTTAAATTTTATAATGTAACATCACTATTTGAAATATATTTTATGGTTGAGAGTAAAACTATTACTCAATATATACATAAGTAAAAGTACAATTATACTGGAAAGCTGATAGTTCATTTTTATTAGCAGTAAAATTTGCCAACATTTTTATAATATAAATTTTACCCAATCCACATTATGTGCTTTATTTTCCATCATTTGGATGAATTTGCATTGATTCATCTACATTCATACCTAGTCTCATTTGCAAGTAAACAAATTGCACTTTCAAAATGGCTGGCTGTTGTTAAAGTTTGCAGCTGGTTTTCACTGTGAAAAGTTAAATGGACTTTGTTTAAAGTTATTAAAGAATTTATTAATAATAATTCTCTTTTAGGACCCGCTGATGTACCTCTAATGTCACCAAGTGGCACTTTGCCACCAATATATCTTCCTCCTGGTTACATGTCTCAGGTATACTAGTATGTTTTAATTTAATATTTAGCACTAAGGCATCATTCAACAGTTATTTTTGTGTCACTATATGATACGAGAACTTCTGGAATACTATTTAGTTGTTCATTTTATTGTTATCATCGTTGCTAAAAAGCAATTGCAGTGATGCTTAACCAAATCTCCCTTAGACTGTCTTGTAAATAATTCCTTATTCATCTAACGAATTTATATCTCTTCACATTTATTTATCCTCTATTGGTTTTTGTTTCTGAGTACCTTAACCAATCTTAATTATCTATTACAATTGCTGCAGTAATGGCTTCTGATAGTATGTAGGCTTTAGTCCCTAAAATCTGTATTTTCAGTTCAGTAGTATTTCATTCACAGATGCTAGACAACAAAGGACACTTTCTGTAAATTCCTCAAATATTTACTAAACACTTAAATAGAAAAGGATGTTTGGCTTCTATAGATATTAACAAGATACTCCATGGCCTCAGAACTTTATAATTGAAAATGTGTCTGTTTCTTTTGCACAGCTGTGGAAATCAAAAACATGCTTAAGTCAATATGGTTTGATTCTATTTTTTTTGTTGTTATTTAAATAGTCATCTTTTTTTTAATATATGAAATTTACTGTCAAATTGGTTTCCATACAACACCCAGTGCTCATCCCAAAAGGTGCCCTCCTCAATAACCATCACCCACCCTGCCCTCCCTCCCACCCCCCATCAACCATCAGTTTGCTCTTAGTTTTTAACAGTCTGTTATGCTTTGGCTTTCTCCCACTCTAACCTCTTTTTTTTTTTTTCTTCCCCACCCCCATGGGTTTCTGTTAAGTTTCTCAGGATCCACATAAGAGTGAAACCATATGGTATCTGTCTTTCTCTGTATGGCTTATTTCACTTAGCATCACACTCTCCAGTTCCATCCACGTTGCTACAAAAGGCCATATTTCATTTTTTCTCATTGCCACGTAGTATTCCATTGTGTAAATAAACCACAATTTCTTTATCCATTCATCAGTTGATGGACATTTAGGCTCTTTCCATAATTTGGCTATTGTTGAGAGTGCTGCTATCAACATTGGGGTACAAGTGCCCCTATGCATCAGTACTCCTGTATCCCTTGGATAAATTCCTAGCAGTGCTATTGCTGAGTCATAGGGTAGGTCTATTTTTAATTTTCTGAGGAACCTCCACACTGCTTTCCAGAGCGGCTGCACCAATTTGCATTCCCACGAACAGTGCAAGAGGGTTCCCGTTTCTCCACATCCTCTCCAGCATCTATAGTCTCCTGATTTCTTCATTTTGGCCACTCTGACTGGCGTGAGGTGGTATCTGAGTGTGGTTTTCATTTGTAATTCCCTGATAAGGAGCGACGTTGAACATCTTTTCATGTGCCTGTTGGCCATCCGGATGTCTTCTTTAGAGAAGTGTCTATTCATGTTTTCTGCCCATTTCTTCACTGGGTTATTTGTTTTTCGGGTGTGGAGTTTGATGAGCTCTTTATAGATTTTGGATACTAGCCCTTTGTCCGATGTGTCATTTGCAAATATCTTTTCCCATTCCGTTGGTTGCCTTTTAGTTTTGTTGGTTGTTTCCTTTGCTGTGCAGAAGCTTTTTATCTTCATAACGTCCCAGTAATTCACTTTTGCTTTTAATTCCCTTGCCTTTGGGGATGTGCTGAGTAAGAGATTGCTACGGCTGAGGTCAGAGAGGTCTTTTCCTGCTTTCTCCTCTAAGGTTTTGATGGTTTCCTGTCTCACATTCAGATCCTTTATCCATTTTGAGTTTATTTTTGTGAATGGTGTGAGAAAGTGGTCTAGTTTCAACCTTCTGCATGTTGCTGTCCAATTCTCCCAGCACCATTTGTTAAAGAGACTGTCTTTTTTCCATTGGATGTTCTTTCCTGCTTTGTCAAAGATGAGTTGGCCATATGTTTGTGGGTCTAGTTCTGGGGTTTCTATTCTATTCCATTGGTCTATGTGTCTGTTTTTATGCCAATACCATGCTGTCTTGATGATTACAGCTTTGCAGTAGAGGCTAAAGTCTGGGATTGTGATGCCTCCCGCTTTGGTCTTCTTCTTCAAAATTACTTTGGCTATTCGGGGCCTTTTGTGGTTCCATATGAATTTTAGGATTGCTTGTTCTACTTTCGAGAAGAATGCTGGTGCAATTTTGATTGGGATTGCATTGAATGTGTAGATAGCTTTGGGTAGTATTGACATTTTGACAATATTTATTCTTCCAATCCATGAGCACGGATTGGTTTTCCATTTCTTTATATCTTCTTCAATTACCTGCATAAGCTTTCTATAGTTTTCAGCATACAGATCTTTTACATCTTTGGTTAGATTTATTCCTAGGTATTTTATGCTTCTTGGTGCAATTGTGAATGGGATCAGTTTCTTCATTTGTCTTTCTGTTGCTTTATTGTTAGTGTATAAGAATGCAACTGATTTCTGCACATTGATTTTGTATCCTGCAACTTTGCTGAATTCATGTATCAGTTCTAGCAGACTTTTGGTGGAGTCTATCGGATTTTCCATGTATAATATCATGTCATCTGCAAAAAGCGAAAGCTTGACTTCATCTTTGCCAATTTTGATGCCTTTGATTTCCTTTTGTTGTCTGATTGCTGATGCTAGAACTTCCAGCACTATATTAAACAGCAGCGGTGACAGTGGGCATCCCTGTCGTGTTCCTGATCTCAGGGAAAAAGCTCTCAGTTTTTCCCCGTTGAGGATGATGTTAGCTGTGGGCTTTTCATAAATGGCCTTTATGATCTTTAAGTATGTTCCTTCTATCCCGACTTTCTCAAGGGTTTTTATTAAGAAAGGGTGCTGGATTTTGTCAAAGGCCTTTTCTGCATCGATTGACAGGATCATATGGTTCTTCTCTTTTTTTTTGTTAATGTGATGTATCACGTTGACTGATTTGCGAATGTTGAACCAGCCCTGCATCCCAGGAATGAATCCCACTTGATCATGGTGAATAATTCTTTTTATATGCTGTTGAATTCGATTTGCTAGTATCTTATTAAGAATTTTTGCATCCATATTCATCAGGGATATTGGCCTGTAGTTCTCTTTTTTTACTGGGTCTCTGTCTGGTTTAGGAATCAAAGTAATACTGGCTTCATAGAATGAGTCTGGAAGTTTTCCTTCCCTTTCTATTTCTTGGAATAGCTTGAGAAGGATAGGTATTATCTCTGCTTTAAATGTCTGGTAGAACTCCCCTGGGAAGCCATCTGGTCCTGGACTCTTATTTGTTGGGAGATTTTTGATAACCGATTCAATTTCTTCGCTGGTTATGGGTCTGTTCAAGCTTTCTATTTCCTCCTGATTGAGTTTTGGAAGAGTGTGGGTGTTTAGGAATTTGTCCATTTCTTCCAGGTTGTCCAATTTGCTGGCATATAATTTTTCATAGTATTCCCTGATAATTGTTTGTATCTCTGAGGGATTGGTTGTAATCATTCCATTTTCATTCATGATTTTATCTATTTGGGTCATCTCCCTTTTCTTTTTGAGAAGCCTGGCTAGAGGTTTGTCAATTTTGTTTATTTTTTCAAAAAACCAACTCTTGGTTTCGTTGATCTGCTCTACAGTTTTTTTAGATTCTATATGTTTATTTCTGCTCTGGTCTTTATTATTTCTCTTCTTCTGCTGGGTTTAGGCTGCCTTTGCTGTTCTGCTTCTATTTCCTTTAGGTGTGCTGTTAGATTTTGTATTTGGGATTTTTCTTGTTTCTTGAGATAGGCCTGGATTGCAATGTATTTTCCTCTCAGGACTGCCTTCGCTGCGTCCCAAAGCGTTTGGATTGTTGTATTTTCATTTTCGTTTGTTTCCATATATGTTTTAATTTCTTCTCTAATTGCCTGGTTGACCCACTCATTCGTTAGTAGGGTGTTCTTTAACCTCCATGCTTTTGGAGGTTTTCCAGACTTTTTCCTGTGGTTGATTTCAAGCTTCATAGCATTGTGGTCTGAAAGTATGCATGGTATAATTTCAATTCTTGTAAACTTATGAAGGGCTGTTTTGTGACCCAGTATATGATCTATCTTGGAGAATGTTCCATGTGCACTCGAGAAGAAAGTATATTCTGTTGCTTTGGGATGCAGAGTTCTAAATATATCTGTCAAGTCCATCTGATCCAATGTGTCATTCAGGGCCCTTGTTTCTTTATTGACTGTGTGTCTAGATGATCTATCCATTTCTGTAAGTGGGGTGTTAAAGTCCCCTGCAATGACCACATTCTTATCAATAAGGTTGCTTATGTTTATGAGTAATTGTTTTATGTATCTGGGGGCTCCGGTATTTGGCGCATAGACATTTATAATAGTTAGCTCTTCCTGATGGATAGACCCTGTGATTATTATATAATGCCCTTCTTCATCTCTTGTTACAGCCTTTAATTTAAAGTCTAGTTTGTCTGATATAAGTATGGCTACTCCAGCTTTCTTTTGGCTTCCAGGAGCATGATAAATAGTTCTCCATCCCCTCACTCTCAATCTAAAGGTGTCCTCAGATCTAAGATGAGTCTCTTGTAGACAGCAAATAGATGGGTCTTGTTTTTTTATCCATTCTGATACCCTATGTCTTTTGGTTGGCGCATTTAATCCATTTACATTCAGTGTTATTATAGAAAGATACGGGTTTAGAGTCATTGTGATCTGTATGTTTTATGCTTGTAGTGATGTCTCTGGTACTTTGTCTCACAGGATCCCCCTTAGGATCTCTTGTAGGGCTGGTTTCGTGGTGACAAATTCCTTCAGTTTTTGTTTGTTTGGGAAGACCTTTATCTCTCCTTCTATTCTAAATGACAGACTTGCTGGATAAAGGATTCTCAGCTGCATATTTTTTCTGTTTAGCACACTGTAGATATCGTGCCAAGCCTTTCTGGCCTGCCAAGTTTCAAAGGAGAGATCAGTCACGAGTCTTATAGGTCTCCCTTTATATGTGAGGGCACGTTTATCCCTTGCTGCTTTCAGAATTTTCTCTTTATCCTTGTATTTTGCCAGTTTCACTATGATATGTCGTGCAGAAGATCGATTCAAGTTACGTCTGAAGGGAGTTCTCTGTGCCTCTTGGATTTCAATGCCTTTTTCCTTCCCCAGTTCAGGGAAGTTCTCAGCTATAATTTCTTCAAGTACCCCTTCAGCACCTTTCCCTCTCTCTTCCTCCTCTGGGATACCAATTATGCGTATATTATTTTTTTTTAGTGTATCACTTAGTTCTCTAATTTTCCCCTCATACTCCTGGATTTTTTTATCTCTCTTTCTTTCAGCTTCCTCTTTCTCCATAACTTTATCTTCTAGTTCACCTATTCTCTCCTCTGCCTCTTCAAGCCGAGCCGTCGTGGTTTCCATTTTGTTTTGCATTTCGTTTAAAGCGTTTTTCAGCTCCTCATGACTGTTCCTTAGTCCCTTGATCTCTGTGGCAAGAGATTCTCTGCTGTCCTGTATACTGTTTTCAAGCCCAGCGATTAATTTTATGACTATTATTCTAAATTCACTTTCTGTTATATTATTTAAATCCTTTTTGATCAGTTCATTAGCTGTTGTTATTTCCTGGAGATTCTTCTGAGGGGAATTCTTCCGTTTGGTCATTTTGGATAGTCCCTGGAGTGGTGAGGACCTGCAGAGCACTTCCCCTGTGCTGTGGTGTATAACTGGAGTTGGTGGGCGGGGCCGCAGTCCGACCTGATGTCTGCCCCCAGCCCACCGCTGGGGCCACAGTCAGACTGGTGTGTGCCTTCTCTTCCCCTCTCCTAGGGGCGGGATTCACTGTGGGGTGGCGTGGCCCGTCTGGGCTACTTGCACACTGCCAGGCTTGTGTTGCTGGGGATCTGGTGTATTAGCTGGGGTGGGCAGGCAAGGTGCACGGGGGCTGTAGGGGCAGGCTTAGCTCGCTTCTCCTTAGGTGATCCACTTCAGGAGGGGCCCTGTGGCAGCGGGAGGGAGTCAGATCCGCTGCCGGAGGTTTGGCTCCGCAGAAGCACAGAGTTGGGTGTTTGCGCGGAGCGAGCAAGTTCCTTGGCAGGAACTGGTTCCCTTTGGGATTTTGGCTGGGGGGTGGGCAGGGGAGATGGCGCTGGTGAGCGCCTTTGTTCCCCGCCAAGCTGAGCTCTGCCGTCCGGGGGCTCAGCAGCTCTCCCTCCCTTTGTCCTCCAGCCTTCCCGCTTTCTGAGCAGAGCTGTTAACTTATGACCTCCCAGACGCTGAGTCGCGCTTGCTGTCGGAACACAGTCCGCCCGGCCCCTCCACTTTTGCCAGCCAGACTCGGGGGCTCTGCTTGGCCGGCGAGCCGCCCCTCCGCCCCGGCTCCCTCCCGCCAGTCCGTGGAGCGCGCTCCGCCTCGCCGCCCTTCCTACCCTCTTCCGTGGGTCTCTCGTCTGCTCTTGGCTCCAGAGACTCCGTTCTGCTAATCCTCTGGCGGTTTTCTGGGTTCTTTAGGCAGGTGTAGGTGGAATCTAAGTGATCAGCAGGACGCGCGGTGAGCCCAGCGTCCTCCTACGCCGCCATCTTCCGGAACCCCCCAATATGGTTTGATTCTAAATGGAATTATCTATTTCAACAATACCTAACAAAAATACAAATGCATATACTTTTTCACCTAGCAATTCCATTTTGAGGAATTTATCCTACAGATTTTTTTTTATAAATTTGGAATAATAAATGTACAAGACTATTCATTACAATATTCTTTATAATCTCAGAAGGTTGGAAACAACTCGTGCTTGTTAATGGAGAACTGTGTATAATGGAGGACATCCACATAATGGAGTACTATGCAGCTGTGAAAAAATGTGGAGAAGTTCTATGTACTGATATAGAAAGATCTTTAAGATATATTGCTAAGTGTAAAAAGCAATGTACTGATATAAAAAGATCTTTAGAATATATTGCTAAGTGTAAAAAGCAATGTACAGATGGTAATAGTGCAAATTATGCTACCTCTTATGCCATAAAAAGGAGGAAAATAACAACCTGTATTCTTGCTTGTATAGACAAATTCTGGAAGGATTCATAAGAAACTAAGAACAATCATTATCTATTGGGGGAGTAGATAAGGTTTAGGAGGGAATTTATTCATATATAGTTTTTTATACTTTACGGTTTTAAACCATGTCAATATATTATCTATTGTCAAAAAAATTACCTTTTTGAAAGCTATGGTTGTGGAGACAAGAAAGAATTATCTTCTGCTTGATATAGTTTCACTTCATTATTACTTTTTGATCCCTTAGGTTTTCTAAATTAAGACCACAGGATATAAATCTAACACTTAGTAGAAAAATGCCAACTTTTATTAATTCCAATATGTTTATATGGTTCTGTCTTCCAACTTAGGTGGTGGAAGAAAATGGTATTCGCAAAATTATCATTGTGCCTCAGACATCTGACTATCACACAACCATGCCTGCTCCTATACAACAATTACCACACTTCATTACACCATCCTCTCCTATATATCCACAATGTGCTCAACTTATGCATCCCCCAACTCAAGGGGAATTTCCACCACCTTACATCAAAGAGCCTATGCCACAGCAGCTGCCACCACCACCGCTACCACCACCAGCAACAGTTATATACCACGAGCAACAAGGTAGTATATAATTTTCTTAAACAGGAAATATTTTGAGTTTGTTAAAATTAACAGCTTTGGGAAAGTTTTGGGAATGATTGCATTTCATGCATGTATATTAGATTGATAAAAATAAGTACTGGTTTCTATCTTAGATAAAATGCTCATAAACATAATTTTCTATAAATTTTTTGTACTTTGATATAACACGTGATTTATGATATTTATTTTTACTAATTGGGTCAATATAATCATACCGGAAATTTATAAAAGAATGTTTTGATTATTAATTTCATGCAGTGGGAATAAAAAAGACACTGAAGGGTCAACATTACAATCATCTTAGAACCTTAAAATTTGGAAGTGGAGATATTCCCTGGGAAAACACTATCTGTATTTGCTCATGTTTTCTTTCTGTACATATCAAAACATTATAGAAACACACACACACATACCTAATATCTGTATTACAGGAAAATAGGGAAAATTTGAAAAGCTAAACATGGCTTATCAGTGTTTTTTTGCTGGTTTGAGGAATATATTAAAAAGACCCTGAGATAGGTAATTATAATTATTAAGCAGTAGTCCATTGTCTCTTTTAGAAACTTATTCCCATGGAAGAGCAAATTATAACCAGTTTGATGAAAGGGCTGCTAAAATGGAAGAACATATGAAGAAAAATCTGGGAGAATGTCAAGGTGGCGTACACAATAGCTATATGGTTAACAACACCTCTTTGCTTGTGAACAAAACCAATGATTTCTCCAGTATTCCTCCTACTCCAAGCACTTACACTGTGGACTATGCTCCAATTACCTACACTGTTGACAATACCTTAAGCACCTACGCTGTGGAAAATACTACACAAACCTACACTGTTGACAATACATCAAGTGCCTACACTGTAGACAACACTTCAAGCACTTTCACTGTGGACAATGGTCCAAGTATGTACACTGTAAACAATGCTCAGAACACCTACACGGCTGACAATACTCTCAGTGCTTACACTGTTGACAACCCTCCAAGCACTAACATTGCTGATAATACTCCTAGCAATTCTTCCACTGACCATGTCCCTAGTACTCCCACTACAGACAGTGCTCTTCCTTCCACAATTGATAGTGTTCCAAACCCTTCCAGCACTAATTATGTCCCCACAGCTTCCACTTCTGACAGCACTCCCAAACCATCACCTATTGACAGCACTCCAAGCCCTTCCATTTCTGGCCATGCTTCTAACACTCCCATCTCTGAAAGTGCTCCCAGCACTCCCATCTCTAAAAGTGTTCCCAGCACTCCCAACTCTGAAAGTGCTCCCAGCACTTCGGCCATTGACAGTGATCTCACTGCTTCCAATGCTGCCAGCATTTCCAACACCGTCAGTGCTCATGTTGAGACTAGCCATGGAAAGAAATGGAGTGCTACAAGAAGTAGAGACATCAAGCAGAAACCAGATGGAAAACAAAACAAAGCATCATCAAATGCTGCAGAAAAAGGTAAGGTCAAGAGTTTAATTTTGTTGCCAATGAATAAACATCCTAATGTTTAGGAATCTCAGCACGTCTTAAATATTTAGGTGCCATTCTCTATTTTCATTTCCTCTTGTCTTCTTTGTATCCCTAAATCTAAATTCTTAATGAAACCACAGTTGAGATTCCTTTTTAAATCATGGAGAAATGACTATCCTCATGCAAAATGTGTCATGTATCTTATATGCACACCACATAATTTTTTTCTAGTTGCCTTCCAGTGAAACATTGCAGATTATTTTATAGTTGTAATTCACATTATTTCATTTAAATTGGGAACTCTGTCTTTTGTTGGAGTTTGTTTAATAATATACACTTTACACTGCTCTCTTCTTTTAAAACTTTAATGTAAATTGCTACCAGGTGTTTAGTGGTTCCCCTGGTGATGATGTATTTGTAGTTGGATGATAGATATCTAACTTCTTTCTCTTGTTTTTGCCAATGTAATATTTTATTTTGGGGTGTTTTCTTTTAGAATGCATAACAGAACGTGGAAAGTCATGCTGTTTCAGCATTGAGAAACCTATAGTAAGTAACTAAACTGAAACTTTAAGCATTCCTTTTAATTTACCTTTTCACTCTAAAATGTGCAAGTTCACTGATATTTTTCTCTAGTAAAGTTTTAATTTGAAGCCTTGACCTGGTTAAAATTTCATAATCTCCTTTAGCTATACATAAAGATTCAGAATGGCATTATTAAAGATAATATCAATGGCATTGTTTAATCACAGTATTTAAGCACCTAATATGAGGAGAACAATATTCTTAGCATCAAAAAGATGTAAGGAAAGATATATCATAAGTTACCGATTATATTTTTTAAATGTCCCACTTGAATTTTTGTTATTTATTTTAGGTTTCTGATATTCAAACAAGATCTGCTGTTATTTCATGGAAACTACATGGTTCTAAGAAGTGTAATCACACCAAATCTCCTGTGACATTTGAACTGGCAATATCTAACAGTGGTAAAAATGGAAACTATAAAAATCTATATATGTAAGTCTCTTTCTTTTTAATCATCTCTCATTTCTCATAATTAAATTCAAATATTCTATCTAAATGTATAGACCTCAGCTTATACCTAGACTGAGTTCTAAAGATTTTTTCTGAACATTTTCCCAAGCTTTAAAAGCAATTTTCTACTAAAATAGTTTTACACGTGGTGGGAGGTTGCCAGGTCAAAATCCATGAAATTCAATGAATTGTAAGCATGTTAGTGCTGAGAAGGACCTTAAATTTCAACTGGTCAATTCTCTTCATTTTACAACTTTCCTATTTAACAAGTTTATAGTCCAGGGAGAAAATGTTCCCTCCAATTCTCCCTTCTCTTTTTTCACTTAGGTCATTTTAGGAAAAAAATTCACTTTATGGTTGGCCTTTGGTGACACAAATGAGGTATTTGCATTGCAATGGGATTTATGACTTGGGCTTTCTTCAAATATTCATTACAGAAGCTAGTTATAAGGTGGAGCTATGACAGTAGCAGTATGAGCTTAGGAATGTGCTCAGAAGATAGAACCAGGACTAGGGAGGATAGAGTGGAGGACACAGCAAAATTATACCCAACCACTCTTAACAAACAGCTTCTCAACTGAATCAGGACATGCAGTCTGAAAAAGAACAAACTGAGAGACACAGTAGAAGGGAATCACAAGTGAGGAAGAAGGAGAAATTCTCTTGCCCACCAAACAATCATGCAAGATATGTCAGAGATCTGGAGCTGTCTGTACAGCACTTTAAAAATCATAACACATCTTAAACTTCATTTGCTAAAATTTGTCATCTTTACACAGAGACTCAAAGTGAAAATTTAAGTGTAATTAGTTAAAATGAAAAGTTTTACTTCCTTTATAATTATCAGGTAGAAATTTTAAATTTAAGAATTATAATACACAGTCTTCCACATTGGGTAGAGGAATGGGAAGATGTAAAATGTGATTAATAGCTATTTATGAAATTAAGTTTTGCATAAGGTTACATGGTGGTCTTTTTCGGTGTTATGTATTTCATAAAAGTCTGTTTTTTATAAAAATATTCTAATCACCCTACAACCTTGAGTGGCCTTTGCTTAGAAGTATCAGTCTTTGCTTAAAAATAATAATCTTTTAGCACTTTTTAGAGGCTACTTCTGGGGTTAGAGCCTGAAGGAACTCTTTGAGTTGGTAGAGTACACCTACGTACTTATGACTGTTTCAGAAAGACATAGGTGTGAAAGCACAGACACTTTATCCACTGTAGCAAATAGGTCCCCCCCCCAGAAAGATTTCCCTGTGTAACTGAATGAATAAATTGCACAATGCACAGTGTCCTTGAGGCTTTTCATATCAACACTATTTAAAATAAGCTAATTAAAGATAAATCCATATTATTACAGTGTGAAGAAGTTGTGGTGGTAAAATTATAAAATTTCATTTCTTAAAGCCATATTAATTTAGCATGCAAATGAAAAATTTGAAGTATTAGTATCACTTTTTTGCATTCATATAAAATGGGCTAAATTTATCTAAACTTCAAGAGAAATTGTGCTTCTTTATCACTTGAATATATAAGATTACAACTGTTAATTAGCTATTAAATATGTGTGAGATCATTTATAAACAAAGATTATGTTCACAGTGGTGATGGAGTTACATTTACTCTACTTGATCTACAACCATCCATGGCCTATTTTGTAAGGTAAGAACTCCATCCTGCACAATCTCCACCCACCCTGTAGCCAGGAAGACTCCCCAGTCTGTATCAATTTACTACTTATGATTTCTGCAGTCAGGCTTGCTACTGCCAGGAGAATGGCCTTTCCTTCAAGCTTCAGAACAGCCCCCCGAAAATCCAACATTAGTTTACTTTTTGTCATTTAGAACTGGTGAGAGGGTGATTTGGGAACCATTATCTGTAACAATCCAAGTTTGCTCTATTAGAAAATGTTTTATAATTATCTCCTAAGGTATATCTGGAAACTGAAGTACCCAATTTACTACATGTTAGGATAAATATCTGAAAGCTTACAACTATCATTACATTTTTAGAATCACAACCGTAAGAGGCTCAGCACACAGAACTCTGTCTGAACTGGTTAGCTTCACAACTCCAGGTTGTGAACCAGACCCTCCACATGCACCCAAACTAATTAACCGATCCAAGAGCAGCCTGAATTTACAGTGGAAAGTAAGTATTCTACCGCCAAAGTCTCCTCCACTTTTTATTTAAATACATTCTTTCTACTTTGTCCTGAATTTTAAATATGAAATTATGCATGCCCCACCTGATCTATTTCCCTAGCACTTTCCCTTTTCCATAATCGTCTTTCTCTTCAATCTATATCAAGCATCAAGTAAATTGAGAAATGTCAATCAGAATTTCAATTAGTAAAAGTTGAAGTGTCAATTTCGACAACCTAAATTTATTTATAAGTACCACATGCTAACCAATTGCGCCAATGGAGCTCCACTACAACCTAAACTTACTTATAATTGTAGTTACCAATAAATCTACCTCTTAACTTATTTAAATACTAACTTCCTTTGTCACATAAAACTTAGAAAACACAAGACCTAGAATTTGAGCATGCCTTATAGACTGTAAAAAAAAAAGTGCATTTTAACTTTAAAATCTGGATTGCTTTAAAAACAAAATGTAAGCAAGTTTAATTTTACAGTAATTTCAATCACCTTAATTATATAGTGTGTGTATGTGTATATATATATCTACTGTGTAAAAACATCCCATCATAATTTTATCTTTTTGATATATTTAGGGTTCCAATGATAATGGTTCCAAAATAAATGGCTTCCTTTTGGAATGGGATGAGGTAAACTGTTTTATTTTGGAAAAGCACTTCTTTATAAATGGTTATTAATGTTATGGTAAATTTTTATATTTGCAACATTTTATAATATTCTAATATTTTGTGTCTATGATTAAGGGCAAAGGTGAAGACTTCAAAAGTTGCTATACGGGTACCATGAAACAGTACAAAATCCTTAAACTAAATGCTTCTACAAAATATTCATTCAGAATAGCTGCCAAAAATAACTTTGGCTTGAGGTACATTGAATTATTGCAATATTTAAAAGTCTGCACTTCAATAAGAACCTGAAAATAATTTTTCCACATTAATTTATTTTTCAGTGATTTCAGTGAAATAGCAGTTTTCCATACATCAGGAACTATGCCTCCAACACCTTTACCTCCTAAGCTAAAAGAAGCAGGAATCTGTAATTTGACACTAGAATGGTGTGCTCCAACTAACACAAACCCAAATGACAGTCTTACTTATGTCTGTAACAATCCTGCACAAATATATATATATTCTAAGATATACCTTAGAAATGGAGGAAGAAGGATCTGTAAGTTTTCTTTCCACATGTTTTAATCTTAAACTTCAGTTTTAGGTACAATTTATATGCATTTTATACTAAAAAACCTTAGATTTAAGCTAATTTATTTTTTTAAGTTTTTATTTAAACTCCAGTTAGTTAATATACAGTGAAATATTAGTTTCAGGTATACAATTTAGTGACTCAACACTTACATACAACTCCCAGTACTCATCACAATAAGTGCATTCCTTAATCCTTATCACTTATTTAAACCATCCTCCTACCCACCTCTCCTCTGGTAATCATCAGTTTGTTCTTTGTAATTAAGAGTCTGTTTCTTGCTTTGTCTCTGTCTCTTATTTTTTCCCTTGGTTTGTTTTGTTTCTTAATATCACATATGAGTGAATCATATGGTATTTGTCTTTCTCTGAGTTATTTTGCTTAGCACTATACTCTGTAGTTCCATCCATGTCTACTAACAATCAGTTTATTCTCTATAGTTAAGAGTCTGTTTCTTGGTTTTCCTCTCCTTTTTTCTCCTATGATTAAGTTAATTTCTACTCAATCAAACTGTATGATTCCTGAGTCTCTGTATTCTGGATGGGACCAATGCAGAGCCAAGGTTAGGCAAACCAGCGCAGGGAGATTTTCCCTGAAAATTAGCTAAAAGCAGCAGCACCCATAACAACACAGTAGATACTCAGTGAAATGTGTTAGTTCTTCAATTTTGGGCCTATCCCAGATGACCTTGCATGGTCACAGAGATCTTCTGCATACTTCTACCTGGGCAAACCCTTTTCTTCATCTCCCTGGATTCCTGATGTGGGTGGGCAAACTGTTTCATTACATTCTGAACTTTCAAGTCTATACTAAATGAGCTAGTCAAGTTAAAAAGCAGCTGTAAATTTTATATTACATATATTTTACATTTTAAATGAAGAGACTAACATTAAGAAGAGTTCTATATGATTAATATGCTAAGCGCCTTCATATACATTATCTCATTATATCCTGAAAAAAGAAAATGAGCCCTTTAAAGTAGAAAGTATCAGGGTGCCTAGGTGGCTCAGTCAGTTGAGCATCCAACTTGGCTTTGGTTCAGGTCATGATGTGGGTTCGAGCCCTGCATCCGGCTCCATGCGGAGCCTGCTTGAGATTCTCTCTCTCTCTCCCTCTGCCCCTCTCCCCCACTAACTCTCTCTATATAAAATAAATAAAATGAAAAACAAGTTAAAGTATCTCCTTTTTTTTAAGAGAAACTAAGGTTCAGAGAGACTAAGGGACTTGCTCAGGACCACCCAGATGGAAAATAGGTTGAAGTTGGAACTTGAACCCAGGCCTGCCTGATTCCTAAGTTTATTGTCTTTCATTTCCAGGGCTTGGGTTTTAAACCTAAATATAATGGAGAAGACCTCTCATGCACTATAAGAAATCTTCAGAGAAGTACTACATACAAATTTAGGGTATGTAGCTATAATTTCTAAATTTGTATCGTATTTTAATATTAAATTATACTCATCACTGGAGATAAAAAGAAATGTCTTTTTTGGTTGAAATTAAATGTTATTTTGCATTTAGTTCTCAGAAATTTTTCGTCAAATAACTTGCTTTATAATATTATTTGCAAATTATGCACACTTTCAAATCAGACATTTATTTCCAGTGGTCAACCAAGGTATTCTCTTTTACTCAAACAGATTTTTGCCTACACTTTGGAAGGAAGGAGTAACCCCAGTGGAGAAGTAAAATACACTACTTGTCCAGATAAGCCTGGATCCCCTAAAAAACCATATATAAAGGGAAAGATCTATGCACACAGAGTAAAAATTGGATGGGGTAATGTTTTTGTATTTAAAATGTACTCTGTCTTAATATTAACTACTGAGAAGAAATCTTCCCTAATTGCCCTCAGCTTTATAAAATATTCTCTTAATTATTTACATAGGAAGTATTTCACCATATAAATTAGTTATAAGTGATGTTTTTCCAGTTCTCTGTTGAGTTCTCTATTGCTATCTCATTAATTCACACATGAACAAATCATTAAATTTTTATGAGTCCTTAACAACTATAGTTATTCCAAGTAAGAGTATATCTAATTTAGAGGCCACAATTAAAACAATACATCAATGATAAATGTCAACTTGACAAGAAAAATATTTTTATAAATTATTTTGCCTCTAAACTGGAAAAATCAAATTCAAGGTACAAATACTTAGTATTTTAGTCTTTTCCAAAGAACTTTAAAATCTCACTTTAAATGTTTGATGTCCAATATTAATATTCTATTGTATCATGTTTATATTTTTTCTCCATAAAAAATTAATTTATAAATTTCCAGTGAAAGACTTTTAAGTTTATTCAAGAATAATTTTAATTTTACTTCTCTTTCTAGAACCACCACAAGATAATGGTGGGACATACATTTCAAGTTACAGTTTAGAAGTTAGTGAAAATTCAAATGGTAAGACATTATGATTTTTTTCAAAGTTAAATTACAGGGGTTTTTTAAGTTTTTATTTAAATTCCACTCAGTTAACATCCAATGTAATATTAGTTTCAGGTGTACAATATTCAATACTTCCATACAACACTGGGTGCTCATCACAACAACTATGCATCATGATTTTTTTTAAGTTTTTTTATGTTTATTAATTTCCTGAAAGAGAGACAGAGTGTGAGCAGGGAAGGGGCAGAGAGAGAGCGAGACACAGAATCCGAAGCAGGCTCCAGGTTCTGAGCTGTCAGTGCAGAGACCAACGCGGGGTTCGAACTCAGAGACTGGGAGATCATGACCTGAGCTGAAGTCAGATGTTTAACTGACTGAGCCACCCAGGCACCCCATATCATGATTTTTTTTAAGTTTTTATTTTGAAATAGTTTATACTTACCTAGAAGTTGCCAAAATAGTATAGAGAATTCCCATATATAACCTTCATTCAGCTTCTCCTAAAATTAATTTCTTACATAACCATAGTGCAATTATCAAAACCAGGAAATTGGCATTGGTACAATGCTATTAACTAAACCCCAGGACCTACTTAGATTTCTCCATTTTTTAGTGACAAATTATGTTTACTTACTGATCTTTTATTATTTTATGTCTAGTTCTATAAGGAATATAATTATTGTAAGTAGGTAACTGGACCTATTGTAAATAGGAACTGGACCACAGTTAATTTCCAAAATGCCTATTTCTTGGCATATACATGAGATAATAATGGGGCCCATAGATTTATAAGCTACCTATAAATAAATTGGATAAATTTGCTTTCATCCCTTCAGTGAATTCCTGGAAGATAATCTACAATGGAACCACAAAGGAATTTCTATATGATCACCTGCAACCTGGTACTACATATAAACTGAGAGTCTTTTGTACTTCACCTATAGGTCAAAGCCAGGTGAGGAAACAGAGAGGGAAGTTTTTAAATTAAGGATTTGTGTTTTAAAAATTGTTTTAAAAACTGAACTTGAATTTAATATAATCATAAGGTATTTTGTACCTCTCTTAGCCTTCAGATATATTGACTATTCAAACACCTAATCTTTCTCCTGCATCTTGCCATCCTCCACCCTTGAATGGTGCGGCAAAGACCAGAGAAAACAACATCAAATGTGGTGAGTCTTCTTGTAGGATTTGAATGACTTTACCTAAATTACTTGTTTTGTAACCTCTGATTTTAATTAATTAATGTTATTAAGGGGCAACTGGGTGGCTCAGTCAAGCATCCAACTTCAGCTCAGGTCATGATCTCAGGGTCCATGAGTTTGGGCCCAGTGTCGGGATCTGTGCTGACAGCTCAGAGCCTAAAGCCTGCTTTGGATTCTTTGTCTCCCTCTCTCTCTGCCCCTCCCTGACTCACTTGTTCTCTCTCTAAAAAATAAACATTAAAAAATTAAAATTAATGTTATTAAAGCAGAGCAAGTAGGTTTTTCAACTACAAAATTGAATATTTAGAATATTTAGAAAACTGTTTCTTTGTAATTGAAATCACAAAAATTTCTGGAGTATAATTAATATTCAATGTTATATTAGTTTCAGGTGTACAACATATTGATTCAAAGATTCTATATATCAGTGCTCACCACAATAAGTATACATACCATGTGTCAATATTATTGATTATATATATTCCCTATGCTGTACTTTTCATCTCCATTACTTACTTTATTTATTTTTATTTTTATATTTATTTATTTTTGAGAGACAGAGTGAGACAAAGTGAGAGTGGGAGAGGGGCAGAGAGAGGGAGACAGGATCAGAAGCAGGCTCCAGGCTCCAGGCTCTGAGCTGTCAGCACAGAGCCTGACGCGGGGCTCGAACCCACAGACCATGAGATCATGACCTGAGCCGAAGTCAGACACTCACCCAACTGAGCCATCCACGCGCCCCTTACTTACTTATGTTATAACTGTTAGTTTATACCTCTTAATCCCTTTTATATATTTTCCCATCCCCCCACCCACCTCTCCTCTGGTAATCACCAGTTTGTCCTTTGTATTTAAGAGTCTGGTTTTTTGTTTGTTCATTTTTAAATTCCACATATAAGTGAAATCATATGGTATGAAATAATATGGTCTCTCTGTATGACTCACATCACTTAGCATAATACCCTCTAAGTAAATCCATTTTTTAATGGATTTTTAAACTTTTTAAGTGTCTTTAAATTAAATTTAAAAGTTAATTGACACAAACTAATATAATTTGTATTTTCTGTTACTTTATTATGTGCTTTGACATTGTGTCTTCTAAAATTATTTTGTGTTATTTTAACACCCTTAAAATTATTTGCAATTTTTTAAGTTTATTTTGTACATTTTTGTAGACAATCCTCCCACTAATGGAAACTTGGAAGCATTTGCAAATGTCAAAAAGGCAGAAGGTATCCAAGATGACAAACGAAGGCACCCTGGCTCCAAAGTGAGATGCACAGTGAGTAAATTAATTTCTGAAGAATCCAGTTTCTGGTTAAAAGCAGTGAATAGTGCTGGGGAAATTATATTGTTCAGTTGTCCCATTCATAGTTCATTTCACTCTGGATGAATATATGCTTCTACTTCCTGTCAAGATAGGGAGTAACTATACCTGCACAATCATTTTTGTGTTTTCTTATTTGTTTGTGTTTATTTGTAGTCTGGATTTCATTCAATGAAGTGTGAAAGTGCACCAGTCCCAAGCCCTCCTTCTCAATGTGGTACACCTATGGTAACCTGCAAGGGTCCAACCTGCATTGCTGTTAGCTGGGAGGTATGTTCTCAACTTATTTTTTTTAATTTTGTTCCATAAGAGCGCAGCAATTGCTTTAGTATGTTTTTGAAAGTACACAACTCCCTAAGGAGTCAGAGTTTAGATTAAGGTCCCATAAGGCTTGGATCATGATTCTAGAACACACATAAAACCTGATACTAGTACTATTAGAAATGCTAACATTATAGTAATCTTGCTTTCCAGATCCTATTTTTATGGAGATTATTAATTTGGAAAACCAAATAGACTATTAATAGGAAACTAATTTAATTCTTTTTTTTTTCTTTTTTTTTTCTTTTTTTTTATCTTTATGAATTTTTTTTTTATTTTTTAATATATGAAATTTACTGTCAAATTGGTTTCCATACAACACCCAGTGCTCATCCCAAAAGGTGCCCTCCTCAATACCCATCACCCACCCTGCCCTCCCGCCCACCCCCCATCAACCCTCAGTTTGTTCTCAGTTTTTAACAGTCTCTAATGCTTTGGCTCTCTCCCACTCTAACCTCTTTTTTTTTTTTTTTTTTCCTTCCCCTCCCCCATGGGTTTCTGTTATGTTTCTCAGGATCCACATAAGAGTGAAACCATATGGTATCTGTCTTTCTCTGTATGGCTTATTTCACTTAGCATCACACTCTCCAGTTCCATCCATGTTGCTACAAAAGGCCATATTTCATTTTTTCTCATTGCCACGTAGTATTCCATTGTGTATATAAACCACAATTTCTTTATCCATTCATCAGTTGATGGACATTTAGGCTCTTTCCATAATTTGGCTATTGTTGAGAGTGCTGCTATAAACATTGGGGTACAGGTGCCCCTATGCATCAGTACTCCTGTATCCCTTGGATAAATTCCTAGCAGTGCTATTGCTGGGTCATAGGGTAGGTCTATTTTTAATTTTCTGAGGAACCTCCACACTGCTTTCCAGAGCGGCTGCACCAATTTGAACTCCCACCAACAGTGCAAGAGGGTTCCCGTTTCTCCACATCCTCTCCAGCATCTATAGTCTCCTGATTTCTTCATTTGGCCACTATGACTGGCGTGAGGTGGTATCTGAGTGTGGTTTTGATTTGTATTTCCCTGATAAGGAGCGACGTTGAACATCTTTTCATGTGCCTGTTGGCCATCCGGATGTCTTCTTTAGAGAAGTGTCTATTCATGTTTTCTGCCCATTTTTACACTGGGTTATTTGTTTTTCGGGTGTGGAGTTTGATGAGCTCTTTATAGATTTTGGATACTAGCCCTTTGTCCGATGTGTCATTTGCAAATATCTTTTCCCATTCCGTTGGTTGCCTTTTAGTTTTGTTGGTTGTTTCCTTTGCTGTGCAGAAGCTTTTTATCTTCATAAGGTCCCAGTAATTCACTTTTGCTTTTAATTCCCTTGCCTTTGGGGATGTGCCAATTAAGAGATTGCTACGGCTGAGGTCAGAGAGGTCTTTTCCTGCTTTCTCCTCTAAGGTTTTGATGGTTTCCTGTCTCACATTCAGGTCCTTTATCCATTTTGAGTTTATTTTTGTGAATGGTGTGAGAAAGTGGTCTAGTTTCAACCTTCTGCATGTTGCTGTCCAGTTCTCCCAGCACCATTTGTTAAAGAGACTGTCTTTTTTCCATTGGATGTTCTTTCCTGCTTTGTCAAAGATGAGTTGGCCATACGTTTGTGGGTCTAGTTCTGGGGTTTCTATTCTATTCCATTGGTCTATGTGTCTGTTTTTATGCCAATACCATGCTGTCTTGATGATGACAGCTTTGTAGTAGAGGCTAAAGTCTGGGATTGTGATGCCTCCTGCTTTGGTCTTCTTCTTCAAAATTACTTTGGCTATTCGGGGCCTTTTGTGGTTCCATATGAATTTTAGGATTGCTTGTTCTAGTTTCGAGAAGAATGCTGGTGCAATTTTGATTGGGATTGCATTGAATGTGTAGATAGCTTTGGGTAGTATTGACATTTTGACAATATTTATTCTTCCAATCCATGAGCAGGGAATGTCCTTCCATTTCTTTATATCTTCTTCAATTACCTGCATAAGCTTTCTATAGTTTTCAGCATACAGATCTTTTACATCTTTGGTTAGATTTATTCCTAGGTATTTTATGCTTCTTGGTGCAATTGTGAATGGGATCAGTTTCTTCATTTGTCTTTCTGTTGCTTCATTGTTAGTGTATAAGAATGCAACTGATTTCTGCACATTGATTTTGTATCCTGCAACTTTGCTGAATTCATGTATCAGTTCTAGCAGACTTTTGGTGGAGTCTATCGGATTTTCCATGTATAATATCATGTCATCTGCAAAAAGCGAAAGCTTGACTTCATCTTTGCCAATTTTGATGCCTTTGATTTCCTTTTGTTGTCTGATTGCTGATGCTAGAACTTCCAGCACTATATTAAACAGCAGCGGTGACAGTGGGCATCCCTGTCGTGTTCCTGATCTCAGGGAAAAAGCTCTCAGTTTTTCCCCGTTGAGGATGATGTTAGCTGTGGGCTTTTCATAAATGGCCTTTATGATCTTTAAGTATGTTCCTTCTATCCCGACTTTCTCAAGGGTTTTTATTAAGAAAGGGTGCTGGATTTTGTCAAAGGCCTTTTCTGCATCGATTGACAGGATCATATGGTTCTTCTCTTTTTTTTTGTTAATGTGATGTATCACGTTGACTGATTTGCGAATGTTGAACCAGCCCTGCATCCCAGGAATGAATCCCACTTGATCATGGTGAATAATTCTTTTTATATGCTGTTGAATTCGATTTGCTAGTATCTTATTAAGAATTTTTGCATCCATATTCATCAGGGATATTGGCCTGTAGTTCTCTTTTTTTACTGGGTCTCTGTCTGGTTTAGGAATCAAAGTAATACTGGCTTCATAGAATGAGTCTGGAAGTTTTCCTTCCCTTTCTATTTCTTGGAATAGCTTGAGAAGGATAGGTATTATCTCTGCTTTAAATGTCTGGTAGAACTCCCCTGGGAAGCCATCTGGTCCTGGACTCTTATTTGTTGGGAGATTTTTGATAACCGATTCAATTTCTTCGCTGGTTATGGGTCTGTTCAAGCTTTCTATTTCCTCCTGATTGAGTTTTGGAAGAGTGTGGGTGTTTAGAAATTTGTCCATTTCTTCCAGGTTGTCCAATTTGCTGGCATATAATTTTTCATAGTATTCCCTGATAATTGTTTGTATCTCTGAGGGATTGGTTGTAATCATTCCATTTTCATTCATGATTTTATCTATTTGGGTCATCTCCCTTTTCTTTTTGAGAAGCCTGGCTAGAGGTTTGTCAATTTTGTTTATTTTTTCAAAAAACCAACTCTTGGTTTCGTTGATCTGCTCTACAGTTTTTTTAGATTCTATATGTTTATTTCTGCTCTGGTCTTTATTATTTCTCTTCTTCTGCTGGGTTTAGGCTGCCTTTGCTGTTCTGCTTCTATTTCCTTTAGGTGTGCTGTTAGATTTTGTATTTGGGATTTTTCTTGTTTCTTGAGATAGGCCTGGATTGCAATGTATTTTCCTCTCAGGACTGCCTTCGCTGCATCCCAAAGCGTTTGGATTGTTGTATTTTCATTTTCGTTTGTTTCCATATATGTTTTAATTTCTTCTCTAATTGCCTGGTTGACCCACTCATTCGTTAGTAGGGTGTTCTTTAACCTCCATGCTTTTGGAGGTTTTCCAGACTTTTTCCTGTGGTTGATTTCAAGCTTCATAGCATTGTGGTCTGAAAGTATGCATGGTATAATTTCAATTCTTGTAAACTTATGAAGGGCTGTTTTGTGACCCAGTATATGATCTATCTTGGAGAATGTTCCATGTGCACTCGAGAAGAAAGTATATTCTGTTGCTTTGGGATGCAGAGTTCTAAATATATCTGTCAAGTCCATCTGATCCAATGTATCATTCAGGGCCCTTGTTTCTTTATTGACCATGTGTCTAGATGATCTATCCATTTCTGTAAGTGGGGTGTTAAAGTCCCCTGCAATGACCACATTCTTATCAATAAGGTTGCTTATGTTTATGAGTAATTGTTTTATATATCTGGGGGCTCGGGTATTTGGCGCATAGACATTTATAATAGTTAGCTCTTCCTGGTGGATAGACCCTGTGATTATTATATAATGCCCTTCTTCATCTCTTGTTACAGCCTTTAATTTAAAGTCTAGTTTGTCTGATATAAGTATGGCTACTCCAGCTTTCTTTTGGCTTCCAGGAGCATGATAAATAGTTCTCCATCCCCTCACTCTCAATCTAAAGGTGTCCTCAGATCTAAGATGAGTCTCTTGTAGACAGCAAATAGATGGGTCTTGTTTTTTTATCCATTCTGATACCCTATGTCTTTTAGTTGGCGCATTTAATCCATTTACATTCAGTGTTATTATAGAAAGATATGGGTTTAGAGTCATTGTGATGTCTGTATGTTTTATGCTTGTAGTGATGTCTCTGGTACTTTGTCTCACAGGATCCCCCTTAGGATCTCTTGTAGGGCTGGTTTTGTGGTGACAAATTCCTTCAGTTTTTGTTTGTTTGGGAAGACCTTTATCTCTCCTTCCATTCTAAATGACAGACTTGCTGGATAAAGGATTCTCGGCTGCATATTTTTTCTGTTTAGCACACTGTAGATATCGTGCCAAGCCTTTCTGGCCTGCCAAGTTTCAAAGGAGAGATCAGTCACGAGTCTTATAGGTCTCCCTTTATATGTGAGGGCACGTTTATCCCTTGCTGCTTTCAGAATTTTCTCTTTATCCTTGTATTTTGCCAGTTTCACTATGATATGTTGTGCAGAAGATCGATTCAAGTTACGTCTGAAGGGAGTTCTCTGTGCCTCTTGGATTTCAATGCCTTTTTCCTTCCCCAGTTCAGGGAAGTTCTCAGCTATAATTTGTTCAAGTACCCCTTCAGCACCCTTCCCTCTCTCTTCCTCCTCTGGGATACCAATTATGCGTATATTATTTTTTTTTAGTGTATCACTTAGTTCTCTAATTTTCCCCTCATACTCCTGGATTTTTTTATCTCTCTTTCTTTCAGCTTCCTCTTTCTCCATAACTTTATCTTCTAGTTCACCTATTCTCTCCTCTGCCTCTTCAAGCCGAGCCATCGTGGATTCCATTTTGTTTTGCAATTCGTTTAAAGCGTTTTTCAACTCCTCGTGACTGTTCCTTAGTCCCTTGATTTCTGTAGCAAGAGATTCTCTGCTGTCCTGTATACTGTTTTCAAGCCCAGCGATTAATTTTATGACTATTATTCTAAATTCACTTTCTGTTATATTATTTAAATCCTTTTTGATCAGTTCATTAGCTGTTGTTATTTCCTGGAGATTCTTCTGAGGGGAATTCTTCCGTTTGGTCATTTTGGAGAGTCCCTGGCGTGGTGAGGACCTGCAGTGCACTTCCCCTGTGCTGTGGTGTATAACTGGAGTTAGTGGGCGGGGCCGCAGTCCGACCCGATGTCTGCCCCCAGCCCACTGCTGGGGCCACAGTCAGACTGGTGTGTGCCTTCTCTTCCCCTCTCCTAGGGGCGGGATTCACTGTGGGGTGGCGTGTCCCGTCTGGGCTACTTGCACACTGCCAGGCTTGTGTTGCTGGGGATCTGGCGTATTAGCTGGGGTGGGAGGCAAGGTGCACGGGGGCTGGAGGGGCAGGCTTAGCTCGCTTCTCCTTAGGTGATCCACTTCAGGAGGAGCCCTGTGGCAGCAGGAGGGAGTCAGATCCGCTGCCGGAGGTTTGGCTCCGCAGAAACACAGAGTTGGGTGTTTGCGCGGAGCGAGCAAGTTCCCTAGCAGGAACTGGTTCCCTTTGGGATTTTGGCTGGGGGATGGGCGGGGGAGATGGCGCTGGCGCCTTTGTTCCCCGCCAAGCTGAGCTCTGCCGTCCGGGGGCTCAGCAGCTCTCCCTCCCTTTGTCCTCCAGCCTTCCCGCTTTCCGAGCAGAGCTGTTAACTTATGACCTCCCAGACGCTAAGTCGCGCTTGCTGTCGGAACACAGTCCGTCCGGCCCCTCCGCTTTTGCCAGCCAGACTCAGGGGCTCTGCTTGGCCGGTGAGCCGCCCCTCCGCCCCGGCTCCCTCCCGCCAGTCCGTGGAGCGTGCACCGCCTCGCCGCCCTTCCTACCCTCTTCCGTGGGCCTCTAGTCTGCGCTTGACTCCGGAGACTCCCTTCTGCTAATCCTCTGGCGGTTTTCTGGGTTCTTTAGGCAGGTGTAGGTGGAATCTAAGTGATCGGCAGGATGCGCTGTGAGCCCCGCGTTCTCCTACGCCGCCATCTTCCGGAACCCCCCCCCCCAATTTAATTCTTAAAACCAAAATATGAGGTAATAAAATTAAATGAATTTATAATAAAATAAATAAATAAATTTATAGAATCTATTATTTTTTTTTTTTAACTTCACTGGGAAATCTCTGGTCATGTTTGTTTGCATGTAACTCTACAATATGACACATTAAAATGTGGCTATGAGATAATGAAGCTTAAAAAAATGTTTTGCATCACCATAAGAGACTCTTAAAAATTTTTTAAATCTTTATTTATTACTGAGAGACAGAGACAGAGCATGAGCATGGGAGGGGAAGAGAGAGGAGGAGACACAGAATCTGAAGCAGGCTCCAGGCTCTGTGCTACAGAGCCCGATGCATAGCTCAAACTCACAAACTGCGAGATCATGACCTGAGCCGAAGTTGGAAACTTAACCACCTGAGCCACCCAGGCGCCCCAAGAGACTCTTAAATACAGAGAACAAACTAAGGGTTGATGGGAGTGGGGGGTGGCGGGGTGGGGAAAATAGGTGATGGGCATTAAGGAGGGCACTTGTTGGAATGAGCACTGGGTGTTATATGTAAGTGATGAATCGCTGGATTCTACTCCAGAACCAAGACTACACTGTATGTTAACTAACTTGAAAATTAAAAATAATTAATTAAAAATGTTTTGCATTCATGTGAATACATTCCCATTTAAGCAAGCTGAAAAAAGTCGGCCTAATTATTAAGCCACCTAGGCAACTTTGAATTTTTCTTCCATTTTTCCCAGACTCTAGGAGAGGGTTTCTAGTATTGACACAAAAGCTTTTAATCTGATAATAATAAATGATAGGTCTAATTACAGCACTGTACAAAATCCAGAGACTACTGGAATTTGTGTTTTATCCCACTATAATCAATAGTAATGTTAAGCAACATTAATATATCTAAGAATGCTCTTTTTTAAGTAAGCTATTTGAGAATAATATTAAAATTACAAACAGGAATTTATCAAATATGTGCAATTAGCCAATCTTTTCTCTTAATTTTGAGACTTTTAATGTCAATTACAGTGCTCTGTCTTATGTTTAATTATTTCTATTCTTGTCTATATCTCATACCATTTAATATATTATGAGTTTTGACATCAAAAGATCATATTGTAATTCTCCACAGTATCTAGTATAGTGACAATTTATAGAAAAAAATCAATTTCTGTTTTTGTTGAATCTTTTAGATTCCTGTATGTAATGGTGCCAAAATCACAGATTACAGACTAGAGTGGGGAAAAGCTGAAGAATCGATGCACTTGATATATACTGGCCCTTGTCTGAGCTATGAAGTTAAAGGTCTCATTCCTGCAACTACATATTTTTGCAGAGTTCAGGTAATCCTAACAGTTATTTCAATGTAAACAAGAGAACAGTTATTAACCTATGCTACCCACATCCATAATACTGGCACCATTTCCTGTGTAGTGAATAGAAGGGAGTCACAGAATTCCAAATGTTAAATATTCCTCATGTTCAGCAACATCATTCTGAGCTTCTTCATCTGGCATTTAAAGCCCCCCCATAATCTGGAACCTACTTTTATTCCAACTTGATCTGCCATTATGTTTTCTACAGTTCTGTTTCCCAAATTACCTTGAACTTAACAATCACCTGAAATGCTTGTTTAAAATAGATTCCTACACTTCCACTCAGACCTACTGAATCAAAATTTCTAATCCAGTGACTTGTTAATCCATAAAATTAAAAAGCACTGTAAGTGATAATTATCATTAATTAGGAAAAATGTCAGAAACCATTTCAAACAAACAAGTCTATTCTACCACCACCCCAAGTATGCCTTGTACATTTGCTCATACCTTGTTTTTTGCCTGTCTTGTCCCATAAAACCAAGCTTTTGCATGAATGCTTCCCTGAAAACCGTAGCTAGAAGTGATTTCTTTCTCCTGTGAATTACCATAATTGTAAGACTCATAACTTTAAGATTAGGGGAGACAATCCAAATTTATAATGATCTCATATATTGTCCCTATCAACTTAAGTCATCAAATCCTAGGAGCCCTAATACTAAGAATCTAAGCTCCATCTCCCAAATTGTCTTCAGCACTGGAAGTAATTTTAAAAATCCGTTGTTAACTTTTTGGGTGTCTATATTTTTTGTTGGAAAAATGCTCTTACAATATATATTTATTAGTGAGGAGGCCACTGTGGTTGTCCAAAGGATGGGTGAATTTATGAATATTAAGGATGCTACAATGGGAATTCCGGGACATTAATGGATTTGAAACATATTAGAGAGGTAAAAATCAACGGAATAGGACCCTGCCAAGACAGAGTGTCCCCATACCTCCCAGACCCTCCCTTTTGTAACTAAAAAAATCTGAACATAACACAACAAACAGCACAAGAAGACTCCGAATGGTGGAAAGAAAGAAAAATGTAGAAAGGCAAAGATCCTAAGACCTCATAACTTGAGAAAGAATACAGTAGTGAGCCCCCTGCTAGACTTATCACCTCACACATGTCCCAGAAAGGGTATGGGAGAAGCCTCCAACTCAAAATTGCAAACAGGAACAGACAGGAAAAAAACCTCCAGAAAAAGCCTGCTTTCCCTCAACAAAGTGACTAGGAAAATGCTAGCCTAATCACAGAAAATCTCTTAAGTAATTCCCACCTTACTCCAGCCAAAAATCAATTGAAAAAGCACACACACTCCTGTCCTTCTTCACCCTTGAAGTTTCAACAGGCATAGTGGGAAGCTGATCATCCAACCCACCCCAGAAACAACAAGGAACATGCTCCAATTTCCCTACCAAGTGGTTTCAGTTTCAGCAGGGCCAAGCATGGAATTGATCTTTCATTCCTTGCATATCAAAAGCAGGCAGTGCTCTGCTCCCATTCCCCTGTCAACTGGTGTCAGTAATGGCCAAGTAGGGATCTTAAGATCTTCCATACCTCTCTGATGGAAGCAGGAGGCAGCAATATAATCCCCTTGAAGGGTTAGTATTGGCAAACTGAACCTCCGCCACCCTCAACCAGCAGCAATAGACTGACCAAGACTGATATAATTCAGGCTAGTCAGCACTCTACTTTCTTCCTACTCCTGTGTCAATAAGGCCTAGTGAGAAGTTTAACCTAAATTTCCACCTACCAGCACTAAGACTGAATAACAATCTGGGAAATAGAGCTAGTCAACACTCATATTCCTCCTTCACCTGCTATCAGCAGGGTGTGCTGGAGAGCTCGGCCTTTATCTCTACTCAGCATCAAAGATGCAAATCTAGGTGGTGAGAGGCTATATTACTTGGCACCCCACTCCCCCATTCCCTTCCCATGGTGTCATTTAGACCCTACTAGGAACTGAGACCCTACTGGGAACTGAGTTTCCACCTCCACCCTACAGGAACACAGAGATGTTAGTCAGATCTCCATTTCCCCCTTCGTGGTATCATCAGGAACCTGTGGGGGGGCTGAGCTTAGTCCACACTCAGAGACAGTAATACAGTGCAAATAGTTGCTCTACTTCTGTTAGAAAGGTGTCAAAAAGGTGTAGATAGGAGAGGAATTTCCACCTTACCCAACTTTGCACTATACTTCTAAGGGATACTGCTTACTATGATAAGGATTAAATATAACCCAAACTCTTATAATATAATATTAAAAATGTCTAGAATAATCATTTGTTATAATGAGGACCAGGGAAATCAGAACCTGAATGATGAAAACAATCAAAAACAATTAATTCATCTGTGATGAATCAGTAATTTGAATTATCTGATAAGGATTTAAGTAACCATCAAAAAATGCTTCAACAAGCAATTATGAGATACCTTGTAATAAATTAAAAAAATATTAAAAATCTCAACAAAGAAATAAAATCTATAAAAGAGATAAAAAATTATACAAAAACCAAATGGAAATTATAGAACTGAAATATATAATAACAAAAATAAAAACCTTACTGTATGGGTTCAAAAGTAGAATGGAGATGACAGAAGATAGAATCTGTGAACTTGAAGGCAGATTAATAAAATCTTGAATACATAAAAGATTTTAAAGGAAAAAATTGAACAAGATTTCAGGGACATATGAAAAAATAACAAAAGAGATAATAGTCATATCATTAAACTCCCAGAAGGAGAGAAGGGAAAGAGTGTGAACTAAAAAATTGTCCAAAGAAATAATGAAAAATTCCCAATTTGGGGAAAAACATAAGCCAAAATATTAAAAAAACAGAATATCTAAAATAGGATAAATGTGAAGAAATCCACACCACCAAAACAATTCATAATTAAACTTCTGAAAAAAAAACAAAGAAAAAATCTTGAAAGCACACAGAAATGGTGCATTACTTATAGGTGAAAATCAATTCAAATGACAAATATATCTCTTTTGAAACCATTTTAATAAGTTGCATAACATTTTTCAAGTACTGAAAGAAAACTGTCAACTACACACTATATTTGGCAAAAAAATATCCTTCAGGAATGAAAAGAATGTAAAGACACTCTCAGATAAAGAAAAACTAAGAATTTGTTGCCAGTAACACTCCCAATTAAAATTGGTTACAAAAAGCACTCTTCAAAAAAAAAAGGAAATGATAACAAAAGAAGGCTTAGAACTTCAGAAAAGCAATGACATTGGGATTCTGGTCCAAGTTGGTGACACAAAGGGCTCCTGAAATCATCTCCTCCCACAGATACACTGAAACCACAGTTACATATACAATTTCCTCTGAAAGCAATCCAGAAAATAGCTGAGTGACTCATAAACACCAGGCAAATGAGAGAAAAACCACATCAAAATTGGTAAGAAAGGCTGAGATACACTCTCGGTATAAACTCCACACCCAGCACAGCAACATACAATGGGGGAGGAAACACAACTGCCAACATCTCCGTGAGGAATCAAGATTTTGGACCCAACATCTAGTATGCCAGGTTTGAAAACTTGCACCTAACAGACAGGGCTCTAAAACGACCTATCCTGAAAGCCAATGGGGGCATGCATCCATGAGACCCACAACACTAACCAAACAAAGAAGCAGTGTTAATTGGCTTGTTAGGACTCACACTGGCTATTCCCTCAGGTCTCAGTGCAGAGGTAGTAGAAACACCCATCTCCCAGCCTTTCCCTGAAAAAGGGCCTAATTGAATAGTTTTAAGGCTGTAACCTGAGGGTCAGGCTCCTAATTTAGCACACATCTAAGGGATGACTGAAATCTCCCTCTGCCACACTCCGGGTCACCAGTATCTCCTTGAAAGGAGCTTGTGCACATGTATGGCACCCCAGCATTTTGGTTGCAACCCAGAGGATGCAACTATTGATTTCCTGGCTTTCGTGACCAGTGAAACTTGCACCTGTAGGTTTCAGAATACTGTATCAAACAAAGAAACAGTTCTTGACTGGCTATAACCCAAGATCTCAGTACAGAGGCACAAGTTAGAAATACTCATCTCCCAGTCTTTCCCTGAAAGAGACTGTTTTGCCTATCATAGAAGCTATAGCTGAGGGTCCAGCTTCCAATAAGCTCAAATTAAGTGCCAACCGGTATCCATCCCTTTCGGACACTGACAGATATTGGCAACAACTTCAACTACTGGAACCACTAAGAACAAAGATGCTAGCTTGCAAAATCACTAAGGTTTGAGAGAAAACTAAGAGATAGGACGAGGCCAAATGATAATGTTCATACCCTACACAAGGCTACTCCTTCAAGATTGTGGGAGAAGTAGATGTTTTATATAATGCACAGAAAGTCAGGTAAAATGAGGAAACAATATGTTCCAAACAAAATAATAAGACAAAACTCCAGAAACAGCTTTTAATTAAACGGAGACAAGAGATTTACCTGATAAAGAGTTCAAAACAGTGGTCATAAAGATGCCCTCTAGATCAGGAGAACAGTGCATGGATAAAGTGAAAATTTCAACAAAGAGATAGAAAGTTAAAAAGTACCAAGGAGATATCACATAGGTGAAGAATATAAAAACTGACATGAAAAATTCAATAAAAGTGCTGAACAGCAGACAAGATCAAGTGTTAGAAAGGATCAGCAAATCTGAAGACAGGGCAGTGGAACTCATCCACCATAGGAGCAAAAATATGAAAAAGACAGGACTTATGGGATACCATAAAGCAAATAAATATATGCATAATAGAGATCCCAAAAGGAAAACAGAAAGGAGAAGAAAGTTTAGTCAAAGAAACAGTAGCTAAAAACGCTATAAACTGGGGAGGAAACAGCCATCCAGATCCAAGAAGCCCAGAAAGTCCAACTAAGATAATCCAAAAAAGACCCATATCCAGACCCATAATTAAATTGTAAAAAGTTAAAGACAAGGAAAAAATCTTAAAAAGAGCAAAAGAAAAACAACTTGTTACATGCAAGAGAACCCCCCCCATAAAAGTATCAGCAGATTTTTCAGCAGAAACTTTGCAAGACAGAAGGGAGTGGCATGATATATTCATAGAGCTGAAAGAAAAAACTTCAAACCAGGAATACTCTACCCAGAAAAGTTGTTCTTCAGAATTAGAAAGATCAAGTATTTCCCAGACAATCAAACCTGAAGGAGTTCATTACCAACAGACTGGTCCTGCAAAAAATGTTAAAGGGACTTTTAAAACTGAATGAAAGGACACTAACTAGCAATAGGAAAACATGAAACTATAAATCTCACTGGTTAAGGTAATTATATAGTTAAATTCTGAATACTATAATGTAATGGTGGTGGGTAAGACATGTATAAATCTATTATGAATGTTAAAAGATGAAAGTACTAAAAACAGTTACAATAATTTAATGGATACATAAAATTAAAAGATTTAAATTGTGCCATCAAAGACATAAAATGGGGGGGGGGTAACAGCAAAAATACATATCTTTAGTACACATTTAAATTTAAGTTGCTGTCAGCTTAAAATAAACTGTTATAAATATGCTTTATATAAGCCTGGAGGTAATCACAAAGTAAGAACCTATAATAGATACACAGGAGATAAAGAGAATAATCTAAGGATATGACTGTAGAAAATTATCAAATCACAAAGAAATCAAGAGAAGAAAAAAGAAACAAGAGAATTCTGGCAAAACAGCCAGAGAACAATGAACAAAATGGCAGTAGTAAGCCCAAACCTATAAATAATTACTTTAAATGTAAATGGATTCAATTCTACAATCAAAAGGCACAGAGTGTTTGATAAAATAAGGCCCAGCTATATAATGTCTATAAGTGATTTGCTTCAGCTTTAAAGACACACACAAACTGAAGGTGAAGGGATGGGAAAAGATATTCCATGCAAAAGGAAATCAAAAGAAGGCAGGGGTAGATATACATATATTAGACAAAATAGACTTTCAGCCAATTGTCGATAAGAGACAGATAAGGTTACTATACAGTGAAAAAATGGCTCAATCCATTACAATATCATTTGTAAATATTAATGAACCCAACACAAAGCATCTAAATATATAAGGCAAATACTAACGGACCTAAGGGAGAAATAAACAACAATGCAATAATAGTAGAAAACTTTAATATTCCATTTTCAACAATGGATAGATTGCCCAAACATAAAATTAGTAAGGAAACATGGGACTTAACCTGCATGTTAGACCAGATGGACTTAACAGACATTTGTAAAACATTCTATATAACAGTGGCATACACATTCTTCTCAAGCACATATGGAATACTCTCAAGGATAGATCATATGTTATGTTGCAAAAAAAGCCTTAATAAATTTAAGAAGATTGAAATGATATCAAGTATCTTTTCCAACCACAGTGGTATGGAACTAGAAATTAATTACAAGAAGAAAATTGGGAAATTCACAAATATGTGGAGATTAAACCACATACCACTGAATAGCCAATAGGTCAAAGAAGAAATAAAAAGAGAAATAAAAAAATATCTTGAGACAAATGAAAATGTAAATACAACATACAAAAACTTAATAGGATGCAGCAAAAGCTCTAAGAGAGAACTTCATAGTGATAAATGCCTACAATAAAGAAAAAGAAAGAGCTCAAATAAACGAAATTTACACCTTAAAGAAAACAAACTAAACAAACTAAAAAAAGAAAACAAACTAAGCCTAGTATAATAATGAAATCACAAAAATGAACTAACAGTAAACTAGTAAAAGAAATGAAATAACAAAGATCAGAGCGGAAATGAATAGAGACTAAAAAGAAAATAGAAATCAACAAAACTAAGACTTGGATGTTTTTCTTAAAGATAAACAAAATAGACAAACATTTATCTAAACTTACCAAGAAAATAAGAATAAGGATTCAAATAAACAAAACTAGAAATGAAAGAGGAGACTTTACAACAGATCCCATAGATATACAAAGCATCATAAGAGTTTACTATGAATAATTATATGCCAAGTTGAAAAACGTAGAAGAAATAGATATGTTCCTGGAAACATACAATCTACTCCAACTGAATCATGAATAAATAGATAATATGAACAGATCAATAATGAATAAGGAAATTGAATCAATAATAAAAAAACCTCCCAATAAAGAAAAGTCCAGGACCTGACAGCATTACTAGTGAATTATACCAAACACTTAAAGAACTAATAGCAATTCTCAAACTCTTTCAAAAAATAGGAGAGAATACTTCAAAACTCATTTTATGAGGTCAGCAGTATGATACTATACCAGACAAAAACAGTACAAGAAAATTACAGGCCAATATCCCTGAGAAACATAGATGCAAAAAATCCTCAAAATAGTAGCAAACCAAATTCAACAATACATTAAATGTATAATGCACTATGATCAAGTAGAATTTATTCCAGGAATTCAAGGATGGTTCAACATCTGCAAATCAATCAATGTGATATACCACATTAATGAAATTAGGGATAAAGTCATACGATCAAAAAAATCATATGATCCTCTCAATAGATGTAGAAAAAGCATTTGACAAAATTATACATCCATTCAAAATAAAAAATACTTTCAACAAACTGCTTAGGGAGGAAATATACCCCAACGTAATAAGGCCAGATAAGACAACCTCACAGCTAACATTATTCTCAATGGTACAAAGCTGAAAATTTTTCCACCAAGATCAGTTACAAGACAAGGATGCCAACTCTTGTCACTTTTTAGTCAGCATAGTCCAAGGAGTACTAGCCAGAGAAATTGGGGAAGAAAAGGAAAAGGCATCCAAATCGTAAAGAAAGAAGTAAAACCATCCCTATTTTCAGATGATACATTATATGGAGAACACCAAAAAGGACTCCACCAAAAAATTGCTAGAAATCATAATTGAATCCAGTAAAGTTACAGCATACAAAATGAATATACAAAAATAGATTGTGTTTCTATACACTAATAACAAACAATATGAAAGAGGGAGTAAGAAGACAATCCCATTTATGATTGTATCAAAAAGAATAAAATACTTAGGAATAAATTTAGCCAACGTGAAAGATTTACTGAAACTATATAAGACATTGTTGAAAGAAACTGAAGAAGACACAATTAAATGGAAAGATATTCTGTACTCATGGATTAGAAGAGTTAACATTGTTAAAATATCCATAACTATCACAGAATCTATAGATTCAATGCAACCCCTATGAAAATTCTAGTGACATTTTTCACATCAATAAAGTGAACAATTCTAAAATTTCTATGGAACCACAAAAGACTCCAAATAGCCAAAGAAATCCTGACAAAGAACAAAGGAGAGGCATCATACTTCCTCCTATCAAACTATATTACAAAGCTATAGTAATCTAAACAGTATGGTTTTAGCATAGAAACAGATACATAAATCAATGGAACAGAATAAAGACCCGAGAAATAAACAGCATATGTGGCCAGTTAATTTATGTCAAAGGAGCCAGGAATATATAAGAGGAAATGGGTTATCTCCTCTAAATGGTAAATTGGGCAGCCATGTGCAAAAGAATGAAACTGAACCACTATCTTACATCATACACAAAAATCAGTAAAAAATGAGTTAATGGCTTCAACATAAGAAATGAAACTATAAAAATCCTAGGAGAAAACATAAGGGGTAGGCCTCTTGACATTAGTTGTGGCAATGATATTTTGGATTTGACACCAAAAGCAAAGGAACCAAAAACAAAAATAAATAAGTGGGACTACATCAAACTAAAATCCTTCAGCACAGAAAAGTAAACATCAAAAAAGTTAGAAGGCAACCTATAGAATGGGAGAAAATATTTGCAAATCATATATCTGATAAAGGGTTACTATCATAAACATATGAGGAACTCATACAATTCAATAGCAAAAAAACTAATAATTCAATTTAAAACTTAGTAGAGTAAAAGAATAGACATCTTTCCAAAGACAACATACAAATGCCCAACAGGTACATGAAAAGATGATCAACATGACTAAACATCAGAGAAATACAAACAAAAACTACATGCGATATTAACTCACACCTGTCAGAATGGCAGTCATCACCCTTTTTTTTTTGTATTTTAATTCCAATATACCTAACATACAGTGTTATATTAGTTTCAGCTGTACAATATAATAATTCAACAATTCCATACATCACCCAGTACTCATCACAACAAGTGTATTCTTTAATCCCCATCATCTATTTAACTCATCCTCCCACCCCCTTCCCATCTGGTAATGAAAAGTTTGCTCTCTATAGTTATAGTCTATTAGTTTCTCTCTCTCTCATTTTTTCCCTTAAATTCTACATATGCATGACATAAATCATGTCATATTTGTCTTTCTCTCACGGACTTATTTCACTTAGCATTATACTCTCTAGCTCCATCCATGTCACTGCAAATGGCAAGATTTCATTCTTTTTTTCCTGGCTGAATAATGAGCCTATACATATACATATATACCACATCTTTTTTTAATGTTTGTTTATTTTGAGAGAGATAGAGTGCAAGTGGGGGAGGGGCAGAGAGAGAGAGGGAAACAGAATCCCAAACAGGATCTGCACTGCCAGCTCAGAGGCCAATGTGGGGCTCCAACTCACAAACTACGAGATCATGACCTGAGCCAAAATCAAGAGTAGGACACTGAACCAACAGAGCCACCAAGGCACCCCATACATACCACATCTTTACCATTCATCTATTGGTGGATACATGGGCTGCTTACATAATTTGGCTATTTTAAATAATACCGCAGTACACAAAGGGGTGCATGTATCACTTTGAATTAGTGTTTTTGTCTTTTGGGGGTAAATACCCAGTAGTGTGATTACTGGACTGTAGGGAAGTTCTATTTTTAACATTATGAGGAACCTCCATACTACTTTTCACCGTGACTACACCAGTTTGCATTCCCACCAGCAGTGCTAGCAGGTTCCATTTTCTCCACATCCTAGCCAATGTTTGTTGTTTATGATTTTAATCATTCTGACAGGTGTGAGGTGATATCTCACTGTAGTTTTTTTCATCACTGAAGTTTTGACTTGCATTTCCCTGATGTCTAGTAATGTTGAACATCTTTTTGTGTGTCTGTAATACATTTGAACGTCTTTTTTGCAGAAATGTCTGTTCATATCTTCTTTCCATTTTTTACATGTTTATTTTGAGAGAGTGTGTGTGCAAGCAGGGAAAGAGCAAAGAGGGAGGGAGAGAGAGAAACCCAAGAAGACTCCACACTGCAGGGAGCCCAATGCAAGGCTCAATCTCACAAACCATGAGATCATGACCTGAGTTGAAATCAAGAGTTGGACACTTAGCCAACTGAGGCACCCAGGTGCCCCTCCACTTCCACTCTTAATTTGATTATTTGATTTTGGGGCATGGAGCTGTACCAGTTCTTTATATATTTTGGATACTAACCCTTTTCCAGATATATCATTTGAAAATATCTTCTCCTATTCAGTAGGTTGACTTTTAGTTTTATGGATTGTATCTTTCATATACAGAAGGGTGTTAGTTTGCTGTAGTTCCACGAATTTATTTTTGTATTTATTTCCCTTGCCTCAGGAGATATATCCAGAAAAATTATTTGATGGCCAATATTAAAGACATTTATGCCTATGCCTCCTTCTAGGATTTTTACGGTTTCAGGTCTCATATCTAGGTCTTTAATCCGTTTTTAGTTTATTTTTGTGTATGGTGTTAGAAAGTGGTCCAGTTTCACTGTTTTGTATGTAGCTGTTCAGTGTTCCCAACACCATTTGTTGAAGAGATTGTCTTTTTTCCCATTGAATATTCTTTCCTGCTTTGTTAAAGATGGATCATACAATTGTGGTTTCATTTCTGAGTTTTCCTTTCTGTTGCATTGGTCTGTGAGTCTATTTTTGTGCCAGTACCATACTGTTTTGATTACTATACCTTTGTAATATAACTTGAAGCCCGGAGTTGTGATGCCTCCAGCTATGCTTTTTTTTGTCTCTCCAAAATTGCTTTGGCTATTCGGGATCTTTTGTGATACCATAAAAATTTTAGGATAGTTTATTCTAGTTATGTGAAAAATGCCCTTGGTAGTTTGAAAGGGATTGCATTAAATCTGTAGATTGCTTTGGGTAGCATAGACATTATAATAATATTTGTTCTTCCAGTCCATGAGCATAGAATGTCTTTCCATTCCTTTGTGACATCCTCAAATTCTTTCAACAATTTTTTATAGTCTTCAGAGTTCAGCTCCCTCATACCTTTCATTAGGTTCATTTCTAGGTATCTTATTTTTTTGTTGTAATTGTAAATTGGATTGTTTGCTCCATCTTTTTCTACTGCTTTATCACTGGTGTATAGAATACAGCAGATTTCTGTACATTCATTTTGTATCCTACAAATGGGAGTCTTTTGGGTTTTCAATATATAGTATGATGTCATGTGCAAATGGTGAAATTTTTACTTCTTCCTTACCAATCTGTATGCCATTTATTTTTGTTGTTATTGTCTGATTGCTGTGCCTAGGACTTCCGGTAGTATGTTGAATTAAAGTGCTGAGAGTGGACATCCTTGTCTTTTTCCTGATCTTAGGGGAAAAGCTCTGAATTTTTCCCCAGTGAGTATGATGCTAGCTGTGTGTTTTTCATATATGACCTTTATTATGTTGAGGTATATTTCCTCTAAACCTACTTGCTTGAGGGTTTTTATCATTAATGAATGATGTACTTTGTGAAATGTTTTTTCTTCCTCCATTAAAATGATCATGTGTTTTTAATATTTTCTCTTATTGATGTGATGTATTACATTGATTAATTTGCGAATACCGAACCACCCTTGCATCCCGAGAATAAATCCCACTTGATTGTGGTGAATGATTTTTAAATGTATTGTTAGATTCAGTTTGCTAGTATTTTGTTGAGAATCTTTGCATCTATGTACATCAGAGATACTGGCCCGTAGCTCATTCTGTGCTGTCTTTATCTGGTTTTGGCAGGTGATAGTGGCCTCATAGAATGAATTTGGAAGCTTTCCTTCTTCTACTCTTTGGAATAGTTTGAGAAGAATAGGTATTAACTTTTCCCTAAATGTTTGCTATAATTCATTTATGAAGCCATCTCGTCTTGGACTTTTCTTTGTTGGGGTTTTTTTGATTATTGCTGTTAATTGTTCTGTGCAAATTTTCTATTTCTTCCTGCTTCAGTTTTTGTAGGTTATATATTTCTAGGAACTTATCCATTTCTTCTAGGTTGACCAAGTTGTTGACATATAGCTTTTCATAATATTCATTGACAATTGCCTGTTATTTCTGTGGTGTTGGTTATTTCTCCTCTTTCATTTGTGATTTTAAGTTCTCTCTCTCTCTTCTCTCTCTCTCTCTCTCTCTCTCTCTCTCAATAAGTCTGACTAGAAATTTACTGATTTTGTTGATCATTTCAAAGAACCAGCTCCTGATTTTATTGATCTGTTCTATTTTTTTACTTTATATATCATTTATTTCTACATTGATCTTTATTATTTCCTTCCTTCTGCTGTTTTGAGTTTTGTTTGTTCTTCTTTTCTAGCTCCTTTAACAGTAAGTTTAGGTTGTTTGAGATTTTTCTTGATTTCTGAGTGGGAAGGAAAGACAAAATGTGACAAACACTAGAAAAGAACAGAGAAAATCTCTAGAAACGATAAAACCAGTAATAAAATGGCACTAAATACATATCTATCAATAATTATGCTAAATGTAAATGGACTGAACACTCTACTCAAAAGATATAGGGTGTCATAATGGATAAAAAACAAGACCCATCTATATGCTGCCTACAAGTGACTCAGTTTAGACCTACAGACACCTGCAGATTGAAAGTGAGGGGTGGAGAAACATTTATCATGCAAATGGACATCAAAAGAAAGCTAGAGCAGTAATACTTATATCAGACAAACTATACTTTAAACCAAAGATAGTAACAAGAGATAAGGAAGGGCACTATATCATAATAAAGGGGGTTATCCAATAAGAAGATCTAACATTTGTAAATATTTATGCCAACAGCTTGGGAGCACCCAAATATATAAAATAGCTAATAACAAACATGAAGGAACTCAGGAACTCATTGGTAACATACAATAATAGTAGGGGACATTAACACCCTACTTACATCATTGGACAGATTATCTAAACAGAAAATCAACAAGGAAACAATGGCTTTGAATGACACAGTGGACCAGATTGACTTAACAGATATATTCAGAACATTACATCCTAAAGCAGCAGAATACACATTGTTCTCAAGTGCACATGGAATATTTTCCAGAATAGAATACATACTAGGTCACAAATAAGGCTTCAACCATTACAAAACATTTGAGATCATACCATGCATATTTCCAACCACAACACTATGAAACTTGAAGTCAACAACAAGAAAAAATTTGGAAAGACCACAAATACATGGAGGTTAAAGAACATGCTACTAAAGAATGAAGGAGTCAACCAGTAAATCAAAGAAGAAATTTTAAAAATACATGGGAACAAATTAAAACGAAAACACAATGATCCAAAACCGTTGGGATGCGGCAAAAGTAGTCACAAGAGGGATATATAGCAATACAGGCCAACCTCAAGAACCAAGAAACATCTCAAATAAACAACCTAACCTTACACCCAAAGGTGCTAGAAAAATAACATAAACAAAGCCTAAAGCCAGATGAATAAGTGAAATAACAAATATTAGAGTAAAAATAAATGTTATAGAAACAAATAAAAAAAAACAGAACAGATCAATGAAACCAGGAGCTGGTTCTTTGAAAAATTTAATAAAATTGATTAAGCCCTAGCCAACCGTATCAAAAAGAAAAAAAGACCATGGGGTGCCTGGGTGGCTCAGTCGGTTAAGCGTCCGACTTCGGCTCAGGTCATGATCTCACGGTCCGTGAGTTCGAGCCCCGCATCAGGCTCTGTGCTGACAGCTCAGAGCCTGGAGCCTGCTTCAGATTCTGTGTCTCCCTCTGTCTCTCACCCTCCCCCGTTCATGCTCTGTCTCTCTCTGTCTCAAAAATAAATAAACATTAAAAAAAAAGTTTAAAAAAAAAGAAAAAAAGACCATAATCAATAAAATCACCAATGAGAAAGGAAAAATAACCAACACCACAGAACTACAAACAATTATAAGAGAATATAATGAAAAATTCTATGCCAACAAATTGGACAACCTGCACAAAATGGATAAATTCCTAGAAACACATAAGCTACCAAAACTGAAACAGAAATAAATAAAAAACTTGAACATATCAATACCCAGCAATGAAAGTGAATCAGTAATCAAAAAACTCCCAACAAACAAAACTCCAAGACCAGGTGTCTTCACAGGGGAATTCTACCAGACATTTAAAGAACAGTTCATATCTATTATTCGCAAACTATTCTAAAAATAATAGAAATTGAAGGAAAACCTCCAAACTCATACTATGAGGCCAGCATTATCCTGATGCCAAAACCCTACAGGGATTCCACTAAAAAAGCAAACTACAAGCCAATATCCCTTATGAACATGGATGTACAAATTCTTAACAAAATACTAGCATATTGAACCCAACAGTACATTAAAAGATCATTCACCATGATCAAGTGTGATTTATTGCTGACTTTGAAGGGTGGTTCAATATTCACAAATCACTTAACGTGATACACCACATTAATAAAAAAACGGGATAAGAACCATATGAACAATTGATTCAGGAAAAGCATTTGACAAAGTACAGCATCAATTCTTCTTTTTTTTTTTTTTTAGTTTTTTTAAGTTTATTTATTTTGAGAGAGAGAGAGAGTGCAAACAGGGGAGGGGCAGAAAGAGAAGGGGATACAGAGTCTGAAGCAGGTTCCGGGCTCTGAGCTGTCAGCACAGAGCCCGATGCAGGGCTTGAACTCATGAACCATGAGATCATTACCTGAGCCAAAGTCAAACACTTAACCGACTAAGTCACTCAGGTGCCTCGTATCCATTCTTGCTTAAAAAAAAAAAAAAAAAAAAAGGAAAAAAAAAAACTTCAACAAAGTAGGGATAGATGGAACATACCTCAACAAAATAAAGGCCATATATTAAAAAACTCATAGCTAGTATCATCTTCAATGGGGAACAACTGAGAGCTTTTCTTCCATGGTCAGGAACAAAACAGGGTGTCCACTCTCACCACTTTTATCTAACATAGTACTGGAAGTCCTAGCCTCAGCGATCAGACAACACAAAGAAATAAAAAGCATCTAAATTGGCAAGGAAGAAGTCAAACTTTCAGTATTTGCAGATGACATGATACTATATATAGAAAACTCAAAAGACTCCACAAAAATATTGCTAGAACTGATATAGGAAACTCAGCCAAAATGAAATGGACATCTGAATATCCCTATACCATTAAAGAAGTTGAATTCATAACTAAAAAGCCCCTGAAAGAGAAATCTGCAGGTCGAGATAGTTTCACTGGAGAATTCCACAAAGTCTTTAAAGAAAAAGTAACACCAATTTAAAATAATATTTTCCAGAAAATAAAAGATGAGAGAGTTACCAATTCCTTTTATGAGGAAAGTATCACCCTAAAACCAAAATCAAAGAGTGTAGAAAAAAACCCAAAAACCAATAACTCATTTAGATGCAAAAAACCCTCAACAAAATAATGGCATATCAAATCCAGCACTGTACAAAAAGAATTATACACCAAGACCAAGTGGGATTTATTTCAGGTATGCAACCCTAGTTTGAAATTGAAAAACCAATGTAACTTTTTATACAAACAGGGTGGAGATGAAAAATCATATGATCATATTAATTGACACAGAAAACACATTTAACAAAATCCAACACCCATTAGTGATGAAAAAATCTCATAAAGTTAGGAATAGATGGGGACTTCCTCAACTTATACAGAGCATCTACAAAAAAACCTACAGCTAACATCATATGTACCAGTGATTTCCTCCAAAAACAAAGCAAAGATGTCAGCTCTAATCAGTCTTAATCTTAATTCAGCCATTGCAATAAGGTGAGTAAAGGAAATAAAAGGCATCCATGTTAGAAAGGAAGAAATAAAACTACTTATTTTACAGATAATATGATTATCTACATAGACCACCACCCGGAATGTACAAAAATCTCCTAGAACTAATATGTGAGGTCAGCAAGGTTGCAGGACACAAGATCAACACCCCAAAATAACCCACATTTCTATTTACTAACAACAAACATGTATAAACAGACATTTAAAACACAATACCATTATACTCTTTAGCTCCATCCATGTCATTGCAAATTGCTAGAGAGTATAATGCTAAGTGAAACAAGTTAGTTAAAAAAATACCATATGTTTTCCTTCATATGTAGCATTTAAGAAATAAAATAAATGAGCAAAGGAAAAAAAAAGAGAGAAAAACAAAGAAGCAGACTCTTAACTATGGAAAACAAAACTTATGCTTACCAGAGGGGAGGGGATGGGTTTATGGGTTAAATAGGTGATGAGGACTGAGGAGTGCACTTTTTGTGACGAGCACCAGGTGATGTATGGAATTGTTGAATCACTATATTGTGCACTTGAAACTATTATAACACTGTATGTTAACTGTACTGGAATTTGAAATAAGAATAAATAAATACATACATACATCATATATACATATATAAATACATAAATAAAGTATGTATTTAAAAACACAGTACCACTTACCATCACTTCTAAGAAAATATTTAGGTATAAATCCAACAAAACATATACTGTACATGTATGCTGAAAATTGCATAATGCTAATTAATCAAGAAAGACCTAAATAACTAAAGAGACATACCATGTTCATAGATGGGAAGACTAAATATAGTAGAGATGTCAGTTTTCCCCAAGAAGATTTATAAGTTTAATGTAATTTCTATGGAAATCTCAGCAAGTTTATTTATAGATATATGCAATCTCATTCTAACTTTCATTTGGAAAGTCACCAGACCTAGAAAAATCAATCTTGAAAGAGAAAAAGAAGGTGGACAAAACCACTCTACTTAATGTTAAAGCTTACTATTTAACTACAGTAATCAAGACAGTGTAGTATTAGTGGAGGGAAAGATACGTAAGTCAATGAAACAGAATAGAGGACACAGAGAGAGGAAGTATGGAAGATGGCAGCGTAGGAGGACACTGGGCTCACCTCGTCCTGCTGACTGCTGAGATTCCACCCACATCGACCTAAATAACCCAGGAAACCACCGGCAGACTAGCAGAATGTACTCTCTGGAGCCAAGCATAAACAAGAGGCCCACGGAAGAGGGTAGGAAGGGTAGAGAGGCAGTGCGTGCTACACGGACTGGCGGGAGGGAGCCAGGGCAGTGGAGGGGCAGTGTGCCAGGCAAGGCAGGGCCCCCGAAGTCTGGCTTCCAAAAGCAGAGGGGCCGGACTTGTGTGAGTTCTGACAGCCAGCAGGACTTAACATCTGGAATGTTAAAAGTCGACAACTCTGTTCTCAGAGAGCAGTGAGGGTGAGAGGATGCTGGGAGGGAGAGTTGTTGAGCCCAGGAAGACAGAGTTCAGCTTGGCGGGGGAACAAAGGCGTTGGCAGGCGCCATTTCCCTCTCCCATTCCCCAGCCGAAATTCCAAAGGGAACTAGTTCCTGTCACTGAACTTGCTTGCACCATGCACATGCCCAATGCTGTGCTTCTGTGGATCCACCCCTCCAACAGCCCTGCCTACTCCTGGTGCTGCAGGGCCCCTCCACAGGGGACCACCAATGGCAAAGCTAGCTAAGCCTACCCCTCCCGCCCCTGTGCACCTTGCAGATCATCCCCGGCTAATACGCCCTGGGCGGCAGATCTCATCAAAGCAGCACCACAAGCCTGGCAGTGTGCAAGTAGCCCAGACAGGGGCCACACCACTCCACAGTGAGTCCTGACCCTGGGAGAGGGGAAGATAAGGTACACACCAGTCTGACTGTGGACCCAGCAGTGGGCTGGGGACAGACATCGGGTCTGACTGCAGCCCTGCCCACCAACACGTTTCTCCGGACAGCACAAGGGAAGTGCCCTGCAGTTTGGAGCTACCACAGGGACTAGCCAAAATGACAAAACGGAAGAATTCTCCTCAAAAGACACTCCAGGAAGTAGCGACAGCTAACGAATTGATCAAAACAGATTTAAACAATAAAATGGAACAAGAATTTAGAACAATAGCCATAAAATTAATTGCTGGGCTAGAAAAAAGCATAGAGGACAGCAGAGAATCTACTACAAAGATCAAGGGACTAAGAAACAGTCATGAGAAACTAAAAAATTCTATAAATGAGGTGCAAAATAAAATGGAGGCGGCCGTAGCACGGATTGAAGAGGCAGAGGAGAGAATAGGTGAATTAGAGGATCAAATTATGGAAAAAGAGGAACCTGAGAAAAAGAGAGATAAAAAAAAATCCAAGAGTATGAGGGGAGAATTAGAGCACTAAGTGATACAATCAAACGGAACAATATCCATATCGTAGGAATTCCAGAAGAAGAAGAAGAGAGAGAAAGGGGTTGAAGGTGTACTTGAACAAATCATAGCTGAGAACTTCCCTGATCTGGGGAAGGAAACAGGCATTGAAATCCAAGAGGCACACAGAACTCCCTTCAGACGTAACTTGAATCGATGTTCTGCATGACATATCATAGTGAAACTGGCAAGATACAAGGACAAAGAGAGAATTCTGAAAGCAGCTAGGGAATAAACAGGCCCTAACTTACAAAGGTAGACACATAAGGGTAGTAGCAGACCTGTCTACTGAAACTTGGCAGGCCAGAGAGGAATGGCAGGAAATCCTCAATGTGATGAACAGATAAAATATGCAGCCAAGAATCCTTTATCCAGCAAGTCTGTCATTCAGAATAGAAGGAGAGATAAAGGTTTTCCCAAACAAACAGAAACTGAAGGAATTCATCACCACTAAACCAGCCCTACAAGAGATCCTAAGGGGGATTCTGTGAGTGAAATGTTGCAAGGACCACAAAGTACCAGAGACATCACTACAAGCATGAAACCTACAGACATCACAAGGACTCTAAACCCATATCTTTCAAAAATAACACTGAATGTAAATGGACTAAATGCTCCAACCAAGAGACATAGGGTATCAGAATGGATAAAAACAAAGACCCATCTATTTGCTGTCTACAAGAGACTCATTTTAGACCTCAGGACACCTTCAGATTGAAAGTGAGGGGATGGAGAACTGTCTATCATGCTACTGGAAGTCAAAGGAAAGCTGGAGTAGCCATACTTATATCAGACAAACTAAATTAAAGGCTGTAACAAGAGGTGAAGAAGGGCATTATATAATAATTACAGGCACTATCCATCAGGAAGAGCTAACAATTATAAGTGTCTATGTGCCAAATACTGGAGCCCTCAAATATATAAAACAATCGCAAACATAAGCAACCTTATTGATAAGAATGTGGTAACTGCAGGGGACTTTAATACCCCACTTACAACGATGGATAGATCATCTAGACACAGGATCAATAAAGAAACAAGGGCCCTGAATGATACATTGGATCACATGGACTTGACAGATATATTTAGAATTCTGCATCTCAAGGCAACAGAATATACTTTCTTCTCGAGTGCATGTGGAACATTCTCCAAGATAGATCACATAGTGGGTCACAAAACAGCCCTTCATAAGTATAAAAGAATTGAGATCATACCATGCACACTTTCAGACCACAATGCTATGAAGCTTGAAATCAACCACAGGAAAAAGTCTGGAAAACCTCCAAAAGCATGGAGGTTAAAGAACACCCTACTAAAGAATGCATGGGTCAACCAGGCAACTAGAGAAGAAATTTAAAAATATATGGACACAAATGAAAATGAAAAGACAACAATCCAAACGCTTTGGGATGCAGCGAAGGCAGGCCTGAGAGGAAAATACATTGCAATCCAGGCCTATCTCAAGAAACAAGAAAAATCCCAAATACAAAATCTAACAGCACACCTAGAGGAAAGAGAAGTGGAACAGCAAAGACACCCCAAACCCAGCAGAAGAAGAGAAATAATAAAGATCAGAGCAGAAATAAACAATATGGAATCTAAAAAAACTGTAGAGCAGATCAATGAAAGCAAGAGTTGGTTTTTTGAAAAAATAAACCAAATGGATAAACCTCTAGCCAGGCTACTCAAAAAGAAAAGGGAGATAACCGAAATAGATAAAATCATGAATGAAAATGGAATTATTACAACCAATCCCTCAGAAATACAAGCAATTATCAGGGAATACTATAGAAAATTATATGCCAACAAACTGGACAACCTGGAAGTAATGGACAAATTCCTCAGCACCCACACACTTCCAAAACTTAAACAGGAAGAAATAGAAAACTTGAACAGACCCATAACCAGCGAAGAAATTGAATCAGTCATCAAAAATCTCCCAACAAATGAGTCCAGGACCAGATGGCTTCCCAGGGGAATTCTACCAGACATTTAAAGCAGAGATAATACCTATCCTTCCCAAGCTGTTCCAAAAAATAGAAAGGGAAGGAAAACTTCCAGACTCATTCTATGAAGCCAGCATTACTTTGATTCCCAAACCAGACAGAAAACCAGCAAAAACAGAGAACTACAGGCCAATATCCCTGATGAATATGGATGCAAAAATTCTCAACCACATACTAGCAAATCGAATTCAGGAGCATATAAAAAGAATTGTTCATCATGATCAAGTGGGATTCATTCCTGGGCTGCAGGCCTGGTTCAACATTTGGAAATCAATCAATGTGATACATCACATTAATAGAAGAAAAGAAAAGAACCATATGATCCTGTCAATCCATGCAGAAAAAGCATTTGACAAAATTCAGCATCCTTTCTTAATAAAAACCCTTGAGAAAGTCGGGATAGAAGGAACATACTTAAACATCATCAAAGCCATTTATGAAAAGTCCACAGCTAATATCATCCTCAATGGGGAAAAACTGAGAGCTTTCCCCCTGAGATCAGGAACACGACAGGGGTGTCCACTCTCACCGCTGTTGTTTAACATAGTGTTGGAAGTTCTAGCATCAGCAATAAGACAACAAAAGGAAACCAAAGGCATCAAAATTGGCAGAGATGAAATCAAGCTTTCACTTTTTGCAGATGACATGATATTATACATGGAAAACCCGATAGACTCCACCAAAAGTCTGCTAGAACTGATACATGAATTCAGCAACGTCGCAGGATACAAAATCAATGTACAGAGATCAGTTGCATTCTTATACACTAATAATGAAGCAGCAGAAAGACAAATAAAGAAACTGATCCCATTCACAATTGCACCAAGAAGCATAAAATACCTAGGAACAAACCTAACCAAAGATATAAAACATCTGTATGCTGAAAACTATAGAAAGCTTATGAAGGAAATTGAAGAATACACAAAGAAATGGAAAACCAATCCGTGCTCATGGATTGGAAGAATAAATATTGTCAAAATGTCAATACTACCCAAAGCTATCTACACATTCAATGCAATCCCAAGCAAAAGTGCACCAGCAGTCTTCTCGAAGCTAGAACAAGCAATCCTAAAATTTATATGGAACCACAAAAGACCCCGAATAGCCAAAGTAATATTGAAGAAGACCAAAGCAGGAGGCATCACAATCCCAGACTTTAGCCTCTACTACAAAGCTGTAGTCATCAAGACAGCATGGTATTGGCACAAAAACAGACACATAGACCAATAGAACAGAATAGAGATTCCAGAATTGGACCCACAAACATATGGGCACCTAATCTTTGACAAAGCAGGAAAGAACATCCAATGGAAAAAAGACAGTCTCTTTAACACATGGTGCTGGGAGAACTCGACAGAAATATGCAGAAGAATGAAACTGGACCACTTTCTTACACCATTCCCCAAAATAAACTCAAAATGGATAAAGGACCTGAATGTGAGACAGGAAACCATCAAAACCCTAGAGGAGAAAGCAGGAAAAAACCTCTCTGACCTCAGCAGCAGCAGCAGCAGCAGCAGCAGCAGCAGCAGCAACTTCTTGCTTGATACATCTCCAAAGGCAAGGGAATTAAGAGCAAAAACGAACTATTGCAAACTCATGAAGATAAAAAGCTTCTGCACTACAATAGAAACAATCAACAAAACTAAAAGCAACCGACAGAATGGGAAAAGATATTTGCAAATGACATATCGTACAAAGGGTTGGTATCCAAAACCTATAAATAGCTCACCAAACTGCACACCCGAAAAACAAATAATCCAGTGAAGAAATGGGCAGAAAACATGAATAGACACTTCTCTAAAGAAGACATCCAGATGGCCAACACGCACATGAAAAGATGCTCAACGTCATTCCTCATCAGGGAACTATAAATCAAAACCACACTCAGATACCACCTCATGCCAGTCAGAGTGGCTAAAATGAACAAATCAGGAGGCTCTAGATGCTGGCCAGGATGTGGAGAAACGGGAACCCTCTTGCACTGTTGGTGGGAATGCAAACTGGTGCAGCTGCTCTGGAAAACAGTGTGGAGGTTCCTCAAAAATTAAAAATAGGCCTACCCTACGACCCAGCAACTGCACTGCTATGAATTTGCCCAAGGGATACAGGAGTGCTGATGCATAGGGGCTCTTGTACCCCAATGTTTAGAGCAGCACTTTCAACAATAGCCAAAGTATGGAAAGAGCCTAAAGGTCCATCAACTGATGAATGGATAAAGAAATTGTGGTTTATATACACAATGGAACACTACGTGGCAATGAGAAAGAATGAAATATGGCCTTTTGTAGCAACGTGGATGGAACTGGAGAGTGTTATGCTAAGTGAAATCAGTCATACAGAGAAAGATACCATATGTTTTCACTCTGTTGTGGATCCTGAGAAACTTAACAGAAGACCATGGGGGAGGGGAAGGGAAAAAAAAAGGTTAGAGAGGGAGAGAGCCAAAGCATAAGAGACTCTTAAAAACTGAGAACAAACTGAGGGTTAATGGGCGGTGGTAGGGAGTGGAGGGTGGGTGATGGGTATTGAGAAGGGCACCGGTTGGGATGAGCACTGGGTGTTGTATGGAAAGCAATTTGACAATAAATTTCATATGAAAAGAATTAAAAATAAACTACTTTGTATATTTAAAAAAATAAAATAAAATTTATTAAAAATGAAAAAATTGCCTTGTCTTTATGCACAAAACAATGTAACAATGAAGCTCTAACAGAGTATACTTCTTCAGGCTGTAAACATAGCTGGAGTTGGACTGTTTGGAGGAACTGGCAGAGTAACCACACCAGCAACTGTACCAGCAGTAGTACCAATGCTACATGAAGTTGAAAACAAAGTTCCTGCCAAATTTGCATCATCTTGCATTGCTATTAAATGGGAGGAACCAGATTGCCATGGCTCTCCAGTCACTGGATATAACATTGAATACGGAGACAGAAAAATTCAGACTGTTGATAGAGTAACAGAATGTCTTCTGAAAAACCTACAGCCTGATACCACATACATGTAAGTTGCTTATATCTTACTTTGGGTGGACAAAAAGTTTTTTGAGAATTTTAAACAAGTCTACATCTCTATGTTTTATATAGTCTACATATTTTTTGAAAGAGAATTTTACTGGTTCAGAAAAATTTGACGTTACTAAAATCCAGTGTCTCCTCATCAAAAATTGTCAATAGTGATTATGCAAATTCAAGATTTTGGCTTCACAAATTTGTCTCTAATTATTAGTATAATATGATGGTCAATGTTCTTTCATGGGGTTGCCAGAGGCATAGCTTAAATGTAGAAACTTATTTTCCTTTCTAAACCCAAATTAATAAAGTTTAATTTTTTTTCTTCTTACCACTAGAATCAGAATTCAAGCCATCAATCATTATGGACTAAGCCCTTTTAGCCAATCAATAAGAACCAAAACCAAGCCACTACCACTTGATCCTCCACATCTTGATTGTGTGGTCTATGGACACCAGAGCCTCAAACTGAAATGGGGTAACTCTTCAAGCAAAGGATTAATTTCCAACCTTATAAGCTACAATTTGTTAATAGGAGATCGATCTGGCAGGTAAGCTATTTGTACTATTAAACATGTATTACAATAAAAATGTTTTAAGATTTCTAAAATTTTAAAATTTCCTATCAAACCTATAATCCAAAGTGGTTTCAATGAACTGATAGATGTGAAATCAGTATATTATTATGTTAAGCATACTTTCTTAAATTCCTACTGATAATTTAGCTCTCTATTTTTGCCTCTTCCAAAACACTTCTTCCTTTATAAAACATACATTAATACCGGGGAATAGAAGTTACCAAAGGAATATGAAAGCCAACACCTTGCCATTATGATACGTACAACCTGATTTTTTTTTCCTTTTATGTTGTACATACCTGGCTTCAAGTTGATTTATTTAGGCCTTACTGAGGTACCAGTTTCAAGTCAGATAAATAGAGTTATGTGTACTTGAATAACTGTTGATTAATAATATTGCTTCTCCCATCTTGTTTCCCACTCCCAGATTTTCTATCATTTACCATGGACCTTGTCAGACTCACAAAGTGAACAGACTGAGTGAATATACTCAATACAAATTTAAAATACAAACATGCAATGAAGCTGGTGAGGGACCACTGTCTGGTATCTACACTTTCACTACAACCAAAACTCCACCAGCCACACTTAAAGGTAAGTATTATAAGCCAGACAATGAAGGTTGTATTAATAGGAGCTCCAATAGTTCATATATAAAATTCTGCAGTAAGGTTTATTTTAAATGTTCAAAAATAGCAAAAGACTGTGCTACTTAATTATGGGCTCAAGGGGCAATTCAGAATTTAATAAGACTGAAAATCTTATTTTACTTTTTGAGGATTTTACTTAAATTTGTTAGTAAATGCATAGTATACTACTAGTTTCAGGTCTACAATATAGTGATTTCAACACCCAGAGCTCATCACAAGTGTACTCCTTAATCCCCTCTCCTATTTAACCCATATCCACACCCACCACCCCTCTGGTAACCATTAGTTTGTTCTCTATAGTTAAGAGTCTCTTTCGTCATTTAATTCTCACACTTGTCTCCCCTTTGCTCATATGTTTTGTTTCTAATATTCACCACATGAGTGAAATCATATGGTATTTGTCTTTCTCTGGCAACTTATTTCCCTTAGGATAATCCTCTCTAGTTCCATCCACATCCTTGCAAATGGCAAGATTTCATTCCATTTTGTGGCTGAGTAATATTCCATTGTAAATACATACCACTTCTTTGCTATTCATTCACCAGTTAATGGAAATTTGGGCTCCTTCAATAGTTTGGCTATTCTTGATAATGCTGCTATAAACATCGGGGTGCATGCACCCCCTGAGAACCTGTATTTTTGTATCCTTTGGACAAATACCTAGTAGTGCAATTGCTGAATCATAGGGCAGTTCTATTTTTAACTTTTGAAGAACCTCAATACTGTTTTCCAAAGTAGCTACACCAGTTTTTATTCCCACTTACTGTGTAAGAGGGTTCCCCTTTCTCCACATTCTTGCCAACACCAGTTGTTGCTCGTGTTGTTGATTTTAGCTATTGTGTCAGGTGTGAGGTGGTATCTCATTGTAGTTTTGATTTGTATTTCACTGATGATGAGTGATGAGCATCTTTTCATGTGCCTGTTGGCCATATGACTGTCTTCTTTGGAAAAAATGTCCATTCATGTCTTCTGCCCATTATACTTTTTCTTATATGTTGAGTTTTATAAGGTATTTGTATATTTTGATACTAACCCTTTGTCAAATATGTCATTTGCAGATATCTTCTCCTTTTCAGCAAGTTTCCTTTTAGTTTTATTGATTGTTCCCTTTGCTGTGCACAAGCTTTTTATCTTGATGAAGTCCCAATAGTTTATTTTTAATTTTGTTTCACTTACTTCAGGAGACATACCTAGAAATAAGTTGCTGCAGCTGATGTCAAAGAGGTTACTGCCTGTGTTATCTTCTAGGATTTTTATAGTTTCCTGTATCACATTTAGGCCTTTCATCCATTTTGAATTTATGTTTGTGTATGGTGTAAGACAGTGGTCCATACACAAACATAAATTTCACATGTTGCTGTCCAATTTCCCAACACTATTTGTTGAAGAGACTTTTTCCCACTAGATATTCTTTCCTGCTTTGTCAAAGATTAATTGACCATACAGTTGTGGAGTTATTTCATGGTTTTCTATTCTGTTCTCTTGATCCATGTCTATTTTTGTGCCAGTACCATACTGTTTTGATCACTAACACTTTGTAATATCACTTTAAGTCTGGAATTGTGATGCCTCTGGCTTTGCTTTGCTTTTCAAGTTTGCTTTGGTTATTTGGCATCTTCTGTGGCTCCATACAAATTTTAGGATTGTTTGTTATAGCTCTGTGAAAAATGCTGGTGGTATTTTTGTAGGGATTGCATTAAATGTGTAGATTGCTTTGGGTAGAATACACATTTTAACAATATTTGTTCTTCCAATCCATGAGCATTGAATGTCTTTCCATTTCTTTGTGTCATCTTCAATTTCTTTCATCACCATTTTACAGTTCTCAGAGTACAGGTCTTTCATCTCTTTAGCTAGTTTTATTCCTAGGTATCTTATTGTTTCCAGTGCAATTGTAAATCAGATTGATTACTTACTTTCTCTTTTCACTGCTTCATTATTGGTGTATAGAAGTACAAAAGATCTCTGTACATCAAATTTGTACCCTGTGACTTCTCTGAATTCATGTATCAGTTCTAGCAATTTTTTGGTGGATTCTTTTGGATTTTCTATATACAATATCATGTCACCTGCAAAGAATGAAAGTCTGACTTCTTCCTTGCTGATATGGATTGATTTTGTTTCTTTTTGTTCTCTTATTGCTGAGGATGGGACTTCCAGTACTCTGTTAAATAACAGCGGTGAGAGTGGATATCCCTGTCTTATTCCTGACCATAGACAAAAAACTCTCAGGTTTTCCCCATTGTGGATGATATTAGCTGTGTTATATATATATATATATATATATATATATATATATATATATATATATATAGTCTTTATTATGTTGAGGTATGTTCCCTTTAATCCTACATTCTTTTTTTTTAAATATGAAATTTATTGTCAAATTGGTTTTCATACAACACCCAGTGCTCATTCCAACAGGTTCCCTCCTCAATACCCATCATTCTTAAGGGATTTCATCATAAATGGATGTTGTACTTTGCCAAATGCTTTTTCTACATCTCTTGAAATAAACATGTGGTTCTTATCCTTTCTTTCATTAATGTGGTGTATCACAATGATTGATTTGTGAATACTGAACCACCCTTGCAGCCCAGGAATAAATCCCACTTGATCAGGGTGAATGACTCTTTTAATGTGCTGTTGCACTTGGTTTGTTAGTATTTTATTGAGAATTTTTTCATCCATGTTCATCAGGGATATTGGCCTGTATTTCTCTTTTTTTAATGGAGTCTTTATCTGGTTTTGGTATCAGGGCACTGCTGGCCTCATGGAATGAGTTTGGAATTTTCCTTTCTTCTCTGTTTTTTGGAATGGTTTGATAAAAGGTATTAACTCTTCTCTAAATGTTTGGTAGAATTCGCCTGTGAAGCCATCTGGCCTGGATATATATTTGTAGGCTATTTTTTGACTACTGATTCAATTTCATTGCTGGTTATTAGTCTGTTGAAGTTTTTTTTTTAATTTCTTCCTGTTTCAGTTGTGGTACTTTATGTGTTTCTAGGAAATTATCCATTTCTTCCAGGTTGTCCAATGTATTGCCATATAGTTTTTCATAATATTCTCTTGCAATTGTTTATACTTTTGTGGTGTTGGATATTTCTCTTCTCACATTTCTGATTTTATTTGTTTGTGTCTTTTCTCTTTTCTTTTTGATAAGTCTGGCTATGAACTTGTTGATTTTATTAACCTTTTCAAAGAACGAGCCCCTGGTTTCATTGATCTGTTCTATAGTGTTTTGTGTGTTTGTTGTTGTTGTTGTTGTTTTTTAGTTTCTATATCATTTATTTTTGCTCTAATATTCCTTCTGTTTAGGCTTTGTGTGATGTTCTTTTTCTAGTTCCTTTAAGTGTAAAGTTAGGTTGTTGATTTGAGATTTTTCTTAATTCTTAAGGTCTGCATATATTTCTATATACTTCCCTCTTAGGACCACTGTTGCTGCATCCCAAAAGTATTGGACCATTTTGTTTTCATTTTCATTTTAATTTTCTTCCATCTATTCTTTTACCTCCTTTTTTATTTCCCGGTTGACCCATCCATTGTTTTGTAGCATGTTGTTTAACCTCTGTGTATCTGTGGCCTTTCCAAATCTTTTCTTCTGGTTGAATTCAAGTTTCTTAGTGTTGTGGTCAGAAAATACACATAGTATGATATCAATCTTTTTGTATCTGTTGAAGCCTTTTTTGTGACCTGGTATCTGATTTATTCTGACTAATGTCCCATGGGAACTTGAAAAGAATGTGTATTTTGCTGCTTTAGGATGGAATGTTCTGAATATATCTGTTAAGAACATCTGGTCCAATGTGTCATTCAAAGCCATTGTTTCCTTGTTGATTTTCTGCATAGATGATCTGTCCACTGATGTAAGTGTTTAAGCCCCCTACTATTGTTGTATTATTATCAATGAGTTCCTTCATGTTTGTTATTGTTGTATATATTTGGGTTTTTCAAAGTTAGGGACATAAATATTTACAATTGTTAGATCTTCTTGTTGGATTGTCTTCTTTATTATGATATAGTGTCCTTCTTTATCTCTTGTTACAGTCTTCGTTTTAATGTCTAATTTGTGCAATATAATTATTGCAACTCTGGCTTTCCTTTGACATCCATTTGCATGATAAATGTTTTTCCATCCCCTCACTTTCAATCTACATGTGAGTTTAGGTCTAAAGTGAGTCTCTTATAGGCGGTATATAGATGGGTCTTGTTTTTTTTATCCATTCTCACATGTCTTTTGATTGGAGTATTTAATTCATTCACATTCAAATTAATTATCGATAGATATGTATTTATTGCCATTTTATTACTTGTTTTGTCATTGTTTCTAGAGATTTTCTCTGATCCTTTACTGTCTTTGTTACTTTTAGTCTTTCCTTTCCACCCAAAGAGTCCCCTACAATATTTCTTTCAGAACTGGTGTAGTGGTCACAAACCCTTTTAGTTTTGTCTGGGAAACTCTTTCTCTCTCCTTCTATTCTGTATGATAGGTTTTCTTGATGGAGTATTCCTGCCTGCAGATTTTTCCCATTCAGTACTTTGAATATACCATACCACTCCATTCTTGCTTGTCAAGTTTCTGTTGATAAATCTCCAGCTAGCCTTATGGATCTTCCATAGTACATTAAGGATTTCTTTTGTCTTGTTGCTTTTAAGATTTTTTTATCACTATATTTTGCAAATTACAATATCTCTTGTTGTTGACTTGCTTTTTTTTTCCTTTTTGATGGGAGTTCCCTGTGCCTCCTCGATCTGTTTCCTTCCCCAGATTAGGGAAGTAATCTATTATTTCCTCACATAAACAATCTATTATTTCCTCACATAAATTTTCTGCCCCTTTTTCTCTCTTCTTCTTCTGGGACTCCTATAATGTGAATGTTACTACATTTCATGGAATAAGTGATTTCCCTAAGCCTATTCTCATGTTCCATAATTCTTTCTCTCTTTTGTTCAGTTTCATTATTTTCCATTACTTTTTCTTCTATGTCATTAATTCATTCCTATGCTTCTTACAGCCTGCTGTTCATTGCTTTTAACCTATTTCCAATCTCATTTATTGGATTTTACATTTCTGATTCTTTTTAAACTCTTTTATCACTGTGGTAAGGGTCTCTCTGATGTTTTCGAGTGTTTTCTCAAGCCCAGTGAGTGCCCTTATGATTATTGCATTAAATTCTCCATCAGGCACATTACTTTTATCTACTTCACTTAATCTCTCCCATGGCCTTATCTTTTTCTTTCATTTGGGATAAACTCCTCTATCTTGGCATTTTGTCTAAGTCTCTGCCTTCTCTGTGTTAGAAAAGCCAGTTATGTTCCTGCTCCTGGATATAATGGTTTTATGAAGAAGAGCTCATGTGGTGTCCAAGATCTGGAAAGTCAGGGAGTGTCTCTGGTGTGTGCTCTGCTTTTGTGTTTTGGCTGCTTTATCCCTCAGACAAGTCATCTGCACAGTCCCCCCTTGCCTGGCCTGGGCAGTTTTTGGCTCTAGCCTGAATATGGTGAGAGTTAGCTAGATGTGCTCTGGTCTGCTTGAAAAATGAGACCTGATACTACTTCTACTAAAACTGAGTGCCTTGCAGAACTCTCTGATTGGATGATGTGGTGTGGGCAAGGGTTTCTGCTGGTCTTATAAGGGAAGGGCCCATCACACTGGGACTGAAACAAGCTTGGCTGAAAAGGGAAGAACCGGCAGAGCACAAGGGCATGGGGCTTGGTGTAAGCAAGTTACGCAACCAGTGTAGATGCTGGGCTGCTTCCTGCAGGTGGCTCTGTGTTTATGCTTAGTGACAGGGAGGGAAACTTCATGCCATCCAGCTGCTTTGTTCACAGAGGCATCTCCATAAATGACTGCCTCTCAGGGAAGCACTCCAAGAAGAGTGAATAATCTCCCTTCCATGTGCCTAGACATTCTTCATATCCCTGTTTCCTTGCTGTATGCCCCTGGGTTGTTTGCCTGCCATCTCTCCAGGACCAGGACAGTGCCCCCAGGGCTCTATCCCAGCCAAGCCCACTGACCCTAAAAACTCTAGGCTTTAAGGGGCACCTGGGTGGCTCAGTTGGGTGAGCGTCCAACTTTGGCTCAAGGTCATGATCTCACAGTTCGTGGGTTTGAGCCCCACGTTGGACTCTGTGCTGACAGCTCAGAGTCTGGAGCCTGCTTCAAATTTTGTGTCTCCCTCTCTCTCTCTCTGCCCCTCCCCTGCTTGCATGCTCTGTCTCTCAAAAATAAATATTAAAAATTTTTAAAAAACAAAAATTACAGGCTTTAAGCACCACTGGTTGAAGGAACTCACTTACTTGCAAGAAATTCAAACTCTCTCATTTTTCACTCCAACAGCTTTGGGGAACCATTCTCTTTGTGTGTCTCCTTGTGTGCTTCTCTCTTTGTCACCCTTTGCAACCACAGTTCCCTCCCTGATGTAGTACTAGTGATCCATATCTCCCCTAAACCATGTCTCCACACATCCTACATTCTTTGCTGTGGCTTTTCCCTCCGTTTAGCTGTAGAGTATTTTCTGTCAGTCTTCGGGTTCATTTCTGGGTTATGGATGATTTGATAGTTATCCAGGTGTTTTCATTGGACAAAACAAGCCTAGGTCCTACTACTCTGCCCTTGAAAATATTTTTTAAAAGATCTTTGAAATAAACTAATCCAGGCAATCAATCTATCACCACAGCCATTTTTTAATAGAAACAAGCAAAGTCCCCAAATGGTAAGTAACCTAACTAAAGAACACTATGAGCCAGTAACAGAGTCAAAATTGGAATTGTAGGCTCCTGATCCCCATCACAGTTCTCCTTCCACTTTATCATGGTATCCATTCCTTGCTATATCTCACATTTTCTGATATGGATTAATACATAAAAAAATCACCTGATAGGTATAATTATACTAAGTAAAGCTGAACAATGGATTTAGTAAATAGTACATATTTGTACATATTTATTACAAATTTGTAATTTCATACGTCATAATTAGTATATATTTGGTAATTTCTGAAACTCTGAATTTAATCTCCTTGTTTGAACAGTGAAATAAACTGCTTTCTAAAATACATAAGAAGGCCAATTTACACTCATGAAACCTCGAGCTTTGAGTTTTTTCCTTCTCATATGTAAATTTCAGTTGTTTCGATCTTTCCACGCATGAGTCAAATCACTATTATGAAGTAGTTTGTTCTCAGTGAAAAGCTAACTGGAACATAATTGGAATTAAACATGACTTAGATCACAATACTGCCTTGCTCTCTACTGACATATTTAAGCCCCATTTTCCTGAAACGTAGAGAGGCTAATAATATGAAATAAAGATCTTTCCCTCCTTTCTTCACACAGTTACTGTGAACCTGAAATAAAATTTTTAACGTATGTGAAATGCTTCCAAATGTATGATGTACGATATAAGTACAATACAAAATATTATAGCAGTAGGGATAAAACAATAGCAATAAAATTTGTAATAAGATCTTACTAAAAAGCAAAACAGGCATTATTTTTTTTCTTCACTTATTTTTTTCATATTAAATTTATTGTCAAATTGCTTTCCATACAACACCCAGTGCTCATCCCAACCGGTGCCCTTCTCAATACCCATCACCCACCCTCCACTCCCTACCACCGCCCATTAACCCTCAGTTTGTTCTCAGTTTTTAAGAGTCTCTTATGCTTTGGCTCTCTCCCTCTCTAACCTTTTTTTTTCCCTTCCCCTCCCCCATGGTCTTCTGTTAAGTTTCTCAGGATCCACAACAGAGTGAAAACATATGGTATCTTTCTCTGTATGACTGATTTCACTTAGCATAACACTCTCCAGTTCCATCCACGTTGCTACAAAAGGCCATATTTCATTCTTTCTCATTGCCACGTAGTGTTCCATTGTGTATATAAACCACAATTTCTTTATCCATTCATCAGTTGATGGACCTTTAGGCTCTTTCCATACTTTGGCTATTGTTGAAAGTGCTGCTCTAAACATTGGGGTACAAGAGCCCCTATGCATCAGCACTCCTGTATCCCTTGGGCAAATTCATAGCAGTGCAGTTGCTGGGTCGTAGGGTAGGCCTATTTTTAATTTTTGAGGAACCTCCACACTGTTTTCCAGAGCAGCTGCACCAGTTTGCATTCCCACCAACAGTGCAAGAGGGTTCCCGTTTCTCCACATCCTGGCCAGCATCTAGAGCCTCCTGATTTGTTCATTTTAGCCACTCTGACTGGCATGAGGTGGTATCTGAGTGTGGTTTTGATTTATAGTTCCCTGATGAGGAATGACGTTGAGCATCTTTTCATGTGCGTGTTGGCCATCTGGATGTCTTCTTTAGAGAAGTGTCTATTCATGTTTTCTGCCCATTTCTTCACTGGATTATTTGTTTTTCGGGTGTGCAGTTTGGTGAGCTATTTATAGGTTTTGGATACCAACCCTTTGTACGATATGTCATTTGCAAATATCTTTTCCCATTCTGTCGGTTGCTTTTAGTTTTGTTGATTGTTTCTATTGTAGTGCAGAAGCTTTTTATCTTCATGAGTTTGCAATAGTTCGTTTTTGCTCTTAATTCCCTTGCCTTTGGAGATGTATCAAGCAAGAAGTTGCTGCTGCTGCTGCTGCTGCTGCTGCTGCTGCTGCTGCTGCTGAGGTCAGAGAGGTTTTTTCCTGCTTTCTCCTCTAGGGTTTTGATGGTTTCCTGTCTCACATTCAGGTCCTTTATCCATTTTGAGTTTATTTTGGGGAATGGTGTAAGAAAGTGGTCCAGTTTCATTCTTCTGCATATTTCTGTCGAGTTCTCCCAGCACCATGTGTTAAAGAGACTGTCTTTTTTCCATTGGATGTTCTTTCCTGCTTTGTCAAAGATTAGGTGCCCATATGTTTGTGGGTCCAATTCTGGAATCTCTATTCTGTTCTATTGGTCTATGTGTCTGTTTTTGTGCCAATACCATGCTGTCTTGATGACTACAGCTTTGTAGTAGAGGCTAAAGTCTGGGATTGTGATGCCTCCTGCTTTGGTCTTCTTCAATATTACTTTGGCTATTCGGGGTCTTTTGTGGTTCCATATAAATTTTAGGATTGCTTGTTCTAGCTTCGAGAAGACTCCTGGTGCACTTTTGCTTGGGATTGCATTGAATGTGTAGATAGCTTTGGGTAGTATTGACATTTTGACAATATTTATTCTTCCAATCCATGAGCACGGATTGGTTTTCCATTTCTTTGTGTATTCTTCAATTTCCTTCATAAGCTTTCTATAGTTTTCAGCATACAGATGTTTTATATCTTTGGTTAGGTTTGTTCCTAGGTATTTTATGCTTCTTGGTGCAATTGTGAATGGGATCAGTTTCTTTATTTGTCTTTCTGCTGCTTCATTATTAGTGTATAAGAATGCAACTGATCTCTGTACATTGATTTTGTATCCTGCGACGTTGCTGAATTCATGTATCAGTTCTAGCAGACTTTTGGTGGAGTCTATCGGGTTTTCCATGTATAATATCATGTCATCTGCAAAAAGTGAAAGCTTGATTTCATCTCTGCCAATTTTGATGCCTTTGGTTTCCTTTTGTTGTCTTATTGCTGATGCTAGAACTTCCAACACTATGTTAAACAACAGCGGTGAGAGTGGACACCCCTGTCGTGTTCCTGATCTCAGGGGGAAAGCTCTCAGTTTTTCCCCATTGAGGATGATATTAGCTGTGGACTTTTCATAAATGGCTTTGATGATGTTTAAGTATGTTCCTTCTATCCCGACTTTCTCAAGGGTTTTTATTAAGAAAGGATGCTGAATTTTGTCAAATGCTTTTTCTGCATGGATTGACAGGATCATATGGTTCTTTTCTTTTCTTCTATTAATGTGATGTATCACATTGATTGATTTCCAAATGTTGAACCAGGCCTGCAGCCCAGGAATGAATCCCACTTGATCATGATGAACAATTCTTTTTATATGCTCCTGAATTCGATTTGCTAGTATGTGGTTGAGAATTTTTGCATCCATATTCATCAGGGATATTGGCCTGTAGTTCTCTGTTTTTGCTGGTTTTCTGTCTGGTTTGGGAATCAAAGTAATGCTGGCTTCATAGAATGAGTCTGGAAGTTTTCCTTCCCTTTCTATTTTTTGGAACAGCTTGGGAAGGATAGGTATTATCTCTGCTTTAAATGTCTGGTAGAATTCCCCTGGGAAGCCATCTGGTCCTGGACTCATTTGTTGGGAGATTTTTGATGACTGATTCAATTTCTTCGCTGGTTATGGGTCTGTTCAAGTTTTCTATTTCTTCCTGTTTAAGTTTTGGAAGTGTGTGGGTGCTGAGGAATTTGTCCATTACTTCCAGGTTGTCCAGTTTGTTGGCATATAATTTTCTATAGTATTCCCTGATAATTGCTTGTATTTCTGAGGGATTGGTTGTAATAATTCCATTTTCATTCATGATTTTATCTATTTCGGTTATCTCCCTTTTCTTTTTGAGTAGCCTGGCTAGAGGTTTATCCATTTGGTTTATTTTTTCAAAAAACCAACTCTTGCTTTCATTGATCTGCTCTACAGTTTTTTTAGATTCCATATTGTTTATTTCTGCTCTGATCTTTATTATTTCTCTTCTTCTGCTGGGTTTGGGGTGTCTTTGCTGTTCCACTTCTCTTTCCTCTAGGTGTGCTGTTAGATTTTGTATTTGGGATTTTTCTTGTTTCTTGAGATAGGCCTGGATTGCAATGTATTTTCCTCTCAGGCCTGCCTTCGCTGCATCCCAAAGCGTTTGGATTGTTGTCTTTTCATTTTCATTTGTGTCCATATATTTTTAAATTTCTTCTCTAGTTGCCTGGTTGACCCATGCATTCTTTAGTAGGGTGTTCTTTAACCTCCATGCTTTTGGAGGTTTTCCAGACTTTTTCCTGTGGTTGATTTCAAGCTTCATAGCATTGTGGTCTGAAAGTGTGCATGGTATGATCTCAATTCTTTTATACTTATGAAGGGCTGTTTTGTGACCCACTATGTGATCTATCTTGGAGAATGTTCCACATGCACTCGAGAAGAAAGTATATTCTGTTGCCTTGAGATGCAGAATTCTAAATATATCTGTCAAGTCCATGTGATCCAATGTATCATTCAGGGCCCTTGTTTCTTTATTGATCCTGTGTCTAGATGATCTATCCATCGTTGTAAGTGGGGTATTAAAGTCCCCTGCAGTTACCACATTCTTATCAATAAGGTTGCTTATGTTTGCGATTGTTTTATATATTTGAGGGCTCCAGTATTTGGCACATAGACACTTATAATTGTTAGCTCTTCCTGATGGATAGTGCCTGTAATTATTATATAATGCCCTTCTTCACCTCTTGTTACAGCCTTTAATTTAGTTTGTCTGATATAAGTATGGCTACTCCAGCTTTCCTTTGACTTCCAGTAGCATGATAGACAGTTCTCCATCCCCTCACTTTCAATCTGAAGGTGTCCTGAGGTCTAAAATGAGTCTCTTGTAGACAGCAAATAGATGGGTCTTTGTTTTTATCCATTCTGATACCCTATGTCTCTTGGTTGGAGCATTTAGTCCATTTACATTCAGTGTTATTTTTGAAAGATATGGGTTTAGAGTCCTTGTGATGTCTGTAGGTTTCATGCTTGTAGTGATGTCTCTGGTACTTTGTGGTCCTTGCAACATTTCACTCACAGAATCCCCCTTAGGATCTCTTGTAGGGCTGGTTTAGTGGTGATGAATTCCTTCAGTTTCTGTTTGTTTGGGAAAACCTTTATCTCTCCTTCTATTCTGAATGACAGACTTGCTGGATAAAGGATTCTTGGCTGCATATTTTATCTGTTCATCACATTGAGGATTTCCTGCCATTCCTCTCTGGCCTGCCAAGTTTCAGTAGACAGGTCTGCTACTACCCTTATGTGTCTACCTTTGTAAGTTAGGGCCTGTTTATTCCCTAGCTGCTTTCAGAATTCTCTCTTTGTCCTTGTATCTTGCCAGTTTCACTATGATATGTCATGCAGAACATCGATTCAAGTTACGTCTGAAGGGAGTTCTGTGTGCCTCTTGGATTTCAATGCCTGTTTCCTTCCCCAGATCAGGGAAGTTCTCAGCTATGATTTGTTCAAGTACACCTTCAACCCCTTTCTCTCTCTTCTTCTTCTTCTGGAATTCCTACGATATGGATATTGTTCCGTTTGATTGTATCACTTAGTGCTCTAATTCTCCCCTCATACTCTTGGATTTTTTTTTATCTCTCTTTTTCTCAGGTTCCTCTTTTTCCATAATTTGATCCTCTAATTCACCTATTCTCTCCTCTGCCTCTTCAATCCGTGCTACGGCCGCCTCCATTTTATTTTGCACCTCATTTATAGAATTTTTTAGTTTCTCATGACTGTTTCTTAGTCCCTTGATCTTTGTAGTAGATTCTCTGCTGTCCTCTATGCTTTTTTCTAGCCCAGCAATTAATTTTATGGCTATTGTTCTAAATTCTTGTTCCATTTTATTGTTTAAATCTGTTTTGATCAATTCGTTAGCTGTCGCTACTTCCTGGAGTGTCTTTTGAGGAGAATTCTTCCGTTTTGTCATTTTGGCTAGTCCCTGTGGTAGCTCCAAACTGCAGGGCACTTCCCTTGTGCTGTCCGGAGAAACGTGTTGGTGGGCAGGGCTGCAGTCAGACCCGATGTCTGTCCCCAGCCCACTGCTGGGTCCACAGTCAGACTGGTGTGTACCTTATCTTCCCCTCTCCCAGGGTCAGGACTCACTGTGGAGTGGTGTGGCCCCTGTCTGGGCTACTTGCACACTGCCAGGCTTGTGGTGCTGCTTTGATGAGATCTGCCGCCCAGGGCGTATTAGCCGGGGATGATCTGCAAGGTGCACAGGGGCGGGAGGGGTAGGCTTAGCTAGCTTTGCCATTGGTGGTCCCCTGTGGAGGGGCCCTGCAGCACCAGGAGTAGGCAGGGCTGTTGGAGGGGTGGATCCACAGAAGCACAGCATTGGGCATGTGCATGGTGCAAGCAAGTTCAGTGACAGGAACTAGTTCCCTTTGGAATTTCGGCTGGGGAATGGGAGAGGGAAATGGCGCCTGCCAACGCCTTTGTTCCCCCGCCAAGCTGAACTCTGTCTTCCTGGGCTCAACAACTCTCCCTCCCAGCATCCTCTCACCCTCACTGCTCTCTGAGAACAGAGTTGTCGACTTTTAACATTCCAGATGTTAAGTCCTGCTGGCTGTCAGAACTCACACAAGTCCGGCCCCTCTGCTTTTGGAAGCCAGACTTCGGGGGCCCTGCCTTGCCTGGCACACTGCCCCTCCACTGCCCTGGCTCCCTCCCGCCAGTCCGTGTAGCACGCACTGCCTCTCTACCCTTCCTACCCTCTTCCGTGGGCCTCTTGTTTATGCTTGGCTCCAGAGAGTACATTCTGCTAGTCTGCCGGTGGTTTCCTGGGTTATTTAGGTCGATGTGGGTGGAATCTCAGCAGTCAGCAGGACGAGGTGAGCCCAGTGTCCTCCTACGCTGCCATCTTCCATACTTCCTCTCTCTGTGTCCTCTATTCTGTTTCATTGACTTACGTATCTTTCCCTCCACTAATACTACACTGTCTTGATTACTGTAGTTAAATAGTAAGCTTTAACATTAAGTAGAGTGGTTTTGTCCACCTTCTTTTTCTCTTTCAAGATTGATTTTTCTAGGTCTGGTGACTTTCCAAATGAAAGTTAGAATGAGATTGCATATATCTATAAATAAACTTGCTGAGATTTCCATAGAAATTACATTAAACTTATAAATCTTCTTGGGGAAAACTGACATCTCTACTATATTTAGTCTTCCCATCTATGAACATGGTATGTCTCTTTAGTTATTTAGGTCTTTCTTGATTAATTAGCATTATGCAATTTTCAGCATACATGTACAGTATATGTTTTGTTGGATTTATACCTAAATATTTTCTTAGAAGTGATGGTAAGTGGTACTGTGTTTTTAAATACATACTTTATTTATGTATTTATATATGTATATATGATGTATGTATGTATTTATTTATTCTTATTTCAAATTCCAGTACAGTTAACATACAGTGTTATAATAGTTTCAAGTGCACAATATAGTGATTCAACAATTCCATACATCACCTGGTGCTCGTCACAAAAAGTGCACTCCTCAGTCCTCATCACCTATTTAACCCATAAACCCATCCCCTCCCCTCTGGTAAGCATAAGTTTTGTTTTCCATAGTTAAGAGTCTGCTTCTTTGTTTTTCTCTCTTTTTTTTTCCTTTGCTCATTTATTTTATTTCTTAAATGCTACATATGAAGGAAAACATATGGTATTTTTTTAACTAACTTGTTTCACTTAGCATTATACTCTCTAGCAATTTGCAATGACATGGATGGAGCTAAAGAGTATAATGGTATTGTGTTTTAAATGTCTGTTTATACATGTTTGTTGTTAGTAAATAGAAATGTGGGTTATTTTGGGGTGTTGATCTTGTGTCCTGCAACCTTGCTGACCTCACATATTAGTTCTAGGAGATTTTTGTACATTCCGGGTGGTGGTCTATGTAGATAATCATATTATCTGTAAAATAAGTAGTTTTATTTCTTCCTTTCTAACATGGATGCCTTTTATTTCCTTTACTCACCTTATTGCAATGGCTGAATTAAGATTAAGACTGATTAGAGCTGACATCTTTGCTTTGTTTTTGGAGGAAATCACTGGTACATATGATGTTAGCTGTAGGTTTTTTTGTAGATGCTCTGTATAAGTTGAGGAAGTCCCCATCTATTCCTAACTTTATGAGATTTTTTCATCACTAATGGGTGTTGGATTTTGTTAAATGTGTTTTCTGTGTCAATTAATATGATCATATGATTTTTCATCTCCACCCTGTTTGTATAAAAAGTTACATTGGTTTTTCAATTTCAAACTAGGGTTGCATACCTGAAATAAATCCCACTTGGTCTTGGTGTATAATTCTTTTTGTACAGTGCTGGATTTGATATGCCATTATTTTGTTGAGGGTTTTTTGCATCTAAATGAGTTATTGGTTTTTGGGTTTTTTTCTACACTCTTTGATTTTGGTTTTAGGGTGATACTTTCCTCATAAAAGGAATTGGTAACTCTCTCATCTTTTATTTTCTGGAAAATATTATTTTAAATTGGTGTTACTTTTTCTTTAAAGACTTTGTGGAATTCTCCAGTGAAACTATCTCGACCTGCAGATTTCTCTTTCAGGGGCTTTTTAGTTATGAATTCAACTTCTTTAATGGTATAGGGATATTCAGATGTCCATTTCATTTTGGCTGAGTTTCCTATATCAGTTCTAGCAATATTTTTGTGGAGTCTTTTGAGTTTTCTATATATAGTATCATGTCATCTGCAAATACTGAAAGTTTGACTTCTTCCTTGCCAATTTAGATGCTTTTTATTTCTTTGTGTTGTCTGATCGCTGAGGCTAGGACTTCCAGTACTATGTTAGATAAAAGTGGTGAGAGTGGACACCCTGTTTTGTTCCTGACCATGGAAGAAAAGCTCTCAGTTGTTCCCCATTGAAGATGATACTAGCTATGAGTTTTTTAATATATGGCCTTTATTTTGTTGAGGTATGTTCCATCTATCCCTACTTTGTTGAAGTTTTTTTTTTTCCTTTTTTTTTTTTTTTTTTTTTAAGCAAGAATGGATACGAGGCACCTGAGTGACTTAGTCGGTTAAGTGTTTGACTTTGGCTCAGGTAATGATCTCATGGTTCATGAGTTCAAGCCCTGCATCGGGCTCTGTGCTGACAGCTCAGAGCCCGGAACCTGCTTCAGACTCTGTATCCCCTTCTCTTTCTGCCCCTCCCCTGTTTGCACTCTCTCTCTCTCTCAAAATAAATAAACTTAAAAAAACTAAAAAAAAAAAAAAAGAAGAATTGATGCTGTACTTTGTCAAATGCTTTTCCTGAATCAATTGTTCATATGGTTCTTATCCCGTTTTTTTATTAATGTGGTGTATCACGTTAAGTGATTTGTGAATATTGAACCACCCTTCAAAGTCAGCAATAAATCACACTTGATCATGGTGAATGATCTTTTAATGTACTGTTGGGTTCAATATGCTAGTATTTTGTTAAGAATTTGTACATCCATGTTCATAAGGGATATTGGCTTGTAGTTTGCTTTTTTAGTGGAATCCCTGTAGGGTTTTGGCATCAGGATAATGCTGGCCTCATAGTATGAGTTTGGAGGTTTTCCTTCAATTTCTATTATTTTTAGAATAGTTTGCGAATAATAGATATGAACTGTTCTTTAAATGTCTGGTAGAATTCCCCTGTGAAGACACCTGGTCTTGGAGTTTTGTTTGTTGGGAGTTTTTTGATTACTGATTCACTTTCATTGCTGGGTATTGATATGTTCAAGTTTTTTATTTATTTCTGTTTCAGTTTTGGTAGCTTATGTGTTTCTAGGAATTTATCCATTTTGTGCAGGTTGTCCAATTTGTTGGCATAGAATTTTTCATTATATTCTCTTATAATTGTTTGTAGTTCTGTGGTGTTGGTTATTTTTCCTTTCTCATTGGTGATTTTATTGATTATGGTCTTTTTTTCTTTTTTTTTAAACTTTTTTTTTAATGTTTATTTATTTTTGAGACAGAGAGAGACAGAGCATGAACGGGGGAGGGTGAGAGACAGAGGGAGACACAGAATCTGAAGCAGGCTCCAGGCTCTGAGCTGTCAGCACAGAGCCTGATGCGGGGCTCGAACTCACGGACCGTGAGATCATGACCTGAGCCGAAGTCGGACGCTTAACCGACTGAGCCACCCAGGCACCCCATGGTCTTTTTTTCTTTTTGATACGGTTGGCTAGGGCTTAATCAATTTTATTAAATTTTTCAAAGAACCAGCTCCTGGTTTCATTGATCTGTTCTGTTTTTTTTTATTTGTTTCTATAACATTTATTTTTACTCTAATATTTGTTATTTCACTTATTCATCTGGCTTTAGGCTTTGTTTATGTTATTTTTCTAGCACCTTTGGGTGTAAGGTTAGGTTGTTTATTTGAGATGTTTCTTGGTTCTTGAGGTTGGCCTGTATTGCTATATATCCCTCTTGTGACTACTTTTGCCGCATCCCAACGGTTTTGGATCATTGTGTTTTCGTTTTAATTTGTTCCCATGTATTTTTAAAATTTCTTCTTTGATTTACTGGTTGACTCCTTCATTCTTTAGTAGCATGTTCTTTAACCTCCATGTATTTGTGGTCTTTCCAAATTTTTTCTTGTTGTTGACTTCAAGTTTCATAGTGTTGTGGTTGGAAATATGCATGGTATGATCTCAAATGTTTTGTAATGGTTGAAGCCTTATTTGTGACCTAGTATGTATTCTATTCTGGAAAATATTCCATGTGCACTTGAGAACAATGTGTATTCTGCTGCTTTAGGATGTAATGTTCTGAATATATCTGTTAAGTCAATCTGGTCCACTGTGTCATTCAAAGCCATTGTTTCCTTGTTGATTTTCTGTTTAGATAATCTGTCCAATGATGTAAGTAGGGTGTTAATGTCCCCTACTATTATTGTATGTTACCAATGAGTTCCTGAGTTCCTTCATGTTTGTTATTAGCTATTTTATATATTTGGGTGCTCCCAAGCTGTTGGCATAAATATTTACAAATGTTAGATCTTCTTATTGGATAACCCCCTTTATTATGATATAGTGCCCTTCCTTATCTCTTGTTACTATCTTTGGTTTAAAGTATAGTTTGTCTGATATAAGTATTACTGCTCTAGCTTTCTTTTGATGTCCATTTGCATGATAAATGTTTCTCCACCCCTCACTTTCAATCTGCAGGTGTCTGTAGGTCTAAACTGAGTCACTTGTAGGCAGCATATAGATGGGTCTTGTTTTTTATCCATTATGACACCCTATATCTTTTGAGTAGAGTGTTCAGTCCATTTACATTTAGCATAATTATTGATAGATATGTATTTAGTGCCATTTTATTACTGGTTTTATCGTTTCTAGAGATTTTCTCTGTTCTTTTCTAGTGTTTGTCACATTTTGTCTTTCCTTCCCACTCAGAAATCAAGAAAAATCTCAAACAACCTAAACTTACTGTTAAAGGAGCTAGAAAAGAAGAACAAACAAAACTCAAAACAGCAGAAGGAAGGAAATAATAAAGATCAATGTAGAAATAAATGATATATAAAGTAAAAAAATAGAACAGATCAATAAAATCAGGAGCTGGTTCTTTGAAATGATCAACAAAATCAGTAAATTTCTAGTCAGACTTATTGAGAGAGAGAGAGAGAGAGAGAGAGAGAGAAGAGAGAGAGAGAACTTAAAATCACAAATGAAAGAGGAGAAATAACCAACACCACAGAAATAACAGGCAATTGTCAATGAATATTATGAAAAGCTATATGTCAACAACTTGGTCAACCTAGAAGAAATGGATAAGTTCCTAGAAATATATAACCTACAAAAACTGAAGCAGGAAGAAATAGAAAATTTGCACAGAACAATTAACAGCAATAATCAAAAAAACCCCAACAAAGAAAAGTCCAAGACGAGATGGCTTCATAAATGAATTATAGCAAACATTTAGGGAAAAGTTAATACCTATTCTTCTCAAACTATTCCAAAGAGTAGAAGAAGGAAAGCTTCCAAATTCATTCTATGAGGCCACTATCACCTGCCAAAACCAGATAAAGACAGCACAGAATGAGCTACGGGCCAGTATCTCTGATGTACATAGATGCAAAGATTCTCAACAAAATACTAGCAAACTGAATCTAACAATACATTTAAAAATCATTCACCACAATCAAGTGGGATTTATTCTCGGGATGCAAGGGTGGTTCGGTATTCGCAAATTAATCAATGTAATACATCACATCAATAAGAGAAAATATTAAAAACACATGATCATTTTAATGGAGGAAGAAAAAACATTTCACAAAGTACATCATTCATTAATGATAAAAACCCTCAAGCAAGTAGGTTTAGAGGAAATATACCTCAACATAATAAAGGTCATATATGAAAAACACACAGCTAGCATCATACTCACTGGGGAAAAATTCAGAGCTTTTCCCCTAAGATCAGGAAAAAGACAAGGATGTCCACTCTCAGCACTTTAATTCAACATACTACCGGAAGTCCTAGGCACAGCAATCAGACAATAACAACAAAAATAAATGGCATACAGATTGGTAAGGAAGAAGTAAAAATTTCACCATTTGCACATGACATCATACTATATATTGAAAACCCAAAAGACTCCCATTTGTAGGATACAAAATGAATGTACAGAAATCTGCTGTATTCTATACACCAGTGATAAAGCAGTAGAAAAAGATGGAGCAAACAATCCAATTTACAATTACAACAAAAAAATAAGATACCTAGAAATGAACCTAATGAAAGGTATGAGGGAGCTGAACTCTGAAGACTATAAAAAATTGTTGAAAGAATTTGAGGATGTCACAAAGGAATGGAAAGACATTCTATGCTCATGGACTGGAAGAACAAATATTATTATAATGTCTATGCTACCCAAAGCAATCTACAGATTTAATGCAATCCCTTTCAAACTACCAAGGGCATTTTTCACATAACTAGAATAAACTATCCTAAAATTTTTATGGTATCACAAAAGATCCCGAATAGCCAAAGCAATTTTGGAGAGACAAAAAAAAGCATAGCTGGAGGCATCACAACTCCGGGCTTCAAGTTATATTACAAAGGTATAGTAATCAAAACAGTATGGTACTGGCACAAAAATAGACTCACAGACCAATGCAACAGAAAGGAAAACTCAGAAATGAAACCACAATTGTATGATCCATCTTTAACAAAGCAGGAAAGAATATTCAATGGGAAAAAAGACAATCTCTTCAACAAATGGTGTTGGGAACACTGAACAGCTACATACAAAACAGTGAAACTGGACCACTTTCTAACACCATACACAAAAATAAACTAAAAACGGATTAAAGACCTAGATATGAGACCTGAAACCGTAAAAATCCTAGAAGGAGGCATAGGCATAAATGTCTTTAATATTGGCCATCAAATAATTTTTCTGGATATATCTCCTGAGGCAAGGGAAATAAATACAAAAATAAATTCGTGGAACTACAGCAAACTAACACCCTTCTGTATATGAAAGATACAATCCATAAAACTAAAAGTCAACCTACTGAATAGGAGAAGATATTTTCAAATGATATATCTGGAAAAGGGTTAGTATCCAAAATATATAAAGAACTGGTACAGCTCCATGCCCCAAAATCAAATAATCAAATTAAGAGTGGAAGTGGAGGGGCACCTGGGTGCCTCAGTTGGCTAAGTGTCCAACTCTTGATTTCAACTCAGGTCATGATCTCATGGTTTGTGAGATTGAGCCTTGCATTGGGCTCCCTGCAGTGTGGAGTCTTCTTGGGTTTCTCTCTCTCCCTCCCTCTTTGCTCTTTCCCTGCTTGCACACACACTCTCTCAAAATAAACATGTAAAAAATGGAAAGAAGATATGAACAGACATTTCTGCAAAAAAGACGTTCAAATGTATTACAGACACACAAAAAGATGTTCAACATTACTAGACATCAGGGAAATGCAAGTCAAAACTTCAGTGATGAAAAAAACTACAGTGAGATATCACCTCACACCTGTCAGAATGATTAAAATCATAAACAACAAACATTGGCTAGGATGTGGAGAAAATGGAACCTGCTAGCACTGCTGGTGGGAATGCAAACTGGTGTAGTCACGGTGAAAAGTAGTATGGAGGTTCCTCATAATGTTAAAAATAGAACTTCCCTACAGTCCAGTAATCACACTACTGGGTATTTACCCCCAAAAGACAAAAACACTAATTCAAAGTGATACATGCACCCCTTTGTGTACTGCGGTATTATTTAAAATAGCCAAATTATGTAAGCAGCCCATGTATCCACCAATAGATGAATGGTAAAGATGTGGTATGTATGGGGTGCCTTGGTGGCTCTGTTGGTTCAGTGTCCTACTCTTGATTTTGGCTCAGGTCATGATCTCGTAGTTTGTGAGTTGGAGCCCCACATTGGCCTCTGAGCTGGCAGTGCAGATCCTGTTTGGGATTCTGTTTCCCTCTCTCTCTCTGCCCCTCCCCCACTTGCACTCTATCTCTCTCAAAATAAACAAACATTAAAAAAAGATGTGGTATATATGTATATGTATAGGCTCATTATTCAGCCAGGAAAAAAAGAATGAAATCTTGCCATTTGCAGTGACATGGATGGAGCTAGAGAGTATAATGCTAAGTGAAATAAGTCCGTGAGAGAAAGACAAATATGACATGATTTATGTCATGCATATGTAGAATTTAAGGGAAAAAATGAGAGAGAGAGAAACTAATAGACTATAACTATAGAGAGCAAACTTTTCATTACCAGATGGGAAGGGGGTGGGAGGATGAGTTAAATAGATGATGGGGATTAAAGAATACACTTGTTGTGATGAGTACTGGGTGATGTATGGAATTGTTGAATTATTATATTGTACAGCTGAAACTAATATAACACTGTATGTTAGGTATATTGGAATTAAAATACAAAAAAAAAAGGGTGATGACTGCCATTCTGACAGGTGTGAGTTAATATCGCATGTAGTTTTTGTTTGTATTTCTCTGATGTTTAGTCATGTTGATCATCTTTTCATGTACCTGTTGGGCATTTGTATGTTGTCTTTGGAAAGATGTCTATTCTTTTACTCTACTAAGTTTTAAATTGAATTATTAGTTTTTTTGCTATTGAATTGTATGAGTTCCTCATATGTTTATGATAGTAACCCTTTATCAGATATATGATTTGCAAATATTTTCTCCCATTCTATAGGTTGCCTTCTAACTTTTTTGATGTTTACTTTTCTGTGCTGAAGGATTTTAGTTTGATGTAGTCCCACTTATTTATTTTTGTTTTTGGTTCCTTTGCTTTTGGTGTCAAATCCAAAATATCATTGCCACAACTAATGTCAAGAGGCCTACCCCTTATGTTTTCTCCTAGGATTTTTATAGTTTCATTTCTTATGTTGAAGCCATTAACTCATTTTTTACTGATTTTTGTGTATGATGTAAGATAGTGGTTCAGTTTCATTCTTTTGCACATGGCTGCCCAATTTACCATTTAGAGGAGATAACCCATTTCCTCTTATATATTCCTGGCTCCTTTGACATAAATTAACTGGCCACATATGCTGTTTATTTCTCGGGTCTTTATTCTGTTCCATTGATTTATGTATCTGTTTCTATGCTAAAACCATACTGTTTAGATTACTATAGCTTTGTAATATAGTTTGATAGGAGGAAGTATGATGCCTCTCCTTTGTTCTTTGTCAGGATTTCTTTGGCTATTTGGAGTCTTTTGTGGTTCCATAGAAATTTTAGAATTGTTCACTTTATTGATGTGAAAAATGTCACTAGAATTTTCATAGGGGTTGCATTGAATCTATAGATTCTGTGATAGTTATGGATATTTTAACAATGTTAACTCTTCTAATCCATGAGTACAGAATATCTTTCCATTTAATTGTGTCTTCTTCAGTTTCTTTCAACAATGTCTTATATAGTTTCAGTAAATCTTTCACGTTGGCTAAATTTATTCCTAAGTATTTTATTCTTTTTGATACAATCATAAATGGGATTGTCTTCTTACTCCCTCTTTCATATTGTTTGTTATTAGTGTATAGAAACACAATCTATTTTTGTATATTCATTTTGTATGCTGTAACTTTACTGGATTCAATTATGATTTCTAGCAATTTTTTGGTGGAGTCCTTTTTGGTGTTCTCCATATAATGTATCATCTGAAAATAGGGATGGTTTTACTTCTTTCTTTACGATTTGGATGCCTTTTCCTTTTCTTCCCCAATTTCTCTGGCTAGTACTCCTTGGACTATGCTGACTAAAAAGTGACAAGAGTTGGCATCCTTGTCTTGTAACTGATCTTGGTGGAAAAATTTTCAGCTTTGTACCATTGAGAATAATGTTAGCTGTGAGGTTGTCTTATCTGGCCTTATTACGTTGGGGTATATTTCCTCCCTAAGCAGTTTGTTGAAAGTATTTTTTATTTTGAATGGATGTATAATTTTGTCAAATGCTTTTTCTACATCTATTGAGAGGATCATATGATTTTTTTGATCGTATGACTTTATCCCTAATTTCATTAATGTGGTATATCACATTGATTGATTTGCAGATGTTGAACCATCCTTGAATTCCTGGAATAAATTCTACTTGATCATAGTGCATTATACATTTAATGTATTGTTGAATTTGGTTTGCTACTATTTTGAGGATTTTTTGCATCTATGTTTCTCAGGGATATTGGCCTGTAATTTTCTTGTACTGTTTTTGTCTGGTATAGTATCATACTGCTGACCTCATAAAATGAGTTTTGAAGTATTCTCTCCTATTTTTTGAAAGAGTTTGAGAATTGCTATTAGTTCTTTAAGTGTTTGGTATAATTCACTAGTAATGCTGTCAGGTCCTGGACTTTTCTTTATTGGGAGGTTTTTTTATTATTGATTCAATTTCCTTATTCATTATTGATCTGTTCATATTATCTATTTATTCATGATTCAGTTGGAGTAGATTGTATGTTTCCAGGAACATATCTATTTCTTCTACGTTTTTCAACTTGGCATATAATTATTCATAGTAAACTCTTATGATGCTTTGTATATCTATGGGATCTGTTGTAAAGTCTCCTCTTTCATTTCTAGTTTTGTTTATTTGAATCCTTATTCTTATTTTCTTGGTAAGTTTAGATAAATGTTTGTCTATTTTGTTTATCTTTAAGAAAAACATCCAAGTCTTAGTTTTGTTGATTTCTATTTTCTTTTTAGTCTCTATTCATTTCCGCTCTGATCTTTGTTATTTCATTTCTTTTACTAGTTTACTGTTAGTTCATTTTTGTGATTTCATTATTATACTAGGCTTAGTTTGTTTTCTTTTTTTAGTTTGTTTAGTTTGTTTTCTTTAAGGTGTAAATTTCGTTTATTTGAGCTCTTTCTTTTTCTTTATTGTAGGCATTTATCACTATGAAGTTCTCTCTTAGAGCTTTTGCTGCATCCTATTAAGTTTTTGTATGTTGTATTTACATTTTCATTTGTCTCAAGATATTTTTTTATTTCTCTTTTTATTTCTTCTTTGACCTATTGGCTATTCAGTGGTATGTGGTTTAATCTCCACATATTTGTGAATTTCCCAATTTTCTTCTTGTAATTAATTTCTAGTTCCATACCACTGTGGTTGGAAAAGATACTTGATATCATTTCAATCTTCTTAAATTTATTAAGGCTTTTTTTGCAACATAACATATGATCTATCCTTGAGAGTATTCCATATGTGCTTGAGAAGAATGTGTATGCCACTGTTATATAGAATGTTTTACAAATGTCTGTTAAGTCCATCTGGTCTAACATGCAGGTTAAGTCCCATGTTTCCTTACTAATTTTATGTTTGGGCAATCTATCCATTGTTGAAAATGGAATATTAAAGTTTTCTACTATTATTGCATTGTTGTTTATTTCTCCCTTAGGTCCGTTAGTATTTGCCTTATATATTTAGATGCTTTGTGTTGGGTTCATTAATATTTACAAATGATATTGTAATGGATTGAGCCATTTTTTCACTGTATAGTAACCTTATCTGTCTCTTATCGACAATTGGCTGAAAGTCTATTTTGTCTAATATATGTATATCTACCCCTGCCTTCTTTTGATTTCCTTTTGCATGGAATATCTTTTCCCATCCCTTCACCTTCAGTTTGTGTGTGTCTTTAAAGCTGAAGCAAATCACTTATAGACATTATATAGCTGGGCCTTATTTTATCAAACACTCTGTGCCTTTTGATTGTAGAATTGAATCCATTTACATTTAAAGTAATTATTTATAGGTTTGGGCTTACTACTGCCATTTTGTTCATTGTTCTCTGGCTGTTTTGCCAGAATTCTCTTGTTTCTTTTTTCTTCTCTTGATTTCTTTGTGATTTGATAATTTTCTACAGTCATATCCTTAGATTATTCTCTTTATCTCCTGTGTATCTATTATAGGTTCTTACTTTGTGATTACCTCCAGGCTTATATAAAGCATATTTATAACAGTTTATTTTAAGCTGACAGCAACTTAAATTTAAATGTGTACTAAAGATATGTATTTTTGCTGTTACCCCCCCCCCATTTTATGTCTTTGATGGCACAATTTAAATCTTTTAATTTTATGTATCCATTAAATTATTGTAACTGTTTTTAGTACTTTCATCTTTTAACATTCATAATAGATTTATACATGTCTTACCCACCACCATTACATTATAGTATTCAGAATTTAACTATATAATTACCTTAACCAGTGAGATTTATAGTTTCATGTTTTCCTATTGCTAGTTAGTGTCCTTTCATTCAGTTTTAAAAGTCCCTTTAACATTTTTTGCAGGACCAGTCTGTTGGTAATGAACTCCTTCAGGTTTGATTGTCTGGGAAATACTTGATCTTTCTAATTCTGAAGAACAACTTTTCTGGGTAGAGTATTCCTGGTTTGAAGTTTTTTCTTTCAGCTCTATGAATATATCATGCCACTCCCTTCTGTCTTGCAAAGTTTCTGCTGAAAAATCTGCTGATACTTTTATGGGGGGGGTTCTCTTGCATGTAACAAGTTGTTTTTCTTTTGCTCTTTTTAAGATTTTTTCCTTGTCTTTAACTTTTTACAATTTAATTATGGGTCTGGATATGGGTCTTTTTTGGATTATCTTAGTTGGACTTTCTGGGCTTCTTGGATCTGGATGGCTGTTTCCTCCCCAGTTTATAGCGTTTTTAGCTACTGTTTCTTTGACTAAACTTTCTTCTCCTTTCTGTTTTCCTTTTGGGATCTCTATTATGCATATATTTATTTGCTTTATGGTATCCCATAAGTCCTGTCTTTTTCATATTTTTGCTCCTATGGTGGATGAGTTCCACTGCCCTGTCTTCAGATTTGCTGATCCTTTCTAACACTTGATCTTGTCTGCTGTTCAGCACTTTTATTGAATTTTTCATGTCAGTTTTTATATTCTTCACCTATGTGATATCTCCTTGGTACTTTTTAACTTTCTATCTCTTTGTTGAAATTTTCACTTTATCCATGCACTGTTCTCCTGATCTAGAGGGCATCTTTATGACCACTGTTTTGAACTCTTTATCAGGTAAATCTCTTGTCTCCGTTTAATTAAAAGCTGTTTCTGGAGTTTTGTCTTATTATTTTGTTTGGAACATATTGTTTCCTCATTTTACCTGACTTTCTGTGCATTATATAAAACATCTACTTCTCCCACAATCTTGAAGGAGTAGCCTTGTGTAGGGTATGAACATTATCATTTGGCCTCGTCCTATCTCTTAGTTTTCTCTCAAACCTTAGTGATTTTGCAAGCTAGCATCTTTGTTCTTAGTGGTTCCAGTAGTTGAAGTTGTTGCCAATATCTGTCAGTGTCCGAAAGGGATGGATACCGGTTGGCACTTAATTTGAGCTTATTGGAAGCTGGACCCTCAGCTATAGCTTCTATGATAGGCAAAACAGTCTCTTTCAGGGAAAGACTGGGAGATGAGTATTTCTAACTTGTGCCTCTGTACTGAGATCTTGGGTTATAGCCAGTCAAGAACTGTTTCTTTGTTTGATACAGTATTCTGAAACCTACAGGTGCAAGTTTCACTGGTCACGAAAGCCAGGAAATCAATAGTTGCATCCTCTGGGTTGCAACCAAAATGCTGGGGTGCCATACATGTGCACAAGCTCCTTTCAAGGAGATACTGGTGACCCGGAGTGTGGCAGAGGGAGATTTCAGTCATCCCTTAGATGTGTGCTAAATTAGGAGCCTGACCCTCAGGTTACAGCCTTAAAACTATTCAATTAGGCCCTTTTTCAGGGAAAGGCTGGGAGATGGGTGTTTCTACTACCTCTGCACTGAGACCTGAGGGAATAGCCAGTGTGAGTCCTAACAAGCCAATTAACACTGCTTCTTTGTTTGGTTAGTGTTGTGGGTCTCATGGATGCATGCCCCCATTGGCTTTCAGGATAGGTCGTTTTAGAGCCCTGTCTGTTAGGTGCAAGTTTTCAAACCTGGCATACTAGATGTTGGGTCCAAAATCTTGATTCCTCACGGAGATGTTGGCAGTTGTGTTTCCTCCCCCATTGTATGTTGCTGTGCTGGGTGTGGAGTTTATACCGAGAGTGTATCTCAGCCTTTCTTACCAATTTTGATGTGGTTTTTCTCTCATTTGCCTGGTGTTTATGAGTCACTCAGCTATTTTCTGGATTGCTTTCAGAGGAAATTGTATATGTAACTGTGGTTTCAGTGTATCTGTGGGAGGAGATGATTTCAGGAGCCCTTTGTGTCACCAACTTGGACCAGAATCCCAATGTCATTGCTTTTCTGAAGTTCTAAGCCTTCTTTTGTTATCATTTCCTTTTTTTTTTGAAGAGTGCTTTTTGTAACCAATTTTAATTGGGAGTGTTACTGGCAACAAATTCTTAGTTTTTCTTTATCTGAGAGTGTCTTTACATTCTTTTCATTCCTGAAGGATATTTTTTTGCCAAATATAGTGTGTAGTTGACAGTTTTCTTTCAGTACTTGAAAAATGTTATGCAACTTATTAAAATGGTTTCAAAAGAGATATATTTGTCATTTGAATTGATTTTCACCTATAAGTAATGCACCATTTCTGTGTGCTTTCAAGATTTTTTCTTTGTTTTTTTTTCAGAAGTTTAATTATGAATTGTTTTGGTGGTGTGGATTTCTTCACATTTATCCTATTTTAGATATTCTGTTTTTTTAATATTTTGGCTTATGTTTTTCCCCAAATTGGGAATTTTTCATTATTTCTTTGGACAATTTTTTAGTTCACACTCTTTCCCTTCTCTCCTTCTGGGAGTTTAATGATATGACTATTATCTCTTTTGTTATTTTTTCATATGTCCCTGAAATCTTGTTCAATTTTTTCCTTTAAAATCTTTTATGTATTCAAGATTTTATTAATCTGCCTTCAAGTTCACAGATTCTATCTTCTGTCATCTCCATTCTACTTTTGAACCCATACAGTAAGGTTTTTATTTTTGTTATTATATATTTCAGTTCTATAATTTCCATTTGGTTTTTGTATAATTTTTTATCTCTTTTATAGATTTTATTTCTTTGTTGAGATTTTTAATATTTTTTTAATTTATTACAAGGTATCTCATAATTGCTTGTTGAAGCATTTTTTGATGGTTACTTAAATCCTTATCAGATAATTCAAATTACTGATTCATCACAGATGAATTAATTGTTTTTGATTGTTTTCATCATTCAGGTTCTGATTTCCCTGGTCCTCATTATAACAAATGATTATTCTAGACATTTTTAATATTATATTATAAGAGTTTGGGTTATATTTAATCCTTATCATAGTAAGCAGTATCCCTTAGAAGTATAGTGCAAAGTTGGGTAAGGTGGAAATTCCTCTCCTATCTACACCTTTTTGACACCTTTCTAACAGAAGTAGAGCAACTATTTGCACTGTATTACTGTCTCTGAGTGTGGACTAAGCTCAGCCCCCCCACAGGTTCCTGATGATACCACGAAGGGGGAAATGGAGATCTGACTAACATCTCTGTGTTCCTGTAGGGTGGAGGTGGAAACTCAGTTCCCAGTAGGGTCTCAGTTCCTAGTAGGGTCTAAATGACACCATGGGAAGGGAATGGGGGAGTGGGGTGCCAAGTAATATAGCCTCTCACCACCTAGATTTGCATCTTTGATGCTGAGTAGAGATAAAGGCCGAGCTCTCCAGCACACCCTGCTGATAGCAGGTGAAGGAGGAATATGAGTGTTGACTAGCTCTATTTCCCAGATTGTTATTCAGTCTTAGTGCTGGTAGGTGGAAATTTAGGTTAAACTTCTCACTAGGCCTTATTGACACAGGAGTAGGAAGAAAGTAGAGTGCTGACTAGCCTGAATTATATCAGTCTTGGTCAGTCTATTGCTGCTGGTTGAGGGTGGCGGAGGTTCAGTTTGCCAATACTAACCCTTCAAGGGGATTATATTGCTGCCTCCTGCTTCCATCAGAGAGGTATGGAAGATCTTAAGATCCCTACTTGGCCATTACTGACACCAGTTGACAGGGGAATGGGAGCAGAGCACTGCCTGCTTTTGATATGCAAGGAATGAAAGATCAATTCCATGCTTGGCCCTGCTGAAACTGAAACCACTTGGTAGGGAAATTGGAGCATGTTCCTTGTTGTTTCTGGGGTGGGTTGGATGATCAGCTTCCCACTATGCCTGTTGAAACTTCAAGGGTGAAGAAGGACAGGAGTGTGTGTGCTTTTTCAATTGATTTTTGGCTGGAGTAAGGTGGGAATTACTTAAGAGATTTTCTGTGATTAGGCTAGCATTTTCCTAGTCACTTTGTTGAGGGAAAGCAGGCTTTTTCTGGAGGTTTTTTTCCTGTCTGTTCCTGTTTGCAATTTTGAGTTGGAGGCTTCTCCCATACCCTTTCTGGGACATGTGTGAGGTGATAAGTCTAGCAGGGGGCTCACTACTGTATTCTTTCTCAAGTTATGAGGTCTTAGGATCTTTGCCTTTCTACATTTTTCTTTCTTTCCACCATTCGGAGTCTTCTTGTGCTGTTTGTTGTGTTATGTTCAGATTTTTTTAGTTACAAAAGGGAGGGTCTGGGAGGTATGGGGACACTCTGTCTTGGCAGGGTCCTATTCCGTTGATTTTTACCTCTCTAATATGTTTCAAATCCATTAATGTCCCGGAATTCCCATTGTAGCATCCTTAATATTCATAAATTCACCCATCCTTTGGACAACCACAGTGGCCTCCTCACTAATAAATATATATTGTAAGAGCATTTTTCCAACAAAAAATATAGACACCCAAAAAGTTAACAACGGATTTTTAAAATTACTTCCAGTGCTGAAGACAATTTGGGAGATGGAGCTTAGATTCTTAGTATTAGGGCTCCTAGGATTTGATGACTTAAGTTGATAGGGACAATATATGAGATCATTATAAATTTGGATTGTCTCCCCTAATCTTAAAGTTATGAGTCTTACAATTATGGTAATTCACAGGAGAAAGAAATCACTTCTAGCTACGGTTTTCAGGGAAGCATTCATGCAAAAGCTTGGTTTTATGGGACAAGACAGGCAAAAAACAAGGTATGAGCAAATGTACAAGGCATACTTGGGGTGGTGGTAGAATAGACTTGTTTGTTTGAAATGGTTTCTGACATTTTTCCTAATTAATGATAATTATCACTTACAGTGCTTTTTAATTTTATGGATTAACAAGTCACTGGATTAGAAATTTTGATTCAGTAGGTCTGAGTGGAAGTGTAGGAATCTATTTTAAACAAGCATTTCAGGTGATTGTTAAGTTCAAGGTAATTTGGGAAACAGAACTGTAGAAAACATAATGGCAGATCAAGTTGGAATAAAAGTAGGTTCCAGATTATGGGGGGGCTTTAAATGCCAGATGAAGAAGCTCAGAATGATGTTGCTGAACATGAGGAATATTTAACATTTGGAATTCTGTGACTCCCTTCTATTCACTACACAGGAAATGGTGCCAGTATTATGGATGTGGGTAGCATAGGTTAATAACTGTTCTCTTGTTTACATTGAAATAACTGTTAGGATTACCTGAACTCTGCAAAAATATGTAGTTGCAGGAATGAGACCTTTAACTTCATAGCTCAGACAAGGGCTTTAGTAAGGTGTTCTTTAACCTCCATGCTTTTGGAGGTTTTCCAGACTTTTTCCTGTGGTTGATTTCAAGCTTCATACCATTGTGGTCTGAAAGTGTGCATGGTATGATCTCAATTCTTTTATACTTATGAAGGGCTGTTTTGTGATCCACTATGTGATTACCTGAACTCTGCAAAAATATGTAGTTGCAGGAATGAGACCTTTAACTTCATAGCTCAGACAAGGGCTTTAGTAAGGTGTTCTTTAACCTCCATGCTTTTGGAGGTTTTCCAGACTTTTTCCTGTGGTTGATTTCAAGCTTCATACCATTGTGGTCTGAAAGTGTGCATGGTATGATCTCAATTCTTTTATACTTATGAAGGGCTGTTTTGTGATCCACTATGTGATCTATCTTGGAGAATGTTCCACGTGCACTGGAGAAGAACGTATATTCTGTTGCTTTGGGATGCAGAGTTGTAAAAATATCTGTCAAGTCCATGTGATCCAATGTATCATTCAGGGCCCTTGATTCTTTATTGATCCTGTGTCTAGATGATCTATCCATTGTTGTAAGTGGGATATTAAAGTCCCCTGCAGTTACCACATTCTTGTCAATAAGGTTGCTTATGTTTGCGATTGTTTTATATATTTGAGGGCTCCAGTATTTGGCGCATAGACACTTATAATTGTTAGCTCTTCCTGATGGATAGTGCCTGTAATTATTATATAATGCCCTTCTTCATCACTTGTTACAGCCTTTAATTTAAAGTCTAGTTTGTCTGATATAAGTATGGCTACTCCAGCTTTCTTTTGACTTCCAGTAGCATGATAGATAGTTCTCCATCCCCTCATTTTCAATCTGAAGGTGTCCTGAGGTCTAAAATGAGTGTCTCGTAGACAGCAAATATATGGGTCTTGTTTTTTTTATCCATTCTGATACCCTATGTCTTTTGGTTGGAGCATTTAGTCCATTTACATTCAGTGTTATTTTTGAAAGGTACGGGTTTAGAGTCCTTGTGATGTCTGTATTTTTCATGCTTGTAGTGATGTCTCTGGTACTTTGTGGTCCTTGCAACATTTCACTCACAGAATCCCCCTTAGGATCTCTTGTAGAGCTGGTTTAGTGGTGATGAATTCCTTCAGTTTTGGTTGTTTGGGATGACCTTTATCTCTCCTATTCTGAATGGCAGACTTGCTGGTAAAGGATTCTTGGCTCATATTTTTCCTTTTCATCACATTGAAGATTTCCTGCCATTCCTTTCTGGCCTGCCAAGTTTCAGTAGATAGGTCTGCCAGTAGTCTTATGGGTCACCCTTTATAAGTCAGAGCCTGTTTATCCCTAGCTGCTTTCAGAATTTTCTCTTTATGCTTGTATTTTGCCAGTTTCACTATGATATATCGTGCATAAGATCAATTCAAGTTATTTCTGAAGGGAGTCTTGTGTGCCTCTTGGAAATCAATGCCTGTTTCCTTCTCCAGATCAGGGACGTTCTCAGCTATGATTTGTTCAAGTACACCTTCAACCCCTTTCCCTCTCTCTTCCTTTTCTGGAATTCCTATTATACGGATATTGTTCTGTTTGATTGCATTACTTAGTTCTCTAATTCCACCTCATACTCCTGGATTTTTTTATCTCTCTTTTTCTCAGGTTCCTCTTTTACCACAATTTTTTCTTCTAATTCGCCTATTCTCTCCTCTGCCTCTTGAATCCGTGCTATGACTGACTCCATTTTATTTTATACCTCATTTATAGCATTTTTTTAGTTCCTCATGACTATATCTTAGTCCCTTGATCTCTGTAGTAATAGATTCTCTGCTGTACTCTATGCTTTTTTCAAGCCCAGCTATTAATTTTATGACTATTATTATAAATTCTTGTTCCACTATATTGTTTAAATCGTTTTTGATCAATTTGTTAGCTTCGCTACTTCCTGGAGTTTCTTTTGAGGAGAATTCTTCTGTTTTGTCATTTTGGGTAGTCCTGGGGTGGCGCCAAACTGCAGGGCACTTCCCCTGTGCTGTCTGGAATAACTTGTGTTGGTGGGCGGAGCTGCAGTCAGACCTGATGTCTATCCCCAGCTCACCACTGGGGCCACAGTCAGACTGGTATGTATCTTATCTTCCCCTCTCCCAGGGTCAGGACTCACTGTGGAGTGGTGTAGCCCCTGTCTGGGCTACTTGCACATTGCCAGGCTTGTGGTGCTGTTTTGATGGGATCTGGTATATTAGCCGGGGTGGATCTGTAAGGTGCACAGGGACAGGAGGGGTAGGCTCAACTCGCATTGCAGTTGGTGGTCCCTGTGGGAGGGGCCCTGCAGCACCAGGAGGGAGGCAGACTTGTTGGAGGGATGGATCCACAGAAGCACAGCATTGGGTGTTTGCATGGTGCAAGCAAGTTCAGTGTCGGGAACTGGTTCTCTTTGGGATTTCAGCCTCTTCTGCAGGCCTCTTGTCTATGCTTGACTCCTGAGAATCCATTCTGCTAGTCTTCTGGCGGTTTTCTGGGTTATTTAGGCAGATGTGGGTGGAATCTAAGTGATCAGCAGGATGAGGTGATCCCAGAATACTCCTATGCCACCATCTTCCCTAAAAGTCTCATTTTCTTCTTTTAAAATCACTTCTGATTTTAGGCAAAGCTGATTTCCAGCCCCACTCACAGCCATTCCTTCCTGGGACTCCAGTCACAACACAGATTATTAATTGATAGTTTTAAGTTAAAATTTTTATTACAATCATTAAGATTTCTAATGGTACTGCAAAAGACTTTACAATAAGGACTATATATATTTCTTAGATTAAGCCTATACAGACTGCCTTTTAATGATCATGGGAAATTGTATCAGATTTCAACATCTTCAAGGTCACCTAGGAAAAATTAAAACCTCTAAACTAAAATTCTCTTTTCCTAGCACCTAAATTACAGCATGTGAATAGTAATACCTGTGAGGTCAAATGGGAGCCTTTGGAGCCAATAAAAGGAGATCCAATTGTTTACAACCTTCAAATCATCACTGATAAAGGAACTGACCTGGTAAATTCTTGCAAATTTAGTCTTTAAAATTTTATAATTTTATATCCCACTTGGGATTGAGCTCTTGTTGTGGAATAAGATATCCTTTTAGAACATTTAAAGTAATGAAATCTTATCCAAAAGACCTACCTTTTCCCTAAAGTTTTATCTATAGATTACTTATTTTGGAACAATTTGCTTATTCACTTAATTAACATATCAAGACAATGATTTGATATTTCTAGGTTTCACTGACCACATGCACAACTCCTTTGAAACCAAATGAAATTAAAATTTAACAATTATAAGTCTTTGTTATTTCTTACACTGGACAAAATTGCGTGAGCAGTACTGAGTCCTCATGATATTATAGCCTGTAAGAGTAATTTTGTTTTATTTTTGCTGTGAACATATTTATGAGATGAATGGGTTAATTCATATTTTTCTTGTCAAAAACTATACCATATTATTGGCAAAACAATATAATTTTCACTTTGTCTCAATTTTCTTTAGATTTACAAAGGACCAAACACTTCATTCTCCTTTTCCAAATTTGTCACAAATTCACATTATCGCTTCAAGGTCTGTGCTGGACGCCAATACCACACTTCTGATGGGATACAAGAGTTCTGGGGACCATATAGCCCCAGCACTCTTTTCTCCACACATAAGCAACATCCAGGGCCTGGAAAAGGCAGTGATGGAAAGGGGGGAAACAGCCCTAGTGAAGAGAAAGAAGAAAAGCCCAGAATGGAGATGAGTGATGATACATTTATTCTAATCCTTGTGATAGGATTTGCACTAGTTGCTATTTTGTGTGCTGTTGTAATTCAATATTTTCTAATCAACTAATTTTTATGCACTTTACCTTTTTAGGAAGTTCTAAAACAAATTACATCAAATATAGAAATTTCTAGATACATCTCAATTCTTACTTAAAGTAAATCTCACTTGGTAGAAATCCTTGTGAACATTCACCTAACAGCAAAAGAACTGCTTTATACTCAAGAAATTCATTGTGACAATATAAGAGATTTTATTAGGAAATGGGTCTATTTTAAACTTGAGAATGTTAGCAATAAAAACAGTTCCACTATTATGTAAAACTATCTAGAATTTCTCATGAAAACCATTTCCAGCCTTAATTTTTCTAATTAATATTTCGCAATTTTTTTTAGAATTATGAGAGGATAACAGCATTTTGGAATTTTATTTAGAAAAAAGTGGGAAAATCAATTCTATATGTCAACTTACAATCATATGAAATAATAAAAACATATCTACCAATGATCTGTACTGTAATTTTTTCAAAGTAATGTATTTAGCTGTTTCGCTTGTGCCCTGATAAATACTTTGACAGTAGGTAAACTTAGGGCACTTTGGGAGTAGAAGTTGGAAAGTGGGGAGCCATTTTATACTATTCTAAACCTATTCTAAACTCTTTAAAATACATGCAGTGGTGGTTACCCTCTAATCAGAAGGATTAAACATACATATAATGACCCACACTTGTACACAGCATATTAAAATGATTTCTTTTGGTGAGGGACAGACTAGCACACAAGATAGCTCATGGGGAAAATGAATCCCCATAGCAATTGGCTTGGAAAGTGAGAGGGACTAAATTTTGTGGTTTCTTGCAACCAACAGGGCTTAAAGCCTGGAGTGTTAAAGGTTGATGGGCTTGGCTAGAATAGACCCCAGAGGGGAGTGTGCTGCTCTGGGAAGGAAAAAAAAAAAAAAAGGCAGGCAAACAATCTGCTGATACACAATGAGGAAACAGCAATCTGAAGAGTGCCTGTGCCACACAGTGGGGAGTTTATTCACTCATCTCAGAGCCCATCCCAGACACTTCTCATGGAGAGACCCCTCTAGGAAACTGATAGGCATCATTTCCCTTTACCTGCCCTCAGCATAAGCATAGGGACACCTGCAGGAACCAGGGTAGCACCAACACTCACTAATTTACACCAAGCCCCACCCTCCACGTTCACATGGAACACCCCCATCCAGTCACACTTCCCTCAGTCCCAGCACAGTAGGCCACATCCCCCGGAAGACAAGCCTAAACCACTGCTCACACCACATCTCCCAACATGGGAGTTTTGCAGAGCCTCAATACCAGTGGCAGTGGCAACAGATCTTATTTAATAAACAGACCAGAGTTCACCTAGTTAAAATGTGCCACATGCAGGACAGAGACCAAACACTGTCCACAATAGGCAAAGAAAGCCTCTACAGATGACTGGCCTGAAGTATAAAAGACAAAACAGCAGAGCGCATGCAGTACCCATTAGAGACACTCCCAAACACTGAAGGCCCTGGGGATTAGGGGATACTACACAGTAGGGCTCACAGGACCTATTCATAAGGCCATTACCCTCCAAGAACAAGAGATATAGTTTACTTTCCTAACACAGAGAAACAGGCACAGAGACTTAGACAAAATGAGAAGACAGAGAAATGTATCCCAAATGAAAGAAAAGGAAAAGACCATGGTCAGTGATCTGAATGAAAAAGACATAAGTCACATGCCTGACTAGAGAATGTAAAGTAATGATGTTAAGAATACTCACTGGGTACTGGAGGAAGATGGCAGCATAGGAGGACGCTGGGCTCACCTCGTCCTGCTGACCACTTAGATCCACCCACATCTGCCTAAATAACCAAGAAAACCACCAGAAGACTAGCAGAACGGACTCTCCGGAGCCAAGCGTAGACGAGAGGACCACAGAAGAGGGTAGGAAGGGGGGAGAGGAAGTGTGTGCTACATGGACTGGTGGGAGGGAGCCGGGGCAGTGGAGGGGCAGCCCCCCGGGCAAGGCAGAGCCCCCAAGTCTGGCTTACAAAAGCGGAGGGGCTGGACAGAGTGTGTTCTGACAGCCAGCAGGACTTAACATCTGGAATGTTATAAGCCAAAAGTTCTCCTCACAGAGCAGGAGGGCGAGAGGACAACGGGAAGGAGAATTGTTGAGCCCCGGAGGCCAGAGCTCAGTTCAGCGGGGAACAAAGGCGCTCGCCAGCGCCATCTCCCTCGCCCATCACCCAGCCAAAATCCCAAAGGGAACCGAAACTTGTTTGCACCACACAAACATCCAACGCTGTGCTTCTGTGGATCTATCCCTCTGACGGGTGTGCCTCCCTCCCGGTGCCACAGGGCCACTCCTGAAGCGGACCACTGAAGGCAAAGCAAGCTGAGTCTGCCCCTCCCACCCCTGTGCACCCTGTGGATCCACCCCAGCTAATATGCCAGACCCCATCAAAGCAGCACCACAAGCCTGGCAGTGTTCAAGTAGCCCAGACACGGGCCACACCACTCCACAGTGAGTCCTGCCCCTAGGAGAGGGGAAGATAAGGTACACACCAGTGGCCCCAGCGGTGGGCTGGGGGCAGACATCAGGTCTGACTGCGGCCCCGCCCACCAATGCAAGTTACTCTAGACAGCACAGAGGAAGAGCCCTGCAGTTCTGCACCACTCCAGGAACTATCAAAAATGAGGAAACGGAAGAATTCTCCTCAAAACAAACTCTAGGAAGTAGCGACAGCTAACGAACTGATCAAAAATGATTTAAGCAATGTAACAGAAAATGAATTTAAATAATAGTCATAAAATTAATCACTTGGCTTGAAAAAAGTATAGAGGACAGCAGAGAATGTATTACTACAGAGATCAAGGGACTAAGAAACAGTCAGGAGGAAATAAAACATGCTATAAATAAGCTGCAAAATAAAATGGAGGCGACCACACCTCGGATTGAAGAGGCAGAGGAGAGAAGAGGTGAACTAGAAGATAAAATTATGGAAAAAGAGGAAGCTGAGAAAAAGAGAGATAAAAAAAATCCAGGAGTATGAGGGGAGAATTAGAGAACTAAGTGACACAATTAAACGTAATAACATACGCATAATTGGGATTCCATAGGAGGAAGAGAGAGGGGAAGGTACTGAAGGTGTACTTGAAGAAATCATAGCTAAGAACTTCCCTGAACTGGGGAAGGAAAAAGGCATTGAAATCCAAGAGGCACAGAGAACTCCCTTCAGACATAACTTGAATCGATCTTCTGCACGACATATCATAGTGAAACTGGCAAAATACAAGGATAAAGAGAAAATTCTGAAAGCAGCTAGGGATAAACAGGCTCTGACTTATAAAGGGAGACCCATAAGACTAGTGACGGATTTATCTGCTGAAATGTGGCAGGCCAGAAAGGAATGGCAGGAAATCTTCAATGTGATGAACAGAAAAAATATGCAGGCAAGAATCCTTTATCCAGCAAGGCTGTCATTCATAATAGAAGGAGAGATAAAAGTCATCCCAAACAAACAAAAACTGAAGGAATTTGTCACCACTAAACCAGCCCTACAAGAGATCCTAAGGAGGATCCTGTGAGACAAGGTACCAGAGACATCACTACAAGCATGAAACCTACAGACATTACAATGACTCTAAATCCATATCTTTCAAAAATAACACTGAATGTAAATGGACTAAATGCTCCAACCAAAAGACATAGGGTATCAGAATGGATAAAAAAAAAACAAGACCCATCTATTTGCTGTCCACAAGAGACTCATGTTAGACCCGAGGACACCTTCAGATTGAAAGTGAGGGGACGGAGAACTATCTATCATGCTACTGGAAGTCAAAAGAAAGCTGGAGTAGCCATACTTATATCAGACAAACTAGACTTTAAAGGCTGTAACGAGACATGAAGAAGGGCATTATATAATAATTATAGGGTCTATCCATCAGGAAGAGTTAACAATTATAAGTGTCTATGCGCCAAATACGGGAGCCCTCAAATATATAAAACAATCACAAACATAAGCAACCTTATTGATAATAAAGTGGTAATTGCAGGGGACTTTAATACCCCAATTACAACAATGGATAGAACATTTAGACACAGGATGAATAAAGAAATAAGGGCCCTGAATGATACATTGGATCAGATGGACTTGACAGATATATTTAGAACTCTGCATCCCAAAGCAACAGAATATACTTTCTTCTCGAGTGCACATGGAACATTCTCCAAGATAGATCACATAGTGGGTCAGAAAACAGCCCTTCATAAGTATACAAGAATTGAGATCATACCATGCACACTTTCAGACCACAATGCTGTGAAGCTTGAAATCAACCACAGGAAAAAGTCTGGAAAACCTCCAAAAGCATGGAGGTTAAAGAACACCCTACTAAAGAATGCATGGGTCAACCAGGCAACTAGAGAAGAAATTTAAAAATATATGGACACAAATGAAAATGAAAAGACAACAATCCAAACGCTTTGGGATGCAGCAAAGGCAGTCCTGAGAGGAAGATACATTGCAATCCAGGCCTATCTCAAGAAACAAGAAAAATCCCAAATACAAAATCTAACAGCACACCTAAAGGAAATAGAAGCAGAACATCAAAGACACCTCAAACCCAGCAGAAGAGAAATAATAAAGATCAGAGCAGAAATAAACAATATAGAATCTAAAAAAACTGTAGAGCAGATCAATGAAAGCAAGAGTTGGTTTTTTGAAAAAATAAACAAAATTGATAAACCTCTAGTCAGGCTTCTCAAAAAGAAAAGGGAGATGACCCAAATAGACAAAATCATGAATTAAAATGGAATGATTACAACCAATCCCTAGAAATACAAGCAATTATCAGGGAATACTATGAAAAATTATATGCCAACAAACTGGACAACCTGGAAGAAATGGACAAATTCCTAAACACCCACACACTCCCAAAACTTAGGAAGAAATAGAAAACTTGAACAGACCCATAACGAGGAAGAAGTTGAATCAGTTATCCAAAATCTTCCAACAAATAAGAGTCCAGGACCAGATGGCTTCCCAGGGGAATTCTACCAGACATTTAAAGCAGAAATAATTCCTATCCTTCTCAAGCTATTCCAAGAAATAGAAAGGGAAGGAAAACTTCCAGACTCATTCTATGAAGCCAGCATTACTTTGATTCCCAAACCAGACAGAAAACCAGCAAAAACAGAGAACTACAGGCCAATATCCCTGATGAATATGGATGCAAAAATTCTCAACCACATACTAGCAAATCGAATTCAGGAGCATATAAAAAGAATTGTTCATCGTGATCAAGTGGGATTCATTCCTGGGCTGCAGGCCTGGTTCAACATTTGGAAATCAATCAATGTGATACATCACATTAATAGAAGAAAAGAAAAGAACCATATGATCCTGTCAATCCATGCAGAAAAAGCATTTGACGAAATTCAGCATCCTTTCTTAATAAAAACCCTTGAGAAAGTCGGGATAGAAGGAACATACTTAAACATCATCAAAGCCATTTATGAAAAGTCCACAGCTAATATCATCCTCAATGGGGAAAAACTGAGAGCTTTCCCCCTGAGATCAGGAACACGACAGGGGTGTCCACACTCACCGCTGTTGTTTAACATAGTGTTGGAAGTTCTAGCATCAGCAATCAGACAACAAAAGGAAACCAAAGGCATCAAAATTGGCAGAGATGAAATCAAGCTTTCACTTTTTGCAGATGACATGATATTATACATGGAAAACCCGATAGACTCCACCAAAAGTCTGCTAGAACTGATACATGAAGTCAGCAACGTCGCAGTATACAAAATCAATGTACAGAAATCAATTCCATTCTTATACACTAACAATGAAGCAGCAGAAAGACATATACAGAAACTGATCCCATTCACAATTGCACCAAGCATAAAATACCTAGGAAAAAACCTAACCAAAGATGTAAAAGATACAAAAGCTGAAAACTATAGAAAGCTTATGCAGGTAATTGAAGAAGATATAAAGAAATGGAAAAACAATCCGTGCTCATGGGTTGGAAGAACCAATATTGTTAAAATGTCGATACTACCCAAAGCAATCTACACATTCAATGCAATCCCAAGCAAAATTGCACCAGCATTTTTCTCAAAGCTAGAACAAGCAATCCTAAAATTTGTATGGAACCACAAAAGGCCCCGAATAGCCAAAGTAATATTGAAGAAGACCAAAGCAGGAGGCATCACAATCCCAGACTTTAGCCTCTACTACAAAGCTGTAATCATCAAGACAGCATGGTATTGGCACAAAAACAGACACATATACCAGTGGAGTAGAATAGAAACCCCAGAAGTAGACCCACAAAAGTATGGCCAACTAATCTTTGACAAAGCAGGAAAGAATATCCAATGGAAAAAAAAAGTCTCTTTAACAAATGGTGCTGGGAAAACTGGACAGCAACATGCAGAAGGTTTAAACTAGACCACTTTCTTACACCATTCTCAAAAACAAACTCAAAATGGATAAAGGACCTGAATGTGAGACAGGAAACCATCAAAACCCTAGAGGAGAAAGCAGGAAAAAAAAACCTCACTGATCTCAGCTGCAGCAATTTCTTACTTGACACATCCCCAAAGGCAAGGGAATTAAAAGCAAAACTGAACTATTGGGACCTCATGAAGAGAAAAAGCTTCTGCACAGCAAAGGAAACAATCAACAGAACTAAAAGGCAACCAACGGAATGGGAAAAGATATTTGCAAATGACATATCGGACAAAGGGCTAGTATCCAAAATCTACAAAGTGCTCACCAAACTACACACCCAAAAAACAAACAATCCAGTGAAGAAATGGGCAGAAAACATGAATAGACACTTCTCTAAAGAAGACATCCAGTAGGCCAACAGCCACATGAAAAGATGCTCAACATTGCTCCTCATCAGGGAAATACAAATCAAAACAACACTCAGAGACTATGTATTCTAATCAGGAGACTATGTATTCTAAATGAACAAATCAGGAGACTATAGATGCTGGCGAGGATGTGGGGAAACGGGAACCCTCTTGCACTATTGGTGGGAATGCAGACTGGTGCAGCCACTCTGGAAAACAGTGTGGAGGTTCCTCAAAAAATTAAAAACAGACCTACCCTATGACCCAACAGTAGCACTGCTAGGAAGTTACCCAAGGGATACAGGAGTGCTGATGCATAGGGGCACTTGTACCCCAATGTTTATAGCAGCACTCTCAACAACAGCCAAATTATGGAAAAAGCCTAAATGTCCATCAACTGATGAATGGATAAAGAAATTGTGGTTTATATACTCAATGGAATATTACATGGCAATGAGAAAGAATGAAATATGGCCTTTTGTATCAAAGTGAATGGAACTGGAGAGTGTTATGTTAAGTGAAATAAGTCATACAGAGAAAGACAGATGCCATATGTTTTCACTCTTATGTGGATCCTAAGAAACTTAACAGAAGTATACAGGGGAGGGGAAGAAAAACAAAAGAGGTTAGAGAGGGAGAGAGCCAAAGCATAAGAGACTCTTAAAAACTGAGAACAAACTGAGGGTTGATGGGGGGTGGGAGGGAGGGGAGGGTGGGTGATGAGTACTGAGAAGGGCACCTTTTGGGATGAGCACTGGGTGTTGTATGGAAACCAATTTGACAATAAATTTCATATTAAAAAAAGAATACTCACTGCACTTGAGAAAAGAGTGGAAAACATGAGGGAGACACTTAATACTGAGATAAAGAATAACATAGCAGAGATACAGGGCTAAAGAAGCAAAACGAGAAATACACTTGATGGAATGAACAGCAGGATGCAAGAAACAGTAAGGAAATTCGTGATCTAGGAGAGTAATGGAAAGTAATCAAGCTGAACAAAAAAGCACAATTATTTCCTCAATTGTTAAGGAATAGAGAACCCAAAAATCTATGGCTAACTAATCTTTGACAAAGTAGGAAAGAATATCCAATTGAATAAAGACAGTCTCTTCAGCACATGGTGTTGGAAAAACTGGAGAGCAACATGCAGAAAAATGAACCTGGACCACTTTCTTACACCATACACAAAAATAAACTCAAAATGGATGAAAGACCTAAATGTAAGACAGGAAGTCATCAAAATCCTAGAAGACAAAAACTTCCTTTACCTAGGACACAGCAACTTCTTACTCAACACATCTCCATAGGGAAGGGAATTATTTTTTTTTTTTTTAATTTTTTTTTAAGTTTATTTATTTTTGAGACAGAGAGAGAGACAGAGCGTGAATGGGGGAGGGGCAGAGAGAGAGGGAGGCACAGAATCAGAAGCAGTCTCCAGGCTCTGAGCCATCAGCCCAGAGCCCTACGTGGGGCTCGAACTCACGGACCGCGAGATCGTGACCTGAGCTGAAGTCGGACGCTCAACCGACTGAGCCACCCAGGCGCCCCTAGGGAAGGGAATTAAAAGCAAAAATGAACTATTGGGACCTCATCAAGATAAGATGCTTCTGCACAGCAAAGGAAACGATCAGCAAAACTAAAAGGCAACCAACGGAATAGGAAAAGATAATTGTAAACGACATACATGATAAAGGGTTAGTATCCAAAATCTATAAAAAACTTATCAAACTCAACATCCAAAAAACAATCCAGGGAAGAAATGGGCAAAAGAAATAAATAGACACTTTTCCAAAGAAGACATCCAGATGGCTAACAAACATGAAAAAATACTCAACATCACTCATCATCAGGGAAATACAAATTAAAACCACAATGAGATACCACCTCACACCAGTCAGGATAGCTAAAATTAACAACTCAGGAAACAACAGATGTTGGCGAGGATGAGGAAAAGAGTATCTATTTTGCACTGCTGGTGGGAAGGAATGCAAAATGGTAGCCACTCTGGAAAACAGTATGTAGGTTCTTCAAAAAGTTAAAAATAGAACTACTCCCACAACCCAGCAATTGCACCACTAGGTATATATCCAAGGGATACAAGTGTGCTATTTTGAAGGGGTACATGCACCCCAATGTTTATAGCAGTGCTATCAACAATAGCCAAAGTACGGAAAGAGCCCAAATGTCCAGCAACAGATGAATGGATAAAGAATATGTGGTGTGTGTATATATATATATATATATATATATATATATATATATATATATATAAAATGGAATATTACTCGGCAATCAAAAAGAATGAAGTCTTGACATTTGTAACTACGTGGATGGAACTAGAGGGTATTATGCTAAGTGAAATTAGTTTGAGAAGACAAATATCATATGATGTCACTCATATGAGGACTTTAAGATACAAAACAGATGAACATAAGGGAAGGGAAGCAAAAATAATATAAAAACAAGGAGGGTGGCAAAACATAAAAGAATCTTAAATACAGAGAACAAACTGAGAGTTGCTGGAGGGATTGTGGATAGGGAATAGGCTAAATGGATAAGGGGCATTCAGGAAGACACTTGTTGGGATGAGCACTGGATGTTATACACAGGAGATGAGTCACTGGAATCTACTCCTGGAATCATTATTGCACTATATGCTAACCAACTTGGATTGAATGAATGAATGAATGAATGAATAAATGACTTAGGGAACTCAATGACTCCATGAAATATAAGAGCATTCGTATTATAGGAGTCCCAGAAGAAGAAAGAAAAAGGGGGAAGAAAATTTATTTGAAGAAATAATAACTGAAAACTTCCCTAATCTGGGAAAAGAAACAGTTATCCAGATCCAGGAAGCACAGAGAACTCTCATCAAAATGAACAAAAGCAGATCCACAGCAAGACATATTGTAATGAAGTAGCAAAATATAGTGATAAAGAAAAAATTTTAAAAGCAGGAAGAGAAAGAAGACAGTGAGGTACAGAAGAAAACCTAAAAGGCTATAAAGGGATTTCTCAGAATAAAATTTCCAAATCAGAAGGGAGTGATATGATATATTCAAAGTTCTGAGTGGGACAAATCTGCAGCCAAGAATATCCAGAAAGGCTATCATTCAAAATAGATAGTTTCTCAGACAAACAAAAACTAAAAAAGTTCATGACCACAAATAGTCCTGCAGGAAATATTAAAGGGGACTCTTTGGAAAGAAGAAACCAAAACTAACAGTATAAAGGTAGCAAACACAAAGGCAGTGAAAATGAAGATTTCTTTTTTTCTTTTTTTTTAATTTTTTTAAAAATATTATTTATTTTTGAGAGAGACAGAGACAGAGTGCAAGTGGGGGAGGGGCAGAGAGAGAGAGGGGGAGACATAGAATCCGAAATAGGCTCTAGGCTCTGAGCTGTCAGCACAGAGCCCAACACAGGGCTCAAACTCACGAACTGCAAGATCATGACCTGAGTGAAGTAGGACCCTTAACCAACTTGGCCACCCAAGTGCTCCATGAATATTTCTTTAAAAAATCAGTCAAAGAACTCACAAAATAAAAGCATGTAAAATAGAACAACATATACCTAAATCGTGAGGAGAGGAGTAAAGAACGAGTTCAAACTTAAATGACCATCAACTTAACACATACACTGCTATATGCAGAAGAGGTTATATACAAACTTAATAGTGGTAACCATATATCAAAAACCATGAATGAATATGCAAATAAATCCAGAGAAAGAAATCCAAATATATCACAAAGAAAATCAACAAACTAGGGGTGCCTGGGTGGCTCAGGTCATGATCTCGCCGTCTGTGAGTTCAAGCCCCGCGTTGGGCCCTGTGCTGACAGCTCAGAGCCTGGAGCCTGCTTCAGATTCTATGTCTCCCTCTCTCTCTGCCCCTCCCCCGCTCATGCTCTGTCTCTCTCACTCTCAAAAATGAATAAATGCTAAAAAAAAAAAAAAATTAAAAAAAAGAAAATCAACAAACCATGAAAGATAAAAAGGTTCAGACAATTTTAATCTTCAAAAACAACCACAAAATGAATAATAAATGAATAATTTATTCATGAATAATTTATTCAATGAAGCCATATGTTCTTGGGTTTTTCTGTGCTGGCAGATTTTTGATTCCTAATTCAATCTTCATTCTTGCTATTGGTCTAAAAAGATTTCCTACTTCTTGGACTCAAGATTCATGATCTAATCTTGGTAACTTGTGCATTTCTAGGAATTATCTGTTGGCTTTTTCTAAGTTACATGACTTGTTAGTATATGACTATAGTAATCTATTATAACTATGTATTTCTGTAGTTATCTGTTATATTGTTTTCTCTTCCATTTCTTATTTTGGTCTTTGAGTCATCTTTTGCTTTCTAGTGAATGTCGTTAAAGCACCCCCAATTTTGTGTATTTTTTTTAACGGGTCATTATTTTCAATGTTACATTGTTTATTTTGGTCTCTGTTTTACTTATTTCTGATTTTTCATTGTTATTTCCTTCCTCTGCTAAATTTCAGCTTTTTTTCTTTTTCTAGTTCCTTCTGGTATAATGTTAAGTTGTTTACTGGAACTATTTTTCTTAATACAAGCATTTATAAAAGCATAAATTTCACTCTAACTGCATCCCTTAAGTTTTGGAATATTGATTTTCGTTTGTTTTGAGACATATTTTGATTTGCTGTTTGATTTCTTATTTGGCCCACTGCTTTTGCAGTAGTATGATGTGCAATATTTACATATTAAATATTTAATATTTACATTATAGATTTTCCAGCATTGTCTGATTGTTGATCTTTAGTTTTGTACCATTGTGGTTGGAAAATATACTTGGTATGATTTCGGTCTTCTTAAATTTGCAACACTTGTCATATATATATATATTTTATGTGATTTAACCAAGAGAATCTTCTGTGTGTACTTGAAGAAAATGTATATTCTATTTTTCTTGGATGGGATGCTTTACATATATCTTCTAGAACTATGTATTCTAAAATATACTTCAAGTAAAAAATGTTTTAAAAAAAAGACATAGGGTGACAAAATGGACAAAACAAAACAAGACCCATCTACATGCTGCCTACAAGGGAATCATTTTAGAACTAAAGTCATCTGCAGACTGAAAGTGGAGAAACTTCAGTGCAGACTGAAAGTGGGATGGAGAAACATCTATCATACAAATGGATGTCAAAAGAAAGCCAGAGTTGCCATACTTATATCAGACAAACTAGACTTTAAAACAAAGACTGTTGGGACCGCCTGGGTGGCTCAGCCCATTGAGTGTACAACTCTTGGTTTTGGCTCAGGTCATGATCCTAGGGTCATGGGATCAAGCCCCACATCAGGTTCCACACTGAGCATGGAGCCTGCTAGAGAGTCTCTCCCCCTCTGCCTCTGTCCCCCCAATTGTGTGTTCTCTCTCTCTCAAAAAAAATTAATGAATAAAAAATACAAATAAATAGAATTTTTTAAAAAGACTATTAAAGAAGACAAAGAAGGGCACTATATCATAATAAAGGGGACAATCCAACAAGAAGATCTAACAATTTTAAATATTTATGCACTCAACATACATACATACAGCAGCACCCCAATACATACAATAGTTAATAACAAACATAAAGGAACTATACAACAGCAATACCATAATAGTAGTGGACTTTAAAACCCCACTTACATCGATGGACAGATCATCCAAACAGAAAATCAACAAGGGGACAATGGCTTTCAATGACACACTGGACCAGATGGACTTAACAGAAAATTCAGAACATTCCATCCTAAAACAGCAGAATACACATTCTTTTCAAGTATACATGGAACATTCACCAGAATAAGTCATATATTAGCCACAAAAAAAGCCTCAACAAATTCGAGAAGATTAAAGTCGTACCATACACCTTTCCTACCACAACGCTATGAAACTAGAAGCTGACCATAAGAAAAAAAGTCTGGAAAGACCACAAATACATAGAGGTTAAATAACATGTTACTAAACAATGAATGGGTCAACAAGGAAATAAAAGAAGTAAAAGAATACATGGAAACAAATGAAAATGAAAACACAATGGTCCAAAAACTTTGGGGGATGTAGAAAAGTGGCCATAAGAGAGAAGTTTATAGCATTACAGGCCTACTTCAGGAAGCAAGAAAAACATCAAATAAATAACCTAACCTTGCACTGAAAGGAGCTAGAAAAAGAGTAAGAAAGAAATCCTAAAAGCAGCAAAGGAAGGAAATAATAAAGATTAGAGCAGAATACAGAAACTAAAAATACAACAGATCAATGAAACCAGGAGTTGGTTCTTTGAAAAACACAATAAAATTGATAAAGCTCTAGCCAGATGTATCAAGAAAAAAACAGAGGGGCACCTGGGTGGCTCAGTAAGATGAGCATTCGACTCTTGATTTCAGCTCAGGTCATGATCCCAGGGTCATGGGATCGAGCCCCACATCATGCCTAAAATTCTCTCTCACCCTCTGCCCCTCTTACCCGCTTGTGCTTGCTCGCTCTCTCTCTCTCTCTCTCTCTCTGAAAAAAGAAAAGAGAAAAAAAGAGAAAGGACTCAACTAAATAAAATCACAAATTAAAGAGGAGAAACAACAATAAACACCACAGAAATACAAACAATTATAAAAGAATATTATGAAAACTTATATGCCAATAAATTGGGCAGTCTGGAAGAAATGGACAAATTCCTAGAAACATAAACTACCAAACTGAAACATGAAGAAATGGAAAATTTTAAGAGACTAATGCCCAGCAAAGAAATTGAATCAGTAGTCAAAAACCCCCAACAAACAAAAGTCTAAGGCCAGATGGCTTCCCAGTGGAGTTCTACCAAACATTTAAAGAATAGTTAATGCCTATTCTTCTCAAACTATTACAAAAAATGAAAAGGGAAGGAAAACTTTGAAATTCATTCTATGAGACCAGCATTACCCTGATATCAAAACCAGATAAAGACACTACTAAAAAAGTGTACAGGCCCCCCTGACAAACATGGATGCAAGAATTCTCAACAAGATGCTAGCAAATTAAATTGAATAGTATGTTAAAAGAATTGTTCACCATGATCAAGTGGGATTCATTCCTGGGATGCAAGACTGGTTTGATATTCACAAATCAATCAATGTGATACATTACATTAATAGAAGAAAGGATAAGAACCATATGATCTCATCAAAGATGCAGAAAAAGCATTTGACAAAATACAGCATACTTTCTTAATAAAAACCCTCATGAAACTCGGGATAGAAGAAACATATCTTAACATCATAAAAGCCATATATGAAAAGCCCACAGCTAATATCATCCTCAATGGGGGAAAACTGAGAGCTTTCCCCCTGAGATCAGGAATATGACAGGGATGTCCACTCTCACCACTGTTGTTTAACATAGTGTTGGAAGTCAGTGATCAGCAATCAGACAACAAAATGATATAAAAGGCATCCAAATTGGTAAAGGAGAAGTCAAACATTCACTTTTCATAGATGACATGATACTCTACATGGAAAACCTGAAAAACTCCACCAAAAATCTATGAGAACTGATACATGAATTCAGCAAAGTTGCAGGATACAAAAATCAATGTACAGAACTTGGTTGCATTTCTATACACCAATAATGAAGCAACAGGAAGAGAAATAAAGAAATCAATACCATTTACAATTGCACCGAAAAACATAAAATACCTAGGACAAAACCTAACCAAGGATGTAAAAGTTCTGTATGCTGAAAACTATAGAAAATTTACAAAATTGAGGAAGACACAAAGAAATGGAAAAATATTCCATGCTTATGGATTGGAAGAACAAATATCGTTAACATGTCAATACTACCCAAAGCAATGTACACATTCAATGCAATCCCAATCAAAATTGCACCGACATTCTTCTCAAAGCTAGAGCAAATGATCCTAAAATTTAGATGGAACCACAAAAGACCCCCAAAGAGCCTAAGTAATGTTGAAAAAGAAAACCAAAGCGGGAAACATCACAATCCCAGACTTTAGCCTCTACTACAAAGTTGTAATCATCAAGACAGTAGGTACTGGCACAAAAAACAGACACATAGACCAATGGAATAGAATAGAGAACCCAGAAATGGACCCACAAATGTATGGCCATATAATCTTTGACAAAGCAGGAAAGAATATCCAATGGAGAAAAAGTCTCTTTAGCAAATGGTGCTGGGAGAACTGGACAGCAACATGCAGAAGTATAAACCTGGACCACTTTCTTACACCATACACAAAAATAAATTCAAAATGGATGAAATACCTAAATGTGAGACAGGAAACCATCAAAACTCTAGATGAGAAAACAGGCAACAACCTCTTTGACCTCAGCCACAGCAACTTCTTACTTGACACATCTCTGAAAGCAAGTGAAATAAAAGCAAAAATGAACTATTGGGACCTCATCAAGATAAAAAGCTTCTGCACTGCAAAGGAAACAATCAACAAAACTAAAAGCAACCGACAGAATGGGAAAAGATGTCTGCAAATGACATTTCATATAAAGGGTTAGTATCCAAAATCTACAAAGAACTTACCAAGTTCAACACCCAAAAAACAAATACTCCAGTGAAGAAATGGGCAGAAGACATGAATAGACACTTCCCCAAAGAAGACACCCAGATAGCCAACAGACACATGAAAAGATGCTCAACATCACTCATCTTCAGGGAAATACAAATCAAAACCACATTGAGATGCCACCTCACACTGGTCAGAGTGGCTAAAATTAACAACTCAGGAAACAACAGATGTTGGTGAGGATGTGGAGAAATGTGAACTTTCTTGCACTGTGAGATGGAATGCAAACTGGTGCAACCACTCTGGAAAACAGTGTGGAGGTTCCTCAAAAAATTCAAAATAGAACTACCCTACAACCTAGCAATAGCACTACTAGGAATTTATCCAAAGGATACAGGAGTGCTGATGCATAGGGGCACTTGTACCCCAATGTTTAGAGCAGCACTCTCAACAATAGCCAAATCATGGAAAGAGTCTAAATGTCCATCAACTGATGAATGGATAAAGAAATTGTGGTTTATATACACAATGGAATACTACGTGGCAATGAGAAAGAATGAAATGTGGCCTTTTGTAGCAACGTGGATGGAACTGGAGAGTGTTATGCTAAGTGAAATAAGTCATACAGAGTAAGACAGATACCATATGTTTTCACTCTGTTGTGGATCCTGAGAAACTTAACAGAAGACCATGGGGGAGGGGAAGGAAAAAAAAGGTTAGAAAGGGAGGGAGCCAAAACAGACTCTTAAAAACTGAGAACAAACTGAGGGTTGATGGGGGATGGGAGGAAGTAGATGGTGGGTGATAGGTGTTGAAGAGGGCATCTGTTGGGATGAGCACTGGGTGTTATATGGAAACCAATTTGACAATAAATTTCATATTAAAAAATACTCCACTTATAGCAATGGACAGATCATCTACATAGAAAATCAACAAAGAAACAATGGCTCTAAATGACACGCTAGACCAGGTGGACTTAATACACACACACACACACACACACACACACACACAACATTTCATCCTAAAGTAGCAGAATACATATTCTTCTCAAGTGCACATGGAATATTCTCCAGAATAGATCACATATTGGGTCACAGATCATCCCTCAACAGGTAAAAAAATATTGAGATCATACCATGCATATTTTCAGATCACAACATTATGAATCTTGAAATGAACCACAAGAAAAAATTTGGAAAGCCCTCAGATACGTGAAAGTTAAATAACATCTTACTAAAGAATGAATGGATCAACCAAAAAATTAAAGAAGAAATAAAAAAATACATGGAAACAAATTAAAATGAAAACACAAGAGTCCAAGTCCTTTGGTGTGCAGCAAAGGCAGTCCTAAGAGGAATATATATTGTAATTCAGGCCTATCTCAAGAAATGAGAAAGGTCCCTAATACAAAACCTAACCTTATACTTAAAAAATCTGGAAAGGAGCAGCAAATAAAGCATAAAGCCAGCAGAAGAAGGAAATTTATAAAGATTAGAGCAGAAACAATATAGAATCTAAAAAAGTAAAAAAAAAAAATTAAAAAAAACAGTAGAACAGATCAATGAAACTAAGGGCTGGTTTTTTGAAAGAATAAACAAAATTGATAAACCCTTAGCCAGACTTCTCAAAAAGAAGAGAGAACCCAAATGGATAAAATCACGAAGGAAAGAGGAGAGATGACAACCAACACCACAGAAATACAATTATAAGTGAATACGATGAAAAATTATATGCCAACAAACTGGACAATCTGGGAGGAATGGTCAAATTCCTAGACACTCACACACTACCAAAACTCAAACAGGAAGAAATAGAAAACTTGAACAGACCCATAACCAGCAAAGGAATTGAGTTGGTTATCAAAACCTCCCAGCAAACAAGAGTCCTGGGCCAAATGGCTTCCCAGGGGAATTCTACCAGACATTTCAAGAAGAGTTAATCCTATTTTCCTCAAACTGTTCCAAAAAATAGAAATTGAAGGAAAGCTTCCAAACTCAGTCTACAAAGCCAACATGACCATGCATCTAAAGCCAAAGACCCCACTAAAAAGGAGAATTACAGGCCAATATCCCTGATGAACCTGGATGCAAAATTTCTCAATAAGATACTAGCAAATCAAACCCAACAGTACATTAAAAGAATTATTCACCATGATCAAGTGGGATTTATTCCTAAGCTGCAAGGCAGGTTTAATATTTGCAAAACAATCAATGTGATACACCACATTAATAAAAGAAAGGATAGGAACCATATGATTATTTCAAGAGATGCATAAAAAGTGTTTGACAGAATACAGCATCCTTTCATGATAAAAACCTTCAAGAAAGAGGAATATAAGGAATGTATCTTAACATTATAAAAGCCATATATGAAAGGCCCACAGCTAATATCATCCTCAATGAGGAAAAAATGAGAGCTTTCCCCCTAAGGTCGGGAACACAACTGAGATGTCCACTCTCGCCACTGTTGTTCAACATATACTGGAAGTCCTAGCCTCAGCAATCATAAAACAAAAAGAAATAAAAGGCATACAGATCAGCAAGAAAGAATTCAAACTTTCACTCTTCACAGATGACATGACACTCTTCATGGAAAACCTGAAAGACTCCACACAAAAAAACTGTTAGAGCTGATACATGAATTCAGCAAAGTCACAGGATACAAAATCAATGTACAGAAATCAGTTGCATTTCTATACACCATTAATGAAGCAGTTGCATTTCTATACACCAATAATGAAGCAGCAGAAAGAGATATCAGATTGGTCCCATTTACAATTGCACCAAAATCAATAAGATACCGAGGAATAAACCTAACCAAAGACGTAAAAGATCTGTATGCTGAAAACTACAGAAATCTTATGAAAGCAATTGAAGAAGATACAAAGAAATGGAAAAACATTCCATGCTCATGATTGGAAGAACAAAAATTGTTAAATGTCGATAATACCCAAAGCAATCTACACACTCAATGCAATCCCTACCAAAATAACACCAGGATCCCCCACAGAGCTAGAACAAACAATCCTAAAATTTATATGGAACCAGAAAAGACCCTGAATAGCCAAAGCAATCCTGAAAAAGAAAATCAAAGCTGGAGGCATCAAAGTTCTGGACATTAAGGTGTATTACAAAGCTGTAATCATCAAGGTGTATTACAAAGCCGTAATCATCAAGACAGTACGGTATTGACACAAAAACAGACACCTAGATCAATGGAATAGAATAGAGAACCCAGAAATGGGCCCACAAATATATGACCAACTAATCTTTGACAAAGCAGGAAAGAGTATCCAATGGAAAAAAAGACACTCTCTTCAGCAAATGGTGCTGGGAGAACTGGACAGCAACACACAGAAGAATGAAACTGGACCCCTTTATTACATCATACACAAAAACAAATTCAAAGTGGATGAAAGACCTAAATGTGAGACAGGAAACCATCAAACTCCTAGAGGAGAAAACAGGCAGAAACCTCTTTGACCTCGGCCACAGCAACTTCTTACTTGACATGTCTCTAGAGGCAAGGGAAATAAAAGCAAAAATGAACGACTGCAATTCATCAAGATGAAAAGCTTCTGTACTGCAAAGGAAATAATCAGCAAAACCAAAAGGCAACTGATGGAATGGGAGAAGATATTTGCAAATGACATTTCAGATAAAGGGTTAGTATTCAAAATCTACAAAGAACTTACCAAACTCAACACCTGAAAAATAATCCAGTGAAAAAATGGGCAGAAGACATGAATAGACACTTTTCCAAACAAGACATCCAGATGGCTCATAGACACAAAAAAAGATGCTCATCACTCATCATCAGGGAAATACAAATCAAAACCACAATGAGATACTACCCTCACACCTTTCACAATGGCTAAAACAAACAACTCAGAAAACAACAGATTTTGGCAACAATGTGGAGAAAGAGGATCTCTTTTGCACTGCTGGTGGGAATGCAAACTGGTGCAGCCACTCTGGAAAACAGTATGGAAGTTCCTCAAAAAATTCAAAATAGAACTACCCTACAACCCAGTAATAGCACTACTAAGAATTTATCCAAAGGATACAGGAGTACAGGAGTGCTGATTCGAAGGGGCATATGCACCCCAATGTTTATAACAGCACTATCAACAATAGCCAAATTATGGAAAGAGCCCAAATGTCCATCGACTGATGAATGGATAAAGATGATGTGGTATGTATACACACACACACACACACACACACACACACACACACACACACAATGGAATATTACTTGGCAGTCAAAAAGAATAAAATCTTGCCATTTGCAACAACGTAGATGGAACTAGAGTGTATTACGCTAAGCACAATAAGTCAGTCAGAGAAAGACAAATATCATATGATTTCACTCATATGTGGAATTTGAGAAACACAACAGATGAACATAGGGGAAGGGAAGGAAAAATACGATAAAAACAGAGGGAAGCAAACCATAAGAGACTCGTAAACACAGAGAACAAGCTGAGGGTTGCTGCAGGGGAGGTGGGTGGGGGGATGGGCTAAATGGGGGTGGACATTAAGGAGGACACTTTTTGGGATTGAGCACTGGTTGTTGCATGTAAGAGATGAATCACTGCATTCCACTCCTAAAGGCAAGACTACACTGTATGTTAACTAACTTGAATTTAAAGTAAGCAAAAAGAAAAAAAGAAAAATTAATAAATAAAAAGTTGAAATAAAAAAGGATGAATGTATAGATGCAAAGTGCCTATCTAACTGACAAATAACTGCTCTACCAAGACAAAACCTCCAGTACTAAGTGAATAGACATTTCTAGAGAGCTTAGAACTAATTCCTACAAATATAAAAACCTGATATTCCTAGCAAGTAATACTTAGGAATATTACATACTCAAACACTTTTTTTGAAAGGACATTTAGGTTGATGTCACCACACTGGACTGACACCAAGAATCAGTCTAACGTGGACTTGATAAGACCAAAAATTCATATAAAAGTGAATATTATGTTAGACTATCTTCAGTTTTACCACTACATAAAAGAAAAGAAGGATGGCTGCAGGCAGTTCAGAGAAGTATTATTCGATAAGAAACAGAAAGAGCAAAATTATCCCACTGTAACATGGGGCCAAGAAAAACATTTCATTGTTATTTTTACTAAATATAAGCAATAGAAGATATGTTTAACTTGTCATAATGTATTCACATTCTCTTTTTTAAATGTCTTATATTTATGTAAACGAAGAATATATACTACAACTTATAAAATTTAAATATCCAAGAATTAAAATAAATTGCTGTAACGGGACAGAAATATGAAAAATATTATATTTTCTCACACAAAGTATTTAATTAGTCCTACTATTAATACTAATTGCCACTCTTAATTAGTCCTATTGTCTTGTTTAAATAGCATGTATGTAACAGAAAATACAGAAAAGCAATTTTAAATAAACATCTATTTTCATATTTTATATTAAAGCAATAACACATGTGCACAGTTATTTATTATATATTATAGGCCTTTCATGAGTCTTTTCATCTTGTATGGCTGTGTCCTGTGTTGGCGCCCTGAAGTTTCATCACCCCAACTTCATGGTACCATTCGATGGAGAAACAAAAAAATTAAAAAGTTGGTGTTTGTAAATTACATAGACAAGAAACTGGTAAACAGTGGTGCCTCCTGTGAAAGATAAATTAGTAGCTAGAAGAAACCATAAAGTTTTTTTCTTATTTTTTTAAATGTATTTTTAAAATTTTGCACCTTGTGTATCTACTACCTATTCCAAAGTGAGAAAATCACTATTAGTCTTATATAGTGATCGTCCATGGTCAGCTGAGAAAGGTGCTTGTGGGACCACAGGGATCAGTGTTCCCCCTGGAAACGGTGTGTTAAAAACACGTGATTCTTGGGGGACCTGCCTCATATTCAAGATGGCTGACTGGTCGATGACTGATTCAGAGGAGCCTGATGAGGTGAGCTGGTGTCCAAAACTGAAGGGCCTGCTAACCCCCAGAAATCAGTAAGAATTTGTTTTGTGAAGGAAGCCATTAGAGGGCTTTAAAGAAAGGAATACAGTTATGTGATGTATGACTGAGAGATCTGTTTGGTTGTGTGAAGAAGGTAGGGTAGCCCTATTTTCAGGACCTTTTTCTGTAGTCTTGGTGAGTACAGCTGTTGGTTTGGACTGTTAGCGTGGTTAGCACTGGATGAGGATGTGGAGACACAGACATGGTCCGACTTTGGGAAGTGGCCCTGATAAGACTTGTTATAGATTGTGGATTGTGGGGAGGGTGCGTAACATGGCTGACTGCTGTTACTGGCCTCGGTAGCTCAGAGTGCCTTTTCGTGGGATAAAGAACACGGTGGTGGATTGTAGACAATAGGAAAGAGTTCTCTCAGGGACACTTTAAGCTAGAGATGGTTAACTGATGCATGGGGTTTTTTTTGAAAGTCAGGTTATTCTGTGGAGACTGGAGAGGGGAGAAAACTACTCAAGGACAAGGGACAAGGCTGGAGAGGCTCAGCAGGGTGGGGAATCTTGCAGGCCCACAAAGGCTTTAGCTTTTCATCAGTATGAAATGGGTGAGGATGACAAGGCGTTGAGCTTGACGACAGTTGGCCAAAGGCCTGCTGTTGCCAGATTTAACAAATGAAAATACAGAACGCCGAGCTAAATTTAAATGTGAGATCAACCACAAATAATTTTTTACATAAATATAGCCTATGTAGTGTTTGGGATATACTTTGGCTGAAAACGTATTTGTTGTTGATCTGAAATTTTAACTGGGCGTTATTTACACAGGCACCCCATAAGGGCACGTGGAGGCAGGGCTTGTGCAGGCATTACAGGGAGATGGAAGGGCCAGAGTGGCAGCAGGGAAAGTGTGAAGAGGGGGTCCCAGCATAGACAAGGGTTACCCGTTTGGTACATTTTACAGGAGAACGGCTCTAGAAAGACGAGCGTCTTGGTTCTTCCAAGCGTTGGCCGAGGGTTCCCCGGGGAAGGCTTACTCGTCTCTGCCAATCCTCCGCGGCCTGCCGGCTCCGCTAGCCCAGCTGCCTTCAGCCTCCACCGCGTGGAGTAGCAGTAGAAAAGCCGCAGCCCGCTGGGCCGGAGTTGTAACCCCGCCTTCCGCACCCCGCAGGGGTGGAGTCTGAGCGAGGAGTCTGCGATCAGCCCTCTCTCCTCGGATGACAGGCGGCAGGATAACATGGAGTCGAGCAAGATGGCGCCTCCCAAGAACGCTCCGAGAGATGCCTTGGTAAGTGCAAAGGATGAGAGGCGGGGCATGAAGCTCCGCGCGGCCAGCGTCTAGGGAGGCAGGCCCCGGCGGAGGGCCTGAGGCTGGGCTCGCGTACGGCTTCAGCCCAGCCGGAGCAGCCAGGAGTGGGATAAGGGGCTGCCGGTCTGGACCTTGGGGCGCTTCTCCCGCAACCCCCGCGGCCCTGCTAGAGGGAGGCTTGCGGCCCGCCGAAGTGCGCAGTCCAACCACCCGGCTTTGTCTACTGGGCCTTGGGCCCCAGACTCTTTGTGGTCTCGCCAGGTTGGCCAGCCGGGATTCTCGCGTCCAGCGTTCTTCCCCCATCGTCACAGAAGAAAATGACAACCAGCTGTAGCCACCCCTGCCTTTCCTAGGGTGAAAGGCATCCCGGGTCTTTTTCTTCTCTTTGCCCCCGCCCCCACCCCCGCCAAAAAAAAAAAAAAAAGTTTTCAGCAGAGGTTTCAACGGGTTTGGGCGTGATTCTGATACACACTTGAGAAGAAAAGGATATGAGTACAAGTTTGGAGCCCAGAGAAAGGGGGACCTTGTATCATAAATACAAATACTACCTTCGGCCCAGTCTTGATTTCTAGTACCTACATCATACATCTGGCGTTTTTATTCGAATCTACAGGTGATGGCACAAATCCTGAAGGATATGGGAATTACGGAGTATGAACCAAGGGTTATAAATCAAATGTTGGAATTTGCTTTCCGTAAGTTAACAAAACACCAAAAATTTGCCTAACTTGTGAATCTGAAAAGATTGTTTTATTGTAAGAACATTTTCAACTAAATTGCTTTAACAGTTAATAAGTATCATAGAACTTGGCTAAAGCAGAAAAAAGGAGCTCAAGCTAGGGGACAGTAGTATTTATACTGTGATATCTATTTAAAATTGATCATATAGGGGGGAGCCTGGGTAATTCAGTCATTAAGCTTCTGACTCTTGATCTTAGTTCAGGTCATGATCTCCCTCCTGGTTTGAGAGATTGAGCCCCTTGTTGGGTTCTGCTGTGACCGCACAGAGTCTGCTTGAGATTATCTCTCTCCCCTCTCTGCCCTCCCCTGCTCACCTTGCTGTCTCTCTCAAATAAGCTTAATAAAAAAATTTTTAGTTGATCATGTAGATCAGACAATTAGATATTAGAACCAAAATTCATAAATTTTCTACTAGTAGAACCTTCCATTAAGAAAAATGGCCATAAATATTAGGCTGTTTTCATAGGTTTAAGAAAATAATGTTTTGTTCTTAAAGGATATGTGACTACAATTCTGGATGATGCGAAAATTTATTCAAGCCATGCTAAGAAACCTAATGTTGATGCAGATGATGTGAGACTGGCAATCCAGTGTCGGGCTGATCAGTCTTTTACTTCTCCTCCTCCAAGAGATGTGAGCAAAGTTATTTGAAGTTCATTTTACTTAAAAATTTTTAAATTGTAGTTCTAATAAGGATTTTTTTTTAGTTTTTACTGGATATTGCAAGGCAGAAAAATCAAACCCCTTTACCACTGATTAAGCCATATGCAGGACCCAGACTGCCACCCGACAGATACTGCTTAACAGCTCCAAACTATAGGCTGAAGTCCTTAATTAAAAAGGTAAGAATTTTTAGTCAAATTAGTTTTTTAAAAAGATGAGATGTGTTAGGGCAATTTGTAAAAAGCACATTCCTATAGATAGATTAGTAAAGACTAAGATAATTTACTAGGATTTTTAAAATTTATAGCATTGAAAATACCATGTCTGCAATTAACTACTACATTAAAATACAAAATTTTTAGAGCTAAAAAGAACTTCAATGTTCATCTAACCCAACACTTAATTTTCACAACAGGAAACAGCCTCGATTCATCTGTGGAGTTAGTAGCAAAGCTGGGACTTATTCCCAGGTCTCATGCCTCCATTTATTTCCACTGTTTATCAGTTTTTTGTGATACCTGATAACAGAGTAAATGATATACCATCAGGAATTGGACTTATTTTCTGAAATATGACCTAAGGCTCTCCCACCACTGAGAAAGTTCTCCCCACATTCAGCTAGCTGCCTTTGTTGTCTGAAATTCTGCTAGAAGAGAGTTTCTTTCTTTTTAGGTTAAGATATTGACTAGTTAAGATTAAAAGTCATAAGGATGTTAGCTGTTATCCCCAAATAAGACTCTACCTTAAACTATATAGAATTTTCTATGTGTGTGTTCATATCCATGTCCATATGCATATGCATTATATTCATGTTATATATATGTTTGTGAAGACTAGTTTCAATGTTGGATTTAGAACACTGATGAAACAAAAACGACATTCTTGCCATAGGTTTATCCATTAATAAGTCACATCAGCAATCCTAATTTCATTCTTGGTAAGTTTAGGGGTCAGATCTAAACAACATTAAAACTAATTTGTTTTTGAAATCCCCTAGGGACCTAACCAAGGAAGACTAGTTCCACGGTTAAGTGTTGGTGCTGTTAGTAGCAGACCTTCCACTCCTACTATAGGTAAGTGAGAGAGGGAAATGGTTTTTCTGACTGGTAAAGAAGTTCCTTGGCACTTAATTTTAAATTATAATTCAAGTCAAAAGCTGAGTCAGAAATTCCCAATATGTATTGCCATTGATACATTTACTTATCCTCTAGTAAAACTATAAACATATATCTTATCAGATTTCAAAATGAGAAAGCCACAAGGAGTATCTGATCCCAAATGAGTATAGAATTAGACATTACCCAGCGTTGTTGGAATAAACTGGGATACCAAAAACAGTTTAAGCTGTGTTCTCTGCCTTCTATACAAATCAAGTTGCCAAACACAACTCATGGCAGTAGCCTACTTATTTTCAGAAATTAAAGAACTTTCAGAGTATGTTCTGAACTGGCAAGAGAATGCAACCCAACTGGCAAGAGAATGCAACCCAAAGAAATTTAAAGTGTACAAAAAGCATATCAAATAAAAACTCACTGTTTTTAATACTAATCTTTTCAGAAGTAGTACTGATTGTCCTGTGTTGTCCCTTCAGGGTGTCTCCCGTGTCATGACAGGTCCCCATCATTCTTTGAGCCTTTATTGCTTTTTGGCACAAGATGATCTAAGTTCATCTTATATTTTCCCTTACTCTAGTTCTACAACCAGCCATTTCTCTAAAGAGCCCTAGTTCCTTTTGGTGGAGAATGGTATTTAGAAACCATTAGGTTTCTTTTTAATGTTGTTGCTTAGGTAATAAGAGAAACATAAATAGATTTAGAGTTCCTGATTTTTTTTTTGGTCCTACATTCCTGCTGGATTTCTTTCATAATCAAAGTATTTTCAGAAATAATCCTCTTTGACCAGTACTGATTTCTTGGCTCTTATGTTTTATAACTTGAGTCCTATAGATGTCATATAGCTCTAATGTAAGCAGCATTTGATTTATGCAGTGTGTAGACAATCTCTTCATATTCTCATTTAAACATTTTTAAATCAACCGGGTATAGTATTAGTTGTACACTTCCAGTTACCTGCATGTGACCTTTGTGGGCAGAAATTCGCATATATAATTTGTGTAACTTTTAGGTCATATACTGTGTATCTGTGGATTCATATTACTTTAGTGAATACCAATTTTTTAAAAACTCTGGGCTGTGGTAATCCACTGCACGTGTTGGCCAGTTAACCAATTTTAGTTATCAGTTGTGATTTTTAGACATTTATTATACATGTTTTAGAGATTTTGAAAATCTAAAATGAGGGAACTGCTAAAATCTAGTATTAAAATACAAGTTTTGAACTTTGAAAAAATGGAATTCTATAAAGCATCCAAGATCTAAGCATCTACTCTGTTCAATTTTAAAACCTAAACTCCATACTTCCTTAAATGTTAAATCGTTATGATAATGGCCAAGAAAACATCTACCTATTGTGAATTTCTTGACAAAATAAAACACATACTGTTTCATTAAGCTTCACCAAATTCTTTGAACTGATCCTTAATACAACAGAAAACTTGCCTAGGAATGAAGATACATTAGAGTAAGGCCTCACCTTCTCAGTTTGGGAGAGAAAGCATTAGGGCCAGATTCCTGTGTACCTTTGAACTCTCTTCCCCTATTTAGGCTTTCTTCCCCCATTTAGGCTTTCTTCTCCTTTGTTTCTGGAGAGGGTAGTTGTAGTTTTTTCAGCAACTCTTCCCTGGGCAGACTGCTGGTTCCAGGAGAAAGGGATGTATGGAAAACCTGCATCCCCAAAGGAAAAACTAGGAACACACATGTTTCCATAAATGTATTTTTTAAGAGAGCTATGATGTCAGTATACATCTTTGAGTCTTGCAAAATTTATTCATTAAACAAAAATTGTTGAGTGCCTATTAGGAGTAAGGCACAAAGACCATATGTTCTTAAAGATAAAAAGTGTTAGCCAGGCTTGTAATTTAGTGAACAAGAGAAGATACTAATAAAGATTCCTATGACAAGGCAATTTCAGAGGCAGGCATTGACTTCTGAGCAAATCAAGGAAATTTTATAAAATAGGGTGGTATTTGAGTTGTACCTTGGAATAACTGGTAGAGTTGAGGGGGGTTTGGACTAGGTTATCTCCACAATCCCTTTCTGTTCAAAAAAAGTACTTGGATATAGAATAGGAATATGACTTTTGTACCCACCTGGGGACCCTAAGAGGTGTATTTGATAGGCTTTTGTTAGATGCATGTTGATTTACCTTCATAGGCATAGTAGACATCTTCTAATTCCCAGTAAGTGACAGATTAAAAGTGCTACCTAAGGTAATTAATAGAAAACTTGGGTCTTTATTCTGCTGGTTTATTTGGACACTCAGTTTCACAACCTCACGTAGCTAAAATTCAGTGCCAGGTGGTTTGAAGAGCTATACATGGATTATTTTAACTTTCACAAGAATCTTATGTAAGTGATAGTTATCTCCATTTGACAGGTGAGAAAACTAAAGTATTAAAAGATTAAATAACTTGCCCAAGGACACTCATCTAGTAGGTGATAAAGCCTGAATTCAAACTCAAGTAGGTAGGCTCCACAGTACATTCTTTACTACTATACTGTCCTGAACTTTTAGCATTTAAACCGTTGAGTTTGTACTTTGCTTATTTCTGATTTTTTTCTCACCATTCATTAGTTCCTTGTGCTTTGAAGGTAGTTTCTTATAAGCTAAGGAGTGCAGAATATGAACCTGTGTAATGAAGTCACCTAACTAACATGGTCTGTTAATTACAACTACAGCAACCCCACAAACAGCTTCTGTCCCAAGTAAAGTTGCACCTCCAGTGTCAGTGACAAGCCAAAGATTTACAGTGCAGATTCCACCTTCTCAGTCCACACCTGTCAAACCAGGTAACATGATGGGGAGGGTGGCATTGAAAGTGGTTCTTTTATTTTCCTGAATCTTAAAATTTGTGAATAATTTGTGATTATAGAGTAATTTGTATTCTTATAGCAAGAGTTAAGTTGTTTTAACATACCAGGAAGGTGGCAGTAATGCTGCAAATTAGTGTTCTTCAGAAGGGTCTATGACCCCACTAAAATTGTATGAAATTTTACAAATATGTAATGTTTTGGGAATGGAGAGTATTCAGCATGATCATCAAATTCTCAAAGAACACAACTAAAATAAGTTAGGGTCCACAAATCTAACGCATCTTCAGGGAAAAGCACTTAGGGTTAAAGCTCAAAAAAATAATATAACAGTGTACAACAAATAAAAATTGTACTTTTACTCACTTTATGGAAGGATACATATAAAGTTGGAATAATATATAAGTAGAATTCTGTTATAGCCTAATTTATTACTGCATATATTTCAATTGAACATCTTCTGAAACCTAAATGTACATAGTGAACTACTTATATAAAATACTGGCTTATAAGGGGAATGTGATTCCTGACCTTGAACATGTGCCTTTAATATGTTCCATGATGAATCCAGCACACTGCTTCCCATGGCTAAGTATTAACTAAAATTTTAGGTAGTTAAGTTTAAAAAAAACCAGAACTTTAATGTTGTACTAGATACTAGTTTAAATACTGTAAAGTATTAAAAAATTTTATTCAACTCCTAATGCAGTATAAATACCCTAGTTTCTTCTATGATGTAGTTGCTATTCATGCTATTAAAATTGTTGTTAGAATTATAATTTAGATTTGTTGAATACTTTTTACTATGTTTCTGATTTGGGGTAATTCAGTTTGAAGGTGTTTTCTCCTGTTTATAGTTCCTGCAACGACTGCAGTTCAAAATGTTCTGATTAATCCTTCAATAATTGGGCCCAAAAATATTCTTATTACCACCAACATGGTTTCATCACAGAACACGGCCAACGAATCAAACCCATTGAAGAGAAAACATGAAGAAGATGATGACAATGATACTATGTAAGGAATACAATCAAGATGTATTTCAAACGTGTAGTTGGTTTGGAGCCCAGTATACTGAACTAGAACATTCTTTATCTTCTCAAGTTTTATCTTAGAAAACTTAAATGTAGCTGCAGTATTTTTCACATTGGCTTAAACTGTTAGATGTCTTAAGCATACCAGTGTTTTTTCATTAGGCTCCAAGTAAAAAAGTATTTGTTTCTTAATACATTAATTCATTAATGTTAAATTCTATCATGACTTTTTTATTTGGAAGCAGTTTTCTGCCATGTTTCACTGACAGCAGCACTTAAGTTTCAATTGCTACAGCCTGATCAGTAGACTAATCTTTAACAGCATCATTTCTATCTACATTTTAATACTACTTTCTTTTCAAGGTAAAATAGTCACAACTTTGGTTTTCACCAACTTTTTTTAACCAAATCTCTAAATTTAGGAAGCATTTTTTTGGAAAAGATGGATTTAAAGGGATTCTAAATCCATTTTAAGTGTATTTGTTTCTTGGTGTTCTCTAACCTCCCACCTCAACCCCGTTTCTAGATCCCATTCATTTTCTGTACTGCCTCTTCCCCATAGGCTTAAGTTTCTCCCAGTGTTCTTAGAAGGCCAAAACTGGAATTTTAAAATTTTTTTTTTTTTCAACGTTTTTTATTTATTTTTTTGGGGACAGAGAGAGACAGACAGAGCATGAACGGGGGAGGGGCAGAGAGAGGGAGACACAGAATCGGAAACAGGCTCCAGGCTCTGAGCCATCAGCCCAGAGCCTGACGCGGGGCTCGAACTCACGGACCGCGAGATCGTGACCTGGCTGAAGTCGGACGCTTAACCGACTGCGCCACCCAGGCGCCCCAAAACTGGAATTTTAAAAGTGTAGTTCCTGATAATACAGTTCAGTGTCATTTTCCTATTTTTAAAACCTGCTTTTACATGCCTGATATTCTGTGGTTCACTTTAACCCGAAGGTTTGCCTTGCTGTTTTACTCTCCATACCAGAACGGTTGAGTTTTACACCTTGCCTTTTATCCTCCTTGAGCTTTATTCTGCTTTTAACAGGTAGTTTTGGGGTCAGCTACAATTTCGATCTTATATTCCAAGTTGATAACTCCACCATATTTCACATTTCTAAATTTAACATAGAAGATGCTGTAGCTTTAAAATCTGCCTTGAGAAGTATATTTACACTGGACTTAGGCAAAAACCACTGAAGAGCAAGTTTTCTTCCTTTTCATCACATACATATATGCTATAATTACTACTGCTTGAACCCTTCTATTGGTATAATTCATTTTTCTAGCTTGTTGCTGAGGTTATCATATATGAGATGGGATCAAACCTGAAAATTCTCTAATGGTTTTCCTTCCTCTAGAAGGCCAACAGTAAAAGCAAATCAGTGTAATGTGACTGGCACCTAAGTGTACCAGTAGGTTTCCCAGTAATGTTGCAATGTTGCTGAACACTTTTCTCTTATTTTCCATTTATACACATTTAAACATCTTAGTGGGAAAGATTGCAAAGCTTTCAAAAATATTAAATAGGTTTGTTTTTAAGTTTGACATATTCAACATTGGAATACTTTTGCAGAATTTTCTAAAATAAATTTTCATATCATATCATAATTTAGAACTTGTAGCCAAGGATCCTCAAAACTTCAAACACAAGAAAGTTTCATGTTAGGATGGTGCTAGATAAATTGAAGAGAAATAGTCCAGTAACAGAGAAGACATGTATCATCACAGTCTGCGTGTTTTTGGATATTAGGAAAAAGGTGATATCAAATTTATAAAAACAGATCTGATCAACATCATAGGAGAGAAATGTTCATTATATAGCATAGGATATCATTACTTGAATGTTCTCAGGGAGGCAGCATGTCAGAAGGCCTAGGGTCTAGTCCTGGCTCCATCATTGACTAACTATGTGACCTTACTTCACCTCTGAGCCTAGTTCTCTAGGCTAGTATACTGAACTAGGATAATAGGAATTATTATTCCTGTAATAGAATAACACCGACCCTGCCTACCTCACAGGGATGTTGTGAGGGTTTAATTGGTGTATGTGAAAGTTCTTTGAAAATTGTAAAATGGTTTATAACTCTAAGGAATTGTTAATGTATTTGTTCCAAGATTATTAATAAAAACTGAACTTAACCATTTCTTTCATTTTTGATTTAAGGGATTCAAGGAATATGAACAAGACCCAGTAATTCTGAGGTCCAAGAAGCAATTAAGATTTAATGGGTGACTTAATTATAAATCAGGGAATTTCTTGCTTTTATTTGGAATCAGCATGTGACTCATAGTGAAGCAAAACAAAAATGAATATGGGCTTAAGTCTGTTAAAAACATATCATGCTGTCTTTGGTAGGAATTTGTACATATAATTGAGGCTGCAGTTGGAGTGTTCATTCACTTGCTAGGTCAGCCAGGGGGTGCATTGCTCTTTCAAATGCAGACTGCTTTATCTTGCAGATCTCCCTTCCCTATAATTGCATCCACCCAATATAGCTTCTAAAATGACTTAAGGCAGCTCTTGTCCTCCAGCTTCTAGGTGGAATTTTTTAAGAGTTACTGAAGGTAAATGTGGTGAGGACATTGTTGTCCCAAGTTCTTCCTTTTACAAGTGGGAAACAAGTGTTTTTGATCTGAGTATGAATATAGGAGTACAGCCAGTATGTGGGGAAAATAGAAAACATAATGCACACTGGTCCCAAGGAGTCCAGAGTGAAAGTACTCAAGAGTTAGGAAAGACAACACTAATCAGAACAGCACATTCAAAACAGTGTGTATAGTAGGCTACCATATATATTTTAATTTATATGTGTATACATACATGGGATATGCTTTTTATATACATTAAGTAGCTCTAGAATGAATGAAACCAGTCTGACAGTAGCTGTTTCTAAAGAGGGTAACTGGTAGCTGGGGGACTGAGGTAGGAAGGTGTCTTCTCATTGTATACCCCTTTTTGACTTTTGTATCATGTGCTAGAGGGAGGTTTTGGACATAAAGAAAACAAGGAAAGTAGGAAACACGGAGTTTAAGAGACTGAATTAGTTGATGACACAAAGATCATAATCTCTATACAGGCATATACATCTATCATATGGAGGTTAAAACTGAATTTGTGACACATGCTAAAACTTTGCAATATTTTATCAATAATTCATAATTCTGTATTAAATCAGGAAGCACATCCTTGTACTACTATTGTAGTTTATGTGCTCACAAGTTGTTACATATTACCTTTCTCAACTAGGTGGTGAATTTCTTCAGGACATAAATGCTATCTTATATTCCCTCCATTATGTCCTAAGCATATAGCAGGTACTCAAATATTTTGCTATTTGTGTTTCCCCATTCATTCTCTGGATTAATGACCAAATAAATGGAGAATGATCCTGGAAGCAGAGTCTAGTAGAAAGTACTTAAAAGGTACAATCCAGGTTGGTGGATGGATGAATTGACAGTTGTAGAATCTAAGTGCTAGGTTTACAGGTGTTTATACAATTCTTTTAATTCCTCTGTACATATGAAATAAAATGTTGCAATTCCTCTGGACATATGAAATAATAAAATGTTGCAGGAAGGTAATCAGTAGGGGGGGGAAGTCTAGCCCAGCTGTAACATTAATTTGCTGGATCTATGAATAGCACCTCTGGGCCACCTCTACAAAAAGATCAGCTTAGAATTCCTGCTTCTCACACCAGGATATAGTGTACCATTAGAGGTATGCAGAAACATGGTGCATTTTAAAATTTACTACAACTATGGGGACAATATTAATTAAAATTCAAATGAATTTTTTAAAAATTCAAGCCTTCAAAATGGTTTTGTTTAAAAGCAACCACCAAAATTTTCTTTTGCTCTTCTCTCTAGAGTTAAATAGTCCTAGGCTAGAAGCATCATTTCAGGGAGTAAGGCACAATGAAAAAGCAGCCTTTGGAGTCCAACAAACCTGGACTTGAATCCCTGCTGTTACATACTAGCTTTGTGATCCTGTCCAAGATCTTGTTTCTTAAGAAAGGTGAAATACACATCTAGTATGTAAAATGTAAAATGCCCTGCAGACTTTTGAAATCTCATGTTTACCTCTGTTCACTCCCAAAACTCCATTAAAATGACAGGAAAGAAAAAGGAAGGGAAAGTTACAAGGATAATACATGAATCAGAATGTCATTAGAATCACTTCTCAGCCTTTTTGCTAAGATCAAGTGCAGAATGTCATTAGATTTTAAGCAATGACAATGAAGCAAAGCCTTGAAATCTGGGAAACTGATATGTACACTGATTCTACATATAGCCAAACAGGCAAGTATTAGGGGTTGAATAAAGACATTTTCAGACATAAAAGGTCTCAAAAACTCTGAGTCCCAGGTACTCATCAGGAAGCTAGTAGAGTTCTGTGTTTCACAAAAAGAGTCAAGCAAGAAAAAAGGGGGAAAAGGAACCCGGGAAAAGGGAGGCCCAACACAGGAGGTAAAAGGAATCCCCAACAGGGTTACCCCAAAGGGATTTCTTCTAGAAAAAGAAATCCCAGAACAACAGCTATATAGCAAACCTAGAAGGCAGCCAGGGTAAACTGGAGTGGAAGCAGAGGACTCCAGGAGGGATATCGCTAATGAAAATGAACAGACTTGTCTCACATGTTTGAATACACTGGGTATGAATCAGCGATAGGTACATAGAAAAAAAGTAAACTTTCAAAACTTATTAACCCCAAAGAAAATAAAAAGGTACATTATATAATCATACCATATGACATAGCTCAGCTGTGAATACTATTTATAATCACAATGTAGACTACTGATGTAATCTAGGATTATAACAAAACTATACTGGGCAAATTAAGAAGGGAAGTATATGTGGAACAGAGACTATAAGAATGCTAAATCTTCCCATGCATGGCATTAATACATATCGTTTCATAAAAATCAAGAGATTAATAATATTAAGTATGTTACAGAAACATGGAGGTAAGTACCAGAAAAAAGCTAAGTGTTGAAAGCAGTCATCTCTGGGGGATGGAAATCACAAATGGGAGGAATGGGCTGAAGCCTATTTTGTTGTCATAAGCCTTGACGTTTTTAAATTATGGTCATGTGTAACAGATAAAAATAAAATCTAAAATAAAGCACCAGGGTGCCTGGGTAGCTCAGTCAGTTAGGTGTCTGACTCCTGATTTCAGCTCAGGTCATGATCTCACTGAGATCAAACCCCACATCAGGCTCTGCACTGGGCATGGAGCCTGCTTAAGATTCTCTCCCTCTCCCTTTGCCCCTCCCCTGCCCATTCACTGTCTTTAAAACACAAACAAAAAAATAAACCACCTATCACATTATCTGCCATAAAGTAGGGATTCAATAAAATAAGTACACACTTATGGGGCACCTAGGTGGCTCACTCAGTTAAGCAGCCAACTTTGGCTCAGGTCATGATCTCATGGTTCATGAGTTTGAGACCCGCATCAGGCTCTCTGCTGTCAGCTCAGAGCCTGCTTCAGATCCTCCTTCCCCCTTTCACTCTTCCCTTCCCCGACTCTCCCAAAAATAAACATTTTTTAAAAGTACACATTTATCTAATCTCCCCTACCCTCCCCCACCACTGCTGCCCCGTCTCTTGCATTCACAATGTAGCTGATTTTATCTCTTCCCTCAAGATTCTGTTCTCAACCTAACAAAGTATGACAGGAAAAAAATAATCCCATTTCAATGGATACTTTTATTATTTATTGAATAGATCACCAACTTTGTCTCCCTACCTACCATTAGAGTATCATCTTATTTCCATTCTGAGCAGTGAAACAATGACAAAGTTAATCAGAATAAGCTACTTCAAAAAGAAGCTAACACAGCTTATTTTCTTTTAACAGGCAAAATATAAATATATGCAATCTAGAATGCACAATGGTTTAGTCACTAAGAAATTCAAATGGTATCTTGAAGAATGTAGGCAAATCCAGGGTGCAGTAAAGAAGAGCTGAGATGCCGTGCAACTGTTTTAAGGGTTCCTAGCGTTACATCTCTTGGCCACTAGCTGAATCTTGACATGGGGGAAGATTTTAGCTAATGCCAAGTAGAGATGCAACAAGTGCTAAGTTCACTTAGGGGCTGTGCACAGGAACCAAAAGGCAGGAAAGTACTAAACACTGCTGAGAGCATCCACCCCAGGAAGGATTTTACCTGTTTTTGAGAAAGCACACACACACAGACAGCATTACTATAGGACCATGAAGCCAGATATGCCTCCTATCTTCCCAACATGTCCCAATAACATGTCTGCTCTTCCTTAGGATAGATCTACGACCAAGAGTTGGTTAACTTTTACATTTTGGATCCCAGGTCTACTAGAGTGTAACCTCTCTGGAATAAGTCTTCCTCTCTGCCCCTCCCAACCCAAAATGGATGCTAGGAGCCTTATTTGAAGTTCCTCCATTTGTACTGTCCAGCTAATAATGAACAGTAATGACAACACTACCTACTAGCTCCACTCCATTCTACCCACCTCTCACCACATAACCCCCCACCTTCCCCCAAACAAGCCTAGAAACAGAAGAATCTCACCTTCCAGGAGCTCTAAACTGGCACCACCCCCAGTGCTCACATGGCTGACTTTATCCTCTGTGTTCCATTTGGCACAGCAAGTGGCAGTGTCTCCACCACCTGTTGAATGAAAGCCAAGTTAAAAGGAGAGAAAAGAAAAAAAATTAAAAGTATTGGCACCAAACTATAAGGCAGTATGCTCGTAAGCCCAAAGATAGCTGACGAACCCCCAACTCCATCTCATTAAGATGTTCCTCCATGGATTATACACACCCGTTCAGCTCTCAAGATTCAACTGGCAGCAAGAAGCTCACTAAAAGTTAATCATTTCCCTTCTACTTCCTGCTGATCAGAATTCAGTCAGATCACACTGGCATTAACTTTGTAGAGGATCCTTTACCTATGATGGTGATGCAGCCCCTGGAAGTGGCTTTCACCACCTCATCCATGAGGGCTTTGGTTCCTTGGGCAAAAGCTTCCCATTCAAATACGCCCACAGGGCCATTCCACACAATCTGCTTAGCCCGAGCAACTGCCTCAGCATACTTCTTGCTGCTCTCAGGACCACAATCCAAGCCCTAGGAGGCAGAGTTAAAGAAGATGAGCTACCAAGAAAAGCTACTTACAGAAATAAATACCACCTCCACCAAGACCTGAACTCAAGGCAGAACACAAGAGTTTTTTGTAGAACCAAAAGATACCCTTCAGTCTTTAAAATTATAAACCTGCTCATGCCCTTTATGGAAGATCAAATGCAAGGGAAAACCTCAGGTTATTTGATTTAAAAAAAAAAAACATTCTTAACCACACTATTTATGACTGTGAAGAACTAAATCAGTAGTTTTCAACCAGGGTCAATTCTGCCCATCCCCAGGGGTCATGTAGCAATGTATGAAAACATTTGGTTGTCACAACTTGGGAAGAAGGGGGAGATTCTACTGACATCTAGCGAGTAAAAGTCAGGGATGCTGCTCAACATCCTGCAATGTGCAGGACAGCCCCCACAACGAAAACTACCTGAGATGTCAATAGTGCCAAGGTTGAGAAATGCTTATCTAGATTCAGTGGTTCTCAAACTTTGGCATGCATTGGAATCACAAGGAGGGCTTGTTCCAGCAAAAATTGCTGGGCCCAACTCCCAGAGTTTCTGATTCAGTAAATCGGGGGTAGGGCTCTGAAACTTGCATTTTTTTAACAAGTTCCAAAATGTTGCTGATGCTGCTATTCTTGGAACCACACTTTGAGAAACAATGAAATAAATAATATCCACATGCTTAACAAAAGGAAAATGAGTAAGCAAACTAGTTTGTCAACATATGATTTTATACAGCTATTAAAATGATAATATGTGGAGGAGTGCCTGGGTGGCTCAGTTGGTTGAGCATCCAACTCTTGATTTTGGCTCAGCAGTTAAAATCCCCGGGTTATGGGATCAAGCCCCAAGTCCAGCCATGGGCTGTGTGGAGCCTGCTTAAGATTCTCTTTTTCTCTCCCTCTGCCCCTCTCCCCTGTTCACATTCTCTCTAAAAAATGATATGTACAGAACACTACAATCAACTATTTAGTCTTTAATGTACACACACCTTTTTTCCTCTTTATAATCAGTATAATTCTATCTTAATGTTTTCATATAAGATTTTTATATAGGTTTCTAGGTAACAACATAATCCAGAACAGTCCAAATCATGATAGTACATAGCACCATCCCCAGCACATAGTCAAGTACTTAATAAACCTTAAATAAACGAGGAAACAAAACATGGTTTTGCCCCCACATTACTGATGAAGACAGCAGCAATCATACCATTGCTTTCCCCCACATGGATTCTCTCTTGAGGAGGGTCTCACTGCTACACTTGGAGCCCTCTCTGACAGAGATTTCCTGTAGAGCTTCTTTTAAAATGTTTGCTGGTTGGTTGAATAAATGAGTGAAGAAGTGAGTGAATGTATGAATGAATGAATGAATGAAATCAAAATGTTTTTGTTCACTCATATTACCAACCACCCAAATGACTCACCATCCAGCCAGCAGGTATGCCAGAGGCCACAGTGGCTTGCCCAGTCTTGGCATTCTCATCAAACTTTTCAGCAGTGACAAAGTCAACAGGCAAAGTAATTTTCACACCATTCTTCTCAGCTTTGGACATCAGATCTTTGACGATCTTGGCTCCCTCTTCATCAAACAGAGAAGTGCCAATCTATACACAGGAGCCAAGATGAAGATCAGCCTCTGCACTAAGAACGTGATTACCTCACAAAGCATAGGAATAAGATACAATACAATATAAAGAAACAATTGCAGGACAAAAGAAAAACAACTTTCAAAATAAATAAAAATGGAAGTTTTGTTAGGGCTCATGTCAGAAGCTGGTTTGCTTTTTAAATTTACATAACCTGCTATTTCTCATGGAGAGCGATTTCACATCCACTTAGCATTGGTTTCCTACCTCCATGTTGTTGAGCACCTTAAGGAAGGTAAAAGCCATTCCACCACCAATAATCATCTCATTGACTTTGTCCAGCATATTATTGATCAGCTGGATCTTGTCTGCAACTTTAGCTCTAGAAGGGAAAGCAAGAACATCACCAAAAGAACAGATGAACTAAGGAAGTGGTATTAAATAGTGGCTGAGTTTTTATACCAAGGCATAGGAACAAGGAAATATCCTCCAAGTGACAAAATTATTGGCTAACTACTCTGGAAAATAGTATGGAGGTTCCTCAAAAAGTTAAAAATACAACTACCCTACAACCCAGCAGCAATTGCACTACTAGGTATTTACCCAAAGGATACAAAAGTACTAATTTGAAGGGATCCATTCACCCCGATGTTTATAGCAGCATTATCAACAATAGCCAAATTAGGGAAAGAGCCCAACGTCCATGGACTGATGAATGGATAAAGATGTGGTATATACATACAATGGAATATTACTCAGCCATAAAAAAATGAAATCTTGCCATTTGTAATGATGTGGATGGAACTAGAAAGTATCATGCTAAGCAAAATAAGTAAGTCAGAGAAAGACAAATACCATACAGTTTCACTCATGTGTGGAATTTAAGAAACAAAACAGATGAACATGGGGGAAGAAAAAAGAGAGGCAAACCAAAAAACAGACTCTTAACTATAGAGAAGAAACAGAGGGTTGCTGGAAAGGGGAGGTATGTGGGGAGAATGGGTTAAATGGGTGATGGGTATTAAGAAGGGCACTTGTGATGAGCTCTAGGTGTTCTATATAAGTGATGAACCACTAAATTCTACACTTGAAACTAATATTACAGTGTATGTTAACTAACTGGAATTTAAATAAAAACTTGGAAGTAGAAAAAGAGTATTAGCTAACTTTGCCCTATGTTTCTTCAACCCAAAAGGCCAATCTATTTCTAAGAAAACTTCTACAACATAAAGGATGTAGAATACCTACTATTGGGGCGCCTGGGTAGCTCAGTCGGTTGAGCATCTGACAGTTGAGTTTGGCTCAGTTCATGATCTCAGTCTTGGGATCGAGCCCCACATCAGGCTTTATGCTGGGCCTGGGCATGAACCCTGCTTAAGCTTCTTTATCCCTCTGCCCCTCCCCCATTCACACTCTGGCAGAACAAAAAGAGAAAAGAAAAGAAAAGAAAAGAAAAGAAAAGAAAAGAAAAGAAAAGAAAAGAAAAGAAAAGAAAAAAGAAAAAAGAAAAAGACCTACTGTCTAAAGAAACCATGAGACCCAAACAGGTCTAGTTTGCCTTCTACCCACAAAAACCAGAAGTCAAGACAGCTAATTAATTATACTTCAGCAAGACTGCTAACTGTGGGATCCCTGAGCCCACTCAAAACTGTCCCAACCCTACAGAAGGGATCAGATCATATACCAAACAACTATATACCGAGCAAAAACAGGTATCCACACTCTTAGATCTATGTTCAGTTGGTGGGACATGTGGTTTATGGCATTTATGATTCTACTGGACCACTTAACTCAACACATCTATCAAGCACCTTCTCTGTGCCAAACAGTGTTCTAGGTCTTTGAGAGATATCAGTGGGCAAAAACCAAAGACCTCTACACCTTCAGAGCTTCTAGTATAAGTAAATAAGACAATAAATACAGACCTACCTTTCAGCTCCCTGAGAGAGAAAAAAAAAACTAAACATAAACACTCCTATATATATAAATTCCATTGAAACAAACAAGAGATCCCCTTGGGCCTGTTTCCCTCTTCATTCAATAAACAAGATGATGCCTACCCTGTGAAAGGCCCTATGCTATGATTTGTGAGAGGGAGGTTCAAAACAACAGTGACATGGGGTACTGAATGGCAAGAGACTGTTTATCTCCCTTGTAAAGACTGGTCACCACCAAGGGTTAAACATGGATTAACTACTATCCCCACACACAGAGCAAGAGCACAAGAGAGAGAAAATAAATAAGACGGAGAAAAGGAAAGAGACTCAATCTCTTCTGAAGAATGTGGGATGGATATGCTACAGCTCAAGTGCCCAGCTTCTTCAACAAATCAATGGAATGAAAACAATAAGGAAAAGAAGACTACTACAGAATAAAATATGCCTAACAACCAAACTCAAGGCATGGACTTCATCTGGATCCTTATTCAACCAAACCAACTGTAAAAAGATAATTTCTGAGATGACAAAGAACTTCTGAATACAAACTTGATATTAGATGACAGCAAGAAATCTGTTAAATTGTATTAAGTATAACATGGTGGTTACTGAAAAAGAAATCTCCTGATCAGTTATGAGATACATACTGAGCTATTAAGTGAAATTATATGTCTAAGATTTGCTTGAAAATGCTGTACTCCTGACAAAAATGTCAGTAATTGTTGAAGCAAGGTATTAGGTACCTGGGGGCTGATTACACTGTTCTCTCAACTTCTGTACATGTTTGGTGCTTCCACAATGTTTTTTAAATAAAATGTAAAATTTCCCCCAAACTGCGAATGGTCTAAGACTACACTGGAAGAAAGGTGGCGAAAAAAGACCCTCCACATCAACTTTCCCCAAAACAGCGATTTCAGGGTCAGCCTAAAACCTAACCATAACTAGGTGGCACTCATTACCATATTACAGGACTACAGAAGGATGAAGAAGAGAAGCTCAAATCCTAATCTCCAGAGCAGCAAAGATAAGAGTGTGACCTTTATAACTCAGTGCACAAGAGGGGCAATACTTCTAGGACACAGATGACAACCTGTACCCACCTGAATTATTTTTAGGACCCTGAAACTGGGCTCATGAAGCCTGAAGAGCAACTATGCTACCTGAAATTGACACCGAACTCCAGAGTCAGCTTTCATAGGAAAATGCTGAGTGTGTTCAATCCCATGGAAAAAAGAAAACATGCTCACAGAAGGGTCAGTGGCATCCAGCCATAACAAGGGTGCTACCTAGATAGCCATGCCAAGTGACAGGAAGTTATCTTATCCAAGCAGTACACTAGGTCCCTGTGCCCACTCTATCACCTAAAATCTATCTTCCCAGCCTCTTAACCTTTGCAATTCTGAAATTTCTACTTCTAACTAAGCCATTAGAATATCATTATCTACGTGGTACCTTTCCCCATAGGGGAAAATATGAAAAGGTATATAATTAGGGGAAATGAGTTCCAAAGGATAAATTAAATACATATGAGGGGATTTTCATGGTTATTCTTGCCATACTATATGTATGTGAAAGGCTCAAAGGCTTCAAAAATAGTAAGATGAGCAACTATGGTAAATTTTTCCCATTCTTCCCTCCAAAACCACTTGCTCTCCTTCTGGGCCCTGTTTTGTCCCAGGAGGCTGACCTGCATGGACTGCATCAAGGGGCTCTCTGGCTTCCAGTTGGGTTGCAGCCAATTGGAAGTGGGAGAGGGAACATCAGAAGACTGAAGGGAGATGAAAGTATTTATTTCCCTGGCTATCCCAATGTCCCCTGACCAAGGCTACAGTTTCCATCAGAGGGCCCTCTCCACACAACTACCCTCTCTGGATTCTGATAACCACTTCTTCTCTTTGTCCCTTCAGGCCTAGGGACTGTGATGGCTGTGTCTAGCCCAGATTACTGTACTGTCCTTTTGGGGTTTCCCTGAACCCTACCTACACCGTGGTAGATAGATAGTCCCTTTATTAAATTCTCCTCAGTTACCCACTTTGATTGTGCTTTCTGACAAAAAACCACCCAAGTCATGGCCTACTATCAGGCAAATATACTATTTAAAACATGATCTCAGAAAGGTTCTTGATACCCGCCCAGAATGGCCAGGAAGGGTCGCTCTGGGCTCTCCAAGGCCTTGGCAAAGTAGTTCAGCTCCTTCTTCATCAAGAAACCTCCAGCCTTCTGTGGCAGATTGACTCCCACCATGGAGCTAGAAAAGAACAGAGATATTTAAATTTTGGTCAATCCCTTACCAATTCTCCCAATTCTAGAGGCCATCTCCTTATCGTTGAAATACTTTCACAGTTTTCAATCTTAAACTGCAATTAAAACACATAAGGTTTTTGATTAATAGAGCAGGGCCAAAGGGAGCAAGTAAAAAGCAATGACCTTAAGTAGAATTTAAGATACCCAATTAATAGTCTTCAAGTCAAGGGTTTAACCATAATAAGCAAATCAGCCAATTGGTGACAACAGGAGAAAATTCTTCAATTGCTTCCTAATAACAGCATAAGACCCTGATCTTATAGGGGCACTTGGGTGGCTCAGTTGGTTAAGCGTTCAACTTCGGCTCAGCTCATGATCTCATAGTTCATGGGTTCAAGCCAGGCTCTGCGTTGACAGCTCAGAGCCTGGAGCCTGCTTCGGATTCTGTATCTCCCTCTCTCTCTCTCTCTGCCCCTCCCCCACTTGTGCTCACCCTCTCAAAAATAAATAAATAAACAACTTTTAAAAGACTCTGATCTTACAATTTTAACACAGGGAGGACTCTACCTGAAATATCCTAAGAGCAACCTCTTCCTAAAGCTTGACAAAAAGCTCCATAATTCTCAACATGTTTCACTTTTATTTCCTCAATAAAATAATAACCAAGGATATTCAACAAGAACCACAGTCTAGGGGCACCTGTGTAGTTCAGTCAGTTGGGTATCTGAATTCGGCTCAGGTCATGATCTCACAGTTTGTGAGTTCAAGCCCAGCTTCGGGCTCTGTGCTACTAGTTCAGAGCCCGGAGCCTGTTTCAGATTCTGTGTCTCCGTTTCTCTCTGCCCGTCCCCTACTTGCGCTGTCTCTCTTTCTTTCTCTCTCAAAATTAAATAAACATTTAAATTTTTTTAAAAAAAGAACCACACTCTAATTGGAAGCTCCAATTAGAAACAGAGGGTGAAAGGATCATGTTCTATATAATACATCACTCACAGAAATCTCCAAAAACAACCCAGAACTTGGGCTATTCCAGTAAAGAGAGGATTACTGTTCCCAGTTCAACATCAAATAAGACTCTTAGTACCTGTGGGCTCGGTGAGCAGTGCCGAAAGCATCATTGACATAGACATCTCCTAGCTTGGAAAGTGAAGCTCGGAAGGCTTCTATTTTGGCTGGCTCAGCTTTAACCTGCAACAACAAAAATACAAAAACAAACAGAAAATGTTGATTGCTCCTAAGACAACTGTAAAAGCATTTCATACCAAGAGTCCTTTTGAACATCTCTAAAGACCCAGAGTTGGTGGGACAGCAATTTTCACAACAAGCAATAGGATATATTTCTTTTTCCAAATACTCCAGGTCTTTTGGTCACTTCTACATTCTGCTCTCCATCATCTTGCCTCAAATTGAAAACTTAAGATTCCTGAACCATGGCTTAACTTCTAGTCACACAAAGCTAATCACATCCCACTGACCTCTCCCCAACTCCTAGGACAAGATTCTGATTATCTTTCCCTTTCCTTAGCTTGACTCATATCCTCATTTTAACATATCCTTGTAAAAGTCAGGATTATACTTGACACAGGCTTCTAGATACCACGGCCTTTTTGCAAAGGGAGAGGCCCTCACACATATTCTTCATGAGCCTGGGACAGAGAAGGCAGGTGGACACATGGCAACAGAAAAGGACCTCAGAAATATTTTATATATACTAAAAGGCTGTATTTTATAGAATCTTCCATAGAAGTTAGGCATCTAAGAAAACAAGAAATATACTTCTACCAAAAAGAGAAGCAAAATTAGAAGTAAAACATGGCTTTGAAATGTCACCTCGGCATCATGGGTGGCTCAGTCGTTAAGCATCTGACTTCAGCTCAGGTCATGATCTCATGATTTGTGAGTTCGAGCCCTGTATCAGGTGAGCCCTGCTTCTCTCTCTTTCTCTCTCTCTCTCCCTTCCTCCCTTCCTCTCCCTCTCTGCCCATCACTCACTTACACCCTCTCTCTCTCTCAAAAAAAAGTCTCACTTTTGAGAGAGACATTTTTAAGAGAAAGGGGGATCCAGGGATCCCCCCACCCAAAAAAAAGGGACCTAAAGCAGGATGGAAGGATGGACAAAGATCTCCAGAAAGAGACCAAGAAAAACGCATGGGGGAACGTGGCACTGAAGAATATACAGCACAGATGTTTATTTTAGTCATTGCCAATCCCACTCCCCTGTGTTTCAAAGTGAAGGAGGCTACACAAAGAACAGGGGCTTTCCTCTAATGACCCAAAGAATGCAGGGGCCCTAAATGCTAAAATTAAAGACTGCAGAACCCACATAATCTTTCTAGAATGGAATATTACCTGCCCTTGGTGACTGGAAGATTATTCGTGTAGTAATGAAAACACTGCCCAAATGGCAGGACACCTGGGTTCTAGGCCCAACTCTAACACTAATTCACTGTGAAAACCTTTGGCAAGTTGATCTCTGTCCCCGACATCTTCTCATCTATTAAAGACATGATAACCCCTTTAAGAACTGTTTAAGGAAAAAGGGGGCAAATTGAAGCTCTTCATGAAAAAGGCACTATAGAAATTAACAATATTCAGAACCCATTTCTCATTTTTTATCTGCCAATAAATAAAATGTTCCTAAAAGACCAATGTGGGTACACTGGAAGAAGGAAAACTCTTATGTCCCTGCTTTGTTGTTGTTTTTATCTATTTTGAACTTACTACTGGGTCTTGAAATTTCGAGCATCAAAGCCACTGGACACTTGACACTAATGTGTGTTTAAATGCAAAGTTAATTAACTAAAAATGTCATAGTCTAGCACAGTTAGTTCATCACTCCCTGAATAACAGGTTTTCCCTCTATTTGCTACCACTTCGAAGTCCTAGAGTCTGTGCAAGTGATTCTCACTCTAAAAGGGCACAAAATTTGAGGTCAGCATTTGACTCCTACTACTGTACCAAGACCATGCCAAAGGCAGGATAAGGCCTGAGTTGCTAAGAAAAGAAACTGCTTGAAAGCTGGTACTCCGATGACCTTAAGAAACACCAGAGGGGTGTCTGGGTGGCTCAGTCAGTTGAGCATCCAACTTTGGCTCAGGTCATGATCTCACATTCATGGGTTCCAGCCCTGCATCAGATTCTGTGCAGACAGCTCAAAGCCTGGAGCCTGCTTTGGATTCTGTGTCTCCCTCTCTGTCCCTCCCCTGCTCGCACTCTGTCTCTCTCAAAAAATAAAAATAAATAAAATGTTAAAAAAATTTAAAAAGAAACACCAGAAGTACAACAGGAGATTGAGATACTAGCCTCAAAGAATCTTGTTCCCCAAGACACTAAACACCTTAAGAGTGGAAAGTTCTAAAGGATGACTTCAGCTTCTCTTCTACCAATAGGCAAATTCTAAATCATCCTCAAAGAACCAGCTTTTCATTTAATATTTGAATTATGGTTGTCAGGTCATAGTAATCTATCTTGTGGATTATCTACAGTTGCTCTTTTTTTGTTTGTTTTGGGTGGTTTTTAACTATGGTCGTTTTTGCACAACACCAGAGTTGAGTAACTCCAAAAGGATCATATACAGTCATGACTGTACAGCTTACAAAGCCTTATCATCTGGCCCTTTATAGAAAAAGTTTGCTGATCTAAAGGACTAAGCTAGATATAAAGCCCAGCAACAGCACCACTGCCTTTAACTTTAGTAAAATGAGTGCCTTTCTGAGACTTAAATTTCTTTATGAAATGATGATAATACCTGTACTTATCTTAAAGAGAATTTAAAAAAATGGTTTACACTGCATAAAAAAAAATGCCTTAAATCCAAGGCACTGTCATCATGAACATCATTTACCCAATTACAACAAATTTTCCCAAATAGTCCCTTTCCACTTGACTTAGGAAAGTACTTTTTCTGCTCACATAATTCTTTTATAAGAAAATCCCAATTATATCACATTTAATTTATGGTTTTAAGAGTACTAAGCTCAACCATTAAGTTAATTCCCCTTCTAAATAAGAACATTCATTGTCCTTCCATAACACATTAGGGCCTATTGCTTAAAAGAAAAACTGTCCCAGTCTTAAAAGAATCTAATACTGGCTCTGTTGGAGGAACACCTGGTAGAGCATAGACACCCACCCCCTCAACTGCCTGTGAATGTCTGCTCTCAGCACTTGGGAATCATAGCCCAAGTAGGATTATCACATAATGTCAGATTTCTCATGTTATCATAGGCCAAGTGGGTACCAAAGGAACAACTGCAAAAGCATGTCCACTGAATACTCATACCCAAGTATAGCCGATATTCTATTCCTTGACATAGGTGGTGGTTACACAGGCGTGTGTACTCTGTGGTAATTCATCAAGCTATGCATTTATGTGTGTGTATATATGTGTATATATACATACATATACATATACATATATATATATATAGGTGTGTGTTAAACTTCAATAAAAAGGTGTGTAAGGAAAAAATAAACATGAACTACCTCTATTCTTCAGTCTTCTACAGACTCAGCCCTCCTCACCCCCAGTAATGTCAAAGTCCCAGGTCCTACCTTATTCCCAGAAACATCTTTTCCCTTCCCTTCTTCTTCCACATGAAAGCGAAGGTTCTCCAACAGGATGACAGACCCAGCAGCTGGGTCAGCACAAGCTTTCTCCACTTCTGGGCCCACACAGTCCTTTAAGAATAAAACATCCCTGGGGAGAGCACAAGATGGAGACACTTGAGCAGTCTGAAAGAAACAGTAACAACATGCTTCACAACATCTCCTGTCAGAGTCCACCAGCTCCAGACCCTGGCACTTACCTGCCAAGCAGAGATTTGAGTTCTACCGCAACTGGCTCCAAAGAGTACTTGTCAGGCATGGGGACACCATCAGGCCGGCCCAGATGGCTCATAAGAACAACTGACTTAGCTCCATTGTCCAAGCAGAATTTGATGCTTGGGATGGCAGCCTTGATTCTGTAACCAAAAACAGACAGGCGGTAGAGCAAGGTTACTCCTAGGAATTAGTGGGAACTATTTTATTTATGGTCTCATAAAATATAAAGCCCTTTTTCTTCTCTTAAATTCCTTCAAATCTGTTGGCAACTCAGTGATGGTCCTCATGTTCATGTTCAGGGAAAGAAATCAATTATGATGCTAACCTTCCATCTAGGATTGTTCCATCTGATCCTGTTTTGCCCCTTAGGCAGAAAAGATTTAATATAGCAGGCTTGAGGCTGCTATCTTTAGAAAGACTTGCTTGCAAAGTTGGCCCCTGGCCAGTGTCTGAGAACCTGGCTTTCAAAGTGGTCCCTTGGTTCTCTGACATGGGCTGTTCACTGCTCCTAGAGTGTACAAACTAGGTGATTTATGCTGAACACCTGCTTTCCTCTAAGAGTCTGGAATTTTGTTGGTTGTTAGGCAGTGGGCACTCATATGACCAGCTCCCAATAAAAATCTTGGGGGCTGAGTCTCTAATGGGCTTTTCTGGGCAGAAACAACACATACAACTACTGCATTTTCCACTGCTGGAGGGAAAGAGCACTGGAAGCCCCTGCATGGATTTCTCCAGATTTTATCTGTCTTTTCCCCTTGCTGATATTGTCATGCATCCTTTCACTATAATAATAAACCTTAGCAGTGAGAACTATATGCTAAGCTTGTGAGTCCTTTTAGTGAGTCACCAAATATGGGGGTGGTCTTAGGGACCCCTGAAACATCTCTCTTATGTGACTGAGGAAGAAATCTAAAATTCCCAAATCTTGGGGCACCTGGGTGGCTCAGTCGGTTAAGTGTCTGACTTTGGCTCAGGTCATGATCTTGCAGTTGGGGAGTTCAAGCTTCGCATCAGACTCTGTGATGACAGCTGGGAGCCGGGAGCCGGGAGCCTGCTTTGGATTCTGTGCTGTGTCTCCCTCTCTCTCTGCCCCACCCCACCGCTCACGCTCTCTCTCTCTTTCAAAAATAAACAAACATTTTTTTAATTAAAAAAAAAACAAAAAAAATAAAATTCCCAAATCTTAGCACCATTAAAAGAAATTTGAGGAAAATTTAAAAATATGTAGTAACTTCTTGAGGAGGGCACCTGTTGGGATGAGCACTGGGTGTTGTACAGAAACCAATTTGACAATAAATTTCATATTAAAAAATAAGTAAATAAATAAATAAATAAATAACAATTAAAAATAAAAATATGTAGTAACTTCTTTGCACTCATTACAGATCCTAAGGCACTTTTTTTGTAGGAAAAAATACATTACATAGAACATAGTTTAAATAATGTATCACATTATCTATAGTTTAGCCAAAAAGTTATTAAACTCCCTTTAAACATGTCAAATTTTTTTAAAGATTTAATACAAGCTTTACATTTTTGCCAGTCTTTCAGAAATTAAAATTAATAATGAAGAAAATCATTCATTTATTCAACAAATATTTATTGAATTCTTCTTATACCAGTTACCTTTCCAGATTATGAGAATATAACAGTGAATAAAAACAGTCTCTGCTCTCACTGAAGTGAAATTCTAATAGAGAGACAATAAATATATGTATATATATAAAGTATATATGTGTATATATGTATATACATGTATATACATGTATATACATAATATATACATATATATATTATATATATGTGTGCGTATATATATAAATATGTGTATGTGTGTGCATGTGTGTGTATCAGGTGGTAATAAGAGCTGCATAAAAAATAAAGGTAGGGAGACAATGATTGGGGAATAGTAGTGGAGGGGATTTTAGACAGGGTGGCCAGGGAAAGTCTCTGATAAGGTGACATTGCAGCAGAGAATGGAATAAAAAGCCAAGTTATGTTTCTAAAATGTATTATGCTATTTGACATATATAAAAACTCACTAATACCAAATAAAGAAGAAACCTTCATTAGGCACAAAGTTTGCCCAAAAAAACAAATTAATCTTCAAGGCTATCCCTTATTGGCAAGTTCTATTATTTCTAATGCTTCAGTTTGTGAACTCAACACATTTTCTGAAAATGAAAAAATGTACGCAGACATGTTTATCTGCCTTTTATTCATGAAATACCTTGATAAGCTTGTTTCCTATCTTTTCTGTGTGCTGCAGAAAATGAAAATCAAGAAAGGTCAGAGCTGCCTTGTATAAAACAAAGACCTTCCACTATGGTGCAGCAGGGATGTACTTGGTAGAATGCCAGACTCTACTCTGGGGCCAATATCTGAAAATGTTTTGGGTCTAGACCTGTACTGTCTAATAGGTAACCATTAGCCTCATGTGCCTCTTAAATACTAGGGATGCGACTAGTCCAGATTGAGAAGTGCTATTAAAATACATGTTGCATCTTGGAGACTTACTACCAAAAATGATCAATGTCCCTTTAATTTTTATTGATTACATATTGAGATCATTATTTTGGACTTACTGGATTAAATAAAATATGTTATTTAAAATTAAGTTCACTGGTTTCTTTTTACATTTTTAATGGAGCAATTGGAAAACTTTATATCTGGCTCAGATTTCTATTAGACAACACTGCTCTAGATCATTGGAAAACACCTTTCCAGCTCAAACCCTTCATTTAAAATTAAAAATTACTTTAAATTTTTTTTTTTAACATTTATTCATTTTTGAGACAGAGAGAGAGCATGAACGGGGGAGGAGCAGAGAGAGAGGGAGACACAGAATCGGAAGCAGGCTCCAGGCTCTGGGCCATCAGCCCAGAGCCCGACGTGGGGCTCGAACTCACGGACCCCGAGATCGTGACCTGAGCTGAAGTCAGACACTCAACCGACTGAGCCACCCAGGCACCCCAAAATTACTTTAAAAAAAGGGGGGGATGCCTGGGTGGCTCAGTTGGTCAAGCGTCCAACTCTTGATTTCTGCTCAGGTCATGATCTCACAGTTTGCGGGATGAAGCCCAGTGTTGGGCTCTGTGCTGTCAGCATGGAGCCTGCTTAGGATTCTTTCTCTTTTTCTCTCTCTCTCTCTCCCCCTCCCTCCCTCCCTCCCTCTCTCTCTCTCTCTCTCTCTCTCTGCCTCTCCTGCATTCACAAGGTCTCACTCTCCCTCAAAATAAATAAAAACATTAAGAGCAATACTATCATATAAAATTTCTGCTCCTGATTTTGGAGCCAGGATATTTAGAACAGCCTAAACTAACTGAAAATATTACTTCGGAAGTCTTTTCCTTTACATCAAAATTCTCAAAAACTGATTGTATCTGGGCCATGTGGAAAAATACACGTAAGCTTAAATATTACTAGTGTTAAAAAATCATCTTGCACAGTTCTTTATTTTCCAAGGGAAGCCAAGTAACCTTCGACTTTTGTTATTTTTTAAAAATGCATAACCCCAAATCCTTCAAATTTTCAAAACATGGGGAGATTAAAAAAAATCACTTTCTTAAGATGACTTATCCCAATTTTTACATTTTTATAATAAAACAGACCAGAGAGTGGGTTTGTGGAAAGCCAAGAATATATGGCTTAACTTACCATAGTTCTACAATAAGAAAAGAAAACCATTTCATCTTATTTAGCCATGGACACACACACATCTTAAACCAAGCTCAAGGTTTAGCAGAGACCTTACCTCTGGTTGTTTGTTATCTGGTTGTTCTTCATTGGAACATTGAAGTCCACTCTAAAAAAGAAACAAAATTTCAGGTTTAGAGCCATGATCCATTCGATTTGTTGTTCCCGCAAAGATTAGGAGAGGCACTTTTAGTGAACCAGTTAAATAAAGTGGGAGTTCAAAATCCACCTTCAAAATAATGTGCCATTAGAAGTCAAGACAGTGGTTAGCCATGGAGAGGAAGGTGGGAGTAGGGCCTGTGATAAGACACCAGAGGGTGCTTCTGGGGTTACAGTGTATTTCTTGACCAGGGTGATTAAACAAATGTGTTCGTTTTGTGATAAGCCTTTGAGCTTATGATTTGTGTCCTTTTAGGTATATATCTCATACTCTAAAAAAGGAATTTTTAAAAATAAAAATCAAACCTAACTGAAATCACAGGAACTAGCCCTGAAGTCCTGGGAAGCTAAAACCAGTTCCATCTAAAAAGATTTTTATGTGGACCTAGCATGATAGTAGCTAATAATAAATGGCAGCTGGATAGGTAAGGGGTAATTAAGGAATACATCTTGATTCTGATTCCTTTGGTATTATTTCTGGGTCCTAGTGAAGGTAACTAACATCACTAAAAAGAAAAAAGTAACTGGAAAAATAAAACACATCAATTGAGTATCATTCTTTTTGGAGAAAGCCTGGGGCCTTGTGACCAGAAAAAACTCAGTGTTGAAGACCGAGTTCACAGGATTCTTCAAGCAAAACACACAATAAAAATAAGATACCTTCTTTCAAAAAACCTGATAGGAGAGGGTGGAACATGTGACCCTGCCTACCTGACAAATAGGCAATTGGAAGAGAAGTGATCAAGATGGCACAAATAATTTCTCTCCTTTGTCACCCAACAGAGATTACTGCTTTACTATTCATTTTTTAAGAACCAATAATTCCTCCCCTCTTCTTCTGAACTCCTTGGAACGTCAGGCCTAATTCAATCTGACTGAAAACAACTACATGGTATAGCTGATTGTAGGGTCTAAGTGTTGCCTGCAAAATCTTCCTTAAATTTCTTTCTTTCTCATCTATAGAAGAGGAATGATAGTATCTACCTCTTGGTTATTGTGAGAATTACATGAGTTAGTGATCTGTAAAGGGCTTAGAAGAGTACCTGGTACATGGTAAGTGCCATACAAATGGCAGCTATTATTATGTATGTTAATGTTTCTTCAACCATTACAAAAACAGCTAGCAAGTCACACACTGCAGGGAAGGTATGACCTAGTGGAGAAGACCGCTGCCATGCTTGAGGCCTGGCAGACAATTACAAAATCCTAGACCTATTAAGAAGACCACCAATTTCCTATATCCCCTAGGACAGTACTCCAATCTACATCACTGAAGAGCAGCCATTCCAAAGGTGGGTTGAAGGAATAATTCTATGTTCAAACATTTTAATTAAAAGTCTTCAAAAATAAAAGCAGTATGCCTCTGCTCAGAAATACACTCTACTCAGTTTCGGGCTACTTGATTATGATTCCAAGCATCTTCTCTAAATATCCTGAACAAGGCCCCTGCCAGCCTTAAAGTACATTCCAAAGAAGACAGAGTATCCCATTGCCTGTGTCATTTTCCTTCTTACAGGCTCCCAGAAAGGCCTGTGGTCAAAAGCACTAATGGCAACAGGCTGAGCCCTAAGCCAACCTTTGCAGTGCCCCTATTCCCTCCCTTACAGGGAGGAAATTCTTTGGGCAGAAAAACTCAAGAATCTGTGTCATCTATCCAAGCTGCCATGGCACACCTTACTGATGAGAACTGGACTTCTCCCTTCTCATTGCCTGTGGATTACCTCCTTTCATCATCTCCTAGAATCTCAACAACAGCTCTGATTTTAGCTTCTTTCTGAGGACTCCACCACAGAAATTACTCTTACCTACACATTCCACTTCTTCTATGTAAAATCGGCAGCCCTTCCATTTCCACTTCCCTGAAACACTCCTGAACTTAGCCTCAGGCGTGAACTCAGATATCACTACACAACTATCAGAATGGTTGAAATAAAAAACAGTAACACCAAATGCTGGTGAGGATGCAGAAAAACTTATCGCTCATACACTGCTGATGGGAATGTAAAATAGTGTGCTTGCTTTGGAAACCTTCCTGGGAACTCCTCAAACGGTTAGGCATACGACCCAGTGATTCCACTCCTAGGTGTTTACCCAAGAGAAATGACAGCCTATGTCCACACCAAGACTTGTGCATGAATATTCAATGTTCACAGCAGCTTTATTTGTAATAGCCCCAAACTGAAAAAAAGCCAGATGTCCTTCAAGGGGTGAATGGCTAAACAAACTGTGCAACATCCATACCATAAAATACTACTCAGCAATATAAAGAATGAACTACTGATACATGCAACAACTTGGATAAATAGAGGGTATTAAGCTGAGTGAAAAAAAAAGCCAATACCAAAAGGTTATATACTGTGTAATTCCACTTATGTAACATTGTTGAAATGATAAAATTTTAGGGACAGGGAACAGATCAGTAGTTACCAGGCGTTGGAATGGAGGGAGTGGGGGGAAGGTGCATGACTCTGAAGGGGTAGAATGAGGGAGGGCTTGGTGGTGACCAAACAAGACAGTTTTGTAATTTGACTGTGGTAGGAGTTACACACAACCTTTGTGTGATAACACAGCAAAGAACTATACACTTTATTCCAATGTCAACCTCCTACTTTTGATATTGTACCAGAATTTTGTAAGATGTATCCACTGGGGGAAATTGGGTGAACAAAGACTTCTCTGTACTATTTTTGCAACCTTCTGTGAATCTGTAAGTATTTAAAAATAAAATGTCAAAAATATTGATTTAAAGTAAGATATCAAGTCTCTAACACCTGCAATTTCAGGGCTCCAGGCCCACTAAAAGCTCTCAAGAGTACCATGCCCACTCTTGCTTCACTGGAAATACCCTCTGACTGGAAAATTGGGGTATTATGAGCATCTTAAAGACTTTTTCTCTGCTCAGTTTTTCCTCTCCATTTCTTTTTCCACTACATCAAAGCTGTTGCTTAACAAGTTACAACAGGTTCAAGAAACACAGGTTTAAAACAAAACAGGGGTGGAGGGAGCAGGTAAAAGGGAAGTGCTTCACAAGTCAGCAAAGGAGTAAGACTGGTAATCTTTGATAGGAAGAAAGGAAGTGACATTGCAAAAATAAGCAGGAAGTTTACTCAAAAGGCTATAGAGTCAACTGGAGACCAAAAAAATGGAGGTGGAACCTGGTAATTACCCAGTCAGGTTTCTGGCTATCTGAAGTTCCCCAACAAATCAGTCAGTTTCCCCGGGCAATTCAAAGCAGGAGCCAGAAGACTCAGCAAACATCAGAGTTTTCTTTTGCAGGACAAAGAGAGGAGGCAAGGGAAGCCACACTCAGGAGGCCCCATTTCTGAATCACTGCCAGCAACCACCACATAAAGGCACCGAAACAAGAAGAAATTTGAGCTGACAAGGCATAGCTGGCCTAGGCTCTTCCAAAAAGTAGTCCTACAAAATGTGACTCCATTCAAAAGAGATACATTAATAGAGAACAAAGTAACTTCTTGTCCTCAGGCCAAATAATTAGAATTTATCCTGGGTGGGGGGGGGGGGGGGGGAAGAATATGGATTGCAACCTTCACAGACAGTCTTTAACCTGTCCTTGTTTACAATGGTGAGTATTCACAGGATCTGGCTGGCAGCCAAAGAGACCCAAATTCTAGTCCCAGCTCTGCCACCAATTTGCTAGTTCAGTGACCTTGGACAGGTAATTTTCCATCAGCAAAACAGGACTAGCCAATCATTTCAAGGCTCAGGGTTAATCTGTGTTAAGTGAAACTTTGAGTCCTTGAACAGCAAGTTATTTCATGTTGGGTCCGGAGGGAGAAAAGATAAGCACCTCCTAAAGTCTCACTCTCCAACAGCCCAGTTAATCCCTCAAACCAGTTTCCCTGAGGAGAGAAAATAAAGCCCAAGACTGCAATTGCAGGAAGGTGACCAGCAAGCGTGACGCCCCACCCCTTGTCTTCCAGCTGGTGTATGTTATCTCGAAAGGTCAGCCTTGAGCCCAGTGAAGATGAGAGGCAATAATTAAAACCTACGATCCGGTTGCATGCCAACATCCACTTGGCCGATTTTTATAGAATCTATCCCCTTTCCTTAAGATCATCAGAAGGGTAGAAAGGGCCCATTTTTAATACCAGGATGGCTTTGATTCCTACTTTGTCCAGAGTGCAAATGCCTAGATCATTTGGGAAAATGTGGATGCCAGGTGTTTTTCATGGCCCTAAGATACTGTTTTTCTATTTCCACAACAAGACAGAGAAGGCCACTTGCAAACTAATAGTGGCCATAATGAAATTAGAGAAAAAGGGAGAGCTGCATCAACTTTTACGGTGCCCAGAGTTATGAAATTCATAGTGCCCTCCTATATTTAAGCCTAGGGTAAAGGGAGATTCTCTACTGCCTAATGTGTCTGTTAATATCCAAAAGATGCCCTCACTTGAACCAGCCCAAATTGGGAAAGGGGTGGGATCACGCCATTCACATGCCTGTCCATCAATCAACCACTTCCCAAAAAGGACAAGACTGCACAACGCTATCAATGCAAGCCCTGTGACTCCCAAAATGCACCATCCTTGGATCCTATCAAGGTATATCAACAGTCAAGTCCAGCAGTTACATACCTAACTGTCCTCCTGCACTTTGCTCCTGGCATGCAAATATACCGTAGGTTACAAAAAGGATAAACGCAAAAGTTCCATGCACCATACAATTTGGGCATACAAGGGAGAAGCCATGTTGGTTAAGTGACCAGGGTTCCACATGTGCAGAGTAAAAGACCCCTAAGTGCCTGGGTAGTCATCGTCACTTCTAATATCCTGTTTCTCTAGCCACCTGTGAGGTGAGGTTGGAAAAAAAGAATGAGCAACCACACCCTGCTCTACCATCACCCAGCATGTGTCACAATTCTGATGTAAACCCCATGCATGGCCTGTAGTCCAACGGTGGCATGTAGAGAGGCCTGTTACATAAGCTCTGTAGGGCCTCCTTCTGTGCACCCCACCCCACTCCACCCTCCCATCCCCAATGCTTTAGGGGGTGTTACTCCTGAACATCTAAATAACCTCTTCAGGGAAATTTTTCCTTTTGTGCAGTGACCTTTGGATTGTGGGCCTTTTCTTATTTATCTGGGATGGTCTAGGGCGGTGGGGGAAGGGAAACTAACCAAATGACCTTTCAAGGTCCCCTTCTTGGGGCCTAGGGATTTGCAGGCTAAGCATTACATCTCACCTCGCCGGCTGGGAGCTGGAGACGATGGAACCTCATCTCAGGAATAGGAAGGAGGGCAAAATGGGTCCCGGAAATGAGCCCTTCCTCGGCGGAGCCACCTCCAAAGGGCAAAAACGGCTCCCTTTCTCGGGTGGAGCAAGTGATTAGAAACCGTAAAACTGGAGCAAAGCCTCAGCCACAATGGTGGGCAGCCTCACTCTGCAGGGCTAGAACCCACGGGGCCGGGCCAAGAACTAAAGCAAGAAAAGGCAGAAAAGGGCAGAAAAGGAAGCAAGCTGGCTGTGGCCAGAGACGCGGCAGCAGAGCCCTTGAGGGAGCATGAGCAGATGTGCAGAATTACCTCATGATGACCCGCTTCGCCTTCACGTTCAGCTTGTCCAGAGTCAGCTTATTAGAAAGCGACATCTTGGCAATTCAACGGCAGCAAGGCTGAAGGCTTAAACAGCGGAGAAGAAAGCGGCCGACGTATGTTCTAGTAGCGTGCGGAATGCAGAGAGCGGTTCAGGCCACACCGCCCCGCCTACCAGTCCTCCCTTTCCCCTCCCGCGCGCTGCGCATAGCAGCCACTATTGGCCGCGGCTAGAAGGCGCCGACGCCCTGCCATTGCTCTGAGGCGCTGTCCGTCTGCGAGGACACTGGTGGGACGTGCGGTTTTAATTTGTCACGTCCAGCACGCAGCAGGCCGCTGGAGACCTTCGTGATTTGAGGGCGGGAGCAGGAGGCGGTGCCGCGCGGTCGGCAGCGGGAGGGAAAGGGTACTGTGTGGTGCTCCAGGCGGACGTGGCGAAAGTAACAGGCTCAAGGCCTCCGCCCGGGCCCTGCAGCTGCCCCACCCGGAGCAACTGCAGCGCCCAGCAAACCCCAGACAGCCCGGGGAAAAGCGCCGCCCCCCACCCCACGGAATTCTTGGCAGCCCTACCAGTATAGATGCAAAGGGCACTTCCTTTTGGAAAACTAATCTGGTTTCCTGGCTGCCTAAAACGGAATTCTAAGTAAGGCTGCTGATTGACCTTAATAATTGAGACCTCTCAGAATTCGGGAATGGCCTAGGTGCCCCGAGCTTCCCCTTTTTTATAATTAAAAATGCAATGTCTTTGTTCCGGTTTTGACACAATTAATGCTAATGGCAAACAGATAGCATTTTTCATATATTAACTAATAATGGTTACAAAACTCGGAAGTAGGTATTGCCTTCCTCATTTTACAGATGAAGTAAATGATGCAGAAGGAGGTTTAGTAACTTTCCTAGGGTTTCAGATCTTGCAAATAGTGGATTCAAACCTAGGCAGTCCAGATGTAGAGTCCATATATCTGAATAGGGAGAGGGTTAACATTAGGCAGGGAGAGATGAAGGACCTTCAGGGAGGTAGGAAGCAGCACAAGTGGGAGGCTGAAGAAGCAGCAGCAGAGAATCGTAAAAAAAAAAAAAAAAAAAAAAAAAAAAAGGGGGTAAGATGAATGTATTCAGGACCTGCCTGGGCTAAGTGCTATGCGTGGAGTCTGACAAACTTCATGATAAGGTCCCGATTAAAAAGGCAGGGGCAAAAATCTTCAGCGGCTACCCAATTGTGACCCTTCTCACCCTGGAGAGCTTTATACTTTCCCTCAGTAAACCTTATCGTTTTGCTCACTGTTGTTCTGGAGATTCATTCTTCGACTCCGTGAGACAAGGACTAGCGTCTCTCCCACCCTCCTGTAACATAATGATACTGTAATACAGACACCATTGCTAGGAAATAGGTACTCCATGTCCAACATGCTTGCAGAATTGGCTGGATTTGTAAGCAGAAAGAGTTAGGGGTCCTGGGGAAAAGAAAGACCAGATGTAGTGATGCCTACAGACTGGGCCAGAGGACCCAGAAGGACTCCTGCAGGACCGGCCATGAGAATCCTTAGCTTTGGGCAGGATGGAAATCAAACGCCCACCAGCCCAGCCGGAAGTGAGAGCAGAGTTCATTAAAGATAAAAAGCAGATACAGTCGAAGCATCTGGGAGACTTGGAAAAGAAAGTAGCGTGACTCTCATCTTTGTTCTTTTTCGGTTCCTGGGGGGTTTCATTGAGGGTGATTGTCTGCTGTACGTGTCCCCCTCAGACATCCAGGAAGCAAGAACCGGTTAGAACAAAGACCGGGGTCCAGGTGTTATTCCTTGGAGTCAAGGGGCCTTAGTATCTAGATATCTAGCGCTAGTGGTTTGGACTATGCATATAATAATTTCTTCCTTTCATTCTCACCTGGTCCTTCCTCAGATGTTACCTATTCTAGAGAAATCATTAATTTCCTGTCCCTTTAAAGGTGGACAAACATGATTTGCATTACAAGGTTTGTGCAAAGTGGGGTGAGGTTGCAAGAATAGATGCAGAAAAAGGAACAAAAGTAGATTTTTATGGAGTCTTTCAGTTTCCCTGTCTTAATAGCTTTCTTGACGTAAGAAAAGTCATTTTAGGCCCCTGTCCTTCTTTTATGTGAAAGAACGTAAAGACAAGCCACTACCAGGCCAGGAGATAACCTAATCATATCCAGGACAATAAATCACTGGTAAAACTCCCAGTGCTGATTCAAAAGTAAAGATTGCTGACATACATTCTTTTTTTTATTTTTTTAATATTTATTTATTTTTGAAGAAGAGAGAGACAGAGTGTGAGCAAGGGAGGGGCAAGGAGAGCAGGGGACACAGAATCTGAAGCAGGCTCCAGGCTCCAGGGTCCTAGCTGTCAACACAGAGCCCCATGCGGGGCTGGAACCCACTGTGAAATCATGACCTGAGCCAAAGTCGGATGCTTCACCAACTGAGCCACCCAGGCACCCCTACCTGACAAACATTCTTGACTTATCTTTAAATGATCTAAATCCTTTTTGAGCAGTCAAATACTGACCAAGAAAAGCCAGAGAATTGATGATACTGATCCTTGCTGGCCCTCATAACTTTGACCTGGACTCTGTCACCTTGACATGACTTTTGCTCCCAAATTGCTTGCTGAATTCCCCATTGCATAAGCCCTTTCATGAATATGCATGAACCCTTAGCTTAAAACTTCCCCAGTTTTGTTCTTACGGAGACACTGCTTTGGGAAATATCCCCAGTGTACTCCTTTACTTGTTGCAAGTGAAACTCTTGTTTTTCCTATTCTTTGGCTTGGTTGTGTCTTTTGGCTTGACACCCTCCAAGAGGGAAACCCAGTTTCAGGTCATAGAATGAAGTAATCTGAGTCAGAAACATAAGTTTTCCACATATGGTACTCAAGGTCGAGGTAAAATGAAGTGTCACCAGCTAGACCCCAAGACCTGACCTTTGCTGCCCACCTGCTTGTACTCACGGGCCTTTGTCCCATATGTTTCCTTAAGCTCTTCTTGCCAGCTTATCTCTTAACTCTGGCAAATGGAAAGTGAAACTGAACCTCCAGCAATAGCAACTGCCTTGACAAGACCTCCAGCTGGCCTAGACCACCCAGACAAATTTGAGCATCACCCCTCTGACTCACACCTACACAGATGGACCATGGATGACTGACAACTACCTTTACCTCATTATAGTACTAAAATCTCCATCCAAGGAGGAGCATAAGCCTCATTTACATAACATACAATGTGTGTATAGGCATGTTTCCTTAAGACACATGGGCAACCTTGTGCCCATTTCTACATATGATGACAAGGCTTCCCTATCTAAATAGTCATCCTAACCCTAAATAAATAACCCTAAATAAACTCACCCTTGCTCAGAGTCATGGCTTTGGAAGTTATTCCCCATGTTCTTCTTATTTGCTGCAAATAAAGTGTTCTCCGTGCAACAACTCAACCTGATACAGTTTCTGACTCACCAAGGAGGAACTCACATTGGTTTGGCTACAGTAGGAAATAATAATTTATGATGTATTGGTACTGAGATACAAATTTAAAGTCATAAAATAAACATAATATTACTTTCTTTCAATCCTATCAATGTATATTTGGGAAACCTCTGTGGAATTGCTTCCAAATGAGCCTACATTTGACACCCAGTTGGAACTCCTGGCCTCTCCATGATCAGCTCTGTGTACATTTAGCAGTTACTTCATTCCCCCTGGGTTACTGTGGTAGTGGGAAGCAATTCCTTCTGGATAAGATAGAATAGTAACCAAGGGTGTCAGCAAGGAAAGCAAAACAAGCATAAAATCTGACAGCCTGAACTTAACAACACTTCCCAATTAATGAGTACTTACTGTATTCCAGTCATGTGCTAAGGACTGAACATATATGACTCATTACTCCTCACAACAGCTTCGTGAAGTAGGTACTATCATCTGTATTTTGCAAATGAGAACATTGAAATTTGTAAAGATTGTAACCAAAATAACATGAGTTCGCTCCTTGATGAGTCACAGATGGAAACTACACCAGGTGAAGTTGTCACACAAAGTAAATTTTATTTGTAAATGAAGCTTCTGCTCCATCTTGGGTAGAGATTTTAGTATAATAAGGAGGTAAAGGGGACTGTCAGTCATTCCATGGTCCTTCTGAGAAGGCATGAGTTGGGGGTTAAGATTGAAATGGTCTGGGTGATAGGGGCTTGCCAGAACTCATTGTCCAAGCAGTAGCTATTGCTTGAAGGGTAGTTTTGGTTTTCATCACAGGATGCTATGCCCGTTGGGTCTTTTGCCTGAGTTATGAGATAAGCTAGAAAGAAGAGCTTAAGGAAAAGTGTAAGGCAAAGTTCAGTGGGTACAAGCAGGTAAACGGTAAAGGTCAGGTCTCCGGGTCTAGCCAGTGACAAGATCAGGAGGCTTTATCCACTATATATCTGAAGCACCATCAGAGATGCAAAGATTCTAAGGTGGAAAGGAGTCTGAGAAAACACAAAAAGTCCAATGTTTCTGGAAAAAAAGATCTAAAATTATACTGACTAGGCAAGTAAGCAGGGACCAGATCCTTTGGGTCTTATAACCATGATAAACATACAATTTTCATCCTAAGAGTAATGAGAATCCATTTGTCAAAGTCACTGTTGCTTACCCAGCAGCCATTCCATAGCTACCATCTTCCTTGCTAATAGAAACCTAATTTGATTATTGGGCTCAAGACAAATACTCAAGGAAGGTAGGTTTATCTCACAGCCTCTGGGGATAAATCTAAGCGTGGTAATCCCATTCCCCTTTATCATGAACTGGTCTGGAAATGGGCACTTATTGAATTTAGGCAAATGATATCTAAGAAGTCAACTGACACTTTCTGGGAAGGGCTTTGCTTTCTGATGAAAGAGAGAGCACCTAGAGAAGCAAACCTTTTTTTCCCCCCTACTCCCAAATTCTTGCTTGGGATGCTGTCCTATGAGAACATTATGTTTGCAATTCATGGTGGTTTTAAAATATGTCCACAAATTATTTGATACTTTTCTTTTAAAAAGGCAGAGCCTGATTCCCTATCCCTGAATGTGGGCTATACTTACTGACTCACTTCTGATGAACATGAAAGAAGACTTCAAGTACCTTCATTTTGACCTCAGTGTGCTTTATAATTGATTAAGTTCTTCCTTCCAGTTTATCTCTTAATTTAGGCAAAAGATCCTGTGGGCAAAGCATCCCCTGATGATAACTGAAAATACCCCCTCAAGCAATAAAGACTGCCCTGAGTCAGCAAGACCCCATGTAATTGACCCAAAGGCAATGATTGACCTGACCTTTACTGCCCACTAGCATGTACCCACTGACCTTTGTCCCTCATTTCCTTGTATAAACCAAGGAGTATTTTCAGTACTTTAGAGACAGTCTTTGAGACATTAGTCCACTGTCTTCCCAGTGTTGGTTTCACTGAAGTAAATCCCTTTCTTGTTTCACCACTACTCATCTCTCTACCTTTGGATTTTGTCAGCGGTGAGTGGCTGAACCTCATATATTTAGGACCCTCAGATCCAGGTGCTCTTGTACTCCTGCACCCTGGTTATAAACAAAATGTGATAGAAATGACTGTGTGACTTCCAAGACTAGGTCTTAAAAGACATTGTGGATTTATTCTTACTCTCTCCTAGATCATTCACTCTGGGGAAACCAGCTGCCATGTCACGGGGACATTCAAACAGCCTGATGGAGAGGCCCACATGGTTATGAACTGATGCCTCTTCTCAATAACCAACAAAGAACTAAGGCTTCCTTCCAGTAGCAATGTGAATAAGCCATCTTGGAAATGAATCTTGCAGGCCCACTCAAGCCTTCAGATGCCTGCAGCTCTGGCCAACATCCTTACTGCAGTCTCATGAAAGACCTTGACCAGGACCAGGACCAGGACCACCCAGCTTAGCTGTTTCCAATTTCATGACACACCAAAATTGTAAAATAATGTTTGTTGTGTTGAGGTACTAAATTTTGAGGTATTTTATTACTCAGACTGAGTCCTTGATGACATCCATGACCTACTGAATTAACCAACCATGGCACTGCCCTAATGAGACAGGGAAACGGAAGGGACCCCATAAAAAAATCTATTTTTTCTTTGCTATTTTTTTCTTCTTTTATTATTTTTAATTTTTTTATTGTTTAGAGAGAGAGAGAACATGCAAACAGGGGAGAGGGTCAGAAGGAGAAAAAGAGAGAATCCCAAGCAGGCTCCAGGCTCAACACAGAACCTGATGTGGGCCTCGATCCCAAAACCCTGGGATCAGGGCCCAAACCAAAATCAAGAGTTGGACACAACTGACTGAGCCACTCAGGCACCCCTCCTGCTTTTAGTCTTGCTAGAACCTACACCCCTGCCTCATGCATGCCTTGATGTATGTCCTCCTTGTAAAGATCAAGGAGTTAATGATTTCTTTGGAGTCTTTCAGCACAATGGATAACATCTAAGGAGTGACCAGATGAGGTCTTCATGAACATTATCCAAGACCAGTGACTCCAAACACCTTGACACCAAGACTGCAGGGTATAAGTGACTTGTGGAGGACACCTGAGCACTTATCCTTGTTCGACCAGTTCCTGGATACCTGGGAGGACACTTACACCAGACCATCATCCCCACTAAAAACCCCAGACCACAAACAAAGATGAGACTCATGCTCCATTACTTTCCAAGTCTCCCAGATGCGTTGTCTGTATCTGCTCTATCTTAAATGAACTCTGCTCTCACTTCCTGCTGGCTTACTTTTGATTTCTATCCTGAGCAAAGCCAAGGACCCTCTTGGCTGGTCCTGTGGGACCTCTTTGGGCCTGAGGACCCAGCCTGCCTGCATCACTATTACAATTTCTTATTGTTGAAATTAACAAACCCTAAATTTTAAGCCCCATTTCATCGAGTATGCTGTTGCTTGCAGCTGAAAATACCTTTCTACACTATTGAAGGGATTCAAGCAAGAGTGATATGATCAAGTTTACATTTCTATTTTACTTTTTAAATTTATTTTAAGAGAGAGAGCACTTGTGCAAGCAAGAAGGGGAGGGCAGAGAGAGAGAGAGAGAGACAGAGCATCCCAAGCAGATTCACACTGACAGTGCAGAGCTCGATGCAGGGCCTGAACTAGCAAACTGTGAGATCATGACCTGAGCTAAAACCAAAAGCCAGACACTTAACCAACTGAGCCACCTAGATGCCCCCAAATTTAAATATTTAAAAGTTCATCCTTGGGAGACTTTCACCTATGCTACTGGGGTAATCTTGGACGAGCTCATTGGAACTAATCTTCCCATTGAGAAATAGTAGAAAAGCTGGAAATTTTTCAAAAGCATCTATTGAAGGTATTAGAGAACTACCAAGGTCATTGAAGCTTAGGGAAGAATTTTGAAGCCAGGATTTAAGAGGAAAATGAAACCCAGAGAAGTTAAGTCCATATTGGGGGATACTTTTCCCCATAAGGACATCTACCAATTCCAGAAGAGGCAGAGGAAAGATCTAGCATAATTTTGGTTAGATTCAGGGGGCTAAAGAGGAAAAATTAGACTTCCAGGACTACCAAGGAAAGGAGGCTTTGATAAAACCCACAGACTTTGGGTTGCAAACTTGAAGGACAACCCCTTAGGAATAAAGATGAATAAGAAATAGATCAGCTCTCACATAAAGCCCAGCTTCTTATTATCCCAATCCATGATTGAATAAAGTGACCTGGAATTTGTAATATCTCTAGGTTAGTAATCTACTAGGAAGAAACAAATATAAAACACTTTTCTGAAGATAACTTTATCAAGAGCCCCAAATTATTACTACATTTTTTATACACAATCAAAAATTTAAAAGTAGTGTTGCTTGAGTGGCTCAGTCAATTGAGCATTCGACTCTTGACTTCAGCTCAGGTCATGATCCCAGGCTTGTGGGATCAAGCCCCATGTTGGGCTCTGTGCTGCATGGAGCCTGCTTAAGATACTCTCTTTTTCCCTCTGACCCTCTCCCCTGCTCATGCTCTCTCTCTCTGTCAAACAAAAATAAATTACAAAGTATATTATTTATCTATTGCTATTTGCCCCCAGACTCAGAAACTTAAAACAACACCAAAAAAATAGCTCAGTTTCCGTGGGTCATGAATTCAAGAACAGCTTAGCTGGGTGGTCCTTACTCTGGGTCGCTCATGACATTGCTGTTATCTGAACACTTAACTAGGACTGGAGGATCCACTTCTAAGATGGTGCACTCACATGGTTGTTGGCAGGAAGCCTCAGCTTCTCACCACATGTGCCTCTCCATAGTGATGTTTGAGTATCCTAATGACATGGCAACTAGCTTCCCCCAGAATGAATGATTAAAGAGAGAACAAGAAAGAAGCCATCATGCCTTTTGTGACCTAGTCTCAGAAGTCACACACCATCATTTCAACCATATTCTATTCATTAGAAGTAACCACTAAGTCCAGCCCACACTTGGGGGTAGGGTAGATGGGTTTAACCTCTTGAAGGAAGAAAAATAGAGGAATTTGTGGACATATATTAAAACCACAACACACACTATACTTGGGTCTTAATTTTGCTGAGGCGTAGACCTAATGATAGGACATGCACACAATCCTCAACCCATGAAGAGATAAACATAACAACTCTGAGGAATATTAAAGACAGATTTCAGCCACAATGGCCACTTTCTAGACTTCTACCCATGCCTTTTCTATGCTTACATTTTCATGTAATTATAGAAATTTCACAGTTGGTAGCAATTTGAAGGTCCCACAGGTCCAAACTCCTACCTCCTATACTATAAAAATGCCTTTTAAACATCTAGCTTCAGATGGGTGCTAGATGGGTGCTAGGGTGGCTCAGTCAGTTAAGCGTCCAACTCTTGGGTTTCAGGTCAGGTCATGATCTCATGGCTTCATGAGTTTGAGCCCTATATCACGCTCTGTGCTGACAGTGTGGAGCCTGCTTGGGATTCTTTCTCTGCCTCTCCCCCACTCACACTGTCTCTGTCTCTCTCAAAAATGAATTTTAAAAAGTTTTAACATCTAGCTTCTATTTGAATATTCAATAATGAAGGGGCATCTGGGTGACTCAGTTGGTTGGGTGTCTGACTCTTGATTTCAGCTCAAGTCATGATCTCCCAGTTCGTGGGATCAAGTCCTGCATCAGGCTCAGTGTTGACAGTGCAGAGACTGCTTGGGATTCTCTCTCTCCCTCTCTCTTCCCCTCTCCCCCAAACTCTCTCTCAAACTAAATAAATAAAAATTAAAAAAATAATGGATACTAACCCCAATGTTTATAGCAGAACTTTCAACAATAGCCAAATCATGGAAAGAGCCCAAATGTCCATCAACTGATGAATCAATAAAGAAGATGTGGTTTATATACATAATGGGATACTACTTGGCAATGAGAAAGAATGAAATTCTGCCATTTCCAACAACATGGATGGAACTGGAGGGTATTATGCTAAGAGAAATAAGTCAGTCAGAGAAAGACAGATATCATATGTTTTCACTCATATGTAGAATTTGTGAAACTTAACAGAAGACCATGAGGGAAGGGAAGGGGAAAAATAGTTTCAAACAGAAAGGGAGGCAAACCCATAAAAGACTCTTAAATACAGAGAACAAACTGAGGGTTGATGGAGGGGGTAGGGGAGAGGAGGAAATGGGTGATGGGTATTGAGGAGGGCACTTGTTGGGATGAGCACTGGGTGTTGTATGTAAGCAATGAATCACGGGACTCTACCCCCAAAACTAAGAGTACACTGTATACACTGTATGTTAGCTAACTTGGCAATAAATTATATTAAAAAAAAGTTTTACTTAAAAACATTCTCCATTACTTCCTGTAACACCCTTGACATTTGCTGCAAATACATGTTCATTTCAAAAAAAAACCATTAGGGTGACTGGGTGGCTCAGTCAGTTAAGTGTCCAACTTCAGCTCAGGTCACGATCTCGCAGTTTGTGAGTTCAAGCCCCACGTTGGGCTCTGTGCTGGCAGCTCAGAACCTGGAGCCTGCTTTGGATTCTGTGTTTCCCTCTTTGCCCCTCCCCTGCTCATGCTCACACTCTCTCTCTCTCTCTTTCTCCCAAAAAATAAATAAACATTAGGATCAGGAGCCAAGATGGCAGAACAGCATGGAAGTTTTTTTGTGTCTCGCATCCATGAAATACAGCCAGATCAATACTAAACCATCCTGCACACCTAGAAAACTGATTTGAAGATTAAAACAACAATCTGCACAAACTGAACCACAGAACTCAGCAGGTACACTGCGTGGAGAGGTGAACTGGGGGAGAGAGAAGCTGCAGAGGGCAGGGAGCTGTATTTGCTTGTGGAGACAGGACAGAGATGGGGGGAGAGTACAGGAAAAGCACCCCCCAAGAACATCTGGAGAGAAAGTGGAAAATTGGAAACAACCGCAGGGACTAAACTAAAAAGGGAGAAAGGATAAAGGAGAGGGTTTAAATTCCATTAAGACTGCAAACAAGGGGAGTGCAAAGGCTGCAACTCAGCAGCTCGATACCTGGCGGTGCTCTGGTAGGAAGTCCGAATCCCTAGGAGCAGAGTGGGGTCTGGGAGATCCTCGGACCACACGGGGAGAAGTGGATCCTCTTCTAGAAGGACATTTGGTAGAGGCTGTGTGGCCATCCAGTCCCAGCAGACCCCAGAGAACAATCACATTCACTGCTGCTGGAACAAGGATTTTAAGTGGGAAGCCTGGTGCCAGAAGTGTGTTGTGATTTTCCATAATACCTGAAACACTGCTGCTACATGATCACGTGAACTTTATCCGGGGCAGGCTGGCGTCCAGCCACAGTCTCTGGGCATCAACAGCAGCATGGTCTCGCAAACATCCCTGGGTGTAGCCAGCACCATGCCATTGTCAGTGAGATACTCATCCAGAGGATCTGAGTAGGTCAAAGCTGCAAACCCTCAGAAGTGAGAGTTCGGGAAACACAGCTGCATCTGAGATGAAACTCAGGAGGGAGGTGCCACCTGACAACCTGACAACCTGGTCACAGACACTGTAAAAGCAGGGAGTGGATGGAAACCAGAGACAAAGGACAGGTGCATGATTGCTGGTCCGGGAGAGCAGAGTTCCAATACTAGAGACTGGGTAGCTGGGTGATACTATTTTCACCCTTCTCGCACATGTGCATACACATCTACAAGCACCACAACAATCCACCCCAGTAAGCTAAGCAGTGCCATCTAGTGGAGAATGGAGCCGTTACACTAAGCCCTGCCCAACTGGGCAAACCTCGTCCTTCAGGAACACCACAAATATCTCTGCTTGCTTACTTTACGGACAATAAAGTGCTTCATAGTTTGACTTCTAGAGGAAAATTATGTAATTTCAGTTGTATTTCACTCTGCTCTCTGTTCCACTTATTCAATTATCTTTTTTCTTTGTCATTTCATTTCTTTTTGTTGAATATAGAAAGAGAAAAATTTTTTATTTTCAATTTTTATTAAAAATATTTTTCTTTAATTTTTTACTGTACTATTTACATTTTTGTAGTTTTTCAAATTCTATTTTACTTCCATCATTTCATTCTATTCTGATTCATAGAATATATTATCTCCAATTTCAAATGTTTTCCTTTTTTTCTTTTCTTTCTTTTTTTCCTTTTTTTTTGTTTTTCTTTTTTCCTTTTTCCTCTAATCTTTGAAACTCCTTTCAATAACCATACCAAAACACACCTAGGATCTAGCATCATTTATTTGATGTGTGTGCATGTGTGTTGTTTTTAATTGTTTAACTTTAATTTTGTTTTTTTTCACCTTATTAATTCCTTTTCTTCCTTCAAAATGATGAAACAAAGTAATTCGCTCCAAGAGAAAAAGCAGGAAGAAACAACAGCCAGGGACTGAATTATCACAGATACATGAAAAATGTCTTTACTGTTCTGCTTCTATTTCCTTTAGGTGTGCTGTTAGATTTTGTATTTGGGATTTTTCTTGTTTCTTGAGATAGGCCTGGATTACAATGTATTTTCCTCTCAGGACTGCCTTCGCTGCATCCCAAAGCATCTGGATTGTTGTATTTTCATTTTCGTTTGTTTCCATATATTTTTTAATTTCTTCTCTAATTGCCTGGTTGACCCATTCATTTCTTAGTAGGGAGTTCTTTATTTTTATTTTTTAAATGTTTATTGCTGAGACAGAGAGAGACAGAGCATGAGTGGTGGAGGGGCAGAGAGAGAGGGAGACACACAATCCAAAGCAGGCTCCAGGCTCTGAGCTGTCAGCACAGAGCCAGACACAGGGCTCGAACTCACAGACAGTGAGATCACCACTTGAGCTCAAGTCGGATGCTCAACCAACTGAGCCACCCAGGTGCCCCAAGTAGGGTGTTCTTTAACCTCCATGCTTTTGAAAGTTTTCCAGACTTTTTCCTGTGGTTGATTTCAAGCTTCATAGCATTGTGGTCTGAAAGTATGCATGGTATAATTTCAATTCTTGTAAACTTATGAAGGGCTGTTTTGTGACCCAGTATATGATCTATCTTGGAGAATGTTCCATGTGCACTCGAGAAGACAGTATATTATGTTGCTTTGGGATGCAGAGTTGTAAAAATATCTGTCAAGTCCATGTGATCCAATGTATCATTCAGGGCCCTTGTTTCTTTATTGATCCTGTGTCTAGATGATCTATCCATTGTTGTAAGTGGAGTGTTAAAGTCCCCTGCAATGACCACATTCTTATCAATAAGGTTGCTTGTGTTTGTGATTAATTGTTTTATATATTTGGGGGCTCTCATATTCGGTGCATAGACATTTATAATTGTTAGCTCTTCCTGATGGATAAACCCTGTGATTTTTATATAATGCCCTTCTTCATCTCTTGTTACAGACTTTAAGTTAAAGTCTAGTTTGTCTGATATAAGTATGGCTACTCCAGCTTTCTTTTGACTTCCAGTAGCATGATAGATTGTTCTCCATCCCCTCACTTTCAATCTGAAGGTGTCCTGAGGTCTAAAATGAGTCTCTTGTAGACAGCAAATAGATGGGTCTTTGTTTTTATCCATTCTGATACCCTATGTCTCTTGGTTGGAGCATTTAGTCCATTTACATTCAGTGTTATTTTTGAAAGATATGGGTTTAGAGTCCTTGTGATGTCTGTAGGTTTCATGCTTGTAGTGATGTCTCTGGTACTTTGTGGTCCTTGCAACATTTCACTCACAGAATCCCCCTTAGGATCTCTTGTAGGGCTGGTTTAGTGGTGATGAATTCCTTCAGTTTCTGTTTGTTTGGGAAAACCTTTATCTCTCCTTCTATTCTGAATGACAGACTTGCTGGATAAAGGATTCTTGGCTGCATATTTTATCTGTTCATCACATTGAGGATTTCCTGCCATTCCTCTCTGGCCTGCCAAGTTTCAGTAGACAGGTCTGCTACTACCCTTATGTGTCTACCTTTGTAAGTTAGGGCCTGTTTATTCCCTAGCTGCTTTCAGAATTCTCTCTTTGTCCTTGTATCTTGCCAGTTTCACTATGATATGTCGTGCAGAACATCGATTCAAGTTACGTCTGAAGGGAGTTCTGTGTGCCTCTTGGATTTCAATGCCTGTTTCCTTCCCCAGATCAGGGAAGTTCTCAGCTATGATTTGTTCAAGTACACCTTCAGCCCCTTTCTCTCTCTTCTTCTTCTTCTGGAATTCCTACGATATGGATATTGTTCCGTTTGATTGTATCACTTAGTGCTCTAATTCTCCCCTCATACTCTTGGATTTTTTTTTATCTCTCTTTTTCTCAGGTTCCTCTTTTTCCATAATTTGATCCTCTAATTCACCTATTCTCTCCTCTGCCTCTTCAATCCGTGCTACGGCCGCCTCCATTTTATTTTGCACCTCATTTATAGAATTTTTTAGTTTCTCATGACTGTTTCTTAGTCCCTTGATCTTTGTAGTAGATTCTCTGCTGTCCTCTATGCTTTTTTCTAGCCCAGCAATTAATTTTATGGCTATTGTTCTAAATTCTTGTTCCATTTTATTGTTTAAATCTGTTTTGATCAATTCGTTAGCTGTCGCTACTTCCTGGAGTGTCTTTTGAGGAGAATTCTTCCGTTTTGTCATTTTGGCTAGTCCCTGTGGTAGCTCCAAACTGCAGGGCACTTCCCTTGTGCTGTCCGGAGAAACGTGTTGGTGGGCAGGGCTGCAGTCAGACCCGATGTCTGTCCCCAGCCCACTGCTGGGTCCACAGTCAGACTGGTGTGTACCTTATCTTCCCCTCTCCCAGGGTCAGGACTCACTGTGGAGTGGTGTGGCCCCTGTCTGGGCTACTTGCACACTGCCAGGCTTGTGGTGCTGCTTTGATGAGATCTGCCGCCCAGGGCGTATTAGCCGGGGATGATCTGCAAGGTGCACAGGGGCGGGAGGGGCAGGCTTAGCTAGCTTTGCCATTGATGGTCCCCTGCAGGAGGGGCCCTGCAGCACTGGGAGGGAGGCAGGCCCCTCAGAGGGATGGATCTACAGAAGCACAGCATTGGGCGTTTGCTCGGTGCAAGCAAGTTTGGTGATGGGAACTGGTTCCCTTTGGAATTTCGGCGGGGGGTGGGAGAGGTAAATGGCGCTTGCCAGCACCTTTGTTCCCCTGCCGAGCTCTGTCCTTCTGGGGCTCAACAACTCTCCCTCCAAGCGTCCTCACACCCTCCCCGCTCTCTGAGAACAGAGCTGTTGGCTTTTTAACATTCCAGATGTTAAGTCCCACTGGTTTTCAGAACTCAGGCAGTCCAGCCCCTCTGCTTTTGCAACCCAATCTTCAGGGGCTCTGTCTTGCCTGGCAGGCTGCCCCTCCACCGCCCTGGCTCCCTCATGCCAGTCTGTGTAGTACACACCACCTCTCTGCCCTTCCTATCCTCTTCCATGGACCTCTTGTCTACACTTGGCTCCAGAGAGTCTGTTCTGCCAGTCTTCGGACAGTTTTCTGGGTTATTTAGGCAGATGTGGGTGGAATCTAAGCAATCAGCAGCACGATGTGAGCCCAGCGTCCTCCTACACCGCCATCTTCCCAGCTCTCCCTTTCTAGCTTCTTTAGGTGTAAGGTTAGGAGGTGTTTTTGAGATTTTCTTGTTCCTTGAGTTGAGCCTATATTGCTATATCCTTGCCTCTTAAGACCTCCTTTGCTACATCCCAAAAGTTTTGGACTGTCATGTATTCATTTCCATTTGCTTTCATGTATTTTTTTATTTCTTCTTTAATTTACTGGTTAATCCATTCATTCTTTAGAAGGATGCTCTTTAAGCTCCATGTGTTTGTGGTATTCCCAAATTTTTTCTTGTGGTTGACTTCAAGAATCATACCATTGTGGTCTGAAGATATGCATGGTATGGTCTTGATCTTTCTGTACTTTTTCAGGACTGATTTGTGACCTAGTATGTGATCTATTCAGGAGAATGTTCCATGTGCACTAGAAAAGACTGTATTCTGCTACTTTAGGATAAAATGTTCTGAATATATCTGTTAAGTCCATTGGTCCAGTGTGTCATTCAAAGCCATTTTTTCCTTATTGATTTTGCTTAGGTGATCTGTCCATTGATGTAAGCAGGGTGTTAACATCCCATACTATTTTTACATTATTATCAATGTTTTTTTATTAATTGATTTATATAGTTGGCTTCTCTCAAATGGGGGACCTATATATTTACAATTGTTAGACCTTCTTGTTGGATAATCTTCTTTATTCTGATATAGTGCCCTACTTCATCTCTTGTTAGTCTTTGGTTTAATATCTAGATTGTCTGATATAAGTAAGGCTACTCCAGCTTTCTTTTGATGCCCATTAGCACAACAGGTTGTTCTCCATCTCCTTACTTTCGGTCTGGAGGTGTCTTTAAGTCTAAAATGAGTGTCCTGTGAGCATCATATAGATGGGTCTTGTTTTTTTTTTTATTGATTCTGATACCCTATGCCTTTTGATTTGAGCATTTAGTCAATTTACATTCATTGTAATTATTGATAGATAAGAATTTAGTGCCATTGTATCACCTGTAAAGTCGCTGATTCTGGAGATTTTCTCTGTTCCTTTCTAGTCTTTGTTGCTTTTGGTTTTTCTTTCCCACTCAAAGAATCCCCTTTAATATTTCTTGCAGGGCTGGTTTAGTGGTCATTAACTCCTTTAGTTTTTGTTTGGGAAATTTTATCTCTCTTTCTATTCTGAACGACAGTCTTGCTGGGTAGAGTATTCTTGGTTGCATAGTTTTCCTATTCAGCACATTGAATCTATCATGGTATTCCTTTCTGGGCTGCCAGGGTACTATGGAGAGATCTACTGTGAACATGATTTGTTTTCCCTTGTAGGTTAAGGATTTCTTTTCCCTTACCACTTTCAGGATTCTTTCCTTATCTCTATATTTTAAAATTTTTACTGCAATATGTCTTTGTTTTGGCTGGGTTTTATTGAATTTAATGAGAGCTCTTTGTGCCTTCTGGAATTTGATGTCTGTTTCCTTCCTCAGATTAGGGAAGTTTTCAGCTATAAATTTCTTCAAATAAACCTTCTGCCCTTTCTCCCCCCTCTTCTTTTTCTGGGACTCCTATGATATGAATATTATTATGCTTTATGAAGTAAATGAGTTCTCAAAGTCTACATTTGTGATCCAGCACTTTTCTTTGCCCCTTCTTTTCAGCTTCACTATTTTCCATAATTTTGCCTTCAATATCACTGATTCATTCCTCCACTACATCTATCCTCATTGTCTTTACATGCAGTTGGATTTGCATCTCGGTTATACCATTTTTATTTCAGCCTGACTAGTTTTTAGCTCTTTTATCTCTGCAGTAAGAGATTCTCTAGTGTCTTGTATGCTTTTCTCAAACCCAGCTAGTATCCTTATGATTGCTGTTTTAAATTCTGGTTCAGCCATATTACTCATATCTGTTTTGATTAGATCCCTGGGTGTGACCTATCCATGTTCTTTCTTTTGGGCTCAATTCCTCCATCTTGACATTTTGTCTAGGTCACTGTTTTTTGTGTGTGTTATGAAAATTTGTTATATTTCCTGCTCCTGAGAGTAATGGCTACATTAATAAAAGGTCCTATACTGGCCAGGGTCTGGTGCTTGAGGAAGTGTTTCAGAGTGTGTGTTTTGCTATTGTATTTTGGCTGATCTTTCCCTCAGGTCAGTCCTCTGTAGAGTTTCTCCTTGCCTAAAGTGAGGAGTGTTTAGACCTTGTCTAGTGTGTGGCATTTTAAACTAGGTGTGCTTTGGCCTTCTTGTTAAAATAAGCCTGATCCTGTTTCCACTAGGGCTTGCAGGAGTTTGTGCTGGTCTTCTGGGGAGGGGTGCTTGCAGGAGTTTGTGCTGGTCTTCTGGGGAGGGACCTGTTGTGCTGGTTCTCAGGCTGACTTGCCCCAGTAAAGATGCACCTGCAGGGTGTGGTTTGGTGTTGCTTGGTGTAAGTGGCTCCAGCCTCCACTAGGGGGCACTGTGCTGGTCACTGAATTCTGTCCATGCTGATGGGCAGGGGGGGAAATAGTGTCACCTGGCTCTCTCACCCTGAGAGTGGAATTCACACCTGCCACCATTCAGGAAGCCCTCACAGAGGAGCGAATCTCCCTGCTTGTATTCCAGGCTTCTGTCAGAAACCTGCTCTCACCCTGTCTGTGTTGGGGTGGTCTGCCTGCCTGGTGACATAGCACTCCCACGTTTTATCTCAGGTACACGGCTGGGTCTCAAAACCTCCAAATTTAGGGGCCTGGTGCGGCTTGGGCCCCTGCTAATCCTCTGCAGGAGGGTCTCAGCTGTGGCTGTTGCCATTCTGTCCCAGAAAAGGAGTTGCATGACTGTGCAGGGGCTCAGAGCCTATGGCAAAGTGCAGCCAAAACCTGGCTTCCAGGCTAGCTGCTTTCAGCAGGTGTCTCTGCTGCTATGCTAAATAACGGAGCTGCTCAATGGCACCACCCGCTGTCTCTTTTGTCCTCCGAGAGGCAGTGCCACCTCTCCCAAATGCACTGCAAGGGGAACTGTTTCTCCTGGTGCAACCCAGAGAATCCTCAGAGCATGCTGTCTGCTCCAGGACTGCTACCCTCCTTCCCCGCTGCTAAACCCTCCAGGCATGACCCTGGCAATGGTGCTGAGTTCTAAAACTTCAGACTTTGAGCTCCTCTGCTTGTAAAAACTTGCAATAATCAGCTCCTCTTCTTTTCCCAGTCAATGGTTTTGGAGAAGAGCTTTTCTCATGCAATCCCTGCCCAGTGCTTTCTCGCTTTATCTCTTCATCTCTCTTTCTCACTCTCCCTCTACTCTGCGATCAGGGCTCCCTCCCCTCCTCAGCCCACGCAATTCTTTCCTCCCTTAAATCAAATCTCCGCAGCTCCTACCTTCCACAGTGGGCTGTTTTTCTCCCTCTAGATGTGCAGTTTGTTCTCTCAGTCCTCAGATCGATTTCTTGGGTGTTCAGAATGATTTGATATTTATCTAGCTGTGTTCAAGGTTGGAGGAAAGCATAGGGTGCCCCTACTACTCCGCCATCTTAACTCTTCCTCATAGCTTCTTTTCTTTTAGTGTTTGTTTATTTTTGAAAGAGAGAGAATGATCAAGCAAGTGGGGGAGAGGCAGAGAGAGAGGAAGACAGAGGATCGGAAGTAGGCTCTGTGTTGAGAGCACAGATGCGGGGCTCAAACTCACGAATTACAAGATCATGAATTGACCCTAAGTTGGACACTTAACCAAGTGACCCACCCAGAAGCGCCAATACTTCTTTATCCATTCGCCAGTCAATAGACATTTGGGCTCTTTCCATAATTCAGCTATTGTTGCTAATGCTGCTGTAAACATTGGGGTGCATGTATCCCTTCGAATTAGTATTAAACTATTATCACATTCAAGTGGGATAACTAGGGAAGAGATGTAGAAGGTATAAAAAGCCCCTGATTTTTGTTTTCTTAGAGGCTTCTTTTTGCCAATTAATTCATTAACAAGCCCCAAGATTTGCTTCAAAAATTGGTATCTCCAGTGAAATATGAGTAAAACAATGAGAAAAGAACAAGCCAAAAGTATACATAAGGCAACATGCAGAGAGAGACAGTTGGAGAGAAAGAGATTTCTAACAAATAGTAAATAAAATTCCGAGAAAAAAACCACACACACCCCAAAATTATAAGAACAAGAAGGTAACACCTAGATGAACTCTAGATACCTTTGTACCAGTCTTCCTATTATAAAATCCTGGAGGAAAGAGTTTATGCCAATTTTTAGGTTATAGTGCCCAATACCTTCTACATTTGGGTCCTTAGCATCAGGCCACCTTTGTAGCAGAAATCATTTGCCCCTTCTTTACTAATAGAACTCTTAAGTTTTAACCAGGCAGATAGCTATCCAGCAAAAAACTACATTTCTCCCTCTCCCTTGCAACCTGGAGTGGCCAAGTGACCAAGTTTTGGACAATTGATGTGACCCTAAAACAGAAAGTTTATGTTTTCCTCTAGACCTTTTGCCCCTCCTGCTAACTAGGAAATAGCAAAAGCTGGAGCAGCTACCTTGAACTAAGACATGGCAGACCTTCCTTATCAGCTTTGTACCACTTACCTTTACAGTGTTAATTCAAGAGAGAAACCAACTTATATCTTGTTTAAACTACCTGTGTACAATCCCGAGTCTCTTTGTTACAGTACCTATACCATCCCTAATGCTGAGCCAAACTTACAAAATTTTAAAAAGTACACACTGAGTCAGTGGAACATGAGTAGACACACCAATGGACAAAAGAGAAAGTGTATAAAAGAGACAAATCCATACAGAAAATCAATATAAAATCAAATCAGTGGAGTAAGGATGAACTTTATTTTTTAAATGAATGGTGTTGAGACAACTTAGTAACTATATAACAAAAGATAAAGTTCAATCTCTTCCATACACCATATGATAGGTTAAAGTCTAAGTGGAATAAAAATTTAATGCATTTACCCTTTGACCCAACAGTAACACTCCTGCAAATTTATTCACTGTGATAAAAAACAAAATTGAGCTGAGTAAATTTAAAGATACTGACTTTATTTAATGATTCATGAATCAAGAAGCATCCCATGTAGCATATAGAAAGGAGATCTGAAGAGCTGTACAGAATGAAAGTCTTTTATATGCAGAAGGGTACAGAAAAGGGAATTTACTGGAAAAGAGTGGGTTAATTCAGGCAAGGTCACTTTCCTATGGGGGACAGGAGTCTATCAAGTGGATTACCTCACTAGTGCTGACCAGATAATTCCAGATTAAGTGGTTATAGGTTACATTATTTGGAGAGACTGAAACTGAACTTAGGTTAAGTATTAAGTCTTGATTTGCTTACGTGGGGTTTAGCAAAAGTGACTCTATTTTGGGCATGTTGTCTCTTTTTAAAAAACAGTAAAAACATATCTGCGCTTATGGTTTAATGTGTGTACACTTTCTCATTGTTTGTAATAGTGAAGTACAGGAAAAATTCCCAAGTGTCTATGAATAAGGACTAGATAAATTATAGTATATTTATGTAACTAAATATTGTACTACATAAAGCTGTAAGAAAGAATGAGGGAACTCTGTAAGCACTTATATGTCTTTAAGGATGCATTTAGGTGAAGAAAGCAAGATGCAGACTAGCATATAGTAATATACTACCTATTGTGTAAGAAAGGGAGGAAATGAGAATATTTATAAGCATAAATTGGAGAGATTACAAGTTCACTTTCAGACCACCGCCAATAAAGCAAATATTGTAATAAAGTGAGTGATATAAATTTTGTTTTTCCATTGCATATAAAAATTGTTTATATTACACTGAAGTCTGTTAAGTGTACAATAGCATTATGCCCAAAAACAATGTATATACATTAATTTAAAAATACTTTATTGCTAAAAAATGCAAACCATCATCTGAGCTTTCAGAAAGTTGTACTTTGCTGGTGGAGTGTCTTGCCTCAATATTGATGGCAGCTGACTGATCAGGGTAGTAGTTGATGAAGGTTGAGGTAGCTGTGGAAATTTCTTAAAATAAAGCAACAATGGAATACGGGAGCCCCAAATATATACAAAAATTAATCACAAACACAAGCAACTTTATTGATAAGAAGGTGGTAATTGCAGGGGACTTTAATACTCCACTTACAGCAAATGGATAGATCATTTAGACACAGGATCAATAAAGAAACAAGGGCCCTGTATGATACATTGGATCACATGGACTTGACAGATATATTTAGAACTCTGCATGCCAAAGCAACAGAATATAATTCTTCTCAAATGCACATGGAACATTCTTCAAGATAGATCACATAGTTGGTCACAAAACAGCCCTTCATAAGTATAAAAGAATTGAGATCACAGCATGCACACTTTCAGACCACAATGCTATGAAACTTGAAATCAACCACAAGAAAAAGTCTGGAAAATCTCCAAAAGCATGGAGGTTAAAGAACACCCTACTAAAGAATGAATGGGTCAACCAGGCAATTAGAGAAGAAATTAAGAAATATATGGAAACAAATGAAAATGAAAAGACAACAATCCAAATGCTTTGGGATGCAGCGAAGGCAGACCTGAGAGGAAAATACATTCAATCCAGGCCTATCTCAAGAAAGAAGAAAAATCCCAAATACAATCCCAAATACAAAATCTAAAAGCACACCTAAGGGAAATAGAAGTGGAACAGCAAAGACACCCCAAACCCAGCAGAAAAAGAGAAATAATAAAGATCAGAGCAGAAATAAACAATATAGAATCTAAAAAAAACTGTAGAGCAGATCTATGAAACCAAGAGTTGTTTTTTTGAAAAAATAAACCAAATGGATAAACCTCTATCTAGCCAGGCTTCTCAAAAAAAGGGGGGGAGTGGGTAGATGACCCAAATAGATAAAATCATAAATGAAAATGGACTTATTACAGCCAATCCCTCAGACATGCAAGCAATTATCAGGGAATACTATGAAAAATTATATGCCAACAAACTGGACAACCTGGAAGAAATGGACAAATTCTTCAGCACCCACACACTTCCAAGACTCTAACAGGAAGAAATAGACAACTTGAACAGACCCATAACCAGCGAAGAAATTGAATCAGTTATCAAAAATCTCCCAACAAATTAAGAGTCCAGGACCAGATAGCTTCCCAGTGGAATCCTACCAGACATTTAAAGCAGAGATAATACCTATCCTTCCCAAGCTGTTCCAAAAAAATAGAAAGGGAAGGTAAACATCCAGATTCATTCTATGAAGCCAGCATTACTTTGATTCCCAAACCACACAGAAACCCAGAAAAAAAAGAGAACTACAGGCCAACATCGCTGATGAATATGGATGCAAAAATTCTCAATAAGATACTAGCAAATCTAATTCAACGGCATATAAAAAGAACTATTCACCATGATCAAGTGGGATACATTCCTGGGCTCCAGGGCTGGTTCAACATTTGGAAATCAACCAATGTGATACATGACATTAATAAAAGAAAAGAAAAGAACCATATGATCCTGTCAATGGATGCAGAAAAAGCATTTGACAAAATTCATCATCCTTTCTTAAAAAAACCTTCGAGAAAGTCAGGATTGAAGGAACATACTTAAACATCATCAAAGCCATTTATGAAAAGCCCACAGCTAACATCATCCTCAATGGGGAAAAACTGAGAGCTTTCTCCCTGAGATCAGGAACACGACAGGAATATCCACTCTCACCGCTGTTGTTTAACGTAGTGTTGGAAGTTCTAGCATCAGCAATCAGACATCAAAAGGAAATCAAAGGCATCAAAATTGGCAGAGATGAAGTCAAACTTCCACTTTTTGCAGATGACATGATATTATACATGGAAAACCCTATAGACTCCACCAAAAGTCTGCTAGAACTGATACATGAATTCAGAAAAGTCGCAGGATACAAAATCAATGTACAGAAATCAGTTCCATTCTTATACACTAACAATGAAGCAACAGAAAGACAAATAAAGACACTGATCCCATTCACAATTGCACCAAGAAGCATAAAATACCTAGGAATAAATCTAACCAAAGATGTACAAGATCTGTATGCTGAAAACTATAGAAATCTTATGAAGGAAATTGAAGAATACACAAAGAAATGGAAAACCAATCCGTGCTCATGGATTGGAAGAATAAATATTGTCAAAATGTCAATACTACCCAAAGCTATCTACACATTCAATGCAATCCCAATCAAAATTGCACCAGCATTCTTCTCGAAGCCTGAACAAGCAATTCTAAAATTCATATGGAACCACAAAAGGCTCCGAATAGCCAAAGTAATTTTGAAGAGGACCAAAGCAGGAGGCATCACAATCACAGACTTTAGCCTCCACTACAAAGCTGTAATCATCAAGACAGCATGGGATTGGCACAAAAACAGACACAAAGACCAATGGAATAGAATAGAAACCCCAGAACTAGACCCACAAACGTATGGCCAACTCATCTTTGACAAAGCAGGAAAGAACATCCAATGGAAAAAAGACAGTCTCTTTAACAAATGGTGCTGGGAGAACTGGACAGCAACATGCAGAAGGATGAAATTATACCACTTTCTTACACCATTCATGAAAATAAACTCAAAATGGATAAAGAACCTAATGTGAGACAGGAAACCATCAAAACCCTAGAGGAGAAAGCAGGAAAAAACCTCTCTGACCTCTGCAGCAGAAATTTCTTACTTGACACATCCCCAAAGGCAAGGGAATTAAAAGCAAAAATGAACTATTGGGACCTCATGAAGATAAAAAGCTTCTGCACAGCAAAGGAAACAATCAACAAAACTAAAAGGCAACCAACGGAATGGGAAAAGATATTTGCAAATGACATATTGGACAATGGACTAGTATCCAAAATCTATAAAGAGCTCACCAAACTCCACACCCGAAAAAGAAATAATCCACTGAAGAAATGGGCAGAAAACATGAATAGGCACATCTCTAAAGAAGACATCCAGATGGCCAACACGCACATGAAAAGATGCTAAGCGTCGCTCCTCATCAGGCAAATAGAAATCAAAACCACACTCAGATACCACCTCACACCAGTCAGAGTGGCTAAAATGAACAAATCAGGAGACTATAGATGCTGGCAAGGATATGGAGAAACGGGAACCCTCTTGCACTGTTGGTGGGAATGCAAACGGGTGCATCTGCTCTGGAAAACAGTGTGGAGGTTCCTCAAAAAATTAAAAATAGATCTACCCTATGACCCAGCAATAGCACTGCTAGCAATTTACCCAAGGGATACAGGAGTGCTGATGCACAGGGGCATTTGTACTCCAATGTTTATAGCAGCATATTCAACAATAGCCAAATTATGGAAAGAGCCTAAATGTCCATCAATTGATGAATGGATAAAGAAATTGTGGTTTATATACACAATGGAATACTATGTGACAATGAGAAAGAATGAAATATGGCCTTTTGTAGCAAAGTGGATGAAACTGGAGAGTGTTATGCTGAGTGAAATAAGTCATACAGAGAAAGACAGATACCATATGTTTTCACTTTTATGTGGATCCTGAGAAACTTAACAGAAGACCATGGGGTAGGGGAGAAAATAAGGTTAGAGAGGGAGGGAGCCAAACCATAAGAGACTCTTAAAAACTGAGAACAAACTGAGGGTTGATGGGGGGTGGGAGGGAGAGGAGGGTGGGTGATGGGTATTGAGGAGGGCACCTGTTGGGATGAGCAATGGGTGTTGTATGGAAACCAATTTGACAATAAATTTCGTATTTAAAAAATACAAGGCAATGATGAAGGTTTCCACATTAATTAACTCTTGTTTTAGTGAATAATTTCTATAGAGAATGCAATGCTGTTTGTAATATTTTATCCACAGTAGAATTTCCTTCAGTTCTCTCACACCCTATCACTGCTTTATCAAATAAGTTTGTACAATATTCTAATTCCTTTGTTGTCATTTGAACAATCCTCACAGCATCTCTATCACATTCCCATTGGTTATAGTCCCACAGTACTCTACTTATAAAAATATTAATGGCAGGGGCACCTGGGTGGCTCAGTCAGTTGAGTGTCCAACTTTGTCACAGGTCATGATCTCACAGTTTGTGGGTTTGAGCCCCACATCAAGCTTTGTGTTGACAGGTTGGAGCGTGATTCAAATTCTCTGTCTCCTCTCTCTCCACACCTCCCTTGCTCATGCTTGCTCTCTCTCCCTTGAAAATATAAATTATTGGAGCTCCTGGGTGGCTCAGTTGGTTAAACTTCCAACTTCGACTCAGGTCATGATCTTGTGGTTGTGAGTTCGAGCCCCTCATCGGACTCTGTGCTAACAAATCAGAGCCTGGAGCCTGCTTCGGATTCTGTGTCTCCCTCTCTGTCTGCCCCTCCCCCTCTCATGCTCTGTCTCTCTCTGTGTCAAAAATAAATAAACATTTTTTAAAAATTTTTAAAAGGAAAAGAAAAATTATTTAAATTTGCTACAAACATTTTTGTGCAGAATTTGTGTGAACCTTTTATGTAAAATGAAAGTTTAAACAAATTAAAACACTACAGGAGAGAATGAAATAAAAAGTGAAAGCTGAGCTTCAACACCATTCCCCAACCTTTCTTTTTTAAAATATAAAATAAAATTAATAAAAATTAATTTTTGAGGGAGAGAGCCCACAATTGGATCATGACCTGAGCCAAAGTTGGATGCTTAACCAACTGAGCCACTCAGGTGCCCCCCTCTTAAAAATTGTTTTAAAGTTAATGTCACAGTTATTCATCTCATATGTTTATACTTGTTTAATGAAAGGAAACACTTGGGAAACTCTATCATTTTTGCTTATTCTGAGGTATTTCCACCTTTGCTTGTGTATGAAACTCGCTGAAATTTAAAGGAGGCAGTCTCCTAAATTGCAAAGGACATGCACAGCACACCCTACAAAAAAATGCCTGTGGAAGACACTGGACACGGGTGTTATACCTGGAGCTCCACAGAAATAGGAGGGAAGGTCAGTTCTGCCATTTGGGAACTTCTCCATGATTTTCTTCATTATACTTTACCACTTTAAAAAATGAAAAGACTTTATTTTTTAGAATATATTTATTTGTTTGTTTGTTTGTTTTTAGGAAGAGAGGAAGAGCACAAATAGTAGAGGAAGAGAGAGAGAGAATCTCAAGCAGGCTCCACTCCCATTGCAGAGCCCAATGTAGGGCTCCATCACATGACCTGAGCCAAAATCAAGAGTCAGTTGCTTAACCAACTGAGCCTCCCAGTCACCCCTAGAGTACTTTTAGGTATACTGGCAAACTGAGCAGTAATTACAGAAAGTTCCCATATACTCCCTCTTCAAACTCCACCCCCGCATAAAATGTTGTATTACTACCATCTTGCATTAGTATGGTACATTTGTTAAATTTGGTGAACCATTATTGAATACATCACTGGTTTTTTCCCCCATTTAAAAAGGTATTTTTTAATAAGAAATTTATTGTCAAATTGGTTTCCATACAACACCCATTGCTCATCCCAACAGGTGCCCTCCTCAATGCCCATTACCCACCCTCCCCTCCCTCCCACTCCCCATCAACCCTCAGTTTATTCTCAGTTTTTAAAAGTCTCTTATGATTTGGCTCTCTCCCACTCTAACTTTTCTTTCCCCTTCCTCTCCCCCATGGTCTTCTGTTAAGTTTCTCAGGATCCACATAAAAGTGGAAACATATGGCATCTGTCGTTCTGTGCATGACTTATTTCACTTAGCATAACACTCTCCAGTTCCATCCACGTTGCTACAAAATACAATGGAGGCATCCATAGCACATATTGAAGAGGCAGAGGAGAGAATAGGTGAATTAGAAGATAAAATTATGGCAAAAGAGCAAGCTGAGAAAAAGAGAGATAAAAAAAATTCAGGAGTATGAGGGAAGAATTATAGCACTAAGTGATGCAATCAAATGGAACAATATCCGTATCATAGGAATTCCAGAAGAAGAAGAGAGAGAGAAAGGGGCTGAAGGTATACTTGAACAAATCATAGCTGAGAATTTCCCTCATCTGGGGAAGGAAAAAGGCATTGAAATCCAAGAGGCACACAGAACTACCTTCAGACGTAACTTGAATCAATCTTATGCATGACATATCATAGTAAAACTAGCAAAATACAAGGATAAAGAGAAAATTCTGAAAGAAGCTAGGGATAAACAGGCTCTAACTTACAAAGGTAGACACATAAGAGTAGTGGCAGACCTATCTACTGAAACTTGGCAGGCCAGAAAAGAATGGCAGGAAATCTTCAATGTGATGAACAGAAAAAAATATGCAGCTGAGAATCCTTTATCCAGCAAGTCTGTCATTCAGAATAGAAGGAGAGATAAAGGTTTTCCCAAACAAAAACTGAAGGAATTCATCACCAATAAACCAACCATAGAAGAGATCCTAAGGGGGATTCAGTGAGTGAAATGTTGCAAAGACCACAAACTACCAGAGACATCACTACAAGAATGAAACCTACAGACATCACAATGACTCTAAAACCATATCTTTCCACGTCACTGTTAACAAAAGTCTATAGTTTACATTACAGGTTAGCCCTGGGGTTGTACATTCTATGGATTTTCACAAACCTCTAAGTATCTTCAATTGTAATATTGTACAAAAGAGTCTTACTAACCTAAAAATCTGTGCTCTGCCAATTCATCCCTCACTCCCTTCTAACTACTGACAATCACTGATCATTTTCTGTCACCATACCATAGTTTTACTTTTTCCAGAATGTCATAGGGTTGGAACCAGACCGTATGTAGCCTGTTCACACTGGCTTCCTTCACTTAGTAAGGTTCTACCATAAGTCTTCATGGCTTGATAGCTCAATTCTTTTCGGCGCTGAATAATATTTCAATGTCTAGATGTAAAACTGTGTAATTATTCATTCATTTATTAAAGAAAATTATGTGCTTCCAAATTTTAGCAATTGTGAATAAGGTTGCTACAAACATTTGTGTGTGGGTTTTGTGTGAATAATTTGCCTTTTATTTACAATAAATGTTTTCCCCAAATACCCAAAGAAATCTTCAAAAAGAAAACAAAAGCAGGAGGCATCACAATCCCAGACTTCACACTATACTACAAAGCTGTAATCATCAAGACAGTATGGTATTGGCACCAGAACAGACACTCAGATCAGTGAAACAGAATAGAGAACTCGGAAATGAACCCACAAAAGTATGGCCAACTAATATTTGACAAAGCAGGAAAGAATAGCCAATGGAATAAAGACAGTCTCTTCAACAATGGTGCTGGGAAAACTGGACAGCGACATGCAGAAGAATGAACTTGGACCACTTTCTTACACCATACACAAAAATAAACGCAAAATGGATGAAAGACCTAAATATAAGACAGGAAGCTATCAAAATCCTCAAGGAGAAAGAAGGGAAAAACCACTTCGATCTTGGCCGCAAGAACTTCTTACTCAACTTGTCTCTGGAGACAAGGGAAACAAAAGCAAAAATGAACTCCTGGGACCTCATCAAAATAAAAACCTTCTGCACAGTGAAGGAAACAATCAGTAAAACTAAAAGGCAACTGACAGAATGGGAGAAGATATTTGCAAATGACATACCAGATAAAGTGTTAGTTACCAAAAGCTATAAAGAACATATCAAACTCAACACCCAAAAAACAAATAATCCAGTGAAGAAAGGGGCAAAAGACATGAATAGACACTTCCCCAAAGAAGACATCCAGATGGCCAACAGACACATGGAACAATGCTCAGCGTCACTCATCATCAGGGAAATACAAATCAAAACCACAATAAGATACCACCTCACACCTGTCAGAATTGCTAACATTAACAACTCAGACAACAACAGATGTTGAAAAGGATGTGGAGAAAGAGGATCTCTTTTGTATTGTTGGTGGGAATGCAAGCTGGTGCTTTTTCATTGTTGGTGGGAATGCAATCTGGTGCAACCACTCTGGAAAACAGTATGGGGGTTCCTCAAAAAACTAAAAATAGAACTACCCTATGACCCAGGAATTGCACTACTAGGCATTTATCCAATGGATACAGGTGTACTGTTTCAAAGGGACACATGCACCCCCATTTTATAGCAGCACTATCAACAATAGCCAAAGTATGGAAAGAGCCCAAATGTCCATTGATGGATGAATGGATAAAGAAAATGTGGTATATATATATATATATATATATATATATATATATATACACACACACACAATGGAGTATTACTCGGCAATCAAAAAGAATGAAATCTTGCCATTTGCAAATATGTGAATGGAAGTGGATAGTATTATGTTAAGTGAAATTAGTCAGAGAAAGACAAACATATGACTTCACTCATATGAGGACTTTAAGAGACAAAAGAGATGGGGGGAGGAGCCAAGATAGCGGAACAGCATGGAAGTTTTTTGTGTGTCTAGCGTTCATGAAATACAGCCAGACCAACACTAAACCATCCTACACACCTAGAAAACTGATTGGAGGATTAACACAACAATCTGCACAACCTGAACCACAGAATTCAGCAGGTACATGGCATGGAGAGATTAATTTGGGGAGCAAGAAGCCACAAAAGTTAGGAAACCACTTTTACAGATGGAGAGAGGACAGAGACTGGGAAGGCGGGGAGAATATGGGAAAAATATCCCTCCCCAAAAGCAGCTGGAGAGAAAGTGGAAATTGGAAATAGCCACAGGGACAGAACTAAAAAGGGATAAAGGAGAAAGGAGAAAGGAGAGGGTTTAAATTCCATTAAGACTGTAAACAAGGGGAGCACAAAGGCTTCAACTATGTAGCTTGATACCTGGTGGTGCTCTGGTGGGATGGGCGAATCCTCAGGAACAGAGTGGGGTCCAGAAGGTTCTCAGACCACACAGGGAAAAGCGGTTCCACTGCCGGAAGGACATTTGGTAGAGACTGCTGAAGCCACCTGGTCCCAGCAGACTCTGCAAGGCGGCCACATTCTCTGGTGCTGGAACAAGGTCATTAAGGGTGAAGCCTGGTGCCAGATGTGTGTTGTGATTTTCCATGGTCCCTGAGGCACTGCTGTCACTCTGTCTTGCGAACTTTCTCTGGGGCGGGCTAGCACCTGGCTACAGTCTCAGGGCACTGGCAGCGCCAGGGTCCAGCGGGCGTTCCTTTGTGCAGTCGGTATTCAGCCATTGCTCATTCGGCCATTGCTCAGTGAGACGCTCCCGTAGAGGGGAAGAACGGGTCAAGGCCACGGACCTTCAGAAATAAGGGGCCAGGAAAACAGACGCATCTGGGACAACACTCAGGAGAGAGGTACTGCCTGGGGCCTGCTCATGGAGAGTGAAAAAGCCGACAGTGGACAAGAGCTGAAGACAGGGGACGGGTGCGTGATTGCTGATCCAGGACAACAGACTGGGTAGCTGGGTGCCACCATTTTCACTGCTCCTGCGCATGTGCATACACACCTACAAGCACCACAACAATACACCCCAGCAAGCTAGCAGCCCAATCTACTGGAGAGCAGAGCCGTTACACTGAGTCCCGCCCAACTGAGCCAACCTTGCTCTTCAAGAACACACGTCTCACCGCCGGCTTAGTTTATGGACAAAAAAGCACTAGGTAGACTGACTTCTAGAGGAGAATAGAGCAATTTCAGTCCTACTTCAATCTGTTAGCAGGTTCATCTACTCAATTTTCTTTCTTTTTTTTTTTCTTTTTCTCTTTTACAATTCTTTTCTTTTTCTTGACTACAGAAAGAGAAAACTTCATTTTTATTTTCAATTTTTATTAAAGTATCTTTCTTTAATTTTTATTACTATATATCTTACTTTTGTGTAAATTTTTTCAAATTCAACTTTACTTCCATCATTTTATTTTAGTCTACTTCAGTGTATTCACCTTTACTAATTTTCAAACAATTTCCTTTTTTTCTTTCTTTTTCATTTTTAATTTTTCGTTTCTTTTCTTGAATGCAGAAAGAGAAAAACTTCATTTTTACTTTCAGTTTCTATTTAAAATATTCTTATTTGATTTTCATTACTATATTTTTTGGCTTTTATGTAAATTTGTTCAAAAATAATTTTACTTCCATTATTTTATTTTAGTCTACTAAAGTGTATTCACTTTTTCAAATTTTCAAATGATTATTTTCTTCTCTTTTCCTTTTGTAATCTTTTATCTCTTTTTTGTTTCTTTTCTTTTTTCTTAAATTCAGAAAATGAAAAAATTTATATTTATTTTTAGTTTTTATTCAAAATATTTTTCTTTAATTTTTTCTACTATATTCTTTACTTTTGTGTATATTTTTTCAAATTCTATTTTACCCCCATCATCTCATTTTAGTGTACTTCAGTGTATTCATTTTTTCAAATTCTCAAACAATTTCCTTTTTTTTCTCCCCCCTTTTTTTATCTAATCTGTCAAAACACTTTCAACCCCCAGACCAAAAGACACCTAGGATCTGGCATCATCTGTTCGATTTTTGTGTGGGTGTGTTTTTATTTTTTTAATTTTAATTGTTTTAACTTTAATTTTTTTAATTTCAATTTTTCTACCTCATTAATTCTTTTTCTCCTTTCAAAATGACAAAACAAAGGAATTCACCCAAAAAAAAGAGCATGAAGAAATGACAGCCAGGAATTTGACCAACACAGTCACAAGCAAGATTCTGTCCAAACCAGAATTTACAATCACGATAATAAGAATTCTAGCTGGAGTTGAAAATAGATTAGAATCCCTTTCTGAAAAGATAAAAGAAGTAAAAAATAGCCAGAATGAAATTAAAAAATGCTATAACTGAGCTGCAATCACAGATGGATGCAGTGGCGGCAAGGATGGACAAGGCAGAACAAAGAATCAGCGATATAGAGGACAAATTTTAGAGAATAATGAAGCAGAGAAAAACAGGGAGATTAAGGCAAAAGACCACGATTTAATAATTGGAGAAATCAGTGATTCATTAAAATGGAACATCAGAATCATAGTGGTCCCAGAAGAGGAAGAGAGAAATAGGGGTAAAAGGGTTATGTGAGCAAATTATAACAGAAAACTTTCCTAACCTGGGGAAAGACACAGACATCAAAACCCAGGAAGCACAGAGGACCCCCATTACATTCAACAAAAACCAACCATCAACAAGGCATATCGTAGTCAAATTCACAAAAAACTCAAGCAAGGAGAGAATGATGAAAGCAGCAAAGGAAAAAAAGTCCCTAAATTACAAGGGGGGACAAATTACGTTTGCAGCAGACCTATCCACAGAAACTTGGCAGGCCAGAAAGGAGTGGCAGGATATATTCACTGTGCTGAATCAGAAAAATATGCAGCCAAGAATTCTTTAACATTTTTTTTTTTTTTATTTTTGGGACAGAGAGAGACAGAGCATGAACGGGGGAGGGGCAGAGAGAGAGGGAGACACAGAATCGGAAACAGGCTCCAGGCTCCGAGCCATCAGCCCAGAGCCTGACACGGGGCTCGAACTCACAGACCGCGAGATCGTGACCTGGCTGAAGTCGGACGCTTAACCGACTGCGCCACCCAGGCGCCCCAACAGCCAAGAATTCTTTATCCAGCAAGGTTATCATTCAAAATAGAATGAAAGATAAAAAGTTTCTGAGACAAACAAAAATTAAAGGAGTTTGTGACCACTAAACCAGCCCTGCAAGAAATTTTAAGGGGGACTCTCTGAGGGGAGAAAAGATGAATATAAATATAAATATATATATATATACACACACACACATATATATATACCAAATATATATAAATACCAAAAGCCACAAAGATTAGAAAGGACCAGAGAACACCACCAGAAACTCCAACTCTACAATCATCATAATGGCAATAATTTCATATCTTTCAGTACTCACTCTAAACGTCAATGGACTCAATGCTCCAATCAAAAGACATAGGGTAACAGAATGGATAAGAAAATGAGATCCATCTATATGCTGTTTACAAGAGTCCCACTTTAGACCTAAGGAAACCTTCAGATTGAAAATATGGGGAAGAAGAACCATCTATCATGCTAATGGTAAACAAAAGAAAGCCAGAGTAGCCATACTTATATCAGACAATCTAGACTTTAAAATAAAGACTGTATCAAGAGATGCAGAAGGGCATTATATCATAATCAAGGGGTCTATCCACCAAGAAGACCTAACAATTGTAAACATTTATGTGCCAAATGTGATAGCACCCAAATATATAAATCAATTAATCACAAACATAAACTCATCGATAGTAATACCATAATAGTAGGAGGCTTCAACACCCCACTCACAGCAATAGACAGATCATGTAATAAAAAAATCAACAAGGAAACAACAGCTTTGAATGACACACTGGACCAGATGGACTTAACAGATATATTCAGAACATGTCATCCTAAAGAAGTAGAATATACATTTTTCTCCAGTGCACATGGAACGTTCTCCAGAATAGACCATATACTGGGACACAAATCAGCCCTAAGTACAAAAAGATCAAGATCATAACATGCGTATTTTCAGACCACAATGCTATGAAACGCGAAATCAACCACAAGAAAAAATTTGAAAAGGTAACAAATACTTGGAAACTGAAGAACATCCTACTAAAGAATGAATGGGCTAACCAAGCAGTTGAAGAAGAAATTAAAATGTATATGGAAGTCAATGAAAATGATAGCACCACAACCCAAAACCTCTGGAACGCAGCAAAGGCAGTCATAAGAGGAAAGTATATAGCAATCCAGGCCTTCCTAAAGAAGGAAGAAAGATTTCGGCTACACAACCTAACCTTACACCTTAAGGAGCTGGAAAAAGAACAGCAAATAAAACCCAAAATCAGCAGAAGACAGGAAATAATAAAGATTAGAGCATAAATTAATGCTATCGAAACTAAAAAATAGTAGAACAAATCAATGAAACCAGAAGCTGGTTCTTTGAAAGAATTAACAAAATTGATAAACCACTAGCCAGTTTGATCAAAAACAAAAAGGAAGTGACCAAATAAATAAAATCAAGAATGACAGAGGAGAGATCACAACCAACACAACAGAAATAAAAACATAATAAGAGAATATTATGAGTAATTATATGCCAATAAAATGGGTAATCTGGAAGAAATGGACAAATCCATAGAAACATACACACTACCAAAACTGAAACAGGAAGAAATAGAACATTTGAACAGACCCATAACCAGTAAGGAAATCGAATTAGTAATCAAAAATCTGACAAAAACCGAGTCCAGGGCCAGATGGCTTCCCAGGGGAATTCTACCAAAAATTTAAGGAAGAGTTAACACCTATTCTCTGGAAACTGTTCCAAAAATAGAAATGGAAGGAAAACCTCCAAACACTTTCTATGAATCCAGCAATACCCTGATTCCAAAACCAGACAGAGACCCAACTAAAAAGGAGAACTATAGACCAATTTCCCTGATGAACAGGGATGCAAAAATCCTCAACAAGATATTAGCCAAAAGGATCCAACAATACATTAAAAAAGTTATTCACCATGACCAAGTGGGATTTATACGTGGGATGCAGGGCTGGTTCAATATTCACAAAACAATTAACGTGATTCATCACATCAATAAAAGAAAGGACAAGAACCATATGATCCTCTCAATAGATGCAGAGAAAGCATTTGACAAAATACAGCATCCTTTCTTGATAAAAACCCTCAAGAAAGTAGGGATGGAAGGATCATACCTCGAGATGATAAAAGCCATATATGAGCAACCCAACGCTAATATCATCCTCAAGGGGGAAAAACTGAAAACTTTCCCCCTAAGGTCAGGAACAAGACAGGGATGTCCACTCTAACCACTGTTATTCAACATAGTATTGGAAGTCTTAGCCTCTGCAATCAGACAACACAAAGAAATAAAAGGCATCCATATCGGCCAGGAGGAGGTCAAACTTTCACTCTTTGCAGATGACATGATACTCTATATGGAAAACCCAAAAGATTCCACCAAAAAACTGCTAGAACTGATCCATGAATTCAGCAAAGTTGCAGGATGTAATATCAATGCACAGAAATCGGTTGCATTCCTATACACCAACAATTAAGTGACAGAAAGAGAAATCAAGGAATCGATCCCATTTACAGTTGCACCAAAAACCATAAAATACCTAGGAATAAATCTAACCAAAGAGGTAAAAAATCTATACACTGAGAACTATAGAAAGCTTATGAAATAAATTGAAGGACACGCAAAGAAATGGAAAAAGATTCCAGTCTCCTTGATAGGAAGAGCAAATACTGGTAAAATTTCAATACTACCCAAAGCAATCTACATATTCAATGCGATCCCTATCAAGGGAACACCAGCGTTCTTCACAGAGCTAGAACAAATAATCCTAAAATTTGCATGGAACCAGAAAAGACCCCGAATAGCCAAAGCAATCTTGAAGAAGAAAACCAAAGCAAGAGGCATCACAATCCCAGACTTCAAGCTATACTACAAAGCCATAATCATCAAGACAGTATGGTACTGGCACAAGAACAGAAACTCAGATCAATGGAACAGAATAAAGAACCCAGCAATGGACCCACAAACGTATGGCCAATTAATCTTTGACAAAGCGGGAAAGAATATCCAATGGAATAAAGACAGTCTCTTCAGCAAGTAGTGCTGGGAAAACTGGACAGCGACATGCAGAAGAATGAACCAGGAACACTTTCTTACAACATACACAAAAATAAATTCAAAGTTGATGAAAGACCTCCATGTAAGACAGGAAGCCATCAAAATCCTCGAGGAGAAAGCAGGCAAAAACCTCTTTGATCTTGCCCGAAGCAATTTCTTACTCAACACGTCTCTGAAGGCAAGGGAAACAAAAGCAAAAATGAACTCCTGGGACCTCATCAAAATAAAAAGCTTCTGCACAGTGAAGGAAACAATCAGCAAAACTAAAAGGCAACCGACAGAATGGGAGAAGATATTTTCACACAACATATCAGATAAAGGGTTAGTATCCAAAATCTACAAAGAACTTACCAACTCAACACCCAAAAAACAAATAATCCAGTGAAGAAATGGGCAAAAAACATGAATAGACACTTCTCCAAAGAAGACATCCATGTGGCCAACCGACACATGAAAAAGTGCTCAATGTCACTCATCATCAGGGAAATGCAAATCAAAACCACAATGAGATACCACCTTACACCTGTCAGAATGGCTAACATTAACAACTCAGGCAACAGATGTTGGTGAGGATGCGGAGAAAGAGGATCTCTTTTGCACTTTGGTGGGAATGCAAGCTTGTGCAGCCACTCTGGAAAACCATAGGAGGTTTCGCAAAAAACTAAAAATAGAACTACCCTACGACCCAGCAATTGTACTACTAGGCATTTATCCAAGGGATACAGGTATGCTATTTCAAAAGGACACATGCACCCCCATGTTGATAGCACCACTATCAACAATAGCCAAAGTATGGAAAGAGCCCAAATGTCCATTGATGGATGAATGGATAAAGAAAATGTGGTATATATATATATATATATATATATATATATATACACACACACACAATGGAGTATTACTCAGCAATCAAAAAGAATGAAATCTTGCCATTTGCAACTACGTGGATGGAACTGGAGGGTATTATGCTAAGTGAAATTAGTCAGTCAGAGAAAGACAAAAATCATATGACTTCACTCATATGAGGACTTTAAGAGACAAAACCGATGAACATAAGGGAAGGGAAGCAAAAATAATATAAAAACAGGGGAGGAGACAAAACAGGAAAGACTCATAAATATGAAGAAAAAACTGAGGGTTGCTGGAGGGGTTGTGGGAGGGAGGATGGGTTAAATGGGTAGGGGGCATTAAGGAATCTACCGAAATCATTGCTTCACTATATACTGTCTAATTTGAATGTAAAGTTTAAAAAATAAAAAATAAAGTTAAAGCAAAAAAAAAATTTTTAAAAGACAAAAGAAATGAACATAAGGGAAGAGAAACAAAAATAATATAAAAACAGTGAGGGGGACAAAACAGAAGAGACCCATAAATATGGAGAACAAACTGAGGTTTGCTGTAGGGGGTGTGGGAGGGGGAATGGGCTAAATGGGTAAGGGGCACTAAGGAAACTACTCATGAAATCATTGTTGCACTATATGCTAACTAATTTGGATGTAAATTTAAAAAAATAAAATAAAACGTTAGAAAATATAAAAATGAAATAAAATGAATATTTATCTGAAATACATTTGTTAATATTTGTTTTTCATTAAAAATAATATGTGCTTGCTTCAACAAATTTAAGCAATACAGGAGTGAATGAAATGAAAACTGAGCCTCAACACCATATTCCAACATCTCTTTTGTAAAATATCACAAAATAATACATATTCATTATAGAAAAGTTAGAAAACACATAAAGTAAAATGAATAAACTTGCCGCAAACCAGCCCCACTTCACAAAGATAACCACCACCATTATCATTTTGGTGTATTTCCAGTGCTTAGGATTTTAATTTTTTTAGTTGTGATCATCTTGTATATATGCATACACACAGGCACTCACATGCACATACATGCATGCATATATACAAACAATACTAATTCAGGAAAAATTAGAAAATACAGATATATTATAAGAAAAAATTATTAAAGTTAATTCATTTACTTTGAGAGAAAGAGCACAAGCGGAGGAGGGCAAAAGAAGGGAGAGAGAGAATCCCAAGTAGGCTCCGTGCTGTCAGCACAGCCCATGAACCGCAAGATCATGACCTGAGCCAAAATCAAGAGTCAAATGCTTTACTGACTGAGCCACCCAGGTGCCCCTTAAGAAAAAATTTTAAACCACTCCAAATTTCATAATCCAATGGTAGTCACTGTTAATATTCTGTTATATATCTTAATGTATTTTCCCATGTAAATATAAACATACAAATGCATATGTATAAAAACAGAATTATCCTAGGCATACTGTTTTATAACTTAGTTTCTTCACTTTACAATGCATTGTGACATTTTTCCATTTCAACAAATACATAAATTTATACTGTCATTTATGAGGCCTGCATAGCATTTCATTTTATGTACATATCATAATTTATCAGTATCCTGTTGCTAGACATTATTATGGTTTCCTTGTTTTCAACCATTACTATAAAAATCCCCCCGAATAGCTTTTATATCTTTAAGTATTTGTCCAGTTATTTCCTCACTATAAATTCCTGGCAGTCAAAATGCTAGGTCAAAGAGTATGGGCATTGAAGAAATATTTAATAGAAAATACATACATACATGCAATACATACATACATACATACATATATTGATCAAAATTCAGATCATAAAAAAAGGATATGCAATGAAAAATAAGTTTTCCCTTCATCCCATACCTTCTTTTTTTATTGCTCTATTTTGCAGTTTGAATATTTTCCTTTAATCTTTTTTTTGTTTGTTTGAGAGACAGAGAGTGTTTGCAGGCAAACAGGGGAGGGGAAGAGGGAGAGGGAGAGGGAGAATCCCAAGCAGGCTCCACACCCAGAGTGGAGCCTGATGCGGGGCTCCATCTCACAATGGTGAGATCATCATCTGAGTCAAAATCAAGAGTCAGGCACTTAACTGAATGAGCCACCCAGGTGTCCCTCACCCCATACCTTCTAAATGCCTCTTTGTTTATCACATAAATGATAGCATATACATTGTTTTTTTGTTTTTCATTTTTTACTCAAAATGTCTTGGAAAGATTTTCATGTCGTATTTTTCTTCAATTTTCTATATTAAAAATGAATAATGAACATTGAAGACATTGCGCTAAGTGAAACAGACATAAAGACCTAATATGATATGATTCTACTTACATGAAATACATAGAGTAGTCAAATTCATAAGATTGAAAGCAGAACAGTGGTTACCATGAGCTGGGAGAGAAGGAATGGGGAATTATTGTTTAAAGAGTACAACGTTTCAGTTTGGGATAATTAAAAGTTCTGAAGATGGATGGTGATGATGTTTGCACAACAGTGTGAATGTACTTAATGCCACTGAGCAGTGCACTTAGAAATGGTTTAAATGGTATCTTTTCTATTATGTATAAAACAATAAAATAAAAATTTTAAACTATGAGCATATCTCTTTCAACTTGGTAGCACAGTTAATTGCAAGGGGTCATAATTTTGCATTTTCAAAAGGTGATGCAAAAAACTACCCAACATTATATATATGTAAATGAAGTTATTTGTATAAGATGAACAATATTAACTGCTGTCTTTCATATTTGAGAGGAAAGTCAGGAAAGGAAACTATGGGTCAGTACCAGAAGTCTACAGAAGAGCTTGCTTGGGGATCCACAAGGCTGTGTTAGGTTTGAAGCTTCATTTTTCTCAGTGACTGAATTATTTAAATGTATAAAATATATTCAACCACTCCCATACTGAAGGACCCTTGTTTCCAAATTTCTGCTACTAAAAACAATGCTGCAATAAATACCCTTCTATAAATGTCTTAAGAAGTGGGAGGGAGTATATCTGCAGGATAAATAAATGCCTACCTATTCTGGGTCAAAATATTTAGGTTTAAACTATGAATACATATTACAATTTTCCCTCCAAATAAGTTCTATCAATTTACACTGTCATCCACAACATATCCATTTCCCCACCCAAACAATGTATCATCAAGCTTTTCTAAATATTTGCTCATTAGCAATGTAAAAATTATATCTTCTTGCAGTTTTAATGTGCACCTCTCTTAGAAATGAGATTGAAAATTGCCTTCTATAAAGGGAAAATATATCACTAGAACCCCTAAGAAGAATGTATAAGAGTAACAATTTTGTCAAATCCTCACCAATAACTGGTAACTATACCTTTTTATATTTGCCAATGTTTAGTCAAAAAATGGAATCTCATTATTATTTTAGTTTCTATTTATATGAATGTTAGAGTTTCAACACCTTTTCATATGCTTATTAACCAATTGTACTTCTGGATTTATCACTAGCCTTTTCACATTTTCTGTCCATTTTTTCTACTATGGTACTTGTATTTTTCTTTCCAATTTTTTTCAAAATGTGTTTACTTATAGTCTGCCTCCATTCTAGAGGCAGCAAAAGCATGTCTTTCAGAAAGTACAATGTATGCTGAAGGAATTGTGAACATATGATTCTTTTTCTTTTTCTTTTTCTTTTTCTTTTCTTTTTTTTTTTATTTACTACATACACTGTAGTCTTGGCTTCAGGAGTAGATTCCCGTAATTGATCACTTACATACAGCACCCAGTGCTCATCCAAACAAGTGTCCTCCTCAATGCCCATCACCCATTTTCCCTACCCCTCCAACCTCCCACCCCCAACAACCCTCAGTTTGTTCTCTGTATTTAAGAGTCCCTTATGGTTTGCTTCCTTCTCTGTTTGTATCTTATTTTTCCTTCCCTTCCCCTATGGTCATCTGTTAAGTTTCTCAAATTCCACAAATAACTGAAAACATAGACAGATTCTTCCCCTGACTGACTTATTTCACTTAGCATAATACCCTCCAGTTCCATCCACATTGTTGCAAATGGCAAGATTTCATTAGTTTTCATTGCTGAATAATATTCCATTGCATTTATATAGCACATTTTCTTTATCGATTCATTAGTTGAAGGACATTTGGGCTCTTTCCATAATTTAGCTATTTTTGATAGTGCTGCTATAAACATTGGAGTATATGTGCCCCTTCGAATCAGCACTCCTGAATCCTTTGGATAAATTCCTAGTAGTGCAATTGCTGGGTCTTAGGGTAATTCTATGGGTCTGGAATATGGGCATATTCTATGGGTTAGCATATAGTGAAACAACCCTATGGGTCATAGGGTAATTTAATATTTTGAGGAAACTCCACACTGTTTTCCAGAGTGACTGTATCAGTTTGTATTCCCACCAACAGTACAAAAAGGTTCCCCTTTCTTTGCATCCTTGCCAACTCACATCCTCTGTTAATTTAAGCCACTCTGACCGGTATGAGGTGGTATCTCAGTGTGGTTTTTATTTGTATTTCCCTGATGATGAGTGATGTTGAGCATCTTTTCATTTGTCTATTTGCCATCTAGGTGTCTTCTTTGGAAAAATGTCTATTCATGTCTTCTGCCCATTTCTTCATTGGAGAATTTGGTTTTTGGGTGTTGAGTTTGATAATTTCTTTATAGATCTTGGATACTAACCTTTTACCTGATAGGTCATTTGCAAATACCTTCTCCCATTCTGTCAGTTGCCTTTTAGTTTTGTTGATTGTTTTCTTCACTGCAAAGCAGTTTTTTAATCCTGATGAGATTCCAATAGTTCACTTTTGCTTTTATTTCCCTTGCCTCCAGAGACATGTCTAGTAGGAAGTTGCTAAGGCCAAAGTTAAAGAGGTTGCTGCCTGTGTTCTCCTCTAGGATTTTGATGGTTTCCTGTCTCACATTTATGTCTTTCATCCATTTTGAGTTTATTTTTATGTATGGTGTAAAAAGGGGTCCAGGTTCATTCTTCTGCATGTTGCTATCTAATTTTCCCAGCACCATTCACTGAGGAGACTGTCATTTTTCCACTGGATACTCTTCCCTGCTTGGTCGAAGGTTAGTTGACCATACATTTCTGAGTCCATTTCTGGGCTCTCTATTCTATTTCATTGATCTATGTGTCTGTTTCTGTGCCCATACCATGCTGTATTGATGATTACAGCTTTTTAATACAGGCTATAGTCAGATATTGTGATGCCTCCAGCTTTGGTTTTCTTTTTCAACATTCCTGTGGCTATTTGGGGTCTTTTGTGGTTCCATACTAATTGTAGGATTGTTTGTGAAGAATGCCGCTATTTTGACTGGGATTGCATTCAATGTGTAGATTCTTTAGGTATTATCGACATTTTAACAAAATGTGTTCTTCCAATCCATGAGCATGGAATGTTTTCCCATTTCTTTGTGTCATCTTCAATTTCTTTCATAAGCTTTCTATAGTTTTCAGCGTACAGATCTTTTTTTATATTTGTTTCCAATCTATATATATTTTTTTAATTTTATTTTTTTTTAATTTACATCAAATTAGTTAGCATATAGTGCAACAATGATTTCGGGAGTAGATTCCTTAGTGTCCCTTACCCATTTAGCCCATCCCACCTCACACAACCCAATATTTATGAGTCTCTTCTGTTTTGTCTCCTCCCCTGTTTTTATGTTATTTTTGCTTCCTTTCCCTTATGTTCATCTCTTTTGTATCTTAAAGTCCTCATATTAGTGAAGTCATATGATATTTGTCTTTCTCTAATTTTACTTAGCAAAATACCCTCTAGTTCCATCCATGTAGTTGCAAATGGCAAGATTTCATTCTTTTTGATTGCCAAGTAATACTCCATTGTATATATATATATACCACGTCTTCTTTATCCATTCATCCATCGATGGATGGATTTGGGCTCTTTCCATACTTTGGCTCCTGTTGGTAGTGCTGCTAAAAACATTGGGGTGCATGTGTCCCTTTGAAACAGCACACCTTTACCCTGTGGTTAAATGCCTAGTAATGCAATTGCTGGGTCATAGGGTAGTTCTATTTTTAGTTTTTTGAGGAAACTCCATACTGTTTTCCAGAGTGGCTGCACCAGCTTGCATTCCCGCCTACAATGCAAAAGAGACCCTCTTTCTCCACATCCTTGCCAACATCTGTTGTTGCCTGAGTTGTTAATGTTAGCCATTCTGACAGGTGTGAGGTGGTATCTCATTGTGGTTTTGATTTGTATTTCCCTGATGATGAGTGATGTGGAGCATTTTTTCACGTGTCGGTTGGCCACATGGATGTCTTCTTTGGAGAAGCGTCTATTCTTTTGCCCATTTCTTCACTGGATTCTTTGTTTTTTGGGTGTTGAGTTTGATAAGTTCTTTATAGATTTTGGATACTAACCCTTTATCTGATATGTTATTTGCAAATATCTTCTCCCATTCTGTCAGTTGCCTCTTAGTTTTACTGATTGTTTCCCTCACTGTGCAGAAGGTTTTTATTTTGATGAGGTCCCAGGAGTTCATTTTTGCTTTTGTTTCCCTTGCCTCCCCAGATGTGTTGAGTAAGAAGTTGCTGCGGCCATAATCAAAGCAGTTTTTGCCTACTTTCTCCTCAAGGATTTTCATGGCTTCCTGTCTTACATTGAGGTCTTTCATCCATTTTGCGTTTATTTTTGTGTATGGTGTAAGAAAGTGGTCCAGGTTCATTCTTCTGCATGTCTTTGTCCAGTTTTCCCAGCACCACTTGCTGAAGAGACTGTCTTTATTCCAATTGGATATTCTTTCTTGCTTTGTCAAAGATTAGTTGGCCATACGTTTGTGGGTCCATTTCTGGGTTCTCTATTCTGTTCCATTGATCTGAGTTTCTGTTCTTGTGCCAGTACCATACTGTCTTGATGATTACAGCTTTGTAGCATACAGATCTTTTAACTCTTTGGTTAGGTTTATTCCTAGGTACTTCTTGGTTCTTGGTGCAATTGTAAATGGGATCAATTCCTTGTTATCTCTTTCTGTTGCTTCATTATTGGTCTATAGAAATGCAACAGGGGGCGCATTGGTGGCTCAGTTGGTTAAGCATCCAACTTTCGCTCAGGTCATGATCTCACAGTCCGTGAGTTTGAGCCCCATGTCAGGCTCTGTGCTGACAGCTCAGAACCTGAAACCTGCTTCAGATTCTGTGTCTCCCTCTCTCTCTACCTCTCCCTCACTGATGCTCTCTGTCTGTCAAAAATGAATAAATGTTAAGAAAAAAGTAATGTAACAGATTTCTGTACATTGATTTCATATCCTGTGACTTTGCTGAACTCATGTATCGGCTCTAGCAGTTTTGGGTGGAATCTTTCGGGTTTTCTATGTACAATGTCATGTCATCCACGAAGAGGGAGAGTTTGACTTCTTCTTTGCCAATTTGGATACATTTTATTTCGTTTTGTTATCTGATTGCTGGGGCTAGGACTTCCAACACTATGTTAAACAACAGTGGTGAGAGTGGACATCCCTGTTGTGTTCCTGATCTCACAGGGGAAAGCTCTCAGTTTTTCCCCTTTGAAGATTATATTAGCTGTGAGCCTTTTATGTATGGCTTTTATGACGTTAAGGTATGTTCTGTCTATTTCGACTTTCTTGAGGGTTTTTATCAAGAAAAGTTGAGTATTTTGTCAAATGTTTTTTCTGCATCTATTGACAGGATCCTATGGTTGGTATCCTTCCTTCTATTAATGTGTTGTATCACATTGATTGATTTGCAAATATTGAACCAGCCCTGCAGCCCAGGAATGAATCCCACTTGATCATGATGAATAATTATGCTAATATATTGTTGAATTTGATTTTCTAGTATCTTGAGGATTTTTGCATCCATGTTCATCAGGGATATTGGCCTGTAATTCTCATTTTTAGTGGGATCTTTATCTGGTTTTGGAATCAAGGTAATGTTGCCTTCATAGGATGCATCTGGAATTTTCCCTTCTCTCTTTTTTTATTTTTTTTTAACAGCATGAGAAGTATAGGTATTAACTTTGCTTTAAACGTCTGGTAGAATTACCCTGGGAAGCCATCTGGTCCAGGACTCTTATTTGTTGGGATATTTTTGATAACATATTCAATTTCTTCACTGGTTATGGATCTGTTCAAATTTTCTATTTCTTCCCATTTGAGTTTTGGTAGTGTGTGAGTGTTTAGAAATTTGTCCACTTCTTCCAGATTGTCCAGTTTGTTGGCATATAGTTTTTCTTAGTATTCTCTAATAATTGTTTGTATTTCTGTGGTGTTGTTTGTGATATCTCCTCTTTCATTTGTGATTTTATCTATTTGGGTCCTCTCTCTTTCCTTTTTGAGAAGTCTGGCTAGGGGTTTATCAATTTTGTTTATTGTTTCAAAGAACCAGTTCTTAGATTCATTCATCTGTTCTACTGGGATTTTTTTTATTCTATATTGTTTATTTCTGCTTTAATCTTTATTATGTCTCTTCTGCTGGCTTTCATCTTTCTTTGCTACTGCTTTCATAGTTCCTTTAGGTGTGAGGTTAAGTTATATATTTGGGACGTTTCTTGCTTCTTGAGATAGGCCTGAATTTGCAATGTATTTTCCTCTTAGGACTGCCTTTACTGCATCCCAAATGGTTTGGATTGTCATGTTTTCATTTTAGTTTGCTTCCATATATTTTTAAATTTCTTCTTTAATTTCCTTATTGACCCATTCATTCTTTAGTAGGATGTTCTTTCATCTCCATTTATTTGTGGGTTTCCCAAATTTTTTCTTGTGGTTGATTTCAAGTTTCATAGCACTGTGATCTGAAAATATGCATGATATAATCTCAATCCTTTATATTTGTTGATGGCTGTTTTGTGATTCAGTATGTGATCTATTTTAGAGAATGTTCAATGTGCACTCTAGAAGAATGTGTATTCTGCTGCTTTTGGATGAAACGTTCTGAATATAACAGCTAAGCCCATCTGCTCCAATGTGTCCTTCAGAACCATTTTCTCGTTATTAATTTTCTGCCTAGATGATCTGTCCATTCTTGTAAGTAGAGTATTAATGTCCCCTACAATCATGATATTATTATGTATACATTTACTTATGTTTGTGTTTAGTTGATTTATATATTTGGGTGTTTAACGTTGGGGACATAAACATTTATAATTATTAGCTATTCTTGATGGATAGTCCCCTTACTTATGATATAATGCCTTTCTTCATCTCTTGTTACAGCTTTTGTTTTAAAATCTATTTTGTCTGATATAAGTATGGTTACTCTGGCTTTCTTTTGACTTCCAGGAGCATGATAGATGGTTCTCCTCCCCTTACTTTCAGCATACAAATGTCCTCATGTCTAAAATTAGTCTCTAGTATAGATGGATCTTGTTTTTTTTTCTTTTATCCATTCTGAACCCTATGTCTTTTGATTGGGACATTTAGTCCTTTTACATTCAGAGTGATTATTGAAAGATACGGATTTAGTGTTATTGTGTTATCTGTAGATTTCATGTTTGTAGTGATGTCTCTGGTCTGTAGTCTTTGCTGTTTTCCACTCACAGAGTTCCCCTTAGAATCTCATGCAAAGCTGGTTTAGTGGTCATGACCTCCTTTAGTTTTTGTTTGTCTGGGAAAGCCTTTATCTCTCCTATTTTGAATGACAGACCTGCTGGATAAAGGATTCTTGGCTGCATATTTTTCCTATTCAGCACATTGAATATTTCTTGCCACTCCCTTCTGGCTTGCCAAGTTTCAGTGGACAGGTCTGCTACTACCCTTATGTGTCTACCTTTGTAGGTTAAGGCCTGTTTGTCTCCAGCTGCTTTCAGAATTCTCTCCTTATGTTTATATTTTTCCAGTTTCACTGTGATATGTCATGGTGTTGACCTGTTTTTGTTGATTTTGAAGGGACTTTTCTGTACCTCTTGGATTTGGATGCCTCTTTCCTTCCCCAGATTAGGAAAGTTCTCAGCTATAATTTGTTCAAATAAACCTTCTTCCCCCCTTCTCTCTCTATTCTTCTTCTGGAACTTCTATGATACAGATATTATTTAATTTCATTGAATCACTTAGGTCCCTAATTCTCCCCTTCTGATCTAGTAATTTCCTTTTCTTCTTTTTTTTTCAGCTTCATCATTTTCCATAAAATCTTCTATTTCCACTATTCTTTCCTCTGCTTCTTCCATCCTCACTGTCACTGGATCTAGTTTATTTTGCATCTCATTTATAGCATTTTTGTCTTTTAATTTAGTTTTATGGTGGGTTGTTGTTTTGACATATAGAAATTTTACATTTTATGTCTTTTCTTTTATGATTTCTGATTTATCTTATGCTTAGAAAGGCCTTTACCAACCCTCTCCAAGAAAATATTAATATCTAGCTATTTTTCTTCTAGTACTTTTATTTGTTTTACATTTAAATCTTTATTTTTAAGTTTTTATTTTAATTCCAATTAACATGCAGTGTAATGTTATTTTCAGGTGTACAATACAGTGATTCACTTCCATACATCACCCAGTGTTCATCATGTCAAGTGAACTCCTTAATGCCCACCACCTATTTAACCCTACACTTAAATATTTAATCCATTTATATAGCGTTATTTCTGAAAGTATGTCAAATATTTTTAAATAGCTTTAATAAAGTGCTTTCCAGGAATTATATTCATGAGGACATCACAAATACATAGACAAAATCAGCAACTATGCAACACAATGTTGCATTGGGATCAAGACAAAATAAATAATCCCACATATAGTTTTAAATATCAACATAAGAACAGCTTTCTATATTGACCTTTAAATGACGTTTCCACCATGAATTGACTTTAAGCACTTTAGACTAATGAACAAAATGTTCTATTAAGAAGTATCATCTGGGGGGTTCCTGGATGGCTCAGTCGGTAGAGCAAGCAAGTCTTGATCTTGGTGTCATGAGTTTGAGCCCCATGCCAGGCAGGAGATTGAGCCCCATGTTAGGCATTTTACTTTAAATAAGTAAAATTTTTAAAAAATAAAAATAATTTTTAAAAAAAGAAGTCTTAACTGCATCCACACTAAAATCCAAGTTCCATGAGTTCCAGGACCAATAGCAGTGTTGCCACTCTTAGGTTCTGTCAACGTTCCTTACAGCCTTTAGGGACAAAGCCATTCACCCACATTTACTCAGTTTATAGCTGCAGTTCCTATAGTATTTCAGGATGTATCATAGATTCATTGTATAGCTACAAATCTTTAAGCATAACTTCTTGGGAACAAAAGTTGAACTGAATGTAGAAGGAAAAATATTTAGCTTCAAGAGGCAAGCTTTTACTGAGCTAGGTGAATACAAAGATAAAAAAAAAGATATAATGTTTATGTTTTTTAAAAAGTTGTTATGCCTATAAATATTTATGCAAAATTTCTGGGAGTTCAGTATTATTAATGAGTATAAATAAGTTAGATTTATATGTATTTTTTAAATCTTGAAACAATCTATAATTAATATTTGCACAATGTGTATATATATAAATCCTACTCTTCATAAACATGCTTTGTCATGACTATAAAATATTCCAAACTAGATGAGCCATAAGTCACTCAACTATTACTCTTTAAAGGTAAACATTTGGTTCTTTTTTTTCATTTTTTAAAATAAATTCTAGTTAGTTAACATAGTGTAATATTGGTTTCAGGAGTAGAATTTAGTGATTCATCACTTATATATAACACCCAGTGCTCAACACAAGTGTCTTCCTTATTACCTATCACCCATTTAGCCCATCCCCCACCCATCTCCCCTCCAGCACCTCTCAGTATGTTCTCTATAGTTAAAAACCTTTAATGGCTTGCTTTCTTCTTTTTTTCCCTTCCTCTATGTTCATCTATTCTGTTTCTTAAATTCCACATATAAGTGAAATCATATAGTATTTGTCTTTCTCTGGCTGACTTATTTCACTTAGCATAAGACACTCTAGCTCCACCCATGTCATTGCAAATGGGAAGATTTCATTCTTTTTGATGGCTGAGTAATATTTCACTGTGTGTGTGTGTGTCTGTGTGTGTGTGTATAACACATCTTCTTTTTTTTTTTTTTTTATTTATTTTTTTTTTTATTTTTTTTATTTTTTAATATATGAAATTTACTGTCAAATTGGTTTCCATACAACACCCAGTGCTCATCCCAAAAGGTGCCCTCCTCAATACCCATCACCCACCCTGCCCTCCCTCCCACCCTGCCCTCCCTCCCACCCCCCATCAACCCTCAGTTTGTTCTCAGTTTTTAACAGTCTCTAATGCTTTGGCTCTCTCCCACTCTAACCTCTTTTTTTTTTTTTTCCTTCCCCTCCCCCATGGGTTTCTGTTATGTTTCTCAGGATCCACATAAGAGTGAAACCATATGGTATCTGTCTTTCTCTGTATGGCTTATTTCACTTAGCATCACACTCTCCAGTTCCATCCATGTTGCTACAAAAGGCCATATTTCATTTTTTCTCATTGCCACGTAGTATTCCATTGTGTATATAAACCACAATTTCTTTATCCATTCATCAGTTGATGGACATTTAGGCTCTTTCCATAATTTGGCTATTGTTGAGAGTGCCGCTATAAACATTGGGGTACAGGTGCCCCTATGCATCAGTACTCCTGTATCCCTTGGATAAATTCCAGGCAGTGCTATTGCTGGGTCATAGGGTAGGTCTATTTTTAATTTTCTGAGGAACCTCCACACTGCTTTCCAGAGCGGCTGCACCAATTTGCATTCCCACGAACAGTGCAAGAGGGTTCCCGTTTCTCCACATCCTCTCCAGCATCTATAGTCTCCTGATTTCTTCATTTTGGCCACTATGACTGGCGTGAGGTGGTATCTGAGTGTGGTTTTGATTTGTATTTCCCTGATAAGGAGCGACGTTGAACATCTTTTCATGTGCCTGTTAGCCATCCGGATGTCTTCTTTAGAGAAGTGTCTATTCTTGTTTTCTGCCCATTTCTTCACTGGGTTCTTTGTTTTTCGGGTGTGGAGTTTGATGAGCTCTTTATAGATTTTGGATACTAGCCCTTTGTCCGATGTGTCATTTGCAAATATCTTTTCCCATTCCGTTGGTTGCCTTTTAGTTTTGTTGGTTGTTTCCTTTGCTGTGCAGAAGCTTTTTATCTTCATAAGGTCCCAGTAATTCACTTTTGCTTTTAATTCCCTTGCCTTTGGGGATGTGCCGAGTAAGAGATTGCTACGGCTGAGGTCAGAGAGGTCTTTTCCTGCTTTCTCCTCTAAGGTTTTGATGGTTTCCTGTCTCACATTCAGGTCCTTTATCCATTTTGAGTTTATTTTTGTGAATGGTGTGAGAAAGTGGTCTAGTTTCAACCTTCTGCATGTTGCTGTCCAGTTCTCCCAGCACCATTTGTTAAAGAGACTGTCTTTTTGCCATTGGATGTTCTTTCCTGCTTTGTCAAAGATGAGTTGGCCATACGTTTGTGGGTCTAGTTCTGGGGTTTCTATTCTATTCCATTGGTCTATGTGTCTGTTTTTATGCCAATACCATGCTGTCTTGATGATGACAGCTTTGTAGTAGAGGCTAAAGTCTGGGATTGTGATGCCTCCTGCTTTGGTCTTCTTCTTCAAAATTACTTTGGCTATTCGGGGCCTTTTGTGGTTCCATATGAATTTTAGGATTGCTTGTTCTAGTTTCGAGAAGAATGCTGGTGCAATTTTGATTGGGATTGCATTGAATGTGTAGATAGCTTTGGGTAGTATTGACATTTTGACAATATTTATTCTTCCAATCCATGAGCAGGGAATGTCTTTCCATTTCTTTATATCTTCTTCAATTACCTGCATAAGCTTTCTATAGTTTTCAGCATACAGATCTTTTACATCTTTGGTTAGATTTATTCCTAGGTATTTTATCCTTCTTGGTGCAATTGTGAATGGGATCAGTTTCTTCATTTGTCTTTCTGTTGCTTCATTGTTAGTGTATAAGAATGCAACTGATTTCTGCACATTGATTTTGTATCCTGCAACTTTGCTGAATTCATGTATCAGTTCTAGTAGACTTTTGGTGGAGTCTATCGGATTTTCCATGTATAATATCATGTCATCTGCAAAAAGCGAAAGCTTGACTTCATCTTTGCCAATTTTGATGCCTTTGATTTCCTTTTGTTGTCTGATTGCTGATGCTAGAACTTCCAGCACTATATTAAACAGCAGCGGTGACAGTGGGCATCCCTGTCGTGTTCCTGATCTCAGGGAAAAAGCTCTCAGTTTTTCCCCGTTGAGGATGATGTTAGCTGTGGGCTTTTCATAAATGGCCTTTATGATCTTTAAGTATGTTCCTTCTATCCCGACTTTCTCAAGGGTTTTTATTAAGAAAGGGTGCTGGATTTTGTCAAAGGCCTTTTCTGCATCGATTGACAGGATCATATGGTTCTTCTCTTTTTTTTTGTTAATGTGATGTATCACGTTGATCGATTTGCGAATGTTGAACCAGCCCTGCATCCCAGGAATGAATCCCACTTGATCATGGTGAATAATTCTTTTTATATGCTGTTGAATTCGATTTGCTAGTATCTTATTAAGAATTTTTGCATCCATATTCATCAGGGATATTGGCCTGTAGTTCTCTTTTTTTACTGGGTCTCTGTCTGGTTTAGGAATCAAAGTAATACTGGCTTCATAGAATGAGTCTGGAAGTTTTCCTTCCCTTTCTATTTCTTGGAATAGCTTGAGAAGGATAGGTATTATCTCTGCTTTAAACGTCTGGTAGAACTCCCCTGGGAAGCCATCTGGTCCTGGACTCTTATTTGTTGGGAGATTTTTGATAACCGATTCAATTTCTTCGCTGGTTATGGGTCTGTTCAAGCTTTCTATTTCCTCCTGATTGAGTTTTGGAAGAGTGTGGGTGTTTAGAAATTTGTCCATTTCTTCCAGGTTGTCCAATTTGCTGGCATATAATTTTTCATAGTATTCCCTGATAATTGTTTGTATCTCTGAGGGATTGGTTGTAATCATTCCATTTTCATTCATGATTTTATCTATTTGGGTCATCTCCCTTTTCTTTTTGAGAAGCCTGGCTAGAGGTTTGTCAATTTTGTTTATTTTTTCAAAAAACCAACTCTTGGTTTCGTTGATCTGCTCTACAGTTTTTTTAGATTCTATATTGTTTATTTCTGCTCTGATCTTTATTATTTCTCTTCTTCTGCTGGGTTTAGGCTGCCTTTGCTGTTCTGCTTCTATTTCCTTTAGGTGTGCTGTTAGATTTTGTATTTGGGATTTTTCTTGTTTCTTGAGATAGGCCTGGATTGCAATGTATTTTCCTCTCAGGACTGCCTTCGCTGCATCCCAAAGCGTTTGGATTGTTGTATTTTCATTTTCGTTTGTTTCCATGTATATTTTAATTTCTTCTCTAATTGCCTGGTTGACCCACTCATTCGTTAGTAGGGTGTTCTTTAACCTCCATGCTTTTGGAGGTTTTCCAGACTTTTTCCTGTGGTTGATTTCAAGCTTCATAGCATTGTGGTCTGAAAGTATGCATGGTATAATTTCAATTCTTGTAAACTTATGAAGGGCTGTTTTGTGACCCAGTATATGATCTATCTTGGAGAATGTTCCATGTGCACTCGAGAAGAAAGTATATTCTGTTGCTTTGGGATGCAGAGTTCTAAATATATCTGTCAAGTCCATCTGATCCAATGTATCATTCAGGGCCCTTGTTTCTTTATTGACTGTGTGTCTAGATGATCTATCCATTTCTGTAAGTGGGGTGTTAAAGTCCCCTGCAATGACCACATTCTTATCAATAAGGTTGCTTATGTTTATGAGTAATTGTTTTATATATCTGGGGGCTCGGGTATTTGGCGCATAGACATTTATAATAGTTAGCTCTTCCTGGTGGATAGACCCTGTGATTATTATATAATGCCCTTCTTCATCTCTTGTTACAGCCTTTAATTTAAAGTCTAGTTTGTCTGATATAAGTATGGCTACTCCAGCTTTCTTTTGGCTTCCAGTAGCATGATAAATAGTTCTCCATCCCCTCACTCTCAATCTAAAGGTGTCCTCAGATCTAAAATGAGTCTCTTGTAGACAGCAAATAGATGGGTCTTGTTTTTTTATCCATTCTGATACCCTATGTCTTTTGGTTGGCGCATTTAATCCATTTACATTCAGTGTTATTATAGAAAGATATGGGTTTAGAGTCATTGTGATGTCTGTATGTTTTATGCTTGTAGTGATGTCTCTGGTACTTTGTCTCACAGGATCCCCCTTAGGATCTCTTGTAGGGCTGGTTTCGTGGTGACAAATTCCTTCAGTTTTTGTTTGTTTGGGAAGACCTTTATCTCTCCTTCTATTCTAAATGACAGACTTGCTGGATAAAGGATTCTTGGCTGCATATTTTTTCTGTTTAGCACACTGTAGATATCGTGCCAAGCCTTTCTGGCCTGCCAAGTTTCAAAAGAGAGATCAGTCACGAGTCTTATAGGTCTCCCTTTATATGTGAGGGCACGTTTATCCCTTGCTGCTTTCAGAATTTTCTCTTTATCCTTGTATTTTGCCAGTTTCACTATGATATGTCGTGCAGAAGATCGATTCAAGTTACGTCTGAAGGGAGTTCTCTGTGCCTCTTGGATTTCAATGCCTTTTTCCTTCCCCAGTTCAGGGAAGTTCTCAGCTATAATTTGTTCAAGTACCCCTTCAGCACCCTTCCCTCTCTCTTCCTCCTCTGGGATACCAATTATGCGTATATTATTTTTTTTTAGTGTATCACTTAGTTCTCTAATTTTCCCCTCATACTCCTGAATTTTTTTATCTCTCTTTCTTTCAGCTTCCTCTTTCTCCATAACTTTATCTTCTAGTTCACCTATTCTCTCCTCTGCCTCTTCAAGCCGAGCCATCGTGGATTCCATTTTGTTTTGCAATTCGTTTAAAGCGTTTTTCAACTCCTCGTGACTGTTCCTTAGTCCCTCGATCTTTGTGGCAAGAGATTCTCTGCTGTCCTGTATACTGTTTTCAAGCCCAGCGATTAATTTTATGACTATTATTCTAAATTCACTTTCTGTTATATTATTTAAATCCTTTTTGATCAGTTCATTAGCTGTTGTTATTTCCTGGAGATTCTTCTGAGGGGAATTCTTCCGTTTGGTCATTTTGGAGAGTCCCTGGCGTGGTGAGGACCTGCAGGGCACTTCCCCTGTGCTGTGGTGTATAACTGGAGTTAGTGGGCGGGGCCGCAGTCCGACCCGATGTCTGCCCCCAGCCCACTGCTGGGGCCACAGTCAGACTGGTGTGTGCCTTCTCTTCCCCTCTCCTAGGGGCGGGATTCACTGTGGGGTGGCGTGTCCCATCTGGGCTACTTGCACACTGCCAGGCTTGTGTTGCTGGGGATCTGGCGTATTAGCTGGGGTGGGTAGGCAAGGTGCACGGGGGGTGGAGGGGCAGGCTTAGCTCGCTTCTCCTTAGGTGATCCACTTCAGGAGGAGCCCTGTGGCAGCGGGAGGGAGTCAGATCCGCTGCCGGAGGTTTGGCTCCGCAGAAGCACAGAGTTGGGTGTTTGCGCGGAGCGAGCAAGTTCCCTGGCAGGAACTGGTTCCCTTTGGGATTTTGGCTGGGGGATGGGCGGGGGAGATGGCGCTGGTGCCTTTGTTCCCCGCCAAGCTGAGCTCTGCCGTCCGGGGGCTCAGCAGCTCTCCCTCCCTTTGTCCTCCAGCCTTCCCGCTTTCCGAGCAGAGCTGTTAACTTATGACCTCCCAGACGCTAAGTCGCGCTTGCTGTCGGAACACAGTCTGTCCGGCCCCTCCGCTTTTGCCAGCCAGACTCGGGGGCTCTGCTTGGCCGGCGAGCCGCCCCTCCGCCCCGGCTCCCTCCCGCCAGTCCGTGGAGCGCGCACCGCCTCGCCGCCCTTCCTACCCTCTTCCGTGGGCCTCTAGTCTGCGCTTGACTCCGGAGACTCCCTTCTGCTAATCCTCTGGCGGTTTTCTGGGTTCTTTAGGCAGGTGTAGGTGGAATCTAAGTGATCGGCAGGACGCGCTGTGAGCCCCGCGTCCTCCTACGCCGCCATCTTCCGGAACCTGTATAACACATCTTCTTAACCCAAACATCATTCGTCAGTTGATGTACATTTCAGCTTTTTCCATAATTTGGCTATTGTTGATAATGCTACTATAAACATCAGGGTGCACGTGCCCCTCCAAATCAATATTTTTGTATCTTTCGTGTAAATACCTAGTTGTGCAATTTCGGGGTTATAGGATATTTCTATTTTTAATTTTTTTTCTCTTTTTTTTTGAGAGAGTGAGAGAGCAAGCATGAACAGGGCAGGGGCAGAGGAAGAGGGAGAGAGAATCTTAAGCAGGCTCCACACCTAATACAGAGCCCAAGGTGGGTCTCAATCTCATAACCACGAGATCATGACTTGAGCCAAAATCAAAAGTTGGACACGTAACTGACTGAACCACCCAGTTGCCACCTATTTTTAACTTTCTGAGGAAACTCCATACTGCTTTCCAGAGTGGCTGCACCAGTTTCCATTCCCACCAACAAAGTAAGAGGGTTCCATAAAAGCAAACATTTGAGTTGTCTTCAACACTAAAGAGTACCATAAAAAAAGGACGTAAGGAATATCTTTGTGCATAAAACTTCCTATATTCTGATTGTCTCCTTAAAATAGATTCCTAGCATGGAGAAAGAGGATCTCTTATGCACTGCTGGTGGGAATGCAAACTGGTGCAACCACTCTGGAAAACAGTATGGAGGTTACTCAAAAAAATAAAAATAGAACTACCCTATGACCCAGCAATTGCACTACTAGGTATTTATCCAAGGGATACAGACATGTTGTTTCAAATGCACACATGCACCCCAATGTTTATAGCAGCACTATCAACAATAGCCAAAGTATGAAAAGAGCCCAAATGTATTTGGATGGATGAATGAATAAAGAGGATGTGATATATATATACAATGGAGTATCACTCGGCAATCAAAAAGAATGAAATCTTGCCATTTGCAACTACATGGATGGAACTAGAGGGTATTATGCTAAGCAAAATTAGTCAGAGAAAGACAAATATATGACTTCACTCATATGAGGACTTTAAGATACAAAAGAGATGAACATAAGGGAAGGGAAGCAAAAATAATATAAAAACAGGGAAGGAGACAAAACGTAAGAGACTCATAAATATGGGAACGAACAGAGGGGTGCCATGCTGGAGGGGTTGTGGGGGGGATGGGCTGAATGGGTAAGGGGCATTAAGGAATCTACTCCTAAAATCATTGCTGCACTATGTGCTAACTAACTTGGATGTAAATTTAAAAAAAACTGCATCTTAAACTCTCCAAGTTATGCACATTAAATCTGTATAGCTTTTTATATGTCAATCATTCGTCAATAAAGTGGTTTAAAAAAATGTATTCTTAGAGGTAAAATTAATGTGTAGAAGTATATGATACATATGTAGAATTGTTCTCCAAAAACATTTTACCATCTCTATCAGTCTCACCAGCAGTGTTCGAGAATTCCCATTTCCTTATTTATATAGATTTGGAGGGTGAGAACCACTTACATTCAGTTTATTAAAAACAAACAAAAGTTAAGTCTTGGCTCACCAGCCCTTTCTTGCCCTTGCTATATATTATCTCTTTTATACCCGTGTGCCCAGGTCCTCTTTGATGCTTTCTAACCACCAGCCAGCAAATAGATCTTAGATGTTAATTACCAATGAGCTAAAAGATAATAAAGAAGAGATGTAAGTGGTAGGCCAAAAAAAAAATGGTCCTCAAAGATATCCACATCAAATCCTTGGAAGCAATGCATGTTACCCTATTTGGAAAAGAATCTTTGAATTCCAATTGAATTAAACATCTTAAAATGAAGAGAAAATCTTGAATTTTCCAAGTGGGCCCTAAATGCCATTATGAGTGTCCCTGTAAAAGAGAGGGAGAAGATCAGACACATGGAAGAGAAGGTCATGTAAAGAGGGAGGCACAGATTGGGGCAATGTGGCCACAAACTCAGAAACAGTGACCATCAGCCACCAGAATTTGGAGAAGGCAAGGAACAGATTCTCCCCTAAAGCTTCTGGAGTGGTCATGCCCTGCCCACACCTTATTTTTGACTTCTGACTACCAGAACTGTGAAAGAATAAATTTCTGTTGGTGTAAGGCACCATTTTTGTAGTAATTTGTTACAGCAGCCACAGGAGTGAATAAGGTGTGTTATTCTGTTCTCTCAGCACTGGGCTGCACATTACGACAGGACCTTTGGGAGTGGTGGGGTGGGGAAGGGGGTGATATTGTGACTCATTAAATAATCACCAAGTGACAATGCTGTGCAGGAGAGAGCAAGGAAACTGGTTCTTTTACTTTACTCTCTCCTTCTTGGATATCAACTTTCTTTTCATCACTCCATCCCACTAACCCCAAATCTTTCTGGACCTAAAAAGCTTCTGGCTTGGACCTTGGACAACCACAGGTAGTTTAGATTATGGAAATTAGGTTTGGCATATCAGGTGGTGGTAAGCAATGAAATGAAAATCTGTCTTTCATAACTCGACAAAGCTTGAAGTACCACCCAAGCTGTAACCTTTGGGAAAAACAGCCCAGGTCTCCCTTTAGGGATGCCTTTTATCAAATGGTGAAGTTGTCAAAGCTGGTGGCCTCTATATTTCTAGCTGCTTCTCTTCACTAAAGGCCCATTCTCAGACACCCATTGCTCTTTCTACCGCAGGTCCTTCAATCATAAAGAAAGTGAATTTCTTAGCTGACATCTGTGGGCGAAGCATCCTGCTAAGCCCTTCTATACATTATTTCATTTAACCCTTAAACCAGCCTAGAAAAAGCTATTACAATTTTCCTGATTTTACAGAATGGAAAACTGAGATTTAGATAGGTTGAGTAATAGGGTTACAGTTCCTAAGAGGTGGAGTAAACCCTCATACCTTGGTCATGTGATATTAATTGCCACTTTACTACTACTTGGATTCTAGCCATCTTTGCCTTCTCTAATTAATTTAGCATTTCTTGTTTGTATCACTCATTTGACACTTTAACCACACATTGCCTAGCATTTTAATTATCTTTTTACATAAATATGTTTTCTCCTAATTAGATTGCAAACTCCATTAAGCTAGGGGCCATAACTTATCTATAATTATAGCCCACACAGCAGCTGTGCCACTGAGACTAAGAGTTGTAACTTTTCACTAAATGCTTTTTAACATCTTTTACCCAGTTTTCCACAGTTACAATCCTGTCCATGTCATTTTATTTAATAATTTTCAATTTAGAAAGATTCTATTGAGAACTTTATTTGAAAACTACAAAAATGTTAGGACTGGATTTAGAAGTACCATAATCCATAATAGCTTTATCTTCATTCTTTCTAAATACTTTAGGATGCAATAGGCCATCTATCATAGGCTTAAATTCCTGCTGAAGGTACAGTATAGAAAAATCAAAGATGACTTTAATCTGGGCACCTATGTGGTTCAGTTGGTTAAGCATCCGACTTCAGCTCAGGTCATGATCTCACAGTTCATGAGTTTGAGCCCCGTGTCAGGTTCTGTGCTGACAGCTCAGAGCCTGGAACCTGCTTCAGATTCTGTGTCTCCCTCTCTCTCTCTGCCCCTCCCCCACTCATGCTCTGTTCCTCTCTCTCTCAAAGATAAATAAACTTTAAAAAAAATTTTAATGGGGGAGGAACCAAATGGCAGAACAGCATGGAAGTTTTTTGTGTGTCTCACGTCCATGAAATATAGCCACACCAACACTAAACCATCCTGTACACCTAGAAAACTGATCTGAGGATTAACACAACAATATGCACAACCTGAACCACAGAACTAAGCAGGTACATGGCACGGAGAGGTGAAATGAGGGAGAGAGAAGCCATGGAGGGCCGGGAGCTGCTTTTGTGTGTGGAGAGAGGACGGGGATGGGGTGAGAGTATGGGAAAAGCACCGCCCCCAAAAGCAGCTCGAGAGAAAGTGGAAAAGTGGAAACACCTGCAGGGACTGAACTAAAAAGGGAGAAAGGAGAAAGGAGAAAGAAGATGGTTTAAATTCTATTAAGACTCTATAAAGAGTGGGGGTGCAGAGATTGAAACTCCAGAGGTCAATACCTGGTGGTGCTCTGGTGGGAAGGCCAAATCCCCAGGAGCAGAGTGGAGTCTGGAGGTCTTACCGCCACAGAGGGAGAGCCAGTTCCCCTGCTGGGAGGACATCTGGTAGAGGCTGTGTGGGTCCCTCAAAGGCAAGACCCCAGTGGACCCAAGAGAACAACCACATTCGCTGGTGCTAGAACAAGGTCATTAAGGGTGAAGCCTGGTGCCAGATGTGTGTTGTGATTTTCCATAATCCCTGAAACGCTGCTGCTGCTGCTGCTGCACTATGTCGAGAACTTCTTCTGGGGTGGGCTGGCACCCAGCCACAGTCTCTGGGCATCAGCAGCAGCACGGTCCCACAAACATTCCTGGGTGTGGTCAGCACCCTGCCATTGCTCAGTAAGACCTTCCTGCAGAGGAGCACAGCAGGACAAAGCCGCAGTCCCTCAGATATAAGGGGTTGGGAAAAACAGCCGCATCTGAGACAAAACTCAGGAGTGGGGTGCTGCTTGGGGCTTGGTCACAAGCTGTGTTAAAAGTGGGGAGTGGACAGAAGCCGAAGACAAATGATGGGTGCACAATTGCTGATTGGGAAGAACAGAGTTCTGATACTAGAGACTGGGTAGCTGGTAGATTTTCACCGCTCCCACACGTTCATATGCACCTACAAGCATCACAAAAATCCACCCCAGTAAGCTAAGCAGTGCCATCTAGTGGAGAATGGAGCCATTACAGTAAGCCCCGCCCAACTAGGCTGAACCTGGCTCTTCAAGAACACAAGTCTCTCCGTCTGCTTACTTTATGGACTATAAAGTGATTCATAGTTTCACTACTAGGGGAAAACAAAGTAATTTCAGTCATATTTCAGTCTGTTCGCCAGTCCATCTATTCAAATTTCTTTTTTTTCTTTTTTCTCTTCGTCTCTTTTTTTCTTGAATACAGAAAGAGAAAAAATTCATTTTTCTTTTCAATTTTTATTCAAAATATTTTTCTTTATTTTTTCTACTATATTTTTTTACTTTTGTGTAAATTTTTTCAAATTCTATTTTTTTCCATCGTTTCATTTTAGTCTAATTCCGTGTATTCATTGTTTTCCAAATTTTGAAACAATTTCCTTTTTTTCTTTCTTTCCCCTTTTTTTTCGCTAATCTGTCAACACCCATTCAACATCCAGACCAAAACCCACCTAGGATCTAGCATCATTCATTCGATTTTGTGTGTGTGTATTTGTCTTTAATTTTTTTTAATTTTAACATTTTTTTAAATTTTAACATTTTTACCTCATTAATTCCTTTTCTCCTTTCTAAATGACAAAATGAAGGAATTCACCCCAAAAGAAAGAGCACAAAAACACAACAGCCAGGGACTTAACCAACACAGATACAGGCAAGATGTCTGAACCAGAATTTAGAATCACAATAATAAGAATACAAGCTGGAGTTGAAAACAGATTAGAATTCCTCTCTGTGGAGATAAAAGAAGTAAAAGCTAGTCAGGATGAAATAAAAAATGCTATAACTGAGCTGCAATCTCCACTGGATGCCATGGTGGCAAGGATGAATGAAGCAGAACAAAGAATCAGCGATATTGAGGACAAACTTATGGAAAATAATGAAACAGAAACAAAGAGGGAGATTAAGGCAAAAGAGCACGATTTAAGAATTACAGAAATCAGTGACTCATTAAAAAGGAATAACGTCAGAATCATAGGGGTCCAAGAAGAGGAAGACAGGGAAATAGGGGGAGAAGGGTTATGTGAGCAAATCATAATGGAAAACTATCCTGACCTGAGGAAAGATGCAGACATCAAAATCCAGGAAGCACAGAGGACTCCCATTAGATTCAACAAAACCGACCATCAAAAAGGCACATCATAGTCAAATTCACAAAATACTCAGACAAGGAGAGAATCATGAAAGCAGCAAGGGAAAAAAAAAGTCCCTAACCTACAAGGGAATACAGATCAGGTTTGCAGCAGACCTATCCACAGAAACTTGGCAGGCCGGAAAGGAGTGGCAGGATATATTCACTGTGCTGAATCAGAAAAATGTGCAGCCAAGAATTCTTTATCCAGCAAGGCTGTCATTCAAAATAGAAGGACAGATAAAAAGTTTCCCAGAAAAACAAATTTAAAGGAGTTTGTGACCACTAAACCAGCCCTGCAAGAAATTTTAAGGGGGGACTCTCTGAGGGGAGAAAAGACGAAAAAATATATCTATAAATAAATAAATATCATAAGCAACAAAAATTAGAAAGGACCAGAGAACACCACCAGAAACTCCAACCCTACAAGCAACTTAATGGCAATAAATTCATATCTTTCAGTACTCACTCTAAACGTCAATGGACTCAAAAGACATAGGGTAACAGAATGGATAGAAAACAAGACCCATCTATATACTGTTTACAAGAGACCCAAATTAGACCTTTATAAAGACACCTACAGATTGAAAATAAGGGGATGGAGAACCATCTATCATGCTAATGGTCAACAAAAGAAAGCCAGAGTAGCCATACTTATATCACACAATCTACACTTTAAAATAAAGACTGAATCAAGAGATGCAGAAGGGCATTATATCATAATCAAGGGGTCTTTCCACCAAGAAGACCTAACAATTGTAAACATTTATGTGCCAAATGTGGCAGCACCCAAATATATAAATCAATTAATCACAAACGTAAAGAAACTCATCGATAGTAATACCATAATAGTAGGAGACTTCAACACCCCACTCACAGCAATGGACAGATCATCTAATCAAAAAATCAACAAGGAAACAATGGCTTTGAATGACACACTGGACCAGATGGGCTTAACAGATATATTCAGAACATTTCATCCTAAAGCAGCAGAATAAGCATTCTTCTCCAGTGCACATGGAACATTCTCCAGAATAGACCACATACTGGGACACAAATCAGCCCTCAACAAATACAAAAAGATTGAGATCATACCGTGCATATTTTCAGATCACAACACTATGAAACTCAAAATCAGCCACAAGAAAAAAATGTAGAAAGGTAACAAATACTTGGAGACTGAAGAACATCCTACTGAAGAATGAATGCGCTAACCAAGAAGTTAAAGAGGAAATTAAAGAGTTCATGGAAGCCAATGAAAATGATAACACCACAACCCAAAACCTCCGGGATGCAGGAAAGGTGGTCATAAGAGGAAAGTGTATAGCAATCCAGGCCTTTCTAAAGAAGGAAGAAAGATCTCAGATACACAACCTAACCATACGCCTTAAAGAGCTGGAAAAAGGACAGCAAATAAAATCTAAAACCAGCAGAAGACAGGAAATAATAAACATTAGAGCAGAAATTAATGCCATTGAAACAAAAAAAAAACCCCACAAAAACAAAAACAAAACAAAACAAAAACCCAGTACAACAGATATATGAAACCAGAAGCTGGTTATTTGAAAGATTAACAAAATTGATAAACCACTAGCCAGTTTGATCAAAAACTAACAGGAAACGACCCAAATATATAAAATCAAGAATGAAAGAGGAGAGATCACAACCAACACAGCAGAAACAAAAACGATAATAAGAGAATATTATAAGCAATTATATGCCAATAAGATGGGCAATCTGGAAGAAATGGACGAATTCCTAGAATCATATACACTACCAAAACTGAAACAGGAAGAAATAGAACATTTGAACAGACCCATAACCGGTAAGGAAATCGAATTAGTAATCAAAATCTGCCAAAAAAACAAGACTCCAGGGCCAGATGTCTTTCAAGGCAAATTGTACCAAACATTTAGGGAAGATTTAACACCTATTCTCTTGAAGCTGTTCCAAAAAAATAGAAATGGAAGGAAAACTTCCAAACACTTTCTAAAAGCCAGCATTCCCTTGATTCCAAAACCAGATAGAGATGCCACTAAAAAGGAGAACTATAGACCAATTCCCTGATGAAAATGGATGCAAAAATCCTCAACAAGATATTAGCCAACCAGGTCCAACTAAAAATTAAAAAAAATTATTCACCACAACCAAGCGGGATTTATACCTGGGATGCAGGGCTGGTTCAATATCTGCAAAACAACCAATGTGATTCATCACATCAATAAAAGAAAGGACAAGAACCATATGATCCTCTCAATAGATGCAGAGAAAGTATTTGACAAAATACAGCATCCTTTCTTGATAAAAACCCTCAAGAAAGTAGGGATAGAAGGAGCATATCTCGAGATCATAAAAGCTATGTATGAACGCCCCAACACTAATATCATCCTCAATGGGGAAAAACTGAGAGCTTTCCCCCTAAGGTCAGGAACAAGACAGGGATGTCCACTCTCGCCACTGTTATTCAACATAGCATTGGAAGTCTTAGCTCTGCAATCAGACAACAAAAAGAAAAGGCATCCATATCAGCCAAGAGGAGGTCAAACTTTCACTCTTCGCAGATGGCATGATACTGTATATGGAAAACCTAAAGATTCCACCAAAAAACTGCTAGAACTGATCTAAGAATTCAGCAAAGTTGCAGGATATAAAATCAATGCACAGAAATCGTTTGAATTCCTATACACCAACAATGAAGCGACAGAAAGAGACATCAAGGAATCAATCCTATTTACAAGTGCACCAAAAACTATAAAATACTTAGGAATAAATCTAACCAAAGAGGTGAAAAATCTATACACTGTAAACTATAGAAAGCTTGTGAAAGAAATTGAGGAAGACACAAAAAATGGAAAAAGACTCCATGCTCCTCGATAGGAAGAACAAATATTGGTAAAATGTCAATACTATCCAAAACAATCTACATATTCAATGCAATCCCTATCAAAATAATACCAGCATTCTTTACAGAGGTAGAACAAATAATCCTAAAATTTGTATGGAACCAGAAAAGACCCCGAATAGCCAATGCAATCTTGAAAAAGAAAACCAAAGCAGGAGGCATCACAATCCCGGACCTCGAGCTATACTGCAAGGCTGTAATCATCAAAACAGCATGGTACTGGCACAAGAACCGACCCTCAGATCAACGGAACAGAAAAATGGGCCCACAAACGTATGGCCAACTAATCTTTGACAAAGCAGGAAAGAATAGGCAATGGAGTAAAGACAGTCTCTTGAGCAAGTGGTGCTGGGAAAAGTGGACAGCAACATGCAGAAGAATGAACCTGGACCACTTTCTTACACAATACAAAAAAACAAACTGAAAATGGATGAAAGAACTCAACGTAAGACAGGAAGCCATCAAAATCCTTGAGGAGAAAACAGGCAAAAACCTCTTTGATCTTGGCCGCAGCAACTTCTTACTCGACACGTCCCTCGAGGCAAGGGAAACAAAAGCATAAATGAGTTACTGGGACCTCATCAAAATAAAAAGCTTCTGCACAGTGAAGGAAACAATCAGCAACCCTAAGACACAACCTACAGAATGGGAGAAGATATTTGCAAACGACATATCGGACAAAGGGTTAGTATCAAAAATCTATAAAGAACTTATCAAACTCAACACCCAAAAAACAAAGAATCCAGTGAAGAAATGGGCAAAAGACATGAATAGACACTTCCCCAAAGAAGACATCCAGATGGCCAACCGACACATGAAAAAATGCTCCACATCACTCATCATCAGGGAAATACAAATCAAAACCACAATGAGATACCACCTCACACCTGTCAGAATGGCTAACATTAACAACTCAGGTAACAACAGATGTTGACGAGGATGTGGAGAAAGAGGATTTCTTTTGCATTGTTGGTGGGAATGCAAGCTGGTGTAGCCACTCTGGAAGACAGTATGGAGGTTCCTCAAAAATTAAAATTAGAACTACACTATGACCTAGCAATTGCACTACTGTTATGTATCCAAGGGATACATGTGCGCTGTTTCAAAGGGACACATGCACCCCAATGTCTATAGCAGCAGTATTAATAATAGCCAAAGTATAGAAAAAGCCCCAATTTCCATCGATGGATGAATGGATAAAGAAAATGTGATATAGATATATACAATGGAGTGTTATTCGGCAATCAAAAAGAATGAAATCTTGCTATTTGAAACTACGTGGATGGAACTGAAGGGCATTATGCTAAGTGAAATTAGTCAGAGAAAGACAAAAATCATATGACTTTAGTCATATGAGGACTTTCAGAGATAAAACAGATGAACATAAAGGAAAGGAAACAAAAATAATGTAAAAACGGGGGGGGGGGAACAAAAGAGACTCATATATATGGAGAACAAACTTAGAGTTACTGGACGGGTTGTGGGAGGGGGGATGGGCTAAATGGGTAAGGGGCATTAAGGAATCAACTCCTATAATCATTGTTGCACTATATGCTAACTAACTTGGATGTAAATTATAAAAAAATATTCTTAAAGCCTTTTTTTAAAATGAAATTTATTGTCAAAGTGGTTTCCATAAAACACCCAATGCTCATCCCAAAAGATGCCCTCTTCAATGCCCATCACCTACCCCCCCCCCACCCCCAATCAACCCCCAGTTTGTTCTCACTTTTTAAGAGTCTCTTATGCTTTGGCTCTCTCCCACTCTAACCTCTTTTTTTTTCCTCCCCCGCCCCCCCCCGCCATGGGTTTCCGTTAAGTTTCTCAGGATCCACATAAGAGTGAAAACATATGGTATCTGTCTTTCTCTGTATGGCTTATTTCACTTAGCATCACACTCTCCAGTTCGATCCACGTTGCTACAAAGGGCCATATTTCATTCTTTCTCATTGCCACATAGTACTCCATTGTGTATATAAACCACAATTTCTTTATCCATTCATCAGTTGATGGACATTTAGGCTCTTTCCATAATTTGGATATTGTTGAATGTGCTGCTATAAACATTGGGGTACAAGTGCCCCTATGCATCAGCACTCCTGTATCCCTTGGGTAAATTCCTAGCAGTGCTATTGCTGGGTCATAGGGTAGGTCTATTTTTAATTTTTTGAGGAACCTCCACACTGTTTTCCAGAGTGGCTGCACCAGTTTGCATTCCCACCAACAGTGCAAGAGGGTTCCCGTTTCTCCACATCCTCGCCAGCATCTATAGTCTCTTGATTTGTTCATTTTGGCCACTCTGACTGGCGTGAGGTGATATCTGAGTGTGGTTTTGATTTGTATTTCCCTGATGAGGAGCGATGTTGAGCCTCTTTTCGTGTGCCTGTTGGCCATCTGGATGTCTTCTTTAGAGAAGCGTCTATTCATGTTTTCTGCCCATTTCTTCACTGGATTTTTTTTTTGGGGGGTGTGCAGTTTGGTGAGCTCTTTATAGACTTTTGGATACTAGCCCTTTGTCCGATATGTCATTTGCAAATATCTTTTCCCATTCCGTTGGTTGCCTTTTAGTTTTGTTGATTGTTTCCTTTGCTGTGCAGAAGCTTTTTCTCTTCATGAGGTCCCAATAGTTCATTTTTGCTTTTAATTCCCTTGCCTTTGGTGATGTGTCAAGTAAGAAATTTCTGCTGCAGAGGTCAGAGGGGTTTTTTCCTGCTTTCTCCTCTAGGCTTTTCATGGTTTCCTGTCTCACATTCAGGTCCTTTATCCATTTTGAGTTTATTTTTGTGAATGGTGTGAGAAAGTGGTCTAGTTTCATTCTTCTGCATGTTGCTGTCCAGTTCTCTCAGCACCATTTGTTAAAGAAACTTTCTTTTTTCCATTGGATATTCTTTCCTGCTTTGTCAAAGATTAGTTGCCCATACGTTTGTGGGTCTAGTTCTGGGGTTTCTATTCTATTCCATTGGTCTATGTGTCTGTTTTTGTGCCAATACCATGCTGTCTTGATGATTACAGCTTTGTAGTAGAGGCTAAAGTCTGGGATGGTGATTCCTCCTGCTTTGGTCTTCTTCTTCAAAATTACTTTGGCTATTCAGGGCCTTTCGTGGTTCCATATGAATTTTAGGATTGCTTGTTCTAGCTTCGAGAAGAATGCTGGTGCAATTTTGCTTGGGATTGCATTGAATGTGTAGATAGCTTTGGGTAGTATTGACATTTTAACAATATTGATTCTTCCAACCCATGAGCACGGAATGTTTTTCCATTTCTTTATGTTTTCTTCAATTTCCTTCATAAGCTTTCTATAGTTTTCAGCATATAGATCTTGTACATCTTTGGTTAGATTTATTCCTAGGTATTTTATGCTTCTTGGTGCAATTGTGAATGGGATCAGTTTCTTTATTTGTCTTTCTGTTGCTTCATTGTTAGTGTATAAGAATGGAACTGATCTCTGTACATTGATTTTGTATCCTGCGACGTTGCTGAATTCATGTATCAGTTCTAGCAGACTTTTGGTGGAGTCTATCGGGTTTTCCATGTATATCATGTCATCTGCAAAAGGTGAAAGCTTGACTTCATCTTTGCCAATTTTGGTGCCTTTGATTTCCTTTTGTTGTCCGATTGCTGATGCGAGCACTTCCAACAGTATGTTAAACAACAGCGGTGAGAGTAGACATCCCTGTCGTGTTCCTGATCTCAGGGAGAAAGCTCTCAGTTTTTCCCCATTGAGGATGATATTAGCTGTGGGCTTTTCAGAAATGCCTTTTATGATGTTTAACTATGTTCCTTCTATCCCGACTTTCTCGAGGGTTTTTATTAAGAAAGCATGCTGAATTTTGTCAAATGCTTTTTATGCATCGATTGACAGGATCATATGGTTCTTTTCTTTTATTAATGTGATGTATCACGTTGATTGATTTGTGAATGTTGAACCAGCCCTGCAGCCCAGGAATGAATCCCACTTGATCATGGTCAATAATTCTTTTTATAAGCTGTTGAATTCGATTTGCTAGTATCCTATTGAGAATTTTTGCATCCATATTCATCAGGGATATTGGCCTGTAGTTCTCTTTTTTTTTTTTTTTACTGGGTCTCTGTCTGGTTTAGGAATCAAAGTAATACTGGCTTCATAGAATGAGTCTGGAAGTTTTCCCTCCCTTTCTATATTTTGGAATAGCTTGAGAAGGATAGGTATTATCTCTGCTTTAAATGTCTGATAGAATTCCCCTGGGAAGCCATCTGGTCCTGGACTCTTATTTTTTGGGAGATTTTTGATAACTGATTCAATTTCTTTGCTGGTTATGTGTCTGTTCAAGCTATTTCCTCCTGTTTGACTTTTGGAAGTGTGTGGGTGTTTAGGAATGTGTCCATTTCTTCCAGGTTGTCCAGTTTGTTGGCATATAATTTTTCATAGTATTCCCTGATAATTGCTTGTATTTCTGAGGGATTGGTTGTAATCATTCCATTTTCATTCATGATTTGTATATTTGGGTCATCTCCCTTTTCTTTTTGAGAAGCCTGGCTAGAGGTTTATCAATTTTGTTTATTTTTTCAAAAAACCAAGTCTTGGTTTCATTGATCTGCTCTACAGTTTTTTTTAGATTCTATATTGTTTATTTCTGCTCTGATCTTTATTATTTCGTTTTTTCTGCTGGGTTTGGGGTGTCATTGCTGTTCTGCTTCTATTTCCTTTAGGTGTGCTGTTAGATTTTGTATTTGGGATTTTTCTTGTTTCTTGAGATAGGCCTGGATTGCAATGTATTTTCCTCTCAGGCCTGCCTTCGCTGCATCCCAAAGCGTTTGGATAGTTGTCTTCTCATTTTGGTTTGTTTCCATATATTTTTAAATTTCTTCTCTAATTGCTTGGTTGACCCATGCATTCTTTAGTAGGGTATTCTTTAACCTCCATGCTTTTGGAGGTTTTCCAGACTTTTTCCTGGGGTTGATTTCAAGCTTCATAGCATTGTGGTCTGAAAGTGTGCATGGTATGATCTCAATTATTCTAAACTTATAAAGGGCTGTTTTGTGTCCCAATATGTGATCTATCTTGGAGAATGTTCCATGTGCACTTGAGAAGAAAGTATATTCTGTTGCTTTGGGATGCAGAGTTCTAAATATATCTGTCAAGTCCATCTGATCCAATGCATCATTCAGAGCCCTTGTTTCTTTATTGACCATGTGTCTAGATGCTCTATCCATTGTTGTAAGTGGGGTATTAAAGTCCCCTGCAATGACCACATTCTTATCAATAAGGCTGCTTATGTTTGTGAGTGATTGTTTTATATATTTGGGGGCTCCCGTATTCAGCACATAGACATTTATAATTGTTAGTTCTTTTTGATGGATAGACGCTGTAATTATTATATAATGCCCTTCTTCGTCTCTTGTTACAGCCTTTAATTTAAAGTCTAGTTCGTCTGATATAAATATGGCTACTCCAGCTTTCTTTTGACTTCCAGTAGCATGATAAATAGTTCTCCATCCCCTCAGTTTCAATCTGAAAGGGTCCTCAGGTCTAAAATGAGTCTCTTGTAGACAGCAAATAGATGGGTCTTGTTTTTTTATCCATTCTGATACCCTGTGTCTTTTGGTTGGCGCATTTAGTCCATTTACATTCAGTGTTATTATAGAAAGATATGGGTTTAGAGTCATTGTGGTGTCTGTAGGTTTCACGCTTGTACCGATGTCTCTGGTACTTTGTCTGACAGGATCCCCCTTAGGATCTCTTGTAGGGCTGGTTTAGTGGTGATGAATTCCTTCAGTTTTTGTTTGTTTGGGAAGACCTTTATCTCTCCTATTCTAAATGACAGATTAGCTGGATAGAGGATTCTCAGCTGCATATTTTTTTCTGTTCATCACATTGAAGATTTCCTGCCATTCCTTTCTGGCCTGCCAAGTTTCAGTTTAGAGATCTGTCACTAGTCTTATTGGTCTCACTTTATATGTTAGAGCACGTTTATCCCTAGCTGCTTTCAAGATTGTCTCTTCATCCTTGTATTTTGCCAGTTTCACTATGTTATGTCATGCAGAAGATCGATTCAAGTTACGTCTGAAGGGAGTTCTCTGTGCCTCTTAGATTTCAATGCCTTTTGCCTTCCCCAGATCAGGGAATTTCTAAGCTATTATTTCTTCAAGTACACATTCAGTACCTTTCCCTCTCTCTTCCTCCTCTGGAATACCAATTATGCGTAGATTATTTCTCTTTAGTGCATCACTGAGTTCTCTAATTTTCCCCTCATACTCCTGGATTTTTTTAATCTCTCTTTTTCTCAGCTTCTTCTTTTTCCATAATTTTATCTTCTAGTTCACCTATTTTCTACTCTGCCTCTTCAATCCGAGCTGTGGTCGTCTCCATTTTATTTTGTAGCTCATTAATAGCCTTTTTTTAGCTCCTCCTGGCTGTTCCTTAGTCCCTTGATTTGTGTAACAATAGATTCTCTGCTGTCCTTTATACTGTTTTCAAGCCCAGCGATTAGTTTTATGACTATTATTCTAAATTCACTTTCTGTTACATTGTTTAAATCCTTTTTGATCAGTTCGTTAGCTGTCGTTATTTCCTGGAGGTTTTTTTGAGGGGAATTCTTCAGTTTTGTCATTTTGGAGAGTCCCTTGAGTGGTGTGGAACTGCAGGGCACTTCCCCTGTGCTGTCTCGAATAACTTGCGTTGGTGGGCAGGGCCGCAGTCAGACCTGATGTCTGCCCCCAGCCGACCGCTGGGGCCACAGTCAGAGTGGTGTGTACCTTCTCTTCCCCTCTCCTAGGGGCGGGATTCACTGTGAGGTGGCGTGGCCCATCTGGGCTACTTGCACAGTGCCAGGCTTGTGGTACTGGGGATCTGGCTAATGTCAGGCTAATGCCAAGACATATTGTAGTTAAATTAGCAATATATAGAGATAAGGAAAAAAATCCTAAAGCAGCAAGAAAAAAAAGCCCCTAACTGACAAGGAAAGAGAAATAAGGTTAGCAGCAGGCCTCTCTACAGAAAGTTGGCACACCAGAAGCGAGTAGAATGATTTTTCAATGGGCTGAATGAGAAAAATATGCAGCCAAGAATACTCTATCCGTCAAGGCTGTCATTGTCCTTAAGAATAGAAGGAGAGGGGCACCTGGGTGGCTCAGTAGGTGAAATGTCTGACTTTGGCTCAGGTCATGATCTCACGGTTCATGAGTTTGAGCCCTACGTTGGGCTCTGTGCTGACAGCTCAGAGCCAGGAGGCTGCTTTGGATTCTGTGACACCCTCTCTCTCTGCCCCACCCCCGCTTGTGCTCTCTCTCTCTGTCTCTCAAATGAATAAACGTTAAAAAAGTTAAAAAAGAATAGAAAGAGAGGTAAAGAGTTTCCCTGACAACAAACAAACAACTAAAAGAGTTCGTAACCACTAAACCAGCTCTGCAAGAAATATTAAAGGGGACTCTCTGAGTGGGAAAGAAAAACCAAAAGCAACCAAGACTAGAAAGGAACAGAGAAAATATCCAGAAACAATGGCAAAACAAGTAATAAAATGGCACTACATTTATATCTATCAATAATCACTCTGAATGTAAGTGAACTAAATGCTCCAATCAAAAGACATACAGTATCAGAGTGGATAAAAAAACAAGACCCATCTATATGCTGCCTACAAGAGGTATATTTTAGACTTAAAGACAATGGTAGATTGAAAGCCAGGGTATGGAGAACTATTTTTCATGGACATCAAAAGAGCCAGAGTATCCATATGTATATCAGACAAACTAGATTTTAAACCAAAGACTGTAACAGGAGACAAAGAAGTGCACTATATCATAATAAAGGGAACTATCCAACAGGAAGATCTCACAAATTTAAATATTTATTCCCCCAACATGGGACCACCCAAATATATAAAACAATTAATAACAAACATAAAGGAACTCATTAATACTAATACAATAATAGTAGGAGACATTAACACCCCACTTACAACAATGAACAGATGATCTAAACAAAAATCAACAAGGAAACGGTGGCTTTGAATGACACGCTGAGCCAGATGACCTTAACAGATATATTCAGAACATTTCATCCTAAAGCAGCAGAATATATATTCTCTTTGAGTGCACATAGAACAGTCTTCAGAATAGATAAGATAGTGGGTCACAAATCAGGCCTTAATAAATACACAAAGATTGATATCCTACCATGATATTTTCCAGCCACAATGCTATGAAACTTGAAGTCAACCACAAGAAAAAAATTGGAAAGACCACAAATACATGGAGGTTAAAGAACATCCTGCTGAATAATGAATGGGTTAACCAGAAAATTAAGGAAGAAATAAAAAAATACCTGGAAACAAATGAAAATAAAAACACGATCATCCAATACCTCAGGATGTACCAAAGCGGTCATAAGAAGGAAGTATATAGCAGTTAAGCCTATCTCAAGAAGGAAGAAAAATCTCAAATAGACAGCCTAACCTTACACCTAAAGGAGTTAGAAAAAGAACAACAAATGAAGCCTAAAGCCAGTGAAAGAAGGGAAATAATAAAGTTTAGAGAAGAAACAGATGATATAGAAATGAACAAAGAAACAGAACAGATCAATGAAAGCAGCAGCTTGTTCTCTGAAAGAATTAACAAAATGATAAATCCCTAGCCATACTTATAAAAAAGGAAAAAGAAATTACCTAAATAAATAAAATCATGAATGAGAGTGTAGAGATCACAATCAACACCACAGAAATACAATTATAAGAGAATATTATGAAAAATTATATTCCAACAAGTTGGGCAATCTGGGAGAAATGGACAAATTCCTAGAAACATATAAATTATCAAAACTAAAACAAGAAGAAATAGAAAATTTGAACAGATCAATAACCAGCAAAGAAATTGAATCAGTAAACAAAAATCTCCCAATAAACAAATCCCAGGGCCAGAAGGCTTCACAGGCAAATTCGGCAAAATATTGGAAGAAGATTTAAAACCTATTCTTCTCAAGCTGATCTAAAAAATAGAAATGGAAGGAAACTCCCAACTCATTCTATGAGGCCAGCATTAACTTGATTCCAAAACCAGACAAAGACCCACTAAAGAGAATTACGGGCCAATATCCCTGGTGAACATGGATGCAAAAATCCTCAATAAGGTACTAGAAAATTGAATTCAACAGTATATTTAAAGAATCATTCACCATATTCAAATGGGATTTATTCCTGGGCTGCAAGGGTGGTTCGATATTCATAAATCAATCAATGTGATACACCACATTAATAAAAGAAAGGATAAGAACCCTATTATCCTCTCAATAAGATGCAGAAAAAGCATTTGACAACATACATCATTCATGATAAAGCCCTCAACAAAGTAGGGATAGACAGACCATCCCTCAACATCATAAAGGCCATATGTGAAAGGCGCACAACTAATATCATCCTCATTGGGGAAAAACTGAGAGGTTTTTCTCTATGCTCAGAAACAAGACAGGGATGTCCACTTCACCTTTTATTTAACACAGTACTGGAAGTCCTAGCTTCAGCAATCAGATATCACAAAGAAGTAAAAGGCATCCAAATCAGCAAGGAAGAAGTCAAAATTTCACTATTCGCAGATGACATGATACTCTATACAGAAAACTTAAAGACTCCACCAAAAAATTGCTAGAACTGATACATGAATTCAGTAAAATCACAAGATACAAAATCAATGTACAGAAATATGTTGCATTTCTATACACCAATAATGAAGCAGCAGAAAGAGAAATCAAGGAATAGGTCCCATTTACAATTGCATCAAATACCATGATACCTAGGAATAAACCTAACCAGGGAGGAAAAAATCTGTACTCTGAAATCTATAGAACATTTACAAAAGAAATTAAAGCTGGCACAAAGAAATGGAAAAGCATTCCATGTTTATGGATTGGAAGAATAAATATTGTTAAAATGTGTACACTACCCTAAGCAATCTATACACTTAATGCAATCTCTATAAAAATTCCACAAACATTTTTCACAGAGCTAGAACAAGCAATGCTAAAATTTGTATGGAGCCACAACAGACCCTGAAGAGCCAAAGGAATGTTGAAAAGGAAAAGCAAAGCTGGAGGCATCACAATTTTGGACATCAAGTTATATTACAAAGCTGTAATGAACAAGACAGTATGGTATTGGCATAGAGACATACATATAGATCAATAGAACAGAATAGAAAACCCATAAACAGACCCACCATTACATGGTCAACTAGTCTTTGACAAAGTATGAAGGAATATCCAATGGAAAAGAAGACCGTCTCTTCAACAAATATTGTTGGGAAACCTGGAGAGCAACATGCACAAGAATGAAACTGGACCACTTTCTTATACCATACACAAAAATAAGTTCAAAATGGATGAAAGGCCTAAATGTGAAAGAGGAAACGATCAAAATCTAGAGGAGAACACAGGCAGCAACCTCATTGACATTGGCCATAGCAACTTCTTACTAAATACATCTCCTGAGGCAAGCAAAACAAAAGCAAAAATGAGCCATTGGGACTTCATCAAGATAAAAAGCTTCTGCACAGCAGAGGAAACAATCAACAAAACTAAAAGGCAACCTTCAGAATAGGAGAAGATATTTGGAAACAGCATATCTGATTAAGGATCAGTATCCAAATTCTATAAGGAGCTTATCAAACTCAACAACAAAAAATCAAACAATCCTGTAAAGAAATGGGCAAAAGATATGACTAGAAATTTTTCCAAAGAAGACGAAGAATACGTGCAGACTGCTAACAGACACATGAAAAGATGCTCAACATCACTTATCATCAGGCAAATACAAATTAAAACTACAATAAGACATCACCTCACACCTGTGAGAATGAGTAAAATTAAGAATGCAGGAAACAGATTTTGGCGAGGATGCAGAGATAGAGGAACCCTCTTACACTGTTGGTGGGAATGCAAACTGGTGCGTCCACTCCGGAAAACAGAGTAGAGGTTCCTCAAAAAGTTAAAAATAGAACTACCCTGTGATCCAGCAATTGCAGTACTAAGTAATTACCCAAAAGATATAAAAATACTAATACGAAGGGATACTAATACTAATACTAATATGCTCGTTGATGTTATAGCAGCATTGTAAACAATAGCTAAATTATGGAAAGAGCCCAAATGTCCATCAGTTGGTGAATGGCTGAAGAAGTGGTATATATACACAATGGAATATTATTCAGCCATAAAAAGTATGAAATCTTGCCATTTACAATGACGTGGATAGATCTAGAGTGTATTATGCTAAGTGAAATAAGTCAGTCAGAGAAAGACAAATACCATATGATTTCACTCATATGTGAAATTTAAGAAACAAAACAGATGAACTTAGGGGGGAAAAGAGAGAGGCAAACCATAAGAGAGACTCTTAACTATAAAGAACAAACACTGTTTTGAGGGGTAGGTGGGTGGGGTGGTGGGCTAAATGGGTGGCACTTGTGATGAATACTGGATGTTATAAATGATGAATCACTATATTCTACTCCTGAAACTAATATCACACTGTATGTTTACTAACTAGAATTTAAATAAAAACTTGAAAAAAATTAATAAAGTTGTAGATATATTACTTTAAAAAATTAAAAAATAAAGTTGTAGATTTGTTACCTTAAAAAATTTAAAAAAGTGAAAAAAAAGAAAAATGGAGAAAGGATATAAATATGCAGGTCACTGAAAGAAAATCCCAAATGGCTACCAAATGTACTAAAATATTCTCAAAAGCACAAATAGTCAGAAATATGTCAATAAGAGACTATGAGTGATCACTTTAAAGTTTATTTAATTTGAAAAACGGAGTATGCATACAAGCAGGGGAGAGAGAGAGAGAGACAGAGACAGAGAGACACAGAGAGAGTATCCCAGGTAGGCTCAACGGTTTCAGTGCAGAGTCCAATGCAGGGTTTGATCTCATGAACTGTGAGATCATAACCTGAGCTGAAATCAAGAGTTGGTTGCTTAACAGACCAAGCCACCCAGGCACCCCAAGAGATCACTTTAATACCACTAGAATTGCAAAAATGACAAAAGTGGATAATAGGAAGGGTTACTAATGTTGTAACTAGATGGGCCTTCTTGTGTACTATTCTTGAGAGTCTTAATGTTATAGACTTCCATAAGTGGCTTACTTGTAAAAGTTTTTCAATGTCATATTTTGTGATTCTATTCACAGAGCCCTAAATATATCTTTTTGTGTGAATATGACAACATACACAAAGGAAGGAAAACAACCTAAGAGAAACAACAAGAGAAAGAAACAACCTGTTTCTCTCCTTCTTCTGTGTCTGCCAGTGATCTTGAGACAAAAAGTATAAGACTCATATAAAGATGCTAATGTTGGCCTAGAGTTAAGGCAAAAAAGGGTGGGGGGAATAACATTTTATTGAGTTCCATCATATAGTAGGCACCAAGATGGGCACTTCAAGTTGTCTGACTGAATGTATTCTATGTTATGAAGAAGTAGGTATTATTATCCTATTGTATGGATAAGGAAATAGGTTCAGAAAGGTTAAATAACTTGTCGAAGGACACAGATTGAAGCCCAAGTCTGTCTGGGCTGGTGTTTTTTCACTATGTTACCATGGGTCACTGTGGGAACAGGTTGAAACTGGGAAGCAAGGCTGGAGAAACTTTGTGCAGCAAACATCAGAAAGTAGACTGACAGACCTGAGTTTTTTGTAGTTGTATTTTTTCTGTGTACCAGGAATGCCATACACTGATACGGGGTTTAATTGCCTAAGAGATGTAAATGCAAATTGTGGTGAAATGAGTGGCTTTAAAGCAAGGACTCTGTATTCATTTACGTTAAGGATGAGATGACCTGTAAACCTTGTTTTTTTTTTTTTTTTTTTTTTTTGCCCCTACCATGTATCTTTTAACTGGACTAAGACCCTAGACCCCCCCCCCCCCCAATTCATTTCCAGTGGTGTAATTTCAGGAATCACCCCAAACAGCAAGAGAGGTACTTTATTGTGCAAGGATGAGAGGAAGGTTGGGGAGCTTCTTTATTTTAATTAAATCAAATTTGTATTTGCTGCTTCTGCTTCTATGTGCTAACATGGAAGAAACAACACTGATCTTTGCTGATACACATAGAGGTTGCTTTGGAAATGGATTTGTTTTGAAAGTTAACTTTAGGAAAAATTGTTTTTTGTTTTCTTGAAGTGGCTATGAAATATTTATTAAGACAAATTTAAACTAAACACCATTTTCTTTTTTCGTTGCAGCAAAGTCAAAATGGAAGGACCATTTCTTAAAAAATGAGCATCACATGTGTAAAGGAATTTTGTGTATAATAGTAACTCCGATGCCTGGTGCTGACAAGATGGACTTAGAGAACCTCCTCCCTTCTCAACAGCTCTGCCTCACTTTAATTGGGCTTTCCTGACTGTCTTTGGCAGAGACAAAGTGTTCAGTAAATGTACACAGTATGAATTGAACATTCAACATGTGTTCTACATTTTGAAGGAAATTACCACCTTAACAGATGCCATTTGTGATATCTCTGGGTACACTACTCACCTCAGCTGGACACAGAACCAAATTCAGGTTCTTCCTCCATATTGCTTCACTACTTTGTCTGCTCTGGTAGACTTGCAACTGGAATGGAATTCCATTTGGAAGATTGATGAGAAGGCCTTTTGAGGACTTGAAATCCTGACCCGTTGAGTTTAGTAGAAAATAAGATTCAAAGTGTGAACAACTCCTTTGAGGAACTCTCCAACTTGTAGACTTTGTTCCTAGGATACAGTCAGATTACCCATATTTACAAAAATGCCTTTGTACCTTTTGTCAAATTAAGATATTTAAGCTTATCTCAAAACTTTATTACTGATTTTCTCAATATTCTTAAAGCAGTCCAGTATCTTCCACACCTGGAATACTACGATATTACTAACAACAGCATCATCTTTTTGGACCACAGTCCCAGGCCACTGGTGTCCCTGACCCATCTGAGCCTGTAGGGGAACAAGCTAAGGGAACTAAATTTCTTTTCTCTGTCACTGCCTAATATGACCACTATGGATGTCTCTCAGAATAGCCATCAAGTCATCTGGAATGTGGATGTGGAAAGTCTACCCCAAATGAAGATCTTGAATCTGAGTGGAACATTGGTGAAACTGGAGATGCTTCCGGCCAAACACCTACAGAATCTAAGGAAAATCACCTTAACCAGGAGTTTAGGGGTGGTCACTTAAACTTGAACACAGTGTATCACCTCATCTGAATCTTACCCATATTAGAGATTTTTTTTTTCAGAAAAATGCTACCAACACAGTGTGGATAGAGTGTCTTGCCAACTGTACCAGGTTTTTGTCAATTGACCTGAGCCAAAGCAGTGATCTGGCTCACCCCAGTGACAGTGAGTTTGATGCTACGCCCAACCTCCAAAGGCTGAATCTAAACAAGTGCCAACCATCTTTTGTCAGTAACAGGACCTAGAGTACCCCTCAGAACTTGAAATCCATAGACTTGAGCCAAAGAAGTTTAAAAGATTTCCAGATTTTGCATTTTCACCCTTGAGGTACCTACAATCTCTCTTTTTCTCTAGAAATCCCATCACAGAACTCAATAAGGTGGTCTTCTATGGGCTATAGTCATTGAAGGAACTCAACTTGGCTGAATGCTGAATAGTGAAAATTGACAGATACTCCTTTGCTTAGTTTCCAAACTTAGAGAGTTTAGACCTTGGAGGCAACAATATTCATACTCTGGAGCACAGACCCTTCAGTTTCTGAAGAAACTCCACGTTCTTATTCTCTCCCTAAACTGCCTGAAAGCTATAGAGAAGAATGCATTTTCTGCCATCACTTACCTCTGTAAACTTGAAGGGGCATACAATGTCTTGTCAAGTTTTCAGGCAGGCCTTTTCTTGGGCCTTGAAAATCTAGAATTTTTGAATCCCAGTCTTAATAAAATTACATATGAAACCACTGTGACTGCCATTTCCTCATTTATCAACCTCAAGTCTTTGAAACAACTCAACTTAGAAAGACAAGTACATGGGATTCAGGTTGTTCCAACCAACTTTTTCCCAAGGGCTAAATGCCTTACAGGAGCTACTCCTAGGAAAAAAATTATGGTTATTTCTAGACTACCTCCAATTTGACTTCCTGACCAATTTCACAAAGGTGGATATCTCAGGAGCAAAAGCCAGAGACCAAAATCTCTGTTTACATAATTTTTTTTTATTCTTAATACTAAAAAAGACTGAAAATGCTGTGCCTGGAAAATAACTTAGAGTCATTTACTTCTGGCATGTTCTCTGGCTTGGAAAGCTTTCAAGTCTTCTCTTTAAGATTTAACAACCTTAAAGTCATTAATCAATGTCATCTGGAGAATCTGAAGTCTCTTGATGTGCTTTGATCTCTATGAGAACAAATTTCAGTGCAACTGTAACAATGTGTGGTTAAAGAACTGATCAATAAACACAGCAAATGTCCATATCCCATACTTCTGAAGTTACCCCTGTTAGCAGCCAAATACCCAGAATCTCTTGATAATTTTTGATAATGCTATGTCTAATTTTGACCGAGAAAGTGTTTACCTCTTCTGTTCCTTCAGTCTGGTCCTCACACCAGACTGGTCTTCTCTTGGTCCAGTGCCAATATGACTTCATGTCTATGGTATGGGGTCTACCTGTTTCAAGCCTGGCACCTGATCAAGTGGCATAGGACATTTGGGCTCTTTCCATACTTTGGCTATTGTCAATACTGCTGTTATAAACATTGGAGTGTATGTGCCCCTTTGAAACAACATACCTGTATCCCCTGTATAAATACCTAGTAGTGCAATTGCTGGCTTGTAGGATAGTTCTATTTTTTATTTTTGAGGAACCTTCATACTGTTTTCCAGAGTGGCTGCACCAGTTTGCATTCCCACCAGCAGTGCAAAAGAGATCCTCTTTCTCCGCATCCCTGCCAACATCTGTTGTTACCCGAGTTGTTAATGTTAGCCATTCTGACAGGTGTGAGGTGGTATCTCATTGTGGTTTTGATTTGTATTTCCCTGATGATGAGTGATGTTGAGTATTTTTTCAGGTGCCATTCGACCATCTGGAGGTCTTCTTTGGAGAAGTGTCTGTTCATGTCTTTTGCCCATTTCTACACTGGATTATTTGTTTTTTGGGTGTTGAGTTTGATAAGGTCTTTATAGATTTTGGATACTAACCCTTTATCTGTCCCATTCTGTCAGTTGCCTTTTAGTTTTTCTGATTGTTTTATTCGCTGTGCAGAAGCTTTTTATTTTGATGAGGTCTCAATAGTTCATTTTTGCTTTTATTTCCCTTGCCTCCAGGGATGTGTTGAGTAAGAAGTTGCTGCGGCCAAGATCAAAGCGGTTTTTGCTTGTGTTCTCCTCAAGGATTTTGATGGCCTCCTGTTTACATTGAGGCTTTTCATCCATTTTGCGTTTATTTTTGTGTATGGTGTAAGAAAGTGGTGCAGATTCATTCTTCTGCATGTCACTGTCTAGTTTTCCCAGCACCACTTGCTGAAGAGATTGTCTTTACTCCATTGGATATTCTTCCCTGCTTTGTCAAAGATTAGTTGGCCATATGTTTGTGGGTCCATTTCTGGGTTCTCTCTTCTGTTCCATTGATCTGAGAGTCTGTTCTTATGCCAGTACCATACTATCTTGATGGTTACTGCTTTGTAATACAGCTTGAAGTCCATCAGATCTTTTTAATAAATTTAGTTTAATCTATTTCTACCTTTACTGGCAAAGGAAAAGTACTCTTTTTCTCATATATTTTTTTTTTCTGTTCCAATTTAAACCTCTTATTACTTTAGATTAGTTGACAGGGAAATTAGCTATGTAATCATTTCCAAATATATATATTTTTTTATTTTTTTATTTTTTAATATATGAAATTTACTGTCAAATTGGTTTCCATACAACACCCAGTGCTCATCCCAAAAGGTGCTCTCCTCAATACCCATCACCCACCCTGCCCTCCCTCCCACCCCCCATCAACCCTCAGTTTGTGCTCAGTTTTTAAGAGTCTCTTATGCTTTGGCTCTCTCCCACTCTAACCTCTTTTTTTTTTTCTCCTTCCCCTCCCCCATGGGTTTCTGTTTTGTTTCTCAGGATCCACATAAGAGTGAAACCATATGGTATCTGTCTTTCTCTGTATGGCTTATTTCACTTAGCATCACACTCTCCAGTTCCATCCACGTTGCTACAAAAGGCCATATTTCATTTTTTCTCATTGCCACGTAGTATTCCATTGTGTATATAAACCACAATTTCTTTATCCATTCATCAGTTGATGGACATTTAGGCTCTTTCCATAATTTGGCTATTGTTGAGTGCTGCTATAAACATTGGGGTACAAGTGCCCCTATGCATCAGTACTCCTGTATCCCTTGGATAAATTCCTAGCAGTGCTATTGCTGGGTCATAGGGTAGGTCTATTTTTAATTTTCTGAGGAACCTCCACACTGCTTTCCAGAGCGGCTGCACCAATTTGCATTCCCACCAACAGTGCAAGAGGGTTCCTGTTTCTCCACATCCTCTCCAGCATCTATAGTCTCCTGATTTGTTCATTTTGGCCACTCTGACTGGCGTGAGGTGGTATCTGAGTGTGGTTTTGATTTGTATTTCCCTGATAAGGAGCGACGTTGAACATCTTTTCATGTGCCTGTTGGCCATCCGGATGTCTTCTTTAGAGAAGTGTCTATTCATGTTTTCTGCCCATTTCTTCACTGGGTTATCCAAATATATTTTTTAAAACATTACAGTCCCAAATGGCTTCATTTGAAAATTCCTATAATTCTAGCAATTTGTTATAGGAAATTAATTTCCCTATATCCCATCTAGGTAAGTATTTGACACATGTAAATACATAATGCAAACTTTTATATAATGTGTATGCTTTGAATTGCTTCTCTGATCCCTTCCAAAACTAAAACAACCGGATTGACAGAAACACCATTTTATCTGTGTTGGTGCTGGTATTTGTTTTTAATACGAAGACAATACTATTTCTTTTATTAGATGACCACAGAGACTGCAAAAAGAATTTTGTTCAAAGAACTAATCATACTCTTAATTAATTAATATTCTGTGGGAAAATAACCACTGGTTTCCTATTTGGAGACTTAAGTTGTGAGAGTCAAAGCCCACTCACTTGGCTGGTAGTCACAATCAGGGCCAGCTTCATAGGTGTGTGACTAGTGCAGTCACACAGGGACTCACACTAAGAAGGTTCCTGTTCTTGGTTTAATGCTCTGCCACCTGAGCCTTGAAACGTTGAAGAATTTTTGGATAAGTGGCCCTGCATTTTCATTTTACATTGGGCCCTGAAATTTATGTTGCTGGTCCTAAATACACAGAAGAACACTGCTGTTCATCTGGTTTCCTAGAGAGGTGTATAAAATTTAGTCTGTTCCAGTATGACTGCCTCATTATTTCAAAAACAAAACCAGTTCAAATTATCACCTTTTGTGCCAAGAAACACTATACACATATGGATCTAAGTGCATTTTCCTACAAGGTCGCAGCTATCATACTCTTTGTGGAATTGTGCCCCTCACATTACACAATATAGTTTCAAGGAATCCTATACTTGCCATTGACTGGCATGCTGTCCAAAGATCTTAGTCTTCTATCATTTTCACTTATTAATTACATGGAAGGATAATTTATGGATATGTTTTTGTTCTGTTTTTCCTGCTGTGAAAGAATCAGGAAGAATGAGAACTATAGGTCCCCCTATCCAAAGGGAACATGTTCCTATGCCTACTGAAATTATGTGAATACAACCTTTCCACGTTTTAGTTTGTTTAGATCATGCCAGGTATGCAGGGGGAGAGTAAAGTGGGATGGAACAGGGAATAGAGTGGTGGCTGAAGCAGACAGAGAAGTGAATATTACCCAAGACCAGAAAAAGAACAAAGGTCCCACCTTGAGTGGTGGAATCCAAGACCCACTCCATCTCCGGGAAGGTGATAGGACTTCAAAAGGGAATGGCTGTGTCCAATTTCAGCAAAAACACAGTGCCAAGCAGAGCCCGGAGGCCAAAGAGCCCTCAGACATCAGGGATACAGCTTTAATGAGTATAAAAGTGATAATTGATGTGGACCAAAGACTGGAGAAACTGCCCCAACATTTTTTTTCTCAGGATGCAAAAATGAGTCAGTTTTTTTAAAGAGTCAGTTTTATTTTTCACTCCTGAACACTTCTTTTCTACAAAAGTCCTCTACAATTTTTTTCTTTATGCAAGAATAGGAGGTGTTAGTGGGTGAGATTGAGGAGCCCATAATGCCTGTGATAGAATTTTCCACCAGTCTAGCATAAGAAGGCCTAGAAATCAGTTATCATTTGATTTAAAGAAAATTAAGTAATGTGATATTTCTTTCATGTCCCATGTGACAGTTGCAAATTATCTCCTACAACAATGTAATATTTAGTATACAAAAATACACCTGCTGACTCACAATTTCCCATAAAAATGTCCTTAGATTTTTTGCTAACAGTTTAACAAAAGTCCAATCCAAAACATTCCAACCTCTCCTCACACAGAGATCCATTTATGTTGCAGAGAGGCCTGGACCACTGAGGTAAACATTTGGTTACCTTAACTCCTAAAAATTCTTCCCTTTGGAGCCTTTTCTTTAACAAACTCTTCCTAGAGTTTTAGGGATAAGGGGAAGATTGGAGAAGGAAGCCAAGGGCAAAGGACCAAGCCCTTATGGAGAGGAGATCAAATAAGGACAATGTTGGTTCCCTACTATTCACACTACAGGATGATCTTTAGGTCACTATAGTTCCTCTTCTTCAAGGACTTTGTAGCACTTTTCCCTAATACCATAGCCATGGCCCCCATGCTGAGTTTCGCTTCTAATAGGCATTGCCTGCTACAGGACACTGGTGTGTCTGGTGCCTCTGTCTTGGGCTCTGACTTAGAGGAAAAAGTTGATTTTTGAATCTTATGCCCTAAAAAAGAATGCACCAGATTTTTAACATTTTTCTTCTGCTTTTATTGACCCTGTATGAGGTTTTTCTGTTCTTACAGGTTTTTAGAAGGAGTACAGTTCAATCTTGATAGGAACTGATTTGGATAAACTAGCTGAGCAATGTTCTCAGGCACATGTGAGGGCCCTCCTGTTCACCAGACTTTCAGGTGACTTGTCTCCCAAGCCTTCCTCTTTTTAAAAAATTCATTTATCTAGAGAGAGAGTGTATGAGCAGGGGAGGGTCAGAGAGAGGGGAAGAGAGAGAATCCCAATCAGGCTCCACATTATCAGTGCAGAGCCCAACAACAGGACTCAATCTCACAAACCATGAGATCATGAACCAAGCCAAAGTCAAGAGTCAGGTGCTTAATTGACTGAGCCACACAGGTGCTCCTCCCAAGCCTTCCTCTTAATAAAATAGATTAATAGTGGGGACACTATTCCTGACATTTCCTCAAGTAGCTCCATTCACTCTTCAAGTTGCATGATGGACATTAACCAAATGATCCTGGGTCTCATGGTCATGAGTAGCCCATGCCTCTTTCCCTTCAGTCACTCTTTTAGCCTATACACACCTTGGGCAACATTGGAATTGTGGTCACAAAGACTTCTAGATGCTCAGCCACAGTTAGCTGCGTGTTGTATTTCTCCACAGATATTTTGTCTCTTGCATTTCTAATATGACCCCAGAAGAGTAGCCTCTCATGAGCACGGTCTTTCCAGGTAATAAATATCTGCCTCTTCACAAGTTTCCTGAGTTGGTGATAGATGAGTAACTTATAGTTTTGGATCTGTTCCAGGAAGATCAACATGATAACATCCTCATGCTCATAAAACATCTCGATGTTGGCCAGTTATATTTCAAGTCGACACTATTCACTGTGCAGGTAATGGTCATTGACCACACACAAAGTCTTCCAGCTAGTGTTGATGGCATTGTGGATGTTCTCAAAGATTTCTATACCTGTTTCAAAGTGCCAGTGGTGAATACAGAGCTTAAAGGTGGGCTAGCTACCTCCTTCTAGGGCTAGAACAACTTCTTCATCTAGCCCTTCATATACCTACCAGTCAGCAGTGGCTATGAAAGAGACAAATCCATGATACATGAACTCGGTCCTATGCCACTTGATCAGGTGCCAGGCTTGAAACAGGTAGACCCCATACCATAGACATGAAGTCATATTGGCACTGGACCAAGAGAAGACCAGTCTGGTGTGAGGACCAGACTGAAGGAACAGAAGAGGTAAACACTTTCTCGGTCAAAATTAGACATAGCATTATCAAAAATTATCAAGAGATTCTGGGTATTTGGCTGCTAACAGGGGTAACTTCAGAAGTATGGGATATGGACATTTGCTGTGTTTATTGATCAGTTCTTTAACCACACATTGTTACAGTTGCACTGAAATTTGTTCTCATAGAGATCAAAGCACATCAAGAGACTTCAGATTCTCCAGATGACATTGATTAATGACTTTAAGGTTGTTAAATCTTAAAGAGAAGACTTGAAAGCTTTCCAAGCCAGAGAACATGCCAGAAGTAAATGACTCTAAGTTATTTTCCAGGCACAGCATTTTCAGTCTTTTTTAGTATTAAGAATAAAAAAAAATTATGTAAACAGAGATTTTGGTCTCTGGCTTTTGCTCCTGAGATATCCACCTTTGTGAAATTGGTCAGGAAGTCAAATTGGAGGTAGTCTAGAAATAACCATAATTTTTTTCCTAGGAGTAGCTCCTGTAAGGCATTTAGCCCTTGGGAAAAAGTTGGTTGGAACAACCTGAATCCCATGTACTTGTCTTTCTAAGTTGAGTTGTTTCAAAGACTTGAGGTTGATAAATGAGGAAATGGCAGTCA